>NC_044041.1:10077767-10677767 GCF_901765095.1 Microcaecilia unicolor | reverse complement strand
TGGCTGCTGAGAGTTCAAGCAATGATCTTGCAAGACTTCTGTGGAAGTCTTGCCAGGCCACCGCATGAACTCTCGGCAGCCATTTTGAAGCGGTGCTGGGAGCAAGACAGTCTGAAGATATGCCGGGCAGGAAAGAGGGGGGCACCACACTAAGCTAAAGGAGAAGAGGGGAGAATAGGACACCCGCCTGCCTGTCTGCCCACCAGCCTGCTCATTCTTCTGCAAATCCGGACAAATGGGTAGGCTGGCAAAACCTGCCCAGATGCCCAGCCATGTCCTCAAAATGAGGACATGTCCGGGTAAAACCGGACATATGGTAGCCCTACATGAGGGCTGAGTTACTTTAGGTGCAATGTGCCTCAAAGGATCACATAAAAATGCCAGGGCCCAACGGCTCAGTGCCAGTGCTGCAAATTGCCATTCAGAACTGCCAATTCACCCAGTTCCAAGAGTGAGACTTTTTGGTCAGCCCTGGTTTTGAACTTCCATCCCAATGCAATATGGTATTTTTAGTACCGGATTCTAACCATTAGAATCAGTGCTGCAGGTCCCATAATATATCATGATGAGATTGTAATAACCCAGCACTGGCCGAAAATCTTCCCCCCTAGAATTGGGTAACTTAGCAGTTCTGTACCATGTGAAAGACCTTAGATCAAGGACCCATTTCCAAGTCCAATTTCTGCCTCTCAGGTTAAATAGGACTGGGGCTGGTCTCACAACCACTGGGAAAGAGAATCCCAACCAGTTTGCAATGGTGAAAGCTTGTGGTGAAGCTTGGGGTGCGTGCGTGATGATTGGTGATTCCACAGGGGACCATGGTTGGTGATTCCTAGCTCAGGTATTTTTACAAGAAGCAGCAAGGCAGCTGATCCGCAAACTCCAAAGCTCCACTTAACACAAGACTATCTGTACTTCAGGAAGAAGGTGAAAGCTTTGCTCTTCAACCAGGCCTTTAATGGAAGAAGTAACTAACTTGTTAGTCTCACTCACACTCATACACAAAGAGCTACACATACTGTGACATGACATGTATATCCACTCCTACCCTAGCTGAGTCAATATTTAACCATCTCTCTGACCTCATGAGAAACCTACTTAAATTAGTCACCTTACTTTCTAACTCTTCTTACTCACTTACCTATCTATATGTTCCATCTTTGCTTTACCCTTCGCTATAAGTACATAAGTACATAAGTAGTGCCATACTGGGAAAGACCAAAGGTCCATCTAGCCCAGCATCCTGTCACCGACAGTGGCCAATCCAGGTCAAGGGCACCTGGCACGCTCCCCAAACGTAAAAACATTCCAGACAAGTTATACCTAAAAATGCGGAATTTTTCCAAGTCCATTTAATAGCGGTCTATGGACTTGTCCTTTAGGAATCTATCTAACCCCTTTTTAAACTCCGTCAAGCTAACCGCCCGTACCACGTTCTCCGGCAACGAATTCCAGAGTCTAATTACACGTTGGGTGAAGAAAAATTTTCTCCGATTCGTTTTAAATTTACCACACTGTAGCTTCAACTCATGCCCTCTAGTCCTAGTATTTTTGGATAGCGTGAACAGTCGCTTCACATCCACCCGATCCATTCCACTCATTATTTTATACACTTCTATCATATCTCCCCTCAGCCGTCTCTTCTCCAAGCTGAAAAGCCCTAGCCTTCTCAGCCTCTCTTCGTAGGAAAGTCGTCCCATCCCCACTATCATTTTCGTCGCCCTTCGCTGTACCTTTTCCAATTCTACTATATCTTTTTATAATGTTCTATTATTACGTATTATGTTGACATTGTAAGTAGTGAACTATTCCATACTTTGTATTGTTACTTGAATATTTTTACTGCTGTAATTGCCTATTGCTCATGTTTGATCTATTCTTACTGTACAACGCCTTGAGAGAATTCCTTCAAAAAGGCAGTAAATAAATCCTAATAAATACATAAATAAATGTGGGAACAAACAGAGCAGATCAGTAGTAGATCCAAGAAAATCTTTATTGCATTAGGTTGAAACATTTGTTTGCATGTACTACTGAGGTCATTTTTTGCAGTAGTTGATCCAGATAGAAAGAGAAGTGTTAAAATTGGAAAGAACTCACACTCACCCTGTAATCATAACATCCCCTCCAATTTAATCTTTAAATATAAAACCATCTAAATGATAAAACAGGGGCACTGCAGATCCAGCAAGCCACATAGGGCTTCTGATTCCCATGTTAGGTTGCTTTCTCTTAAAGGGACCAGTGTACTCTTGTAAAAATGTAACATGGGAATAGGAAGTAGCATATCTGGACGGCATTTCAGCAGGAGCTGCAGGAGGAGGGCCGGATAATTATACTAAGCATGGCATTAAGCAACCCCCACTGCCATTCACTATCTCTGCCTTTCACCTTTTGTACTTACAATGTCCCACTGGGGAGAAGCTTCAGGTTAAGTCTACTGGCTTTAGATAACCTTCTGGTTGGCCCATTGAAAGCAGAAGCTCAGGACCTGGAGGATTCTGCAACAAATAAAGACAAAGGCCCCCTAATCTCCTTATCTTTGTAGGCCTGAGCCCTGTAGGCTTGGTTATCTGAATAAACAAGGGGACACCATGCAGTACAGCCCCCCTCCCCCGCATGGCCTCCTTTTAATCTCAGTGGATGCTTTCTCCTTATCCATAGGCTGAACCCCCAGTGTTACTTCCTCTTGTATTCCTCACCAGGGAGGGCAGAAATCATGGGACTAGGCTAATTAATCCAGGCTGCTGCCATCAACACCTTGAATGTGAAAAGGGGCCTAGCCTAGTGCAGATGAAGGGGGGGGGGGGAGCCAGGTAACTTTTCTGTCTGTCTCCCCCCCCCCCCCCCCCCCGACAGGCAACCATCTTAAGTGCTCTAATACAACTATGCTGATGTTGCAATTACATAGTAACATAGTAGATGACAGCAGAAAAAGACCTGCATGGTCCATCCAGTCCGCCCAAAAAGATAAACTCATATGTACTACTTTTTGTGTATACCTTACCTTGATTTGTATCTGTCATTTTCAGGGCACAGACTGTATAAGTGTGCCCAGCACTATCCCCGCCTCCCAACCACCAGCCCCGCCTCCCACCACCGGCTCTGGCACAGACCGTATAAGTCTGCCCAGCACTATCCCCTCCTCCCAACCACCAGCCCTGCCTCCCAACCTCCCCGGCTCTGGCACAGACCGTATAAGTCTGCCCAGCAATATCCTCACCTCGAGTGATCTACAAGTTCTAACCTGTGTAACACAATTAATGCACCTTCATTTTAACACATACATACACACAAACTCTAAAGTACTCCTTACATCTCGCTCTCCCTTTCTCTAGTAGGGATATACCTACCCCCAAAATAAGGTTGGCTAGTTTTTGTATTTTCCACATTTTTCCTGATTTTCCCACACATTCCTTTTAAGTGCACACAAATGGTTTTTTGCATGTTCAAATCATTGCACATGTGATAATTCATAGGTAAACATGCACAGAAGGAATGGATCCTCAGGAGCTTAACCGAGATTGGATAGCAGAGCCGGTAGTGGGAGGTGGGGCTGGAGGTTGGGAGGCAGGTATAGTGCTGGGCAGACTTATACGGTCTGTGCCAGAGCCGGTGGTGGGAGGCGGGGATAGTGCTGGGCAGACTTATACGGTCTGTGCCAGAGCCAGTGGTGGGAGGCGGGACTGGAGGTTGGGAGGCAGGTATAGTGCTGGGCAGACTTATACGGTCTGTGCCAGAGCCGGTGGTGGGAGGCGGGGATAGTGCTGGGCAGACTTATACGGTCTGTGCCAGAGCCGGTGGTGGGAGGCGGGGTTGGTGGTTGGGAGGCGGGGATAGTGCTGGGCAGACTTATACGGTCTGTGCCAGAGCCGGTGGTGGGAGGCGGGGATAGTACTGGGCAGACTTATACGGTCTGTGTCAGAGCCGGTGGTGGGAGGCGGGGCTGGTGGTTGGGAGGTGGGGATAGTGCTGGGCAGACTTATACGGTCTGTGCCAGAGCCGGTGGTGGGAGGCGGGGATAGTACTGGGCAGACTTATACGGTCTGTGCCAGAGCCAGTGGTGGGAGGCGGGGATAGTGCTGGGCAGACTTATACGGTCTGTGCCCTGAAGAGCATAGGTACAAATCAAAGTAGGGTATACACAAAAAGTAGCACACATGAGTTGTCTTGTTGGGCAGACTGGATGGACCGTGCAAGTCTTTTTCTGCCGTCATCTACTATGTTACTATGTTAGAAACGATTTGCGCACACCAAAGGTGAAGCCAGACCTCGAGGTGGGAGGGGGCCAGAGCCCGAGGTGGGAGGGGCATATTTTGGTCGCCAGCCCCCCTCCGCCGCCTTGTTGCCCTGCCATTCCCCACCCATTGCCGCCGCTGTACATCTTGGCTGGCAGAGGTCCCCAACCCCCACCAGCACCAGCACCACATATACCTTGGCTAGCAGGGGTCCCAACCCCGGCCAACTAAAGACTTTGTCCAGCGCTGGTCTCCAGTGCTGCCGCATTGTCTGCCCTGCTGTCTCTTCCTAGGGTTACCATATGTCCGGATTTAACCGGACATGTCCTCTTTTTGAGGAGATGTCCGGGCAACCGGGCGGGTTTTGCCAATCTGCCCGTTTGTTGGGATTTCCTTCGTTCTGTTTCTGAGTCTGACGTCCTGCACGTGCACAGGACGTCAGACTCAGAAACAGAACGAAGGAAGAAGAGGACCTCGGCTGGCAGGGGCTGGGGGTCCCCCGCCAGCAAAGGTAGGTGATGGCGACGGCGGGGGAGGGTTGGCGGCGACAGGGGGGGTCGAGAGGGTCGTTGGCAGGGGGGGGTCAAAGTTGGTGGTGGTGGCGGCAGGGGTCGGCAATGGCAGGGGGGTGGGGTCAGCAGCGCCGGGGAGGGCTAAAATGTGCCCCCTCACCTTGGGCTCTGGACCCCCCTCCCGGCGGTCTGGCTACGCCCCTGGTTTCTGAGTCAAACCAAAGTCCATCGAGCCCAGTATTCTGTCTCCAATCTAATAATGTAAACAGACAGACAAGATAACTAAAACGAGGAATCACACAATTCCATATTGCCTTTCCCTCCTCTGCATCTGGGACTTCTGCAGTGTCAGTTTATTGAATGTCAATTTCTTACACCATCTTTCCTTTCCCGTATTTTCTTTTCCTTTGAACCAAGTTTGGGGGCCCCTTTTACTAAGCCGCATAGGTTGCCTGCATGCGCCCAACGCAAGTCAGTTGGGAGTTACTGCCCAGCTACCGCGAGGCCCAGGCGGTAATTTTGTTTTTTATGCATGTCCGCTACACGCGCCGGAAAATAATTTCTATTTTCCTGCATGTGGCGGAAACCGGGCGGTAATTGTCATTCTATACACGTAGATGATTACCGCACGGTTACCGCGTGAGACCTTACCACTGAGTCAGTGGCTGGTGGTAAGAAAATTCACAAAATTATATTGTTGAGTTTCAAGGCACCGTGAGTAGCCATGACACAGGATTGGGATTCCTAGTGATACCCCTGATGCAGCTCTTAGCGAAACAGGGGCTCTCTGTCGGGCATCTGGGAGTGTTATACACGGCAAAGGGCTGGATTGGAAGAACACAAAGGTTTGAAATATTACCGTTGAGTGTTTGATTGTACTGTCCGGACCACCTCTGGACTTTCCTGTGAGTGTTAGTGGGCTTCGTTGACATTGGGACCCGCACATATAAGGTTCCTACACTGTGGTAAGTGGACTTTTTTTTCCTATGCTGGTGAGTCGTGCCCTTACCTTAGAAGCATTGTAGGTTGGGTGGCTTTACTGAGGTTTTTTCTCCAGTGAAAGGCGTGTGTTGAACTGTTGTGGTGCCCCGGGTACTTGAAACTCAACAATATAATGTTGTGAATTTTTGACATTTTCTTGTATTTAAATTTTGAGCTTGGGTAAGATCTCAGACCCAAAATGGACACGCGCCAATTGTTATTTTGCCACACGTCCATTTTCGGCAAAAGTTTTAAAAAGGCCTTTTTTTACAGGCGCACTGAAAAATGGATCTACCTGCACCTTAGTAAAAAGGACCTTTGATTCTCTTGTATTGTATCTTTCACTATAAACAGTGCGTTCTTTCTAGCAAAAAAGGTGCCGGTACTCAAATGCTAGGCCACCCTTCAGGGGTGGGGTGATCACTGAGAGACCCACCCCACAATAGCCAGGCCCCCTGCAGCCAGTCACAGAATCTATGACAAGGCAGAATTGGTGTGTAGAGCCTGAGCTCTTTCATTAAAACTTGGGGACCATGGGTCAATTTTGGCAGACAATGGAAAAGGTGCTGGTACTCAGTACCCCCCAAGTACCCCCTCAAAAAAAGCCCTGACTATATAATCCCTTGTTTTCACCATCTCCACGACCTTCTCTTCTCTTTCCCTTGCATCTGCTTTTTTCCAACATTTTACATCTCAGGTCTGTTTATCATTCTCTTGTACAGTTTATTCCTTTGCTCACTGATCAATCTGTTTCTTTTTCTCTCAAGTTCCCCTTTCAACCTTTATCCATGCTTAACTTTCTTTCAAACTCATTTCTACTATCTTTCCGCATTCCTCTCTTCAGTCCTTCATTCCCCTTTGTTTTATCGGTGTTTTCTGGTCCTCTTAAAATTTTCCTGTCTTACGTTCCTTGTTCTCCATTTTCTCTGACAAACTGTTTTGCCTTCTGTCACTCTGACCCTCTCTCTCATGCTTTTTTGACTTGTTCCTCTACTGTCTCTCTCTCTCATCTCTTCCTTTGCCTGCCTCCCCCCTTTCATCTTTATCGTGCCATGCAATGCCCTCCTCCCTGTCTCCAACCACTTTAATTTCTGATTAATATATTCCTACTGAACCTAAAAAAAAAAGAAGAAATCTCCCAAATAAATCATTGTCATGTGAAGAGCTAATCTTCTACTGACTGCCAGTGTTTATTGCGTTTTTAGCAGCACGTGTTAAATAGTGATACGAGACTAATTTTATTTTTAACAGAGGAACTGCTGTGAAAGGATTTTAACTTCATTTTCCAGAATGAAAAAAAGGTTAAAATAAGAGATAAGGTGCCTAAGCTGCTTCCCTAGATGAACT
This sequence comes from Microcaecilia unicolor, assembly GCF_901765095.1. Lineage (NCBI taxonomy): Eukaryota > Metazoa > Chordata > Amphibia > Gymnophiona > Siphonopidae > Microcaecilia > Microcaecilia unicolor. The sequence continues at coordinate 10,670,689 of NC_044041.1, read as the reverse complement.
ATTAGCCAGTGCAATTAAAGACCAATAAAAGAAGGACCAGAGAGGCATCACAGTGTAGGACGCAGTGGACAAGTACAGTGGAAGGATGGTGAAACCATGGCCCGAGTGTCCACGCTGGCATTCGTGGTACTCAGGCGTGACAACTTCCAGCTCAAAATAAGTAACATAGTAAACGTAGTAAATGACGGCAGATAAAGACCTGAACGGTCCATCCAGTCTGCCCAACAAGATAAACTCATTTTACATGGTATGTGATACTTTATACCCGAGTTTGATTTGTCCTTGCCTTTCTCAGGGCACAGACCGTAGAAGTCTGCTCAGCACTGTTCCTGTACTAAAAGTTCTGAAGATTCTGGAATCCTAAAGAGTTACAAGATTCCGGAATCCCAATTAGTAGCAACATTCCATTTAGAACCCCAAAGAGTAACATGGTAACATAGTAAATGACGACAGATAAAGATCTGAACAGTCTATCCAGTCTGCCCAACAAGATAAACTCATTTTACTTGGTATGTAATACTTTATATGTATATCTGAGTTTGATTTGTCCCTGCCTTTCTCAGGGCACAGACCGTAGAAGTTCGCCCTGCACCGGTTTTATTCTCCAAATACCGGCGTCGCTACCCAATGTCCGCTAAGATTCCATAGATCCATTCCTTCTAAACAGGATTCCTTTGTGTTTATCCCACACGTTTGAATTCCGTTACCGTTTTCATCTCCACCACCTCCTGCGGGAGGGCATTCCACGTATCCACCACCCTCTCCGTGAAAAAATACTTCCTGACATTACTCCTGAGTCTGCCCCCCTTCAACTTCAATTCATGTCCTCTAGTTCTACCACCTTCCAGTCTCCGGAAAAGGTTCGTATGCGGATTAATACCTTTCAAATATTTGAACGTCTGTATCATGTCACCCCTGCTTCTCCTTTCCTCCAAGGTATACATGTTCAGGTCAGCAAGTCTCTCCTTGTACGCTTTGCAATGCAAATCCCATACCATTTTCGTAGCTTTTCTTTGCACCGCTTCCAGTCTTTCCCTTATAGTAATTCCCTTATCCCTTATTTGTCCTGATTAGATTGTAAGCTCTGCTGAGCAGGGACTGTCTCTTCATGTACAAGTGTACAGCACCGCGTACGTCTAGTAACGGTATAGAAATAATAAGTAGTAATAGTAGGAATGCCCCAGTACAAAAGGTTGGAAGCCACTGCACTATGGAATGGAGACCCGCTTTAGTCACAAGGGTTTTTTTTTTGTTTTTTTTTTTGTTTTAATCAGTCTGTCAGCTTTGGGCTTCTAGATTTATGGTTGAACTAATTAAGGTATTGAAAACACAGGGTTAAATAAATCCCACTATAGTTGCAACAAATGCTCAATATATCACAATAACGCAACTATGTATCAATGCGAAAAGTTTTTATTTATTAATCACTAATAAATAAATACTTTTCACATTGATACATAGTTACGTTATTGTGATATATTGAACTAATTATGGCCCAGGTGCAGCTCTTTTTGGGAGTGGGGGGGGGGGGGGCTTAACTATTGAGTTCAATCAGCACCTCCAATCTTTTTCAAATAGTGGGTCTCATGGTCCCTGTGTCTCAGGAAGTTTACTTGCTGTCTCACTGGCTCTTTCACACGTGACTCTGTAACAGTTTATCTAGCGGCATGGCATACAACACAGATAAAGACTTAAAGCCAATTAAACTTGTGAATAATACAAATCAGTACACAAAGAATATCCAGGTTTCCTTAAGAAAGGACGTGCCTTTGTTTTCCACGTCCTGTATTTCTAGTCTAGAACTACAGGGGGGAAAAAAATGAAAAGTGGGGACTTGTCCTGTATTTTAAATAGTGTACAGTATTTGAAAGTAATGTGCACTATTAACCAAGGATTCACACTATTTACACAGAGTGCGCAGTGTTGGAAAAATGTGCACCCTTTGGGGGAACTCTCTATAGATCGCAACAGCCATTATGGAAGTCCAGGGTTACGCATCTAGCTTTACGCTACCTTAGTGGCTGGTGTAAATTCTCGTGATTAACTGTAGGCATCATTTATAGAGTTTCTACCCGAGGAGCCCTTTTACAAAGCTGCAGTAAAAAGTGGCCTGCGGTAGTGGGGGCACGTGAAAATTGCCTTGCGCCAAGGCCACTTTTGCCGCACAGGGATTTCCATTAGTTTAAATGGAAATCGTGAATGGCCTTGTGCTAATAAAAATATTGGTGCATAGTGATTTACTGCCTCAGCCCTTATCGTTTCCTATTTAGTAGGCGGCAAGGTCTCACGCACTAACCCAACAGTAATTGGACAGTGCACGCTGATGGGTGCTAACCGCTGGTTCTGCCTACTCCCCACCCACATGCTAGAAAATAGAAAAAAATGTCTGGCGTGGGAAACACCATACGGCAAACCAGGGGCGTAGCCAGACTTCGGCAGGAGGGGGGTCCAGAGCCTGAGGTGAGGGGGCACATTTTAGCCCCCCCCCCCCCGCCGCCGCCGATCCCCTGCCATTTTTGACCCCCCCCCCTGCCGCCGCCAACAACTTTGACCCCCCCCCCCCCCCGGAGCCAACCCTTTCGACCCCCCTTCCCGCCGCCACCAACCCTCCCCCGCCATCACCGTCACCGTCGGGTACCTTTGCTGGCAGGGGACCCCCAACCCCCGCCAGCCGAGGTCCTTTTCTCCGGCTCGGCCGTGTTGCTGGCTGATCTGCAACGCATCGTTCTGTTTCTGTGAGGACGTCAGACCCACAGAAACAGAACGAAACCTTGCAGATCAGCAACGCGGTCGCACCGGAGAAGAGGACCTTGGCTGGCGGGGGTTGGGGTCCCCCGCCAGCAAAGGTACGTGACGGCGATGGCGGCAGCAGCAGGGGAGGGTTGGCGGCGGGAGGGGGGTTGAGAGGGTCGTTGGCAGGGGGGCCCAGGGCCAAATCTATGGGGGCCCATGCCCCCGTGGCCCCATGTAGCTACGCCCCTGCGGCAAACCCAGAAGTACCACAGGGTGCGATGATGTGCCACTCAATAGTGTTGTTTACCTCATGGTAGCCCTACCGTGCCTTTGTAAAAGGACCTCTTTGCGATTTGGCACTGGAGACTGGTAGGAAAGAAGCGTTGGAATTTAATTGCCTGCCTTTCCAAATCCAAGCTCATAGCTACATTCAGGGAGCAGCCAAGGCAGCGGAGAGTGAAATGACTTGCCTGTTGTCAGAAGGCACAACAGTGAGAGAAATAAAATTGGAACCCTGTTTTCCCTAAGCAATTCATCCATTCTCAAATACTGTGAATGGTAGGACAGATGAGAGAAAACAAAGAACAGAAGGCCAGGAGATGACGGTGTAATTAACTAACTCTAATAGCGCTAAAGAAGATTCCAGATGTGACAATATGAAGGGGGAGGGTAGGAGGTTTGGAAAAGTTCCTGGAGGAAAAGTCCTTAGTCAACTATTGAGACAGCCATGGGGAAGCCACTGCCTGTCCTGGGATTGGTAGCCTGGAATCTTGCTACTATTTGGAATTCTGGAATCTTACTACTCTTTTTTTTGGGGGGGGGGGGGGGGTTCTGGAATCTTGTTACTCTGTGATTCTGGAATCTTGCTATTCTTCTGGGTTCTGGAATGTTGCTACTCTTTGGGATTCCGGAATCTTACTACTCTTTGGGGGGGGGGGGGGGGTTCTGGAATCTTGTTACTCTGTGATTCTGGAATCTTGCTATTCTTCAGGGTTCTGGAATCTTGCTACTATTTGGAATTCTGGAATCTTACTACTCTTTGGGGGGGTTCTAAAATCTTGTTACTCTGTGATTCTGGAATCTTGCTATTCTTCAGGGTTCTGGAATGTTGCTACTCTTTGGGATTCCGAAATCTTACTACTCTTTGGGGGGGGGGTTCTGGAATCTTGTTACGCTGTGATTCTGGAATCTTGCTATTCTTCATGGTTCTGGAATGTTGCTACTCTTTGGAATTCTGGAATCTTACTACTCTTTGGGGGGTTCTAGAATCTTGTTACTCTGTGATTCTGGAATCTTGTTATTCTTCAGGGTTCTGGAATGTTGCTACTCTTTGGAATTCTGGAATCTTATTACTCTTTGGGGGGGTTCTAGAATCTTGTTACTCTGTGATTCTGGAATCTTGCTATTCTTCTGGGTTGTGGAATGTTGCTACTCTTTGGGATTCCGGAATCTTGCTCCTCATTGGGTTTCTGCCAGGACCTTGTGGATCTGGATTGACCGCTGTTGGAAGCAGGATACTGGGCTAGATGGACCATTGGTCTGACCCAGTAGGGTTATTCTTATGTTCTTTCATACTCATTAGACACCTGTCACCCACAGTGGGGTGAGCCTCCAGATAATGCATAAAAGCAAAAGGAATGAAAAGAATTAGGAAGAAGAAGTGGGTGGGCACCAAATGTTCTCCCCCCCCCCCCTCCCCACCAAAAGATATCTCAGCTGGCAGGAAAATGCTTCTTTCCACCTTGGCAGTCTGCAGCAGGCATGAGCTGAAAACGGAACATGCGCAGGTGCCAGTATCATGGAGAGTAGCTTTTCATTACCATCAGGGGGAAGTCTTCAGCTGTTGGGTGGGCCTGAGCCCTAGGTGGATGGGCCCTGGCCCACCCAGGCCCACCTGTGGCTACGCCACTGTTTTGTAGGCTTTTAGAATGACTCCAAGCTTGACAATGGTGGTTTATGGGTCTAGGGTGACTCTTGAAAATAAACTGTGGTTTTATTAATATTGTTTTGAAAAGCATTCTTAAAAAGGTATTCAAAATATATTACTTCAATCCAATCAGATATTCTGAAACCAATTTCTGTGTATTACAATAGACTGTCCATTGATTTTTATTACATTTGTAGATGCTGCTATGCATTATTGTCATCACCTTCTATATCAGCCTGATCACCAGTTGTAGACTTTCGTTTCTATGGAATCTGCCACAGAGGTGTAATATTCATGCTCAAATGGTGGCTCATTCTTGGATCTTGCAGCTAACTGGGAAAAGTGGAAGAGAGACACATTTGCATACCTATTTACATATTCTTGTGTGTTCCGCTGATTTATTTTGATTCTTGTTTTGGGAGTAAGAAATCTTAGTGATCAGTGCAAAGAGATCATAAGTGTTGCCATACTGGGACAGACCAAAGGTCCATCAAGCCCAATATCCTGTTTCCAACAGTGACCAATCCAGGTCACAAGTACCTGGCAAGAGCCCCATAAAAGTACAATACATTTTGTGCTGCTTATCCCAGAAATAAACAGTGGATTTTCCCCAAGTCCATCTTAACAATGACTTATGGACTTTTTTTTAGGAGTAGCCTAGCGGTTAGCGCAGTGGACTTTGATCCTGGGGAACTGAGTTCGATTCCCACTGCAGCTCCTTGTGACTCTGGGCAAGTCACTTAACCCTCCATTGCCCCTGGTACAAAATAAGTACCTGAATATATGTAAACCGCTTTGAATGTAGTTGCAAAAACCTCAGAAAGGTGGTATATCAAGTCCCATTTCCCTTTCCCCCTTTCCCTTATGACATCACAATATCAGAAGTGAGCCAAGTATTGGGCAATCAAGCCATTGTGACATCACTGATTAGGTTGGCTCTTATTGGTGGAATGAGGCATTATGACATCACAGTATTAGCTCCAGTGGAGGAGTAGCGTAGTGGTTAGTGCAGTGGACTTTGATCCTGGGGAACTGGGTTCAATTCCCACTGCAGCTCCTTGTGACTCTGGGCAAGTCACTTAACCCTCCATTGCCCCTGGTACAAAATAAGTACCTGAATATATGTAAACCGCTTTGAATGTAGTTGCAAAAACCTCAGAAAGGTGGTATATCAAGTCCCATTTCCCTTTCCCCCTTTCCCTTATGACATCACAATATCAGAAGTGAGCCAAGTATTGGGCAGTGAAGCCATTGTGACATCACTGATGAGGTTGGCTCTTATTGGTGGAATGAGTGGAGGCGTAGCGTAGTGGTTAGTGCAGTGGACTTTGATCCTGGGGAACTGAGTTCGATTCCCACTGCAGCTCCTTGTGACTCTGGGCAAGTCACTTAACCCTCCATTGCCCCTGGTACAAAATAAGTACCTGAATATATGTAAACCACTTTGAATGTAGTTGCAAAAACCTCAGAAAGGCAGTATATCAAGTCCTATTTCCCCCTTTCCCCATGCTAAGCTAACTGCTTTTAGCATATTCTCTGGCAGCGAATTCCAGAGTTTAATTACACATTGAGTGAAGAAATATTTTCTCTGATGTTTTTAAATTTACTACTTAGTAGCTTCATTGTGTGCCCCCTAGATCTAGTATTTTTTTTTTTTGGAAAGAGTAAATGAGTGATTCACCTCTACCCGTTCCACTCCACTCAGTATTTTATATTATATACCTCTATCATATCTCCCCTCAGCTGTCTTCTCTCCAAGCTGTTTCAGCCTTTCCTAATAGGGAGGTCGTCCCATCCTCTTTATCTAGAAGATCTGCCTGTCCCAAGTGACTGAAAGCATGGTATTGAAGCATCGCCCCTGCTGGCAGGGAATGTACTTGGAGGACTCCGGCACAGCTTAGAGGGAACATTGCCAGGCAGCACAATTTAACCTGGCAGGAATCTCTCCTGCCCAGTTAAATAATTTAAAATATCAACCCCAGCATTTCTGCTTTTACACCTACCAGAAAGAAAATCTCTTTGGTACCTTGCAAATACTATAGTAAGCATCAGCAGTAAATTGGAGAGACTGAGATTATACTCCACATTCAATGAAAGAGGGGCAGAACAAAAGAATGAGAGGAGGAGTGTGAGAAAAAGGAGATGCAGGGAAGTAGACGTGGTGAGTGAAGCAAGAGAGGACAAGAATAAATGAGTGGATGGGGCAAAAATAAGTGAGGAAAATGAAAGTACTGTGGTTTTTCTGGGGGGGGGGGAGAAGAAAGAGATTAAGGGACCATAGTTGATGTAAGATATGAGTTAGGGAATAAGAGGGATTCATGGGAAGGAGGCATCAGAAGAGGTATGAAATGTAGGGAGAGAATAAGTGAGGGGATTGGAGGCCTTTTGGGATGTGTGGTTCTGTGGCGTGTAGTGGGAGGGGAAATTAAATGGATTGGAGAGGTTATGGGCTGTAAGTGAGGAGATTTGAGGGGGGTATGTAGGAAGCAATACACCTACAATCTTTTGCAGCCCACCTGCAACGTTTAATGTTCTTACCCTTCTTTTCTTTTTCTTTCTTCTGCCAATGCTCATTCTCATTGGCTTTAGCTGATTAACTGCTTAGATGCACCGTGTATATGACTGGCGGTAAATAAAGTCACTGTAAATAAAATAAATCAATAAGTGGGAGTAGGAGGGGACTGGAGAAGCTGTATGGTATGAGAGGACCATGCTTCCCTCTACTGATTCCAGATTCCCCTCTCCTTATTCTGCTTCCTCCCCTTCCTCTGCACTTCTTTCCCTTCTGTCATCCCTTCTCACTTCACCCTTCTAGCCTACAATCCTTGCTCTAGTTCCTTCCCCTGAGATCCCCTCTCCTTTTCTCTGAGATACTTTTTCCCCTCCTGTTCGGATTTATTTCTGTCCTGTCCCCTATTCTTTGTCCCCCTTTTCTTTGGAAAGGTGAATAAACGTGTGGATAAAGGTGAGCCTGGTCAATGTTGTGTATCTGGCATTTGACAAAGTACCTCATGAAAGACTCCTGAGGAAATTAGAAAGTCATGGGATCGGAGATCATGTCCTATTGTGGATTAAATCTGGTTAAAAGATAGAAAATAGAGAGTAGGGTTAAATGGTGAGTATTCTCAATAGAGAAGGGTAGATAGTGGGGTTCCCCAAGGGTCTGTGGTGGGACTGCTGCTTTTAACATATTTATAAATGATCTAGAGATGGGAATAACTAGTGAGGTAGTTAAATTTGCTGATGACATAAAGTTATTCAAAGTTACTAAATTGCAAGGGGATTGTGAAAAATTGCAAGAGGAACTTATGAGACTGGGCATCCAAATGGCAGATGACGTTTAATGTGAGCAAGTGCAAAGTGATGCATGTGGGAAAGAGGAACCTGAATTATAGCTACGTCATGCAAGGTTCCACATTAGGAAAAGGATCTAGGTGTCATTGTTGACAATATGTTGTAACCCTCTTTTCAGTGTGCTGCAACAGCTAAGAAAGCAAATAGAATATTAAGACGTATTAGGAAAGACATGGAAAATAAAAATGGGAACATTATAATGCCTTTGTATCGCTCCATGGTGCAACCACACCTCAAAAACTGTGTGAAATTCTGGTAACCACAGTTCAAAAAAGATACAGTGGAATTAGAAAAGGTACAGAGAAGTACGACAAAAATGATAAAGGGAAAGGGAGAACCCCCCTATGAGGAAAGACTAAAGTGGTTAGGGCTCTTCAGCTTGGAGAAAAGACTGCTGAGGGGAGATATAATAGAGGTCTATAAAATAATGAATGGAACAAGTGTTTACTCTTTCCAAATATGCAAGGTCTAGGGGGCAGGCAATGAAGCTACTAAGTAGTAAATTTAAAACAAACCAGAGAAAATATTTCTTCACTCAATGTGTAATTAAACTCTGGAATTTATTGCCATAAAATGTGGTAAAAGCAGTTAGCTTAGCAGGGTTTAAAAAAGGTTTGGCTAATTTCCCAAAAGTCCATAAGCCATTGTTAAGATGGACTTGGGAAAATTCATTGCTTATTTCTGGGATAAGCAGCATAAAATGTATTGTACTGTTTTGGGATCGTGATTGAATGAAACGGTGGCCCCGTCGAACTGTATACTTTATGCTGGATCCGCAATCCTGGAACTCCCAAGCTAAGTGTTTTTTGTGGAACATTTGATGAAATTCTAATAAATTGTTTAGGATATTTCCAACGAGTAAAAGATTAGGAGTTTTTTGCCCTATGATAGAATCTGAGCACTGGATACATTGTGACAAACTAAGTAACAGTGTTCAAAACTTCAGACTAAATACGAACACTGTACCCTCTAAGCTGAGTGGGAGTTCTCCACCTACAGTCCTGCCAGTGGGTGGCGCTGTTTCACTATCACATTTTCAACAATGATGGACAGGAAAGTTCTGCAGGACTCCAGGGAACCTGCTGTTTCTAGAATCTTGAAGCAGCACCCCCTACTGGTAGCAATGCAGTTGGAGGACGCCTGCTCAGCTTAGAGGAAATAATGGGTATAGGCATTGAATATCGGCCATATTCGGATAGCTTCCATGGCTGTGAAAAACCCAAATATCTAGAGCCAATGTGCAGCTCAAGCCCAACATTGAATACCCATCTTCAATTCACCCTGTGGCGATCAGCACCTTAAAAATCACTGACCACTATCAGCAGAATATCCAGGTGCTGACTCCACCCCTAGAACACCCCCAAAATAGCTGGTTTTGGGGTCAGCGCTAACCAGCTCTTTTCAGCAGTTTTAACCAGTTAAGTGCAGCTGAAAATGACCAGTCAGCCCTAAACCAAGCCCGGCATTAGGGGGTGGCAAACAGGGCAATTGCCCTGGGCCCCCATGCTACAGGGGGCCCTCAAACCTATCTCAAGCTGAAGAAGACATAGGATGGAGACCAGCTTTGAGGACCCCCCTCCCCAGTTTCTGCTCCAGGCCCCTGAATATCTAACACTAGCCCTGCAGGAGCCATTTCTGGCTGGTTAAATTGTGTTGAATATTAACCTCAGTATATATATGTTGATGTGCCAGGCACAGATGTTCCTACCTGCTCTGAGACAGACACAAGTTTTTTGTAGATTCAAGCGTATTCGATAGCATATCTTGCAACTCAACCTTCAGGAATGTACACACTGTTCTAGCTGCACCAAATCTTTAGAAAAAATGACTCCTTAAGACTACTGCAAAAGTACCTGGTTCCCTTGCACCTGTGTGGGTTGCTCAAAATTGTCCCTAAGTCGGTAGAAATTAAGCCCAAAAAGAACAGTGAGCCTCTGGTTATCTATTTAAACACATTTGATAACATCCGAGGCCCGATTCAGCGTTTTTAATCATATCATCCCAAACGCTTGACTCAAGAATCTTCATCGCACCCCCCACCCCCTCCTTCCCAAAGCTGCACAATATTTCCTTTCTACAACCCCTTCACCAGGTGGAACAGCCTCTCCCTTACCCCTTCACACCGAGACTGTCACGCTGCATTGACAATGAAGCTATAATTACTGGGCAGGAATCCTGAGCTAATTTCTCTGGCAGTTCGTGGGCAAAAGCTTCAGAAATGGCAATTAAACCCTGCACATTAAACACCTTCTAATAACGGGGATCCAGCAAAAGGGAGGCCAGCTGCTAATTGAAAGATATTCAGCAGAAACGTGGACTGCCTAAACATCCTTTCAAAGAGATTTATGCTGCTAGAGTTATATACCTACCTAATTCATTTATTTAGTTAACTTCCTTCTTATTGGTATGTCCTCACTCCCTCCTTTGATGGAAAGATTTAAAGATGATCAAACCCGGCGGCCCAGCTGCTAGAGGACTATGTCTGCAGAACCAAGGGTCAATGGAGCACCCAATTTTGGGTGGGCCTGGGCCCAACATGGGTGGGCAGAACTCCGCCCTGTCCCACAAGTGATTTAGTCTCTCCCTCTCTGGCCTGCATGCCCTATGGTCTCTCAAATCATCCCCCCTCCCCCGCATACCTTTTAAATAGCAGAATTTCACCAGCAGCGAGCAGCAACTAACACACACTGCTCATGTTGGCCCCACGGCCTTCCCTCTGATGCAACTTCCTGTTTCCGCATAGGCAGGAAGGTCGTGGGGTCAGTGTGAACAGTATGTATCAGTCGCTGCTCGCTGCAGGTGAAGATCTGCTTTTTACAAGGTATGCAGGAGGGACAGTTGTTGGGAGTTTTTGACTGGTGGGGCTTGGGGATCCCTGCCAGCCACATCATAGGTGTGCTGCTACTAGGTGGGCCTGAGTCCAAAGTGGGTGGGCCTAGGCCCACCCTTGGCTACGCCACTGTAAAACACCAGCTACCATGGTATACAGGAGTAAAATTTTGTTTTTCATGTCAAAATGCATAAAGCTATGTCAGTGCCGTGTCAGTCCACTTAGGGATAAATTCTCAAAAGGCTGCCGAAATGTAGACGCCGGGATGATGTGCGAATTTTAGAATGACAGCACCATGTGGAACTGCTGTTACAGAATACTAGCAAAAGTCTGCTGTTTCACGCCTAATTTTAGGCCAGCTAAATGCTTGTGCCAAACTGGTGGGCCTGAGTCCATTGTAAAACACCAGCTACCATGGAAGTAGCCTGTTCCGGGGCAGAGGGAGCAGAGAACCAACAGAGCCGACAGGCGCGCAGCTGCTCTTGGCACCCTCCGGCAGCCAAGAATGAACCCGGGGCGGACCGCCCCCATCACCCCGCCCTTCCTACACCACTGTCCACCCGCCCACCCCCAGCCCCGTCAACAGCCCCCCTCCATCTGCCACCGAGGCCCCTGCATTCAAATCACAGTGTCTCACCTCCATGTGAAAGTGCAGCGGCAGATCGCCTCCCTTTGGGCCTTCCCTCCCTGTGTCCCGCCCTCGTGGAAACAGGAAGTTACATCAGATGAGAGCGGGACACAGGGAGGGAAGGCCCGAAGGAAGGCGATCTGTCGCTGCGCTTTCACATGGAAGTCAGGCGCTGTGATTTGAAAGCAGGGGGCCCAGTGGCAGAGAGAGGGGGGCTGTCAACGGAACCGAGGGCAGGCGGTGAGACCGGTGACTGCGGCGCCGGGCCCCCCTTGGAGGCCCAGGGAATTTTGTCCCCCTTGCCCCTCCCACTCAGCGGCCCTGCCCCTGCCTCTTCCACGCCCACACCTCCTTGCCTCTGTGCATTATGGAAACTGCAGGCCCAATTTATAGAATACCACCTAAGGTCCGTTATGATCCAATTGAGGTTGAAAGGGGGCCAACTCAGGAATAATGTCAGGAAGTATTTCTTCACTGAGAGGGTGGTAGGTACCTGCAATGCCCTTCCGCGGGAGGTGGTGGAGATGAAAACAATAACGGAATTGAAAAATGCGTGGGATAAACACAAAGGAATCTTGTATAGAAGGAGTCGCCTAGTGCAGTGGCGTAGCCAAGGGTGGGCCCGGGTGGGCCCAGGCCCGCCAACTTTGGGCTCAGGCCCACCCAGTAGCAGCACACCTATGATGTGGCTGGCAGGGATCCCCAAGGTCCACCAGCCAAGAACTCCCAACAACTGACCCTCCTGCATACCTTGTAAATAGCAGCACCTGCAGCAAACAGCGACTGATATGTACTGTTCATACCGGCCCCACAGCCTTCCCTCTGATGTATTCCTGCCTATGTGGAAACACTCAGGAAGTTGCATCAGAGGGAAGGCTGTGGGGCCAACATGAACAGTGTGTATTAGTTGCTGCTCGCTGCCGGTGAAAATCTGCTACTTAAAAGGTATGCGGGGGAGGAGGGATGTTTGAGAGACCATATGGCATGCAGGCGAGAGAGGGAGAGACAAAATCACTTGTGGGACAGGGTGGAGTTCTGCCCACCCATCTTAGGCCCAGGCCCATCCAAAATTGGGTGTCTGGCTACGCCCCTGGCCTAGTGGTTAGGGTGGGACTTTGGTCCTGGGGAACTGAGGAACTGAGTTCTATTCCCACTTCAGGCACAGGCAGCTCCTTGTGACTCTGGGCAAGTCACTTCACCCTCCATTGCCCCATGTAAGCCGCATTGAGCCTGCCATGAGTGGGAAAGCGCAGGGTACAAATGTAACAAAAATAAAATAGATACTATTGGAGATTCTACATGGAATGTTGTTACTATTTGAGATTCTACATGGAATGTTGCTATTCCACTAGCAACATTCCATGTAGAAGGCTGCGCAGGCTTCTGTTTCTGTGAGTCTGACGTCCTGCACGTACGTGCAGGACGTCAGACTCACAGAAGCAGAAGCCTGCGCGGCCACATTGGTGATCTGCAAGGGCCGACTTCTACATGGAATGTTGCTAGTGGAATAGCAACATTCCATGTAGAATCTCAAATAGTAGCAACAGTGGAGGAGTGGCCTAGTGGTTAGGGTGGTGGACTTTGGTCCTGGGGAACTGAGGAACTGAGTTCAATTCCCACTTCAGGCACAGGCAGCTCCTTGTGACTCTGGACAAGTCACTTAACCCTCCATTGCCCCATGTAAGCCGCATTGAGCCTGCCATGAGTGGGAAAGCGTGGGGTAACAAAAAAAATATCCAAAGAAGCTTAGCAGAGATTAGGTATTAACACCAGTAATTGAGAAGCCAGTGCTGGGCAAGACGTCTGCGGTCTGTGCCCTGATCATGGCTGAATAGATTTGGATGGGCCACAGTGGAGCTTTTCAGGGGCTTCGACAACTTCAGAAATTAGAATAAGGACAGTGCCAGGCAGATTTCGACACTCTGTGCCCTGAAAATGGCAAGGCCAAATCAAGATCAGGTATACACATGTGATGTACCATATCATAAACTCATTACATACGGTGTCTTGTTGGGCAGACTGGATGGGCTGTACAGTTCTTTATCAACCCTCTTCTACTATGTTACTAATTAGAGCCAATTAGCAGCAAATAACACCAATAATTGGCAATTATTGATGGTTAAAGCCAATTAGCATCTAATTAAATAATTAAGAGTCCTTTTACTAAGCTGTAGTAAGCACTAATGCGTGCTTACCGCAGCATAAAAGGCTTTACTGTGGGGTGCGCTCAAGAAATCCCGTTATAATTTTTGCATGGGGCACACTAGCCATGCACTAAAAAATAGATTTTATTTTTTAGCGCTAGAAGCGGGTCTAGGGGTGGAGAGTAGGCATTTTCTGCGCTAATCAGTTACCACATCTACATTGCCATGCGCTAACCAATTAGCATGCGATTAGCGTGTTAACCCTTTTCATCTACAAAATAGGTGGTGGTAGGGGCTGACGCACAAATGGGAAAATTAATTTATGGCCATTAATTCAAAATATAGAAAAAGTGGCCATTTTATCCTAGCAGAAAAATGGCCTTAGCGCATGGGAATGAACCACTTTACTGCACTTTGGCGAAAGAGCCCCTAAGTTACACACATAGCTGACCTTATTCTATAAATTGAATGCACAACTTTGCACACTAACCTCCGGATTTGATGTACAATGCACAGATTTGTGCGTTCAAACTTGTGTATGTGCCCAAGATGCGCAAGTAATTTAATTGAGTAAGAAGCCCTTAACTATCAAAAACTGGGTGATAGCAACCAATTATTAAAGTTCATTGGCATTCATTAAAATTTGCATGCGCATCTGGCTGCACACTATTCTATAAGGCATGGTGTCTAACTCAACTAGCGCATAACTCATGCGGAATTTAAGGCGCAATATATAGAATCCGGCAAAAAGTGTTCTGAACTGAATGCACAAATCAGTCAGTCAGACCGTCACTCAGGTACATATAAGTAAAACTCAAACAATTTGTAGGTGATACATTGTCACTGGACTAACGAAACACATTTGTGATTAAGCTGTCAAGACTCTACTCCCTTACACTGACCTGATGAAGAAATTATTGTTCTCAAAGGCAAGTCACAAATGCATTTTAATCCAATTAAAAAAATGTTACCTCGACTGTACTTGTATAAATCAGTATCATATCCTGCTGTGTGTGTATACAAATCCTTCTACTACTACTACTTATCATTTCTATAGCGCTACTAGACTTACGCAGCGCTGTACATTTGAACATGAAGAGACAGTCCCTGCTCGACAGAGCTTACAATCTGATCAGGCCAGACAAACAGGACAAATAAGGGATAAGAACAAAGAGTAGCAAGATTCCGGAATCCCAAAGAGTAGCAAGATTCCGGAATCCCAAAGACGACTATTACTACTTACATTTCTATAGTGCTACTAGACATGTGCAGTGCTGTACACTTGAACATGAAGAGACAGTCCCTGCTCTACAGAGCTTACAATATAATTAGGACAAACAGGACAAATAAGAGATAAGGGAATATTAAGGTGAGGATGATAAAATAAGGGTTCTGAACAAGTGAGTAAGGGTTAGGAGTTAAAAGCAGCATCAAAAATGTGGGCTTTTAGCTTAGATTTGAAGACGGCCACAGATGGAGCTTGACGTACTGGCTCAGGAAATCCACTGTAAATCAGAGATAATACAGTCTACAGTCCAATGTATACTATTTCCAGATGCATTATTGGTATGTGTCATGCATAGATTGTTGCATATCAAAATAGATCAGAACGCTAAATCATTTATTCCAATTTCACTAGTAGGCGCTTCTACATAGACCTCAGTAGTGAACATTTCTCATGACCAATTCAGCAGCCGTCCTCTGGACTGACTCCATCCTGTTTGTATCTTTACGTAGGTGGGGTCTCCAGAATTTCACACAGTACTCTAAATGGGTCTCACCAAAGACTTATACAAGGGCACTATCACCTCTTTTTTCCTGCTGGTCATCCCTTTCCTTATGCACCCAAGCATCCTTCTGGCTTTGACCATTACCCTTTTCTAACTGTTTGGCCACCTTAAAGTCTACTACATATGTAGTAAAAGCAGTTAGCTTAGCGGAGTTTAAAAAGGGTTTGGATATCTTCCTAAAAGAAAAGTCTATAAGCCATTATTAAGATGGGCTTGGGGAAACTCCACTGCTTATTTCTAGGATAAGAAGCATAAAATGTATTGTACTATTTTGGGATCTTGCCAGGTACTTGTAACCTGGATTGGCCACTGTTGGAAACAGGATACTGGGCTTGACGGACCTTTGGTGTGTTACAGTATAGCAATACTTGTGTACTTGTAATAAAAACAGTTCAATTTATCCTTAGAATAAACAAGGAGAGGATAAATCCATTAAAAAGGAATGGTTTCCTTTAGAACTAGAGGGGTCGAGGGGTAAGCCCACAGTGGTAAGTGGCTTGTAAGCGACATTTAATATCAGTGTGTGTGCGGCAACCTGGAAGGTAACTGAGTACCAGTCAATATTGATATCTGTGCCTGCTTAACTCATAAGACAGCCTTTAAGCTGGCCTAACTTTGTCAACTCACTTAACTGATTAATGGACTGAATATTGCCGGCCACATTGAGCCTACAAATAGGTGGAAAAATGCGGGATACAAATGCAATAAATAATAATAATAACTAGTTAATTGCTAGCTTCACCCATGCTCTGGCCCTGGAAAGCCCCTAACCCAGCCAGTTAGTACTTTGTTGGTCAGAGAGAATATTCAGTGGCATTATGGGCTAGATTCTATACACGGTGCAGCGAGTAACATGCGTTAAATTGTGCACATGGCCAATATACATGCACAATTCAATTGAGCAGGGCCGCTGAGAGACTGGGCCGAGCCCGGGGCAGTCGAGGGCGGGACACAGGGAGGGAAGGCCCGAAGGGAGGCGATCTGTAGACTGCCACTGCTGCGCTTCTTTCACACGGAGCGAGGTCGAGGTGAGGCGCTATGATTTGAATTCAGGGGGGCCCGGCCCGGTGGTGGATGGAGGGGGGCGGGTGGAGGGGACTGTGGCACCGGGCCCCCCTTGGAGGCCCGGGCCCAAAGAATTTTATCCCCCCTGCCCCCCCTCTCGGCGGCCCTGCAATTGATTAATGAGCCAGTTAGTTATGACCATTGGCCAATAACAACCAATTATCATACTAATTGGCAATAATTGGAATTTACACACACTTCTTTTTAGGCATATTCTAAAAAGAGGCAGGCATAAATTCCAACACGTGTAGCTGAAAAAAGGGGGGAAGGTGCAGCCATTGAAGAAGTGTAGGCGTGTCAGGGGTGTCAATCACATTTATGCGCATTGTTATTATTATTATTACACTAGTAAAACAGGCCCGTTTCTGACACAAATGAAACGGGCGCTAGCAAGGTTTTCCTTGGAGTGTGTATGCTTGAGAGAGTATGTGTGAGATTGACTGTGTGTGAGAGAGAGTGAATGTGCGAGTGTGTGTGTGTGACAGAGAGAGAGTGAGACTGCTGGGTGCAAGTGTGTCTCTTCTGTCCCCCCCTCCAGCCACCCAGCGATGCACTTCTCTCCCCTGCCCCCCCCCCCTCCAGCCACCCAGCATGTCTCCTATCTCCCCTGCCCCCCCCTCCAGCCACTCCTCCACTTTAATCAGCATATATTGAATCCCCCCCATGTGCTACAGAAAAGCACCGAGCACATCCTATATAATAAAACATACCTCCAATGTTCTGAAGCCGAGAAAGTGAAGCCTTCAAGCCTTGAAGCATTCGTGCGCTCTGTAAGGCTCCATCTCCTCAATTGATGACACGTAGTTCCGGAACGTTGCAGGAATGCTTCAAGGCTTGAAGGCTTCACTTTCTCGGCTTCAGAACGTTGGAGGTGCGTTTTATTATATAGGATTTCTACCCCATGCTTTCCCACTCGAAGCAGGCTCAATGCAGCTTACATAGCAATAGGGATTACAGGATATTGATAAAGAGATAAAAAAAATTAAGTATAACAGAATAACAAAAGTGATAGGTGGGTAGAGAAGGACCCCTCACCATACAAAAGGGTGAAAAGGAATTCTTGAATGGAAAGATGTTGGAAAAGCAAAGGGAAAAGGAAGGGTCTAAAGAACACGTCTACCGTATATTTCATAAAGGGGCAAGGGAGAGGAAGGAGGAGTGGCTTGAGCAGGAAATCATTTTTCCAGGAACGCAAACAATTGTGAACCTGTCGTCTGTACCTTTGTCCCAGACACAAAAGAACCTTTTGGTTCTGCTTAGAGAAGAGACGCGAAGCCTGGGTGCTAAATTTCTTTTATCCTACCCTTGCAAATGTCTTGTAAATTACTTAGATAAAAAATATGTTTTCTTTGAACCCGAGCAACTGAAAGAATTCTTAAAAATTAAAAAAATTTCTAGATAGTTTTCTAAGATTTAAGAAAAGCTGGATTTAAGATTGTATAAGTGGTCTTCTCCAGGCCTTCTTTGATTTTTCCTTTTTTCCTTTGTTATATTTAATCCACCATGGTTTCTTAACGCCCTCATTGTTCTTTTTGATTAGGTGGTCTAAGAAAGAGTTATATTTTTTCCTTTAGTATTTCTTTATTGATTCGCTCTGATTTACTGTAACAAGATGTAAATGCTTGTGTTTAAATTTGAAATGCAAATAAATAAAAAAATTAAAAAAAAAAGCACCTTTTGGAAACGGGTCTTTCATTTGCTACTAGCACTAAATGAAATGCCACGAGAATGCATATAGACCTTTCTGTCATATCCGAAAAAGGAATCCAAGTTAATCCCCCGGGAACTACTCATCCTATCATGTGAAGCGTCTGTTCACGCTTTCCAAAAATACTAGGACTAGGGGGCATGCGATGAAACTACAGTGTAGTAAATTTAAAACAAATTGGAGAAAAGTTTTCTTCACCCAATGCGTAATTAAACTCTGGAATTCATTGCCGGAGAACGTGGTGAAGGCGGTTAGCTTGGCAGAGTTTACAAAGGGGTTAGACGGTTTCCTAAAGGACAAGTCCATAAACCACTACTAAATAGACTTGGGAAAAATCCACAATTCTAGGAATAACATGTATAGAATGTTTGTACATTTGGGAAGCTTGCCAGGTGCCCTTGGCCTGGATTGGCCGCTGTCGTGGACAGGATGATGGGCTCAATGGACCCTTGGTCTTTTCCCAGTGTGGCATTACTTATGTAATCAAAGTAGGGTATACACAAAAATTAGCACATATGAGTTATCTTGTTGGGCAGGCTGGATGGACCGTGCAGGTCTTTTTCTGCCATCATCTACTATGTTACTATGTTACTTATAAGTACATTCACACATACAAACAAGTTGTCCTTTGGAAAATTGAGAATTTAAGAGAAAAGAAATTCAATGATCTACTATAATTTGAGAAGAGAAGAAAATGAGGCCTTAAGATCCCTTAGGAACAATTTTGTTATTATTATTAAATCTGCAGATAAGGGAGGAGGTAGAATTTCAGACAGACATAACTACATCAGGGGCCTTTTTATTAAGCCACGTAAGCGTCCACCTGCGCCCAACACGCGCCAAAATGGAGTTACTGCATAATTTTTATTTTCTGCCGCGCGTATCGGACGAGCACCAAGTGGCATTTGGCACACATAGTTCATTACCGCCCGGTTTCTGCGTGAAACCTTACCACTAGGTCAATGGCCAGTGGTAAGGTCTCAGACCCAAAATGGATGAGTGGCAATTTTCATTTTATCGCACGTCCATTTTCTGCAAAAATTTTAAAAAGGCATTTTTTGTAGGAGTGCTGAAAATAATTCTGCACACGCCCAAAACGCGCGTCTACACTACCACAGGCCATTTTTCAGAGCACCTTAGTAAAAGGACCCCTCAATGAGGTGATGCAGCAACTTAGTGATAATAATGATTACATCTCCATGAAAAAAAAAGATTCCACTTCTGACTTAAAAAATAAGATCACATCTCTAATTAATGATAGAACAAAGAGGTTTCATGGTAGCATCACATCTTGTGGCCCCTATCATATACAGTATATGTTACCCAAAATTCATAAGTCATTGATAGATCGCCAGGGACCCTTCATCCAAATTTGTAGATTTTTTTTCTATGACCATTGATACCAAATATACCTTAATATAAAAGATACATTGTATGTGATCGACATGTTAAATGAGCATCCATACATTGATGATCATTGTTCATTGGTTACAGAGGATATCTATTCACTCTACACAAACATGGCACAATTTGAAGGAAAACATTGTCTAACGGAACTAAGTGTATACATATGCCCGCAGTTTTCATTGTCCGAATGGTTGAACTAGAATTAACAGAAAATTACATTAAGTTTAATGTGATCTTCTATAATCAAGTAATGGCAGCAGCTATGGGGACAGCTATGGCTCCTGAGAGTGTCCATATATGCAGCTGAATTTGAAAACAGTTTTCTTAAAGCACATTCTTTGCAGATCACATTGGGGCCCTTTTACAAAGGCGCTTAGGCGCCTAAGCGCGTCCAACGTGTGTCACATTGGAACTACCACCCATCTATTGCATGTCCCGAGTTGTAATTCCATTTTTGATGCACGTCCAAAACACGCAGTAGAAAATATTTTCTATTTTCTACCGCGTGGCACTTACCCGGCAGTAATCGTCAGCGTACACGCGCTGACGCTTACCGCCCAGTTAGCGCGTGAGACCTTACTGCTAAGTCAATGGGTGGAACTAAGTGTATACATATGCCCGCAGTTTTCATTGTCCAAATGGTTGAACTAGAATTAACAGAAAATTACATTAAGTTTAATGTGATCTTCTATAATCAAGTAATGGCAGCAGCTATGGGGACAGCTATGGCTCCTGAGAGTGTCCATATATGCAGCTGAATTTGAAAACAGTTTTCTTAAAGCACATTCTTTGCAGATCACATTGGGGCCCTTTTACAAAGGCGCTTAGGCGCCTAAGCGCGTCCAACGTGTGTCACATTGGAACTACCACCCATCTATCGCATGTCCCGAGTTGTAATTCCATTTTTGATGCACATCCAAAACACGCAGTAGAAAATATTTTCTATTTTCTACCACATGGCACTCACCCGGCAGTAATCGTCAGCTTACACGCGCTGACGCTTACCGCCCAGTTAGCACGTGAGACCTTACTGCTAAGTCAATGGGTGGAGATAAGGTCTCAGGCCAAAAATGGACACGTGCTGGTATTAATTTTGCTGAACGTTCATTTTCAGCCAGAAAAAAAATGCCTTTTTTTCCCACGCGTGCTGAAAAAATGTACCTGTGCGCGTCCAAAAAACGCGCCTTATCCAGTGCAGAGAGTTTTTGGTGCGCCTTAGTAAAAGGGCCCCATTGTGATCTGGTGCTGCTATATAGACAATATTTTCATGATTTGAAGGGGAGATGCACACTCATTAAGGACCAGATTCTATGGGGTATATTTACTTAGGTGTGTTAGCATTTTTAACACTCCTGAAAATTTAAGGCACGTTAAACGCTAATACGCCTATACATTTCTATGAGAACATTAGCGTTTAATACGTGTAAACCATTTACGCACGTTAAAAACGCTAACGTGCCCTTAGCGCCACTTAGTAAAAATAAGCATATATTTGGTGTAAAAAATATTGGTGCCAACAAAAGCACTATTGTATAAGGGAAAGGGCAGGGAAATGTGACTTGATATACTGCCTTTTGGTGGTATTTTGCAACTACATTCAAAGCAGTTTACATATATTCAGGTACTTATTTTGTACCAGGGGCAATGGAGGGTTATGTGACTTGCCCAGAGTCACAAGGAGCTGCAGCGGGAATCAAACCCAGTTCCCCAGAATCAAAGTCCACTGCAGGATGTCAGACTCACAGAAACAGAAGCCTGGGCGGCCGCGTTACTGATCTGCAAGGGCAGGCTTCTACATGGAATGTTGCTAGTGGAATAGCAACATTCCATCTAGAATCTCCAATAGTAGCAACATTCCATGTAGAATCTCAAATAGGGAAAGGGAAATGGGACTTGATATACCGTCTTTCTGTGGTTTTTGCAATTACATTCAAAGCGGGCAATGGAGGGTTAAGTGACTTACCCAGAGTCACAAGGAGCTGCAGTGGGAATTGAACCCAGTTCCCTAGGATCAAAGTCTGCTGTACTAACCACTAGGCCACTCCTCCACTGTAAAGTTAGGCATGGTTTATAGAATAGCGTTTATGCCTAGGAATGGTTCCTAACTTTAGGTGTGGCTATTTTCACCAACTGAAACATGGCACAAATGTACACGTTTACATTATGCGCTTATCCCCGTTATTCTGTAAGAACGAAAATTAATTTAGGAACTGTCCCATTACACCCATGACACTCCTATTTCTGTGTTCCCTTTTTCAGATTATGCCTAAATTGTAGGTGCAGATCCCACACGTAAATGGCAATTAAATTTAATTAGTGCCAATAATTGCTTGTTAAAAAGCCAATTATTGGTGCTAATTAGCTCATTATTTATTTAAATTGCACATACAAATTGGGCAGGGGCCCAAATCTGTGCACATGATTTTCGATGTCTCTTATACAATTAGGGGTTAAAAGTATTCCATAACAGTAATTGGTTACATAGAAGACATGGCAAACTTCACATTTGACATCACTTATAGGGATAAAACTCTTTTACGTTTACTAACTGGACAGAAAAAGTCAGAACACATTACGCCAACCTTAAAAAGTCTTCATTGGTTACCGATAACGTTTTGGTTTTTATTTAAAACGATGGTATTAATCCATCAGCAAGTGTAAGGTATAATGCCTCAAAATTGTAATGAAAGTCTGACCATGTATCGACCAAATCGAGCTCTTGGTTCAAAAATAGCGAAGCAATTGCGTGTTACGACTTGTCACTTCTCTGACACATGAAAACGATTTTTCTCTGTTGAAGGTGCAGGAACGTGGAATAATTTACCTGGTCACTTAAGAGTATGTTCTAGCAAGCAACAATTTAAGAAACTTTTAAAGACTTTTTATTTTCTACAGGGGTTTACGGAGATGTTGTCCTTGGACTGTCCTACAGCCCTTCTCACAGTATATAATATGTTTTTTTTAATTATAATCTGGTGATATTTTTATGAATGTTTTTATGTATCCCGCTTTGAGATTAAAGCTGGCTATAAGTGTAAAAATAAATAACTAAATATTGCATTTCAATAGTTTTCACAGTAAAAATTAATCTCCTCACTAGCTAATTTTCAGAATGTGATGACTTTATTCATCAACTCGTTAGAATGAACAGAAAGCCAAAGAGATGGAAAAGCAATTTATTGAAAAGTTAAAAAGTATCCCTGAAGATATGCTGTATCTATGAGGCTTCCATACAAGCCAAAATTTCTGAAAGGAGTGATTTAAAAAAAAAAAAAAAAAAGAGACAAACAGACTAACATTTTGATTTGTTCTTTAAGGTTCACAAATATAAGTCATATCAAGAATTTAAAAGAAATTGAAGGCCTCTCTGCATTACCAATGAAAGGTACCAATAGGGTCAGTATTATGGAACACTGCAAATCAGGAGCTTAGCTACGTGGGGCCATGGGGGCATGGGCCCCCACAGATTAAAGCTCTGGTCCCCTCTACAATTGACCACCCCCAGCCGCCGACCACCCCCCCCCATGCCGCCGCCACCGCCACTGCCGCCCACCCCGCCACATCAGGTACCTTGTTTGCTGGCGGGGGTCCCCAACCCCCGCCAGCCGAACAGTCTTCTTCAGTGCCGGTTGACTCCAGCGCCGCCGTTTTGTGATAATCTGTTTCTGACGCCTTACGTCCTGCACAGGGCTACATACAGGACGTGCACGGTGCAGAATGTCAGGAGTTTGAAACAGATCATCACACAGCGAAGGTGCCAGCGTCGACGGCGCTGAAGAAGACTCTTCGGCTGGCGAGGGTTAGGGACCCCCGCCAGCAAACAAGGTACCTGGTGGCGATGGGGGAGGGTTTTTACAATGGCGGTGGCGGAGGGGGTCCAAAGTGGTGGGGGGGGTCGGCAGCAGGGGGAGGCAGCTAAACAGTGCCCCCCACCTGGTCTCTGCCCCCCCCCCCCCCCCGCCGAGGTCTGGCTACGCCCCTAATGCAAATGTGGGGAAATGTGCGGCTTGCGATCACAAAAAGATTGCATTCATTCTGCCACCAGTAGACAATTCAGGTGCCCTTTTACAAAGGTGCATAATCACCTACGCGCATCCAACGCCCATCAATTTGGAACTACCGCCCGGCTACCATGAGCCCTGGGTGGTAATTCCAGTTTTGTTTTTTACACGCGTCCGATATGTGCGTCTGAAAATATATTTTTTATTTTCTACCACGTGGCGCTAACCAGGAAGTAATTAGCAGTGTACATGTGCTGATGATTACCGCCTGGTTAACGCGTGAGACCTTACCGCTAAGTCAATGGGTGGCGGTAAGGTCTCAGGCCCAAAATGGACGGGCACCAATTTTTATTTTGCCGCATGTCCATTTTCAGCCCAAAAAAGGCCTTTTTTGCAGGCGACCTGCACGCATCCAATACACGCGTCTACAACAGTGCAAGCCATTTTGCGGCACGCCTTAGTAAAAGTACCCGTTAAATTGCATTTTTTTCCCTATTTTAATATCATCAGTGCAGGGGGCAGGCAGCGAACGCGGCTGCGCCGGAGACCTCGCAGAAGAAGGCTTTGGCTGGCAGGGGTTGGGCCGAGACGAGGCGAGGTGTGGCGGTGGGGGGGGGGGCGGCACTCAAAATGTGCCCCCAACCTCAGGCTCTGGCCCCCTCCCACCATGAGGTCTGGCTACGCCCCTGAAAATAAGCATGGGCTAAACACTAGAGATGGCCATATATGCCTATGGGCGTCGCTAGCATTTAGCGCGCGCTAATCATTAGCACGTGCTAAAAATGCTAGTGCACCTTTGTAAAAGGACCCTTTTATATTTAAAGGATAGCTGATGATAGGTGCATTTATTTTAATGATGGTCGACATAAGCATTTCATATGTATAATCCTCGTTTGTCATTAATTGTCTTTCCCTGTTTCTTTTGTGATCAAATTGACTCCTCGTACAAATGCAATTTGCCAACCTATGTCTCACTGTATTGTTTATCCTCACAAGCCTCTGAATTGCAACAGCTCCTTTTGACTCCAATTTATATGAAGTTGCTACTCTTTATCGCTTGAAATTGTATTGAACATTTTTGACAAATATCATCTGATATAGCTGTACTCTTCGCACAATGCAGTGTGAGTTTTTCGTTGTCAAGTGATTACCCGGTCAGTCTGATCTGCTTCCACACAGTGGGTTCATGATGTCGTATTGGAGTGATAATGCTCATTATTCCATTCTTTGTTTGAAAAGCTGATCTATATGGGGGTTATTATTATTATTTTTTTTAAAGTTTTTTGATCTCACATATTTTATTTAGTGATGCTTACGGTGGAAATTATATATATGGGCACTGAGATGTAGGAGCCCCAACGCAATGTCTTACCGTCAATTTTATAATGGCTTCTTGGTGCCAAGACCCCATTATAGAATACTAATGTATGTTGGCATCGGCATGACTAAATTTAGGTGCGAACAGTTATTTATTTTATGTATTTTTGTTATATTTGTACCCCGCGCTTTCCCACTCATGGCAGGCTCAATGCGGCGGCTTACATGGGGCAATGGAGGGTTAAGTGACTTGGCCAGAGTCACAAGGAGCTGCCTGTGCCTGAAGTGGGAATTGAACTCAGTTCCTCAGGACCAAAGTCCACCACCCTAACCACTAGGCCACTCCTCCACTGTTGCTACTATTGGAGATTCTACATGGAATGTTGCTATTCCACTAGCAACATTCCATGTAGAAGTCGGCCCTTGCAGATCACCAATGTGGCAGCGCAGGCTTCTGCTTCTGTGAGTCTGACGTCCTGCACGTACGTCAGACTCACAGAAACAGAAGCCTGTGCAGCCTTCTACATGGAATGTTGCTAGTGGAATAGCAACATTCCATGTAGAATCTCCAATAGTATCTATTTTATTTTTGTTACATTTGTACCCTGCGCTTTCCCACTCATGGCAGGCTCAATGCGGCTTACATGGGGCAATGGAGGGTTAAGTGACTTGCCCAGAGTCACAAGGAGCTGCCTGTGCCTGAAGTGGGAATTGAACTCAGTTCCTCAGTTCCCCAGGACCAAAGTCCACCATTCTAACCACTAGGCCACTCCTCCACTCCATGTCAAGTCAATGGCGTAACTGTTGGTGCCTAATTGTGCCCTGAAGTGTAGGTCACTTATAGTATTCTATAAGGTATGTGCATATCTCAGAAACACCCATGATCTGCCCATACTCCGACCATAAGAATAGCCATACTGGGTTAGGCCAATGGTCCATCTAGCCCAGTATCCGGCTTCCAACAGTGGCCAATCCAGGTCACAAGGACCTGACAGAATCCTAAAGAGCAAGATTCCGAATTCCAAAGAGTAGGTAGCGAAGTTCCAGAACCCCAAAGAGTAACAAGATTCCAGAACCCCAAAGACTAAAATAAGATTCCGGAATCCCAAAGAGTAACAAAATTCCATGTTACCAATCCTATGGCAAGCAGTGGCTTCCCCCATGTCCATCTCAATAACAGGCAATGGACTTCCGGCAATTGGATTTCAGACATTAATGTTAAGCTGACTCAACTTGTCGCATGGCTTAACAGCAACAGGCTTATCCTTAACCCTGAGAAGTCAAAATGCATTCTATTTTCAAATTCCTTACATTCTGTTTTGCCACAGCCTCTCATTCTCTCATCAGTTTTGGCTCTGTGGCACGTCACATGCTCTGTTCAGCAATGACTTTCCTCATGCCACACTCCCACAAGGCCATATTTGAAGAGTAATCTTGAAGTTTTTCGACAGTCACCACTTTACCCAGTTTCTGTTAGTGACCTTCCTCAGCAATTTACTTAATATAATGTGGAGGCAGGGATAGTGCTGGGCAGACTTATATGGTCTGTGCCAGAGCCGGCGGTAGGAGGCGGGGCTGGTGGTTGGGAGGCGGGGATAGTGCTGGGTAGATTTATACGGTCTGTGCCAGAGCCGGTGGTGGGAGGCAGGGATAGTGCAGGGCAGACTTATACGGGCTGTACCAGAGCTGGTGGTTAGGAGGCGGGGCTGGTGGTTGGGAGGCGGGGATAGTGCTGGGCAGACTTATACGGTCTGTACCAGAGCTGGTGGTGGGAGGCGTGGCTGGTGGTTGGGAGGCGGGGATAGTGCTGGGCAGACTTGTACGGTCTGTGCCCTGAAGAGGACAGGTACAAATCAAGGTAGGGTATACACAAAAAGTAGTACATATGAGTTTATCTTGTTGGGCTGACTGGATGGACCGTGCAGGTCTTTTTCTGCCGTCATCTACTACTGACTTTGGCGAGATGGTCTGATTGAGGTAATGTATTGGTGGTATTGAACTGTTTCAGGTTTATAATGATGGACCTGACGGTGCTCCAAGACATGCTATTGAAATGTTGATATAACCGTATCCCATCTGTATTTCCAGTAACATTAGCCCACACTTCTTTCAGCAGTTCCATGTTTGGCATGTTTAGACCTTTGCTTCAGGTTGACTTCATGCAACAGGAACAGCATGATTCTTCCCCAGAAGTATCTGAATCATTTCAACTACTGTTACTGGACACAGGTGATCTCTAACTTACTGTGGGCATTTTTAAGACAATTTTTAGAACTGGATCCAATTTAAAAATGGCAAAAGTCAAACGTTTACATGAGATCTTTTCATTATTTTAAAAGACATTTTGGAAGACCATTCCACACATTAAAGAAAGCCAAAAGAAGGCCAAAGAACAGCCAAGATTGTATAGTAGTGATGTGGAAAAAGCAGTGATAGCCAAAATGGCATCTTTCAGAAAATGAAAAACAGAACTTAATGAAGAGAATAGGGATGATGCAAGCACTGGCAAGCTAGATGTATAAATGTAGTAAGTCAGGTCAAGAGAGACATGGAGGGGCATTTTTGATATGACATCTGACCAATTTTGGACGTTTTGCACAAAACATCCAAAATTTGAATAGAAAAGAAGGTCATTTTCAAAAAAAGAAAAGCGTCTTTTTTTTTTTTTCAAAATTACCAGTTCAAACAAGATTTTGTGCTTTGCATGTTTTGTTTTTTTGGACAATTTTTTAGAAAAAAAAAGCCCATCCAAATGAAAAATATAGAAATTCAAGCCATTGGGATGTAGGAGGGGCCAGCATTTTTACTAAATATCCCAGGAGAACAATGGTGCACCCTAGAGGGCACTGCAGTGGGATTCAAATAAATGCTCTCAGGTACACATCTCACCAATGCTCCCTTATCTTGTCTGCTGAGCCCCTCAAAACCCACTACCCCATCTGTACACCACTACAGTAGCCCTTATGGGTGAAGGGGACAGTGTGTTTCTGGTGAGTTCTGTAGGGCTCACAGTTTCCACCACAAGTGGTTGGGGGAGGTATGGGCCTGGGTCCACCTGTCTGAAGTGCACTGCACCCACCGCTAGACTACTACAGGGACCTGCATGTTACTACTTGACATTTCTAAAGCGCTACTAGGGTTACGCAGCACTGTACAATTTAACATAGAAGGAAGGAGCTTACAATCTAAAGGACAAATGTACAGTCAGTCAAATAGGGGCAGTCTACATTTCCTGAAAGGTATAAAGGTTAGGTGCCGAAAGCAACATTGAAGAGGTGGGCTTTGAGCAAGGATTTGAAGATGGGTAGGGAGGGGGCTTGGCGTAAGGGCTCAGGAAGTTGATTCCAAGCATAGGGTGAGGCGAGGCAGAATGAGCGGAGCCTGGAGTTGTTCTAATGGACCTGAGTATAACATCTGAGGCTGGCATAGAGGCTGGTAAGTAATGTTTTTAACCACATTTCTGGGGGGTGGGAGGGGGGTCAGTGACCACTGAGGGAATAAGGGGAGGTCATCCCTGATTCCCTCCAGTGGTCATCTGGTCATTTAGGGCACCTTTTTGTGCCTTATTTGTTCTAAAAACAGGTGTAGCTCAAAATGTCTTAGTTTTAGTCCTGGACATTTTTCTTTTGTTCCATTAAGGCTGAAAAATGTCCAAGTCTTAAGAGTGCCCAAATCCCGCCCTTAATATGCCTCAACACGCCCTCTTGATATTTGGATGGACTGCTTTCAGACAGCATAGAAAAACTTATGAAAAATAGGTTTGGAAAATACCAATTTAGACATTTTTGTGAGAAAAACAACCGAAATGCTGCTTTATGCCACTTTTTAGAAGTTTTGCTCTTTCAAAAATGAGCCTCATAGAACAGAAGCTTGCCCTACATGCAATAAATAGTACTAGAAATGTTTTCAAATATACCCAAAGCAAAATACCTTTGAGAGAGACTTGGTTAGAATCCTGGTCAACTAAGGCTAAAAGTAGTGTTCAGGAAGGATAAGAGAACTGCAGAAAAATTGAACAATTTCTTTGTCTTGGTCTTTACTCAGGAGAATGTTGGGGTCACACTCACACCCAGAAATCTTTCTTAATGGTGATGATTTGGAACAACTAAAGCATATTACTGTGAGTATAGAAGATGAAATAGATCAAATTAGCAAACTCAAGAGCAATAAATCACCAGAATCAGATGGTATTCATGCCAGAGTCCTGAAATAGATCAAAGATGAAATTACTAACCAGTTACTAGTAATCTACTACTACTTATCATTTCTATAGCGCTACTAGATGTACGCAGCGCTGTACACCTGAACATGAAGAGACAGTGCCTGCTCGACAGAGCTTACAATCTAATTAGGACAGACAAACAGGACAAATAAGAGATAAGGACAAAGAGTAGCAACATTCCGGAATCCCAAAGACTACTACTACTACTTATCATTTCTATAGCGCTACTAGACGTACGCAGCGCTGTACACTTGAACATGAAGAGACAGTCCCTGCTCGACAGAGCTTACAATCTAATTAGGACAGACAAACAGGACAAATAAGAGATAAGGACAAAGAGTAGCAACATTCCGGAATCCCAAAGACTACTACTACTACTTATCATTTCTATAGCGCTACTAGACGTACGCAGCGCTGTACACTTGAACATGAAGAGACAGTCCCTGCTCGACAGAGCTTACAATCTAATTAGGACAGACAAACAGGACAAATAAGAGATAAGGACAAAGAGTAGCAACATTCCGGAATCCCAAAGAGTAACAAGGTTTCGGAATCCCAAAGAGTAGCAACATTCTGTGCTGGATCCCAGAGAGTAGCAACATTCCGGAATCTCAAAGACTACTAATACTACTTATCATTTCTATAGTGCTACTAGACGTACGCAGCGCTGTACACTTGAACATGAAGAGACAGTGCCTGCTCGACAGAGCTTACAATCTAATTAGGACAGACAAACAGGACAAATAAGAGATAAGGGAATTACTAAGGTGGGGATGATAAAATAAAGGGTATTGAACAAGTGGGCTTTTAGACTAGATTTGAAGACGGCCAGAGATGGAGCTTCTTTATTCCAGGCATATGGTGCAGCAAGATAAAAGGAACGGAGTCTGGAGTTAGCGGTGGAGGAGAAGGGTGCAGATACTGTAACCTATCATTCAAAATGGCCACCACCCTAAGCAGCAGAACAGATCAGAGTGATGCAGACCTAAAAAAGGAGTTTCTTATTTCTCTCACAATGAGCAGAACGGACAAACTTTACAGACCTGTTTATTCCTGCACCCCACAAACCGTGGCTTCGTTTGGTCCCTCTAAGCATCATATTGACTTGCTCAGGTTATGTGCAAAGTTCTCCTCATTAGGTCGGGGGGGGGGGGGGGGGAATCTCTCCCTCTTTGTGCTGGAAGCCCTGATCCATGGGAGTATGTTCCCTCAGGCAAAAAATTCCCTTTTAGTTCGGAGCACTTACTCTTAATTTATTTTTATTACATTTGTACCCCGCGCTTTCCCACTCATGGCAGGCTCAATGCGGCTTACATGGGGCAATGGAGGGTTAAGTGACTTGCCCAGAGTCACAAGGAGCTGCCTGTGCCTGAAGTGGAAATTGAACTCAGTTCCTCAGGACCAAAGTCCACCACCCTAACCACTAGGCCACTCCTCCACTTAATAAGCCCCTGCTTTCATCTTCTGCCTCCACCTATTAACCTACTCTCCCTAGCCTTGCCCTGTGGACTCATGGGAGATGTAGTCCCTCCTAGTGGCCATATTAGTTCAGCATCCCTTATAAGTAACTTGCTTATGGCCTCTGACTCTCTGTTAAAGTGGGGTTTTCCCAATAGTTTATAACATTCATTCCCTGCTTTGGGACCTGAGCCCTGGTTGCTGCTCATCCCAATGGATATTCTGTTTTACAAGTCTTTGAGATGTATGTGCAACATTTGCCTAAGGCCTGCTACAATTTCCTCCATTATTTTATTTCAGTCAGGCACAGAAACAGATCCCCTGCCACCTCACCATCTCCGGTACATTGATATTTCGTTGGACTTTGCCTTGCTGCTGCTCTGCCTTCAGTCTCACCGAGCAAGTCAGCTACCATCCACTTATGTGTTCAGTGGGTTTTCGCATATTCACCCTTCTCTTTCTCTGTAACGCATTATCTTTGCAGAAATTGTAATAGGTTATGAGTGCAGCTTGAAAAAATGGATGTGAACAATAGTAATTGGAGAGGTGAGTTTGAAAACCTGTTAAGTATGAAAAGCCGTCCTCTGGATAAATGCAAAATGCTATTAACAAAAATTCTATCCAATATGAGAACATTTTTTTCACTGAATATAATATACCTTACGAATAAATGCCTGTTAGTGTCAGGGGCGTAGCCAGACTTTGGTGGGAGGGGGGTCCAGAGCCCGAGGCGAGGGGGCACATTTTAGCCCCCCCCCCCTGGCGCCGCTAACCCCCCCGCCATTGCCACCCCCCCCCCCCCCGCTGCTGCCACCACCAACTTTGACCCCTCCCCCTGCCGATGACCCTCTCGATCCCCCTCCCGCTGCCAACCCTCCGTCGCCGTTGCCTACCTTTGCTGGCGGGGGACCCCAACCCCCGCCAGCCGAGGTTCTCTTCTTCCTTCCTTCGTTCTGTTTCTGAGTCTGACGTCCTGCACATTGTACGTGCAGGACGTCAGACTCACAGAAACAGAACGAAGCCTTGCAGATTGCAAGGCTTCGTTCTGTTTCTGTTCTGTTTCTGAGTCTGACGTCCTGCACATCTCACAGAAATAGAACAAAGCCTTGCGCCGTAAGATGAGAGCCTCGCTGGCTGATCTGCAAGGCTTCGTTCTGTTTCTGTGAGTCTGACGTCCTGCACTTACAACGTGCAGGACGTCAGACTCAGAAATAGAACAAAAGAAGAAGAGCACCTTGGCTGGCAGGGTTTGGGATCCCCCACCAGAAAAGGTAGCAGACGACGACGGCGGGTTGGCAGTGGGAGGGGGGTCAAGAGGGTCATCAGCGGGAGGGGGGGCAGGGCCAAATCTACGGGGACCCAGGCCCCCATGGCCCCACATAGCTACACCCCTGGTTAGTGCATATTTTACACATTCTGGACTAGATTTTATATAAGGTGCCTGAAAATTCTGAAATTTCATACATAAAAAATACACCTAGGCGTATTATCTAAAGTACGCCTAAATTTTATAGAATAGGCTTAAATTTCTGCACAGCATATAGAAAATGCTGAGCACTCGTCCACTTGACTACATTTAATCATGGTCAATTACGCCAACTAAAACCAGGAGTAAATCCTGACACCTAAATTAGGCAGGGACTGAGTGTATTGCACATAGATTTTAGAAACGGCCATGACCTGCCCATTCCACACCCACTGATAATTGCTTGTTAACATCCAATTACCAGCATTGATTAGCATGTTAACTAAATTAAGTTCTGCGCAGTGCTATGGAATGCACTTTCATTTCCACGCCGAATCCCGGGGCCTATGGCCTACTACGAAGGCAGTCTGTTTTTCCAGTATAAACTCATTTTTGAAAAATGTGTATTTTAACAGGTTTTGAAACGCAGGCCTGTTTCAACCGCCAGACACTGAGCGTGTCAGCAGGGCTAAGCAGAAGCCACTGATCCATCCCCTTTCTCTCTGAACTTACGGCGGCTGTGGGCACATTTTTCTCTTCTGGAGAAAACGCAGGCATGTGAAAAGGTTGCGGCTTGGTTGGGGGGGTTTGTGCATAGCATTCTGGGTTGCTACGTCTAATGAAACGTGATGTGTAATACCGCATTTGAGGTTCTGACCCAATGTAGGTTTCAGTTACCTCTTTCTCCAGACCAGTAAGATCTTCTGACCCAGTTACTTTCCTTATGTGGCTAACAGCTCCGGCATCCTTGAGTAACCATCCCTGGCTTGCTTGCCCCCACTTTTATCCATCTTTGAATTTCTGTGCTCCCCTTCCCATTTTTTTTCCCTGCGTTTCCCACATTATTATACTATTCACACCAGCATTTGTCCTCTCCCCTTCCCCTGTCCGCCACCCCGACAGATTCTTTGGGTAGGTTTCATTGAACAGCTGTTGGCACGTTCAGGGAGAATGGCTGCCTGGAGAGCAGTTAGAAGATAATTAATATTTGCAGCACTGTGCCGTGATAGCTGTATGTCTTCCTTCTGATAAAAGGAGAGGGGGAGGGTAATGGGAAGGGGGATGGAATCAAGCAATGCAGAGCAACTGAGCTTTGGGGAATAGAGGTATTTTCTTTGTTATTTCAGTGCTAGTAGAATGTGCCAGGCTGGCAGCTCTGGTAAAGGTTAGCTCAGAACAGGTACAGGATGAGCAGCCGCCATGCAACCCCCCACCCCCACCCCCAAATGATCCCAACTGTGTCCACTCAGTTCTTTGCTCTGACTAGTGACAATCATATTGCCATTTGTGCAAAGGATGTGACCATCTGTCCACTGGCAACTGGACCATCTACTCATTTCACAAAGGCCACCAAAATGGTACTGAGATGGCATTTTTTTTCCCCGCTTCTTTTTCGGACATCGACAGGACTGTGGTTTATGTGGTCTGATTTGGCAACTTAGGCAGTTCACTGCAGAAGAGCTGACTCTGCCCTTGGACCACCCTCAGATTTGCTGGCTGTGGCTTCAGTGGTTAATGCTGACATTTTGTGACATTAACCAGTTAGGTGCTGTTGAATATTAGTGGAAAGCCCTGCACAAGTGATTTAACTGGCCAGGAGCCTCTCCTGCCTGGTAAAATCACTTTGAACATTGACCCAGACTAGTGTTGACTGCTAGAGGTTTTCCTAGCAGCTACCTCCATTGGTGAAAGTCTGACCTAGACAGCATCAAACCGGTTCCACACTTAGCCATCCTGTGGCCTAAATTGTGGTCTTTCTTTCAAGTTGTGTTGTTGTGTTTCCTGAGGCAGGCCTGTGCGGCCGAAACACGATTCGTGTTGAGTCCAGTATTTTTTTTATGAGATAAACTTCTGATGTGAACTCATTCAGTCCGTTAGATGTTTTTTGCCATCATCTTCTTTGTCTCCTTCTCTGTGCTTGCTTGCCATATTTTAATTGAACCCATGTTAGGCATAGAAATGTTATGGCTAACATGTTCTAGTGGAGGAGTGGCCTAGTGGTTAGGGTGGTGGACTTTGGTCCTGGGGAACTGAGGAACTGAGTTCAATTCCCACTTCAGGCACAGGCAGCTCCTTGTGACTCTGGGCAAGTCACTTAACCCTCCATTGCCCCATGTAAGCCGCATTGAGCCTGCCACGAGTGGGAAACCGCAGGGAACAAATGTAACAAAAATAAAATAGATACTATTGGAGATTCTACATGGAATGTTGCTAGTGGAATAGCAACATTCCACGTAGAATCTCCAATAGCAGCAACATTCCATGTAGAATCTCCAATAGTAGCAACATTCCATGTAGAAGGCTGCGCAGGCTTCTGTTTCTGTGAGTCTCACGTCCTGCATGTAGAATCTCAAATAGTAGCAACAGTGGAGGAGTGGCCTAGCGGTTAGGGTGGTGGACTTTGGTCCTGGGGAACTGAGGAACTGAGTTCGATTTCCACTTCAGGCACAGGCAGCTCCTTGTGACTCTGGGCAAGTCACTTAACCCTCCATTGCCCCATGTAAGCCGCATTGAGCCTGCCATGAGTGGGAAAACGCGGGGTACAAAAATAAAAAAAAAATACATATTGAGGGGCATAATTGAACGAAAACGTCTATCTCCATGGGCGTTTATCTCCGAGAACGGGTCCGTGAAGGGGCGGACCAAACCGTATTTTCGCAAAAAATAGACGTCCATGTTTTATTCGACAATTTGTGAGCTGGGCATTTTTGTTTTTCAGCGATAATGGAAAATGAAAGCGCCCAGCTCAAAAACGAATAAATCCAAGGCATTTGTTCGTGGGAGGGGCCAGGATTCGTAGTGCACTGGTCCCTCACATGCCAGGACACCAACCGGGCACCCTAGGGGGCACTTTTACAAAAGAGCTCCCAGGTGCATAGCACCCTTCCCTTGTGTGTTGAGCCCCCCAAATCCCCCTCAAAACCCACTGCCCACAAGTCTACACCATTACTATAGCCCTAAGGGGTGAAGGGGGGCACCTACATGTGGGCACAGTGGGTTTGGGGGGGTTGGACGACTAAGCATTAAGCAGCACAATTGTAACAGGTAGGGGGGGATGGGCCTGGGTCCACCTGCCTGAAGTCCACTGCACCCCCTAACAACTGCTCCAGGGACCTGCATACTGCTGCCAGGGAGGTGGGTATGACATTTGAGGGTGAAAATAAAAAGTTGTGAAACATCATGTTTTGTGGTGGGAGGGGGTTAGTGACCACTGGGGGAGTCAGGGGAGGTCATCTCCGATTCCCTCTGGTGGTAATCTGGTCATTTAGGGCACTTTTTGGGGCCTTATTCGTGGAAAAACAGGGTCCAGGAAAAGTGCCCTAAATTCTAGCTACAAACGCATACTTTTTGTCCATTATCGGCGAAAGGCGCCCATCTCTCCTCGGCCGATAACCACGCCCCAGTTCCACCTTTGCCACACCTCCGACATGCCCCCGTCAACTTTGTACGCTTCCACGATGGAGTGCAGTTGAAAACGTCCAAAATCGGCTTTCCATTATACCGATTTATTCGTTTTTGTGAGATAAACGTCTATCTCCCGATTTGGGTCGCAATATAGGCGTTTTTCTTTTTCAATTATAAGCTGGATTGTGTTGTCATTGCAAGTATACCATGCCATACTTTGTATTGCTGTTCGAATATTTTTACTGCTCTAATTGCCTCCTGTTCATTTTTGATCTATTCTTACTGTACACTAATTTGAGTGAATTCCTTCAAAAAGGCGGTAAATAAATCCTAATAAATAAATAAATAAATAAATAAAATGGCTTATTCTACATTTCCATGCTCTGTACTTACACACTGAAAGGATTATTATTATTAACATTTGTATAGCGCTACCAGACGAACGCAGCGCTGAACACCTGACATAGAGAGACAGTCCCTGCTCAATAGAGCTTACAATCTAAAAATATAATACAGACAAAGACAAATTAAGGGCGAGGGAAGTACTGGGTGAGAAGGAACAAGGGGAGGCAACTGAGTAGTGGCTAGGAGCCAAAAGCAGCGGTGAAAAGGTGGGTTTTCAGCATAGATTTGTAAACAGGTAGAGATGGAGCTAGACGTATAGGTCCAGGAAGTCCATTCCAGGCATAAGGTGCCGCGAGAGAAAAGGAGCGAAGCCTGGAGTTAGCAGTGGAGGAGAAGGGGGACGACAAGAGAGACTTGTCCAGTGAGCGGAGTTCACGGGGAGGAATGTAGGGAGAGATGAGAGCAGAGAGGTAATGGGGGGGGGGCTGCAGAGTGGATGCATTTAAAGGTCAGTACGAGAAGTTTAAACTGAATGCGGAAGCGGACAGGGAGCCAGTGAAGTGACTTGAGGAGCGGGCTAGTGTGGGTATGACGATTCTGGCGGAAAACAAGTCGTGCCGGAGAATTTTGGACATATTGGAGAGGAGAGAGGAGAGAGATGGCTGAGCGGAAGACCAGTGAGAAGTAAATTGCAATAATCCAAACGAGAGGTGACAAGGGTTTGGATATGGGTTCTGGTAGCGTATTCGGAGAGGAAGGGGCGAATTTTGCTAATGTTGTAGATAAATAAACAAAAGGATATGATCAACATGAAAAGCTAATAAATATTGCAAATACATGACTGTTTATCACAGCTTCCCTGAGTCCTCTGCCCATCCCTTTGCATTGAATGCGATTCCTTATTCTCAGCATCCCCTCGCATTCTCTTCCAGCTTTGTCCTCGTGCTGCCTTGGTAAAATACTTCATAGTGCATCTGGAGCACCCTCTGCTGTATCAATACATTGTCACGCCGGGTTTCAATCAGGGGCGTAGTCAAATGGCCGATTTCAGGTGGGCCCGAGACCAAAGTGGGTGGGTGGGCATGGAGTTCACCCCTTGGCCCCACTCTCTGTCTCTCCATTCTGCCCCCTGCAAACCCAGAATATCAGATTCCTGAGCTGCCGGTAATTCCTAAACCTGGCCAGCCGAAGACCTCCTCCTCCTTGGGCATCCAGCACTCTTCCAAGCAGCAGCTGACCACAGTGTACGTGGGCTGTCGCTGCTGCTGGAAGGACACACATGCGTGAAAAATGAGCATACGCAGAGGGGCCGGCGTCTGCATCAGTTTGAGGCAAGTGAAACTGGCTGCCGCTTGGAAGCGCATTGGCTGCCAGAGAAGGAGGAGGTCTTCAGCTGGTGGGGTTTAAGGATCCCTGCCAGCTACAGCAAGAGTGCCACAATTTTGGGCGGACCTGAGTCTAAATTGGGTGGGTCCCAGCTCACCCAGGCCCACCTGCGGCTGTGCCACTGGTTTCAGTCCTGACCTACAAGACCCTTTTCACTTTGCTTTAGGGAAAAGGAAGGGAATTTGATATACCTCCTTTCTGTGGTACAATCAGAGCAGTTTACATAGGCCACTAGCAACAATCCATGTAGAATCTCAAATAGGGAAAGGGAACTGGGACTTGATATACCACCTTTCTGAGGTTTTTGCAACTACATTCAATAAGAGCCAACCTCATCAGTGATGTCACAATGGCTTGATTGCCCAATACTTGGCTCACTTCTGATATTGTGATGTCATAAGGGATAGGGAAAGGGAACTGGGACTTGATATACCACCTTTCTGAGGTTTTTGCAACTACATTCAATAAGAGCCAACCTCATCAGTGATGTCACAATGGCTTGATTGCCCAATACTTGGCTCACTTCTGATATTGTGATGTCAAAGGGATAGGGAAAGGGAAATGGGACTTGATACACCACCTTTCTGAGGTTTTTGCAACTACATTCAATAAGAGCCAACCTCATCAGTGATGTCACAATGGCTTGATTGCCCAATACTTGGCTCACTTCTGATATTGTGATGTCAAAGGGATAGGGAAAGGGAAATGGGACTTGATATACTGCCTTTCTGAGGTTTTTGCAACTACCTTCAAAGCAGTTTACATAGTATATACAGGTACTTATCTTTACCTGGGGCAATGGAGGGTTAAATGACTTGCCCAGACTCACAAGGAGCTACAGTGGGAATTGAACCCAGTTCCCCAGGATCAAAGTCCACTGCACTAACCACTGGGCTACTCCTCCACTAGCAACAATGCATGTAGAATCTCAAATAGGGAACGGGAAATGGGGCTTGATATACCACCTTTCTGTGGTTACAACCAAAGTGGTTTATATATTATGTACAGATGCTTATTTTGTACCTGGGGCAATGGAGGGTTAAGTGACTTGCCCAGCCAAAAGGAGCTGCAGTGGGAATCGAACTTTGAACCCAGTTTCCGAGGGTCACAGGCTACTCTTCTAGATGACAGCCCCCATAAGCAGAGTTCACCCATTATTTGCTAATTCTCCTACCACTTCTAATAGGCCAGGGGTCCTTTCCAGCAGCTTCTTACAAAGGCCATGCCTTCCAGTCTTCTGTCTCTTTAAAGATCATTTTGAGCCACTGGCTCTGGCAAGCAGGAGCACACCAGCAACCCCCCCCCTCCCCCAGCGCAGAGACTTCCCGACTGGCTTGCTTCCATGAAATCAGTAACCCGAGGGCGTGATGCTCTGTAGCTCCCCTATTTGCTTGTGTCTCATAATCACACGACTATTACTGCCACGCGGCATTAGGCAGGGGATGTGTTCGAGTGGGCTCACTTCTGTGTATGTGTGGTGAGGGGGCTGCATTTTCCCTTTGAGGATGCCTTCTGTCACCAAATAAACAAACACACAGCATCAAGTCTCACACTGAAATGAAGCGAGTCATTAAATACTGGGTCTATATAGCTTGGGAGAGGTAGGCAAAGCAAACAAAAATAGTAACAGAGAAGTGATTGGCACAGGGAAGCTGGCAGCGGGCTCTAGTGCTTTCTACGCTCTTCCGTTGACCCATTTCATTTCTCAGCGTGATGCAAGAGCGGAATGGCACTGCTCGGAAAGGGTAGGGAGCTTTAGGATGGAAAGAACCTGGAGAATGAAGCTGACTTTGCATTCAAAGGATGGCCTTCACTCCGGGACTGAGTGGACGCCCAAACCCAGTAGGTAGTTATTGGCAGACCCATCGAAGCAAACTGTGTACAGGTAGGTCTGCTTTACATAGTAGATGATGGCAGAAAAAGACCTGCATGGTCCATCTAGTCTGCCCAACAATTTAAACTCATATGTGCTACTTTATGTGTATACCTGACCTTGATTTGTATCTGCCATTTTCAAGGCACAGACTGTAGAAGTCTGCCCAGAACAAGGCTCACCCCCCCCCCCCAACCACCAGCCCCGCCTCCCCCCACCGGCTCTGCCACCCAATCTCGGCTAAGCTTCTGAGGATGCCTTCCTTCCGAACAGGATTCCTTTATGTTTATCCCACGCGTTTTTGAATTCCGTTACCGTTTTCATCTCCACCACCTCCCGCGGGAGGGCATTCCAAGCATCCACCACTCTCTCCGTGAAAAAATACTTCCTGACATTTTTCTTGAGTCTGCCCCCCCTTCAATCTCATTTCATGTCCTCTCGTTTTACCGCCTTCCCATCTCCAGAAAAGGTTCGTTTGCAGATTTATACCTTTTAAATATTTGAACGTCTGTATCATATTACCCCTGTTTCTCCTCTCCTCGAGGGTATACAT
The DNA here is from genome assembly GCF_901765095.1 of Microcaecilia unicolor. Lineage (NCBI taxonomy): Eukaryota > Metazoa > Chordata > Amphibia > Gymnophiona > Siphonopidae > Microcaecilia > Microcaecilia unicolor. The sequence continues at coordinate 10,631,078 of NC_044041.1, read as the reverse complement.
GTTCAGGTGCACAAGTCTCATAAAAAACCAGTGACACTAGTGCTTTTTAAGAGCAATGGGGCATGCATGTGTTTTGATTATTTAAAACCATGTAGATACTTGGCTTCCCTGACCGACCCTTGCCCTGGAAATGTTTTCCTTGGCCTGCAAATAAAATTACATGCATTGTTCCACAATGTGTACATTTTTACCAACATATGGGGGGGGGGGGGGGGGGAGGACCATCAAAAACCAACACCTGTTTCTGAGGGTAAAACAGTGTTTCACCCTGCGAAAGAACTTGAAATGTGTAAGATGCTGTTAGTACTACGCCCTGATCGTAACTGAATAGATATGGAAAGTTCAAGAAGAGTGCTGGTCTGTGCCCTGAGAATGGCAGGGACAAATCAAACTCGGGTATAAAGTATCACGTACCATGTAAAATGAGTTTATCTTGTTGGGCAGACTGGATGGACCGTTCAGGTCTTTATCTGCCATCATTTACTATGTTACTATGTTACTTTTTGGGGTTCTACTTGGAATGTTGCTACTAATTGGGATTCCGGAATCTTGTAACTCTTGAGGATTCCAGAATCTTCAGAACTTTTAGTACAAGAACAGTGCTGGGCAGACTTCTACAGTCTGTGCCCTGAGAAAGGCAAGGACAAAGCAAACTCGGGTATAAATATAAAGTATGACATACCATGTAAAATGAGTTTAACTTGTTGGGCAGACTGGATGGACCGTTCAGGTTTTTATCTGCTGTCACTTACTATGTTACTGTGTTAATTAACCTGACCTGTATCCTCTTTCCTTACTGGAGGTGAGCTCTCTTTGGAAGACAAATGAAGAGCCTTTGGTAGAACAATGGGTAAGGGAAGATTACATAAAGGATAGAGAACCTCATTCTTCAGTTTTACCATCATAAAGTGTAATCCCTACGGGGCAGATTTAGAGACTGGGAATAAACCTCCAGAGCTGGAAGGTTCTAGAACAAGAACCGTAGCTGTGATGTCACCCGATCTAGTGTAGTCTGGTAGAGAAGCCATGCGCGGTTGACAATTTAAGCATTGTTATTAAAAGTGCCAGGGCCTGTGCCCACAAATGGTCATCCTTGGTCTACTCTGGTGCGATACCTACAAAATAACGATAGCAGGGATTAATAGTAGAAGGAACGCAGAGAATTAATGTTCATTAGGATTAAACAGGTTTCCCATTCTCAGGGACGATGATAAATTCCTGGAGTTGAAATATCTCTAGTTCATTTATGTATTGGGATTTATTAACCGCCTTTATGGAAAGATTGTGGAACTGGTGGTTGGGAGGCGGGGATAGTGCTGGGCAGACTTATACAATCTGTGCCAGAACCGGTGGTGGGAGGCGGGGCTGGTGGTTGGGAGGCGGGGATAGTGCTGGGCAGACTTATACGGTCTGTGCCAGAGCAGGTGGTGGGAGGCAGGGATAGTGCTGGGCAGACTTATACGGTCTGTGCCAGAGCCGGTGGTGGGAGGCGGGGCTGGTGGTTGGGAGGCGGGGATAGTGCTGGGCAGACTTATACGGTCTGTGCCAGAGCCGGTGGTGGGAGGCGGGGCTGGTGGTTGGGAGGCGGGGATAGTGCTGGGCAGACTTATATGGTCTGTGCCAGATCCGGTGGTGGGAGGCGGGGCTGGTGGTTGGGAGGCGGGGATAGTGCTGGGCAGACTTATACGGTCTGTGCCCTGAAGAGCACAGGTACAAATCAAGGTAAGGTATACACAAAAAGTAGCACATATGAGTTTATCTTGTTGGGCAGACTGGATGGACCGTGCAGGTCTTTTTCTGCCGTCATCTACTATGTTACTATGTATATATTGTACAACACTCCTTTCAAACAATATATTAATTCACATCAAAACAAGAAAGGGGCCTACTTCTAGCCACTGACAGCAGAACGCAGAGTGTGGATTACTCTACGTTATCCCGAATGGATCGGCATAATGAACCTACACTTTAACTCTGGAGACATGAGATTGAATACAATACTGATGTCAAAAATGAAAAATGTAATGCCAGCAACGCAAACTAACACCCTGCTGTGGCGGGACCAGCAGGCAGAGAAAAGTGTTTGCCCAGTTTCAGATTAGCAGAGGGTGCTCCAAGTGAAGGCTCAGGTACAAGGGTAACTTTTATAGACAGGATTTCCTAATCCGCTCCTGGAGACCCATTTAGCCAGTCAAATTTTGGGGATTAGGATCCAAGATGGCGACTGGAGCAGACGTGGCCTCGCGAAGCTCCTGAACACCTGAGCGGTCTGATAGGAACTTTCCCGGTGGTAACATGGGGAAAAGGAAAGGGAAACCAAGGATACTAACCTCCTCAAGCCCTGTGGAGACCCCGACCACCCGTCAGACAACCCTGGAAAATTTCGGAATTCGGAGGCAAGGAGAGCCGGTGTCTGCTTCGACGGAATCCACGACTTTAGAAGCGGACCGTAGCATTGAGGGAGTTTCTCTCCGTCCTCTCTCTTGCACAGCACCTCCAATGCCGGGTAGTGGACGTATGCCGACGGGGTCGCAGTGCGCAGGGGCGCCCGACAGGGGTTTGGCCTCTACCACGGACAGAGGAGGACCTGTGGCTGTGCAAACCCTAAGAGGAGATACTTTGGAGGAGAATCAGGCGTTCTGACTTGCTTCCCCTCCCAGCCAGGGATCTACTCCCGGATGCATTGGAGAAGCGACGAGACCAGCTGTGGTAACATTAGATCTTTTATAGGATGTGATTCAGGGACTAAACTCTTCTCTCTTTCAGGTATCTAACACCTTTAAAGGAGAAATTGTGGAAATGAAACATTCCTTTCAAGTTTTGTCTGAAAATGTTGATAATTACTCTCAGAGAAGGGGAGGTAGCCCGTCTACAAAGTTTTTCCTCATTGGCTATCAAGGACAGAGATGTACACGCTCGTAAGTTGGAGTACTTGGAGAACCAAGGAAGGAAAAATAATCTGAGGTTTTTAAATTTCCCTAAGTCACCACTCATCTCAGCTCTTGATTTGCTAAAGAAATATTTCGGGGAGGTATTGGGAATACCGTCTGAGGGTCACCCACCCATAGTCAGAGCCCAATACATTACGGGCACTTCCAGACCTACTATAGGACCTCAATCTGATATGAACTTGACTGAATTTCTAGAAAATTCTTTGGAAATGATAACGGAACGGACTACCCTTCTAGTGACATTTGCATTAGAACCAGACAAAAACAATATTTTTCGAATTTATTTTTGTCATATGAATACAGAGTTTTGGGGAGCAAAAATTAAAATTTTTCCTGACCTAGCCAGGGAAACGCAAAAACGAAGGACAGAATTCTTGGTTTTAAAACCAAGAGTTCTTAATTTAGGTGGTACATTTATGTTAAAATTCCCTTGCAGATGTTTAATCTCCTTAAATTCAAACAATTATGTCTTTTTTGATCCACAAAAACTGCTGGAGTATATTAATTCTAAGGAGGGAGCTGTGGAGACCTTGGCTCCACCTAATAATTGAACTCACTGTATATCGGCTGCAAACATTCGGCTCTCTGCTGCTCTATTGATAAAATAATTTCCCGTATTTCTTTATTTCTTAGTACTTGGATCTAAAATTGTGGACAAAGTGGAAATAATTATTGTTTCAATTTATTATAATTTTTCTTGTTAATAAGTTGTGATATTCCTAAGCATTTATGTCAATATATAAATTCAATTCACCCAGTGTTTGCTGTTTGAATTCAAAATCTAATACCACAAATGCAAACTATAAACTTTCACACAGTCTCCTATTAAGAGGTAAAAAGACTTCAGATACCCGGTGCGTATTCTCTATGTTTTGAACAGCACCGCTCCGCTCTGCCGCTGGTTCATTCGTTTACCAATGCGGTTTCAGGCGGGCATCCCCAAAAATCCTCTTCATGTTGCTAACATGCATACATTTTATACTTTTATGCCGTTGTTAGCACTTATCTTTGGTAGGGCGTTTTCTAGTAGGTTCGCTCTACAGCAAGCTCCTGTTTCGCATTCGCTTCGTTAGGAGCTCAACCTCCGCTATTGGTGCTCTTTCGTAGTTTTCGCAACTTGTTGCTCTTTACTGCTAAGCTATTAATATATAAATGCAAAATAAAAATATATTGAACTAAAAAAAATTGGGGGGGGGGGGGGATTAGCACAATGAACGTGCATGAGATGGATTTACATGAACTGGAGACCCAGTGTACGTCAATCTCTCGTTGATATTCATTGTGTTAATTCTGAAAACCCAACTGGCTAGGAGTGCCTTCAGCTAAGGGTTGGGGAACGATGAGTAGGGGGCCTGTGCCTGATGTACAGATTGGGAACAGGCTGTATTGAGGATGTCTTTCTGTCAACTTCTTTTCCATAGTGACGTTAATCTCGCCATCACTTTATAAATAGTAGCCACAGGTAGCAATTATGTATATGTATTTAGAAGAAAGCTGGTGAGCCAGAAGAAGCCCTTCTGATTCATAACACACAAACTCTGCTTTATCTTTCTTCTACACTTCTTCCCCATATAGGGCCGGTCTTAGGCAGAGGCGAACAAGGCGGCCGCATAGGGCCCCACACCTAAGGGAGCCCCGCTCAGCTTGCCTCAACTCTGCCTCGTGCCTCCGCTCCGACCCGGGACCGCATCGAGTCACTCAACCTCTCTCCAGCCATAGGCAGATATAGCATTCCTGGCATACCTTGTACACTGTAGCACTGTGCTGGATCTTTTATATATATAAAACTCACCCTCAATGTTCTGAAGACAGTGACGTCAGTGAAGCCAAGCCCTGACTTCCTTCAAAAAGGTTCGAAGGTTCGTGGTGGTGAAGCCACCAAAATCGCTCCGGGCCCCACCCTCGAGGGCGGAGCAATGGCAGAACAACGAAGGGGTTGGCAGGGAGGGAGGGAGGCGGGGGGGGGGGGAGGAAATCGCTACGGGCCCCGCCCACGCGTCAAACGTCATGACATTGAGGGCGGAGCAATGCCACAACAACGAAGGGGTTGGCGGGGGGGGGGGGTGTGCTGCCGACGAAAACCTTGCTAGCGCCTGTTTCATTTGCTCAGAAACGGGCCTCTTTTACTAGTTTCTTAATATTTTTCCTTATTTTCTCCTTTGTTATGAGAATTGGAACTACTAATTGTAGTGGACTTGAACTGAATAATTTCTGGGGAGGGAAGGTTTCATGATAACATTGTGCTTATTATTTCAATCAGTTTTTTTGTACAAGTTTAGCTTCATTTGTCTTTATTTGAAATTTCATAAATAAAAATGTCTAAAAATGGAATAATCTTATCAATGGGGCGGAGCTAGGGTGGGGGCGGGGCTAGGATGGGGCCCCATCAAATTGGTCTGCACAGGGCCCCGCACTTGCTAAGACCGGCCCTGTCCCCATATTCACCTTTGCGCTCTACACTCTCAGCATGAGCGTCTTCTGGTGATCCCTTTCCCCTCCCGTGCAGGGCTTGGATCCACAAGGCAGGCACCTCCTATATTGCTGCTCCTCTCCTTTGGAACACCTTGCTTCTTTCCCTCCACTCACAGCACTCCTTCAAAAAGTTCCGAGCCAGTCCGAAAGCCCTCTTCTTTCCTGTGGCCTTGGGTGACTCAAGAACGGATGCGCACAGGTCACGTTGGATGTTGTCCGACACTTTTTCTTGTCTCTTTCGACACATCTTTCCTCTCTGTCTTATCAATGTTGGATTTCATTGCGTTCATCTTTCCCGCAGTTTGTTTTGAATTGTAAACCACTTCGCTGTTCGCATGTGAAGGGAGACGTAGAAAATATTGTAACGGAAACATGCCGCCATGACTGAAACAACCTAGTCAACTATCAGGTAGACCTGCCAGATTGCCATCACCTGGTGCTCTGCTTCTCTGCAGGACCATTTTCTGTTGACTTGCCAGGATCTTGCTTCCGTTACAGCACACAAGATGCAGAGCGAGAGAGAAAAAAAAAAACCCCGAAGACTCCTGAAGGGCATTGTGCCATCTGCCCAAGCAAGGTGGAAGCCGTACGCCTGGCTGCCTGTGCCTTCCAAATCCAGGCAGGTGTGCCACCATGCGTTCCACATTCAGAAATGTTGCCAACCCTTCAAGATGGCACATGCATCTGCTGCGGTCCCTGGCAGCTGAGCAGATGTCAAGTTTCACCCAGAGCAATAAGAGAGTGAAGCAGCGTCGGCCAAAAAAATTCTACATTTAGGTAACTTACTTTTTTCAACCCACCCTTACCACTCACCTCACAGAAACACATGGCTCACGTTGTTTCACACACCTCCACACAGAGTCACACAAACAGAAGTCTCCTATATCATTTGGAAACACAAATATACGATGCACATTCCTACATGCATGGCCTGCACCTCCCACCTCCCATCCCCACCTCACATACACAGAAGACCCACAAATAGACTAACAGAAATGCAGGCAATATCCAGAGTGGAGTGAAAACTATGCAAATCATCAAACAAAAACTTTACTGGATTAGTGCTTAAAGATTCAAAAGTATCACCATATGGTTAAGTTTACTAATAATTTTATCTAAATGGAGGGGGGGAAAAAAGACTCAGAATATGACAGGTGCTCTTGAATTACCCCACTCCGTCTTTCAATCACTGGCTTTAAAAAAAAAATAAAAACCTCCAAAATGTTTAATGCAAATAATTTGTAGCTTGCACTATTCAAAGCAGAAGCTAAATTTAAAAATAAAATGATTAAAAATGTATAAAAGCTGAAAACATTTGCGTTTGTATTTGTGTGAACATATAATCTTTACACACACACACTCCATGTAGGCAGCCATTGCATATACACACACATACGTAAGACACAAAAAGATTAACAGAAATGCATGCATGCGCGTATAATCTTTGCACGCACAAACGGAAGCACGTGTGTAGACACAGAGCAATTTCTACGCTCACACACACACTGCACAATCCTACCCAAACGCAGACATTCACATAGTCATAAATATACTCAGACAGTGTCTTTTACACTCCATAATTGTCCCATTATATTATTGTGTGCCACACATCTGTGCCATCCCTAACGGTGCCCTGCGGATCCCGCAGCTAAATGCTGTATCTAGTGTCTCAGTGTCTTTTCTTTGTCTGGTAATTAGCCCACTGGGGGAGTTGGGGGTAGAAACTGTGGGAAGCTGTACAGTCAGTGGAAAAGAAAGACAGGGAAAAGCAAGGCTCCATTGCATGTTACAGGATCTAGTAAAAACGCACTGGCTGCCAGAAAACAGTTTGCCCAGCTTTTTCTTTTTTTTTTGGGGGGGGGGGGTGCGGTTTTTCTTGGAAAGCCTCTCACAAATTGGAGCTAGTGACTGCGGCTAGTATTTGGGGGAGGGGGGGAATGCTGAATGACCACAGTGTTCTGAGCATCAGGTACAAGAGACTCAGCGTGTTACAGTAAGCATTTTCCTGTCCTCAAAGGGCTTGTAATCTAATTTTGCAATGGAGGGTTAAGTAACTTGCCCAAGATCAGCAGGGGCAGCAGTGAGAACCCTGGCTTCCCTGGTTCTCAGCCCACTTCTCTAACCATTAGACGCCTCCTCCACGCCAGGCTGCCTTTCTTGCTAAAGGAAATATTGCTCTCTCTGGACGCTGCTATGAATTATGTTATGTGACTCCAAATAATTGTAGACTGGAATGACTCCAAAGTGGAATGATTTTAAGCCCAATGTTATATGCACTGTGGAGATGGGAAATGGAACATCCAGGTCAGGACGTTTCAAATTTGCAAGGTATTTTACAAAAGGTCATAAGTACATAAGTACATAAGTACATAAGTAGTGCCATACTGGGAAAGACCAAAGGTCCATCTAGCCCAGCATCCTGTCACCGACAGTGGCCAATCCAGGTCAAGGGCACCTGGCACGCTCCCCAAACGTAAAAACATTCCAGACAAGTTATACCTAAAAATGCGGAATTTTTCCAAGTCCATTTAATAGCGGTCTATGGACTTGTCCTTTAGGAATCTATCTAACCCCTTTTTAAACTCCGTCAAGCTAACCACCCGTACCACGTTCTCCGGCAACGAATTCCAGAGTCTAATTACACGTTGGGTGAAGAAAAATTTTCTCCGATTCGTTTTAAATTTACCACACTGTAGCTTCAACTCATGCCCTCTAGTCCTAGTATTTTTGGATAGCGTGAACAGTCGCTTCACATCCACCCGATCCATTCCACTCATTATTTTATACACTTCTATCATATCTCCCCTCAGCCGTCTCTTCTCCAAGCTGAAAAGCCCTAGCCTTCTCAGCCTCTCTTCATAGGAAAGTCGTCCCATCCCCACTATCATTTTGGTCGCCCTTCGCTGTACCTTTTCCAATTCTACTATATCTTTTTTGAGATACGGAGACCAGTACTGAACACAATACTCCAGGTGCGGTCCATGTATTGTGTGGCACATACAGCGGAACAGACAATATACAGAAGTACACGGTCAAAAAATGCAGGCGGAAGATTTTGCTAAGTATCCTCACCTACATATGTTAAGTGCTGGATTTTGTACAACTGCGCATTCAGCAGAAAACAATGAAGGAATCAAACACCGAAGCTCACATTTTTTTTTTTGCTTTTTCAGGTGTTTTACATCATAGAGGTAAGCACAACTCCTTCCTCAATGAAGCTAGAAAGTAGTAAATTTAAAACAAATTGGAGAAAATATTTCTTCACTCAATGCGTAATTAAACACTGGAATTCGTTGACAGAGAATAAAGTAAAAGCGGTTAGCTTAGCGGGGTTTTAAAAAGGTTTGGACGGCTTCCTAAAGGACAAATCCAAAGACCATTATTAAAATGGCCTTGGGGAAAATCCACTGCTTATTTCTGAGATAAGCAGTATAGAATGTTTTGTACTTTTTTGGGATTTTGCCAGGTACTTGTGACCTGGATTGGCCACTGTTGGAAACAGGATGCTGGGCTTGATGGACCTTTGGTCTTTCCCAGTATGGCAACACTTATGTACTCTTCCAAATAACCTGCTCAAACGAACAGTTAGTTGTCAGTTAGGTATGACTTGGAGATGAAAATACTGATGAGGAAATCTTTTGAGGGTGCTAAGATGCACAGAACAAAGCATTTTACATTCCAATAAAATAAAAACAATAAATGACAAAGAAGAACTCCAATGCTCGATAGGATAGATGGTGAAAGTGAAACACCTGATACTAACCTAAATATATACAGCCACCTAATGAGAATAAGGAGAAGCAAGGTAAATGGAAGAGGAATAGGAGACACCAGAAACACCTACGCAACTATTAAGCAAAGGCTTACCTAAGGGACCCTTTACTAAGTCGCGTGGAGAGGCATAATCGAACGGCGCCAGCCATCTATATGGGCGGCCATCTCTAAGGCCAGTGCCGTAAAGAGGTGTCCCGAACCGTATTGTCGAAACAAGATGGCCAGTCATCTTTCATTTCGATAATACGGCTGGGGCTGGCCAAATGTCAGAGATGGCCGGCATCGGTTGTCGCCGATAATGGAAACCGATGCCGGCCATCTCAAACCCGGACAAATCCAAGGCATTTGCTCATGGGAGGGGCCAGCATTTGTAGTGCACTGGTCCCCCGACATTCCAGGTCACCAACCGGGCACCCTAAGGGGCACTACAGTAGACTTCATTAATAGCTCCCTGGTACACAGCTCCCTTCCCTTGGGTGCTGAGCCCCCCCCCAATCCCCCCCAAAACCCACTCCCCACAACTGTACACCACTACCATAGCTCTTATGGGTGAAGGGGGGCACCTACATGTGGGTACAGTGGGTTTCGGGTGGGTTTTGCAGGGCTCCCATTTACCACCACAAGTGTAACAGGTAGGGGGGGTGGGCCTGGGTCCGCCTGCCTGAAGTGCACTGCAGTACCCACTAAAACTGCTCCAGGAACCTGCATACTGCTGTCATGGAACTGGGTATGACATTTGAGGCTGGCATAGAGGCTGGAAAAAATGTTGTTGTTGTTTTTTTTTTTTAGGGAGGGAGGGGGTTGGTGACCACTGGGGGAGTACGGGGAGGTCATCCCTGATTCCCTCTGGTGGTCATCTGGTCAGTTGGGGCACTTTTTGGAGGCTTGGTCCTAAAAATAAATGGACCAAGTGAAGCTGGCGAAGTGCTCGTCAGAGCCGGCCTTTTCTTTTTCATTATCGGCCGAAGCTGGCCATATCATAACCACGCCCCCGTCCCGCCTTCTGTACCCTGCCGAAACACCCCCTTGAAGTTTGGCCGGCTCCGTGACGGAATGCAGTTGAAGCCGGCCAAAATTGGCTTTCGATTATACCGATTTGGCCGGGTTTAGGAGATGGCCAGCCATCTCCCGATTTGTGTCAGAAGATGGCCGGCTTTCTTGTTCGAAAATAAGCAGGATAGTCACCCATGTGCTTCCAATGTGCACCAATTCAGAACTACCACCTGGCTACCGCGTGGCCCGAGCGGTAATTTCATTTTTTAAGCGCGTCCACTACGCGTACCGGAAAATTTCCAGCACGTGGTGCTAACCGGACAGTAATAATTCTGTATGCATTCTGGCAATTACTGTCCGGTTAACGCGCGAGACTTTACTGCTAAGTCAATGTGTGGCAGTAAGGTCTCAGGCCCAAAATGGACACGAACCAATTTTTATTTTGCTGCACATCCATTTTCGGCAAAAAAGGGGTCTTTTTTGCAGGTGCGCTGAAAAATGGACCTGCGTGTGTCCAATACATGCATCTAAACCTGTGCAGGCCTTTTTTCAGCGTACCTTTGTAAAAGGACCCCTAAACCGCCAGGTTTTAATATCTGTTTTAAATCCAGGGAGGGATAATTTGCTATGAATGTCTCGAGGGAGATTATTCCAGGTTGCAGGGGCAAGAATGCACTATGCCAAGTTCTTTCATGTTTAGTCAGATTTGGACCAGGAAGAACCATACGGTGGTCATTGACGGAGTAATCGCGTAGGAGAACAGGGAAGATAAATATGGGGGTAATCCAGGATAGAAGGCTTTGAAAGCAAGCAACAGAACTTTGTGTCGAATGCGCTGAGGAATGGGTAGCCAGTGATGGGTTTTTTTTAGAGGAGTGTAACAGAGTCGTATCTTTTGCGGTGACAAATGAGGCGAATGGCTGTATTATTTGTAGCATTTGTATCCCACATTTTCCCACCAATTTGCAGGCTCAATGTGGCTTACATTTGCCGTAATGGCGATTGCCATTTCCGGGTAACAGAATTACAGTTGGTGTTGCGTTAAGGTGCATACATACATGGTAGCATACATGGAACATAACATATATGGAACAGATCCTGGTGTATATGTATATCATGTGTATACATATATGGTAAAACAGAATACATTATGGTATCGCATGAAGGTACCTAAGTAATACATTGGATTGTAACATACATTAGGTCATCAACTATAGAGAGACCCTATTCGAATTAAGGTTTAATGGGTAATGCTTGATCATTAATAGAACAGGGTTAATCAATCATGTGGTAAGGTTCCGGTTTTGTGAAGAGTCTGGAGAGTATGGTGTTTTTTCAATGCAGTATGGGTAAGTTCAACAAAAATGATATTGCAGTAGTCTATTTAAAAAACAATAAAGATAGGACCAAGCCGTGGAAAGAATCGTGATCCATAAATTTACGCACACATCTCAACTGTCTCAGAACAAAAAAGCCAGATTGAAGAAGGGAGGAGATATGAAGTGTGAATGATAGGAGAGAATCCAAAATTACACCTAAATATTGAAAGGATTGTACTGGGGTAATATTAGTACTAAAAAGATGAAGATCAGGTGTGAGACCAGCAGGATGACCCATGATCTAACGTGCAACAGTCTTGTGAGGATTAAGGACCATCTGATCAGTGGCCAATGAACTACTGCATCTAAGCAATTCTGCAGAGGGACAATGGAGAAGGTGACAGAATCAGTGGAATATAAAAGATGAAATGTCATCGGCATATATATGCATATAAGGATATAGAAAAACTTTGGATAAGGGTAGCTAGGGGATTGAGAAATAGATTGAAAATCATGGGAGATAAGATGGATCCTTGAGGAACACCACAGTGTAGGGGGTACAGCAGTGATTATCCAATTGAGAATATATGTCGCTGAGGACACTAGCAAGAACAGTCTCAGTGCTGTAATGGCTATTATAGCCCGATTGGCATGGATGGGCAAACGCATTCCAACTCAAACTCAATACAGATAAAACACACTGCCTCATCCTCTCATCCCAACACAATGTGAACAACCCCATAAATATAAACACCCCAGACTACACCCACCCCATCTCAGACAGCCTGAAACTCCTCGGCTTTACAATTGACCACAACCGTACACTAGAGAGCCACGTGAAATCCACAACTAAGAACATGTTCCACTCAATGTGGAAACTCAAACGCGTGAAACCATTCTTCCCGAGGGAAACATTTCAGAACCTGATACAATCAATGATACTAAGCCACCTAGATTACTGCAATGGAATTTATGCGGGATGCAAAGAACAACTCATAAAGAAACTTCAAACCACTCAAAACATGGCAGCCAGATTTATATTTGTAAAAACACAATTCGAAAGCGCCAAGCCCCTCCGAGCAAAATTGCACTGGCTCCCAATCAAAGAATGTGTTGTTTTCAAAATCTGCACCCTAGTTCATAAGATTATCTACGGCGAGGCACCGGGATACATGACAGACCCCATCGACCTCCCAATAAGAAATACATCCGGATCAACACAAACATATCTAAACCTCCACTACCCAAGCTGCAAAGGACTCAAATACAAATCAATTTATGCATCTAGCTTTTCCTACATAAGCACACAACTATGGAACGCACTACCAAAAGCCGTGAACACAACGTATAACCACCTAAACTTCTGGAAATCACTAAAAACTTACCTGTTCAAAAAGGCATACCCTACTGACCCTACTTAAATACATGAACCCTGCAACACTACGAAACCAAAGAACGTAATGGACATAACTTAACTTTTCCTCTATACGATTCCCTAATATGTTGCTCTACTTGAAACTGATCCTACCATAACATCACCGTGTAACTGTATACACTGGAATTGGCGAACACCTTTACGGTACTATGTAAGCCACATTGAGCCTGCAAATAGGTGGGAAAATGTGGGATACAAATGCAATAAATAAACAAATAAATAAATAAAGTTTTCTCAACAATGGCAGAGAGCTGTTGGAACATGGATTTTTCAAGAATTTTGAAGAGGAAGCATAATTTGGATACAGGATAGTAAATACAGGGATCGGCAAGGTCTAAGGAAGCCTTTTTAAAGATGGAACGAACAATAGCAGAGATCAATTTCCAGAGATCGAGAAAATGACCAGAGGAAAGACTGAGGTTAATAATAGACAAAATTGAAGGAAGAAGAACCAGTGAATGACAGGTAATCCAAGTGGGTGGAAGAGAATCAAGCTCACAAGTAGAGAGCTTCATGTGACTGATTAATCGGTGAAAGAAGTTAATGTTAACAAGTGAAACAAACTCCACGAGAAGAAGTCAGAAGCCATAACCGAGTCTGGGGAAATCCTAGAAGAAGGTTTTGAGAACCTAATGATCTTGTAAGAGTAGAGATTTTGGTGCAGAAGTATTGGACCAGAACATCCAAAGAAGGTTTGAAGAGTGATGTTGAATTGTTAGGGAAAATTGTTAGGGATTTGAAGATGGTGAAAGGTTCCATGGCAGGACAGGAAGTGGTGTGCACATAGGAGTGTATGTACTATCCTATAAGATGGTGCACAGTTTGGAAGTGGTTGTACGTATGGGCGGAGCCTGGGTGAGGTGAATGATAGGGACAAGCACAGGGACACAGAGAGGCATTGCTGGGCACAGAAGAATAGGAACAGGGACTTAGAGGGGTGATGCTGGATAGGACAGATCAGTGATGCAGAGAGAAGATGGATGGTAGCCAAAGAGAGAGATGAAATGTCAAGACCCTGCAGCTTCTTGTGACCCTAAGCAAGTCCGTAACCCTCCGTTGCCCCAGGTACAACAGTAGCACAATGTACTACTTAGACTATAAGCCCACTAGGGACAGACCCAGTACCTATGAAATGAAACTGTAAACCAGGGGTGTAGATATATGGGGCCATGGGGGTGTGGGCCCCCGTAGATTTGGCCCTGCCCTCCCCCACCGCTAACTCCTTCGACCCCCCCCCCCCGCCGCTGCCAACCCCGTTGACTCCCCTCCCCCGCTGCCGTCATCAGGTAGCTTTGCTGGCAGGGGTCCCCAACCCCCGCCAGCCGACGTCCTCTTCTCCGGCGCGGCCGCATTGCTGATCTGCAAGGGCAGGCTTCTGTTTCTGTGAGTCTGATGTCCTGCACGTGTATGTGCAGGACGTCAGACTCACAGAAACAGAAGCTTGCCCTTACAGATCAGCAACGTGGCCGCTCAGGTCATCAGACTCACAGAGTCTACACAGAGCAACGCGGCTGCGCAGGCTTCTGTTTCTGTGAGTCTGATGTCCTGCACATAAGTCCTGTGCAGGACGTCAGAGTCACAGAAACAGAAGCCTGCACTTGCAGATCAGCAACGCGGCTGTGCCGGAGGACTTCGGCTGGTGGGGTTTGGGGACCCCCACCAGCAAAGGTACCCAATGGCGGCGGCAGGGGAGGGTTGACGGTGGTGGGAATAAGGGGTCGAAAGGCGCTGGGGGACGTCAAAGGTGGTGGTGGCGGTAGGGAGGTCAAAAATGGGGGGGAGGGTTATAATGGCAGGGGGGGTCGGCGGCGCCGGGGGGAGGCTAAAATGTGCCCCTTCACCTCGGGCTCTGGACCCCCCGCCCACCAAAGTCTGGCTACGCCCCTGCTGTAAACCTGAAATGTCAAAATTGAAGAGGTGAGTTCCAAACCCAGTTAAGTATGAAAAGTTGTTCTCTGGATAAATGAAGCTTCTATTTTCAGGAATTCTAGCTAGCATAGGAAAATTGTTTCCGCTGGATATTACATCTCTTGCGGAGTGGAGGAGTGGCCTAGTGGTTAGGGTGGTAGACTTTGGTCCTGAGGAACTAAGTTCAATTCCCACTTCAGGCACAGGCATCTCCTTGTGACTCTGGGCAAGTCACTTAACCCTCCATTGCCACATTGAGCCTGCCATGAGTGGGAAAGCACAGGGTACAAATGTAACAAAAAAAAATATCAACATTTTTCTGCAAATTTCACACATCCTATGGCAATCTATACAGGCTGTTTCCAGTTTTGAAACAATGTACTTAAGAGGTTTTGCAACCCACCTCTTCAATTAGTCCCCTACAAAGGGGGAGTGGAGAGAGGGGTATACACTAAAAATAGAAGTTTCACCAGGAAAGAAATAAGAAACCAGAAAGCACCTCTACTTACAAAAAGTTGACTTTCCAAAAAAGTCATTAATGTTATCAACCCTAAAACCCAAATCACTCCTTATAGACCCAAGGGAACCTGAGCCTGATCTTGCAAACTTTTTCGAATCAAGGCAAGAGCTGTAAAGAGCGCAATCTTAACGTCATCGGTTTCACAATAATACTTTTACGTGGAAACTGCAAGTAAAACATTGCACCAAGTCTGCATGGGCATGAAGTAACATCCTTCCTTCCTGAGTAGACTTAGAGAAGTCTGGAAAAATCCAAATAGTAAACGAGCTTTCTGGAAATATACTGGTAGGTGCTTTACAGAATAAAGATCAAATATAAAAGGGGGCTCTTTCATGCTTGGGGTAATCAATAGAAATAAAACAAAATAAAATGTAGGAAAGAAAATAAGATGATACCTTATTTATTTATTTTCTGCATTTGTATCCCACATTTTCCCACCTCTTTGCAGGCTCAATGTGGCTCACATTATGCCGTAGTGGCGATCGCCATTTCCGGAATTAATAATACAAAGTATTATTACAATTAAAGTATAGAAGATATAAAGTAACGTCAGAAGAAAATGGATATACAATTCATTTCAGGTATTTGAGATCAAGGGAAATGTATAACATTCAGTAGTGACCGTGTGATTAACGTAACCAAATAAAAAGTTCCGAGTTAACGTATTCTTGTCCAGTTTTGAAGTCGGTCTTTTAGGAAGGGTCCTTTTGATAAGGCTCTTTGAACAGGTTAGTTATTGGACTAACAATACATTTTTCGGATAGCTTGACCTGGACGTGCGCCCTCCGCTAACTTGCTGTCTTCTCCTGAAGAAGATGTTCGAAATGCGGTCTCACATTGGGGAGCAGTGGAGCCATCGTTGTTTATTTCCGACTGTTGACTTGAGGGCTGCTTGACGGTGGTTATGCAATTGACATATGGGAACTGGAGATGCAGATGGAATTAAGTGAATGCAGCATTTTGTGAGCAGTTTTGGACGTGGCCAGTTTCATTATGCATTCTGTGAGATTCATCACATGGTCAGAGAGATTCATCAACTACCCTTTATTTGATTTAAAAAAAAAACAGCACTTCTAGATTCTGGCTGCAGTTCATCTAAATGTTTATGGATATAACGGACACACGTGACTTCAGTCAGCATTTGCTGGTAACAGAAGTTCTATTATGGACAATTACTTTTGAATCTTTCAGCATTAAGTGTTTAGCCCAAGATCAGCAGTGGAAAAGTGTGTGAATGTGGTAGGTGTGAAGATATGCATGTTATTATATTTTGCATTGAATAAATATTTTTGGATTTTATTTCATTTCACTCTGGAGTACTGATATTTAAGCATAATACTGATATAGGTTACTCCAGTTTTTTTTATTGTTTTTCTTTTCCCCAAGTTTGTGATTTATTAAATTTTAACTGCCAGACCTTAGATCATTCATCTAATTTTTGGAGGTGGTTTCTACTCCCTCCCAGAAGTCCACTATTTTAGTATGTTATTAAGTGCTTTGGGGACAAATTTAATATATGACACTAAGAATTATGTATGTTAAATTGGGCACACGCCCAAATCAATGTGCATAACTTAACTACCTAAACGAAATAACCAACCTAAACGAAATAACCAACGAGATCAATCAGAGCCTCCAAATCATGCACTCTTGGGCGGACTCATTCCAGCTAAAACTGAACGTGGAAAAAACTCAATGTCTAGTTCTCACTTCCCAATACAACACAAAGAAATACCCTACCATAACCACACCTTACTGCACACTCCCTATTTCAGAAAACTTCTTGGAGTTACCATCGATCGAAACCTCACACTTGACACCCATGTGAAGAACACAACGAAAAAAATGTTCTACTCGATGTGGAAACTCAAAAGAATAAAACCTTTTTTTCTCAAGAAACATCTTCCGCACCCTAGTACAGTCGCTAGTGATAAGTCACCTGGACTACTGCAACGCTCTGTACGCAGGCTGTAAAGAACAGACCATCAAAAAACTCCAAACAGCCCAGAACACCGCAGCCCGACTCATCTTTGGAAAAACCAAATACGAAAGTGCGAAGCCCATAAGAGAGAAACTGCACTGGCTCCCGCTCAAGGAACGAATTGAGTTCAAGATCTGTATGACCGTACACAAAATCATTCACGCAGAAGCCCCATTCTACATGCTAAACTTAGTAGACCTACCGCCCAGAAACGCCAGAAGATCAGCCCGCAAGTTCCTCCATCTGAACTTCCCCTGCTGTAAAGGAATTAAATACAAACAGGCATATGCTACTACCTTTGCGTACAAAAGCACACAGTTATGGAACGCACTACCCATGACCCTGAAAACCACGGACAACTTAACCAGCTTTCGCAAATCTTTGAAGACACACCTCTTCGACAAGGCCTACAAAAGACATCCTCAATGAAACAAACCACTCCTTATATCACCCATGTGCTGTAAAACACCTCTCACATGATCTTACCCAACACCTCCCACCCAAATCCTCGTCTACCTTCAGCTTATTATCGACTGTATCTAATTTCATGTAATGACTATCCTGCTTATAATCGAAATAGAAAAACGCCTATATTGTGACCCAAATCGGGAGATAGACGTTTATCCCACAAAATCGAATAAAGCGGTATAATCGGAAGCCGAATTTGGACGTTTTCAACTGCACTCCGTCGCGGATGCGGACAAAGTTGATGGGGGCGTGTCGAAGGCGTGGTGAAGCCGGAACTGGGGCGTGGTTATCGGCCGATCAGAGATGGGTGCCTTTCGCCGATAATGGAAAAAAATATGCGTTTGTAGCGAGAATTTAGGGCACTTTCCTGGACCCTGTTTTTCCACGAATAAGGCCCCAATAAGTGCCCTAAATGACCAAATGACCACTGGAGGGAATCGGGGATGACCTCCCCTGACTCCCCCAGTGGTCACAAACCCCCTCCCACCACAAAATATGCCGTTTCACAACTTTTTATTTTCACCCTCACATGTCATACCCACCTCCCTGGCAGCAGTATGCAGGTCACTGGAGCAGTTATTAGGGGGTGCAGTGGACTTCAGGCAGGTGGACCCAGGCCCATCCCCCCCCCCCACCTGTTACACTTGTGCTGGTAAATGGGAGCCCTCCAAACCGCCCCCCCAAACCCACTGTACCCACATGTAGGTGCCCCCCTTCACCCCTTAGGGCTATAGTAATGGTGTAGACTTGTGGGCAGTGGGTTTTGAGGGGGATTTGGGGGGCTCAACACACAAGGGAAGGGTGCTATGCACCTGGGAGCTCTTTTACCTTTTTTTTTTTGTTTTTGTAGAAGTGCCCCCTAGGGTGCTTGGTTGGTGTCCTGGCATGTGAGGGGGACCAGTGCACTACGAATCCTGGCCCCTCCCATGAATAAATGTCTTGGAGTTATTCATTTTTGAGCTGGGCGCTTTCATTTTCCGTTATCGCTGAAAAACAAAAACGCCCACCTCACAAATTGTCGAACAAAACATGGACGTCTATTTTTTGCGAAAATACAGTTCGGTCCGCCCCTTCACAGACCCGTTCTCGGAGATAAACGCCCATGGAGATAGACGTTTCCGTTCGATTATGCCCCTTCACGTCATATTAACATCCTGTAAGCCACATTGAGCCTGCAAAAAGGTGGGATGTGGGGTACAAATGCAATAAATAAATAAAATAAAATAAATAAACTGAGTAATGAGTCAATCTGTGCTGATAATTAGTGATAACAACCAATTAGCACTAATTGGCAAACAATTAGGATTTTTGCGCATAACATATTCTATAATGATGTGCATGTAAATTCTAACATGTGTGCATATTTGGGGGTGTGGATAGGGGAATTTCTGGGGGTGTTCCCAAATGTTATGCGTGTTGATATAGAACATGGTCAAACTTCACCGAACTGTAGGCACCTGTATTTAATAGTTATATACAGTGGTACCTCGGTTATCGTTGACTTCGGTTATCGTCATTTTATTTCTTCGAAATATTTGTCTTGGTTTTCGACGGTTGCCTCGGATTTCATCTGCGTGCCCACGCTGCTAATTTTGCGTTCTCCTGTGGCGTTGTTTCTCGTTGTGTGATCATCACCCCTAGCTCCATCATGGGTCCAAAAAAAGTTTCCACGGCCAGCAGCCCTTCTTATTGCCTTGGTTTTGGTTGGTTTCGGATTTCGCCGATTGTTTTCGGATGGATTATCGGTGAAAACCGAGGTATCACTGTATCACCAATGAAAGGGAAGAGAGTACCAAATCCAGTCATGTAAATATAACTCTCAAGGTAATTGGCGAAAGAAAACTCTCAAAAGAACACAACATCTATAACTCTGTGAGGTGCATTCGTATTGTTTGAAAAGTAAGGGAAAAAGCCTCTGATTGAAGCCCAACCTCCAACTCAATAAATGATTACTGTGTTTAGATTCTTCTTCAGACCATCAGAGTTAGACCCAAATTCAATTATTAGTAACCATAGCACTAATTGTGTATGGTGATAGGGTTCTTGTCTTTCTCCTCATAGGTCGGAAAGTGTATAAATTTTTTTTATCTATGCAGATCAATAATATTTTTGTATAGTTTTCAAATCTCTATATCCATAAAGAACTAGTATAATTGTCTTCTACTTAGCTTTTAAAGATTCATATCTGCTGGACGATAGGGTTATACGATAGCTTTAGTAGATTCTTTTGAAGTTGAAAGATTAAGGCTACACACAGACACGTGTTTCGCCACAAAAGCTTCTTCAAGGCATGTACCTTTACGTCTCAAGCCGAGTATCCACTGTTCAAAATCCCTGCTGCCAATCAAATTGCATAGATAAAAAAAAAACTATACACTTTCCGACCTATGAGGAGAAAGACAAGGACCCTATTACCGTACACAATTAGTGCTATGGTTACTAATAATTGAATTTGGGTCTAACTCTGATGGTCTGAAGAAGAATCTACACACAGTAATCATTTATTGAGTTGTGCTTGATTTGTCCTTGCCATTTTCAGGCACAGACCGTAGAAGTCTACCCGGCACGGGTCTTGTTCTCCATCTTCCGAAGCTGACGCTGAATTTCTCCAGCCACGATCAGAGTATTTGCCCAGTACTAGCTTTGCTTCCCAATTACCAGTGTTGCTTCCTTACCTCTGCTAAGCTTCTTTGAATCCATTCCTTCTAAACAGGATTCCTTTGTGTCTCTCCCATGCATTTTTGAATTCCGTCACCACCTCCCGCAGGAGGGCATTCCAGGTATCTACCACCCTCTCTGTGAAAAATTACTTCCTGACATTATTCCTCAGTCTGCCCTCTTTCAACCTCAATTCATGTCCTCTAGTTCTAGCACCTTCCCATCTCTGGAAAAGGGTTGTTTGCGGGTTAATATCATTCAAATATCACCCCTGTTTCTCCTTTCCTCCAGGGTCTACATGTTCAGGTTAGTAAGCCTCTTCTCGTATGTCTTGCAATGCAAATCCCACACCATTTTGTCACTTTTCTTTGAACCACTTCAAGTCTTTTTACATCCTTAGTAAGACACGGCCACCAAAACTGAACACAATACTCCAAGTGGGGGTCTCACCAATGACTTGTAGAGGGGCATCAATACCTCCTTTCTTCTACTGGTTATACCCCATTGTGTACAGCCTAGAATCCTTCTGGCCGTGGCCACCCCCTTGTCGCACTATTTCGTCACCTTCAGATCCTTAGATACCATCACCCCAAAGTCCTTCTCAAGGAAGACAAAGATGTAGCGGAGAGATTGAATGAATTCTTTGCTTCGGTCTTCACCGAGGAAGATTTCGGTGGGATACCGGTGTCGGAAATGATATTTCAAGCGGACGAGTTGGAGAAACTTACTGACTTCACGGTAAACCTGGAGGATGTAATGGGGCAGTTCGGCAAACTGAAGAGTAGCAAATCTCCTGGACCGGATGGTATTCATCCTAGAGTACTGATAGAACTAAAAAATGAGCATGCGGAGCTACTGCTAGTGATATGCAATTTATCCTTAAAATCGAGCGTGTACCGGAAGATTGGAGGGTGGCCAATGTAACGCCCATTTTTAAAAAAGGTTCCAGGGGAGATCCAGGAAATTATAGACCAGTGAGTCTGACGTCGGTGCCGGGGAAAATGGTAGAGGCTATTATTAAAAACTAAATTACAGAGCACATCCGAGGACATGGATTACTGAGACCGAGTCAGCACGGCTTTTGTGTGGGGAAATCTTGCCTGACCAATTTAATTTAATTCTTTGAAGGAGTAAACAAATATGTGGACAAAGGGGAGCTGGTTGATATTGTGTATCTGGAGTTTCAAAAGGCGTTTGACAAGGTACCTCCTGAAAGGCTACAGAGGAAATTGGAGGGTCATGGGATAGGAGGAAAAGTCCTATTGTGGATTAAAAACTGGTTGAAGGATAGGAAACAGAGAATGGGGTTAAATGGGCAGTATTCACAATGGAGAAGGGTAGTTAGTGGGGTTCCTCAGGGGTCTGTGCTAGGACCGCTGCTTTTTAATATATTTATAAATGATTTAGAGATGGGAGTAACTAGCGAGGTAATTAAATTTGCTGATGACACAAAGTTATTCAAAGTCGTTAACTCGGGACAGGATTGTGAAAAATTACAGAAGGACCTTACGAGACTGGGAGACTGGGCGGCTAAATGGCAGATGACGTTTAATGTGAGCAAGTGCAAGGTGATGCATATGGGAAAAAAGAACCCGAATTAGAGCTACGTCATGCAAGGTTCCACGTTAGGAGTTACGGACCAAGAAAGGGATCTGGGTGTCGTCTTTGATAATACACTGAAACCTTCTGCTCAGTGTGCTGCTGCAGCTCGGAAAGCGAATAGAATGTTGGGTATTATTAGGAAAAGTATGGAAAACAGGTGTGAGGATGTTATAATGCCATTATATTGCTCCATGATGCGACCGCACCTTGAGTATTGTGTTCAATTCTGGTTGCCGCACCTCAAGAAAGATATAGTGGAATTGGAAAAGGTGCAGCGAAGGGCGACTAAAATGATAGCGGGGATGGAACGACTTCCCTATGAAGAAAGACTAAGGAGGCTAGGGCTTTTCAGCTTGGAGAAGAGACGGCTGAGGGGAGACATGATAGAGGTATATAAAATAATGAGTGGAGTGGAACAGGTGGATGTGAAGCGTCTGTTCACGCTTTCCAAAAATACTAGGACTAGGGGGGCATGTGATGAAACTACAGTGTAGTAAATTTAAAACAAATTGGAGAAAATATTTCTTCACCCAATGCGTAATTAAACTCTGGAATTCGTTGCCGGAGAACGTGGTGAAGGTAGTTAGCTTGGCAGAGTTTAAAAAGGGGTTAGACGGTTTCCTAAAGGACAAGTCCATAAACCGCTACTAAATGGACAGGAAAAATCCACAATTCCGGGAATAACTTGTATAAAATGTTTGTATGTTTGGGTAGCTTGCCAGGTGCCCTTGGCCTGGATTGGCCGCTGTCGTGGACAGGATGCTGGGCTCGATGGACCCTTGGTCTTTTCCCAGTGTGGCATTACTTATGTACTTATGAGCCGAGCTTACCAATTTCTCCCCTCCTATCTGGTACATCTCTTTTGGATTTCTGCACTTCTTGGCATTAAATTTTAACTGTCACTATTATATACTCAGTATTAGACAAAACAATCTAAATGAAATATTTTTAAGTATTTTTTAATGTGCTCAGTTCTTTCCCTTCTAACCATGACTTCCCCAGGGGGAATAGGTGGTAGAATCAGAGGAACCATCACTGCACATTAGGCGTTCCTAAACTGTTACATAAAGTACGTACATACTCTCACAGTGGACCAATCTGTTGACTGCACAGATATTAAGCCCAATATCTCAGTCACTTTTAACATGGGTAAATGCTACTACTGCTACTACTACTTAGCATTTCTATAGCGCTGCTAGGGTTACGCAGCGCTGTACAAGTTTAAACAAGGGGAAGGACAGTCCCTGCTCAGGAGAGCTTACAATCTAAAGGCATTGCATATAATTGATTACTCACTGTACTATATCCCTGTACTATATTATGGAATGCCCTAATGTTGCTGTGACTGTTTTGTCAATGATGGTACACATATTATGTGGTAAAGGCGGTTAGCTTAGCGGAGTTTAAAAAAGGTTTGGACAGCTTCCTAAAGAAAAAGTCCATAGACCATTACTAAATGGACTTGGGGAAAATCCTCTATTTCTAGGATAAGCAGTATAAACTGTTTTCTACTTTTTGTGGATCTTGCCAGGTATTTGTGACCTGGATTGGCCACTGTTGGAAACAGGATGCTGGGCTCGATGAACTTTTGGTCTTTCCCAGTATGGCAATACTTATGTACTTATCTTAATAATACATACATTTAACTGTGTAAATTCATAGTTCTTAAGAACACCATGGACATTTTCACATCTAGCACTGATTCCCACATCTCCATTCAATTATATACAAACTCCCCTGTGTTCGAACCTGATTCACTCACTCCGTTGTCCCCTTTTTAACTGCCAGATCCTTGACCTTTCTTCCAACATTTGGAGATCCCTTCTCATGGTATCCGCTCAATTGGCATCTTCATGTCATCCGCAAAAAGGCAAATTTTCCTTCCAGTCCTTCAGTAATGTCTCTCACAAATATATTAAACAGAATAGGCCCCAGCACTGACCCCTGAGGCACTCCACTGCTCACCTTCCTTTCCTCCGAGCAGATTCCTCTTTGTGTTAAATTTTGAGTACAGCCGTGTTAGTCCACTTTTAAAGGTAATCAATAGAAATAAAACAAAATACATTTCCGTGTTTTATTTCTGTTAAATTTTTGGCGCTGAGTTCTGATTCTACTTATAGAATATCCAGCTTATTTTCGAAAGAGAAAAACGCCTATATTTTGACCCAAATCAGGAGATGGACGTTTTTCTGGCAAAGGCGCCCAAATCAGTATAATCGAAAGCCGATTTTGGGCGTTTCCAACTGCACTCCGTCGCGGAAACGAATAAAGTTGATGGGGGCGTGTCGGAGGCGTGGTGGAGGCGGAACTGGGGCATGGTTATCAGCCGAGGAGAGATGGGTGTCTTTAGCTGATAATCGAAAAAAAAAAAAGGCGTTTTTACCGCGATTTTGGGTCACTTTTTTTGGACCTTTTTTTTTCACGAACAAGTCCCAAAAAAGTGCCCGAACTGCCCAGATGACCACTGGAGGGAATTGAGGATGACCTCTCCGGACTCCCCCAGTGGTCACTAACCCCCTCCCACCAAAAAAAACCCCACTTTAAAAACTTTTTTTCCAGCCTCTCTGCCAGCCTCAAATGCCGTACCCACCTCCATGACAGCAGAATGTGTTCGATCCTCTCACAGCCTTTCCCTGGGTCAGATGTGGCTCTCGGGTGCACTACAGGGTTGCATTGTGGCGGGTGTAGGGTATTGGGCTCCGTGATTTCATTAGCTTGTGTTACAGTCTCACGATGTTGGTAGTTGGTAGGCTCTTCTCCCATGGTGCTTTTCCCCCTGCCTACTGGGTCAGAGTGTGCCCTGTTGTGTTTCCGGTAGTCCATGAGGTAGTGGCCATTTTTGTAAGCCAGTTTTAGATCCTTTCCATGTCTTAGCCACGTTAGAGAACTTAGTTCTTACCTTGAATGTGGCTGAAAGAGGGCATTGTACAACATTCTGCCAGCTCTGACCTGCTAATCTCACTACCAGGGAGACTCGTTGCCAGTGGTGGGGCACAACCTCTGATCTGCAGTTAACTGTGAGTAAACACGGTTATTCCAATAAAGGACGTTTTCGGAGAGATTAGTCTTCAGGTGTCAACTGGCGTGCCAATGTTATACAGCAGTAACAAGTCCTAGAGGCCTTCGTGTATGCAGGTCCCTGGAGCACTTTTAGTGGGTACCGTAGTGCACTTCAGCCAGGTGGCCCCAGGCCCACCCCCCCCCCACCCCCACCTGTAACACTTGTGCTGGTAAATGAGAGGCCTCCAAAACCCACTGTACCCACATGTAGGTGCCCCCTTCACCCCTAAGAGCTACGGTAGTGTTGTACATTTTTGGGTAGTGGGTTTTGGGGGAGGGGGGTTGGGTGCTCAGCACCCGTGGTAAGGGAGCTATGCATGTGGGAGCTTTTTCTGAAGTCCACCGCACTGACCTAGGGTACCCAGTTGGTGTCCTAGAATATCAGAGGGGCGAGTGTACTACGAATCGTGGCCCCTCCCATGACCAAATGGCTCGGATTACGACGTTTTTGAGCTGGGCGTTTTTACTTTCCATTATCGCTAAAAAAAAACAAACGCTCAACTCAAAAACGTCCATTTTTTTGAAAATACGGTTCGGCCCGCCCCTTCACAGATCCGTTCTCGGAGATAAACGCCCATGGAGATAGGCGTTTCCATTCGAATATGCCCCTCCACGCCTGTTAGCGTGCAACTGCATGGGGATGTACATGTGGGCAGAACATGGACAGGCATGGATGTGTCTCTCACTTACATGTGTAACTGACAGAAATTATGCGTGTTGCATGTCACGCTTAGCTGTGTCCTTTTACATCTGCCATTGATCTGGTGGTGTAAGTGGACATACCTAACTTTAGATGTCATTACAGAATAGGCATTCGCCCTGCAGCACTGGGGTGCCTTAAAAGGGCCCCCCAGTTTTAGAATTGCCCCCTAAGTACAAAAGTACACCTGCACATCGATAGGACAGCTAGCTTATTTCTGCATGAAAAGCACTGCTATATCCACAGAATTATATTTTCTATTCCATCTCCCTGGAAGACTTTTGTTGCTGAACTGCTAAAGGAGGGGATGTTCCCCTCATCTCTCGGTAGTGAAAGAGCTTTCTTTTGTGTGTTATTGTTATAGATGTGGAAAACAAAAGCAACAATAGCCATTCAGAGAAGGGAAGGCAGGGTGTAAAGTACAAACAGTCAACTGGAAACAAAAAACACATGTTAATCCTACAAATAAGGTAGATTCTGGGAGAAAAACAGACATTGAAAGAACCAGCTGTGTATGGGTTTTCAATAGCAGGGGTGCTGCAGGGCAGGAGTGAGGTGCATTGGCAGAGCTGTGGACAGTTCTCTTTACAGGAATAGTAGAGGTGCTGCAGGGCAGGAGTGAGGTGCATTGGCAGAGCTGCATAAGGTTCTCTGTACTGGAATAGCAGGGGTGCTGCAGGGCAGGAGTGAGGTGCATTGACAGAGCTGTGGACAGTTCTCTTTACAGGAATAGTAGAGGTGCTGCAGGGCAGGAGTGAGGTGCATTGGCAGAGCTATATAAGGTTCTCTGTACTGGAATAGCAGGGATGCTGTGGGGCAGTAGTGAGGTGCATTGGCAGAGCTGTGGACAGTTCTCTTTACAGGAATAGTAGGGGTGCTGCAGGGCAGGAGTGAGGTGCATTGGCAGAGCTGCATAAGGTTCTCTGTACTGGAATAGCAGGGATGCTGTGGGGCAGGAGTGAGGTGCATTGGCAGAGCTGTGGACAGTTCTCTTTACAGGAATAGTAGGGGTGCTGCAGGGCAGGAGTGAGGTGCATTGGCAGAGCTGCATAAGGTTCTCTGTACTGGAATAGCAGGGATACTGTGGGGCAGGAGTGAGGTGCGTTGGCAGAGCTGTGGACAGTTCTCTTTACAGGAATAGTAGAGGTGCTGCAGGGCAGGAGTGAGGTGCATTGGCAGAGCTGCATAAGGTTCTCTGTACTGGAATAGCAGGGGTGCTGCAGGGCAGGAGTGAGGTGCATTGGCAGAGCTGTGGACAGTTCTCTGTACCAGAATAGCAGGGGTGCTGCAGGGCAGGAGTGAGGTGCATTGCAGAGCCATGTGGCTCATTTGCTGGTATAGCACAGGTGCTGCAGGGCCGATGTGATAGGAGAGATGCTCCTGTTTTTCATTATTATTTTTATCCTAAACTGGAAGGGGTCGTCTCGTGTGGCATTGTGTTCATTAATACTCATGAAAGGTGACCAAAGCCTACGGGCATCGTCCTTCTCTGACGGAGTGGCTTCCTGCTTCCGTCCTGACATTGTAAAGCATCTTTTTATCAGAACTGAGGAATGTTACCAGCCTCGGTGCAGACAACTAAGTCACAGTCATAACTGAAAATAGAAACGTGCAACACGCGCTGGTCCAGCCCGTAACCAGATTTGGAGAACACCGAGCTCTCTCGGGTCTGGATTTAGCTCATGGGTCAGGTTGTTGGTAAACGTCTGAAAAGTGCCCTCGGAATAACAGAAGTGAATTTCATTCTAGTCTTTTGAAGAGGGCCCCCGGCCACTCCCCCACCCACTTTCCTATAATTAAAGCGCCAAGTGGATAACTTACGCGTCCAACCCACACACCCCGCAGGGGGTGAGCTGAAGATGTGAATCCTGTTGCTCGGCTCCTCTCTCTTCCCTTCTAATTGGCACCTTTCCCCTTTCTGTCGTAAAATGAATCAAACCCAAGTCAATATTAATAATGGGAATTAAAATCCTGCAAAGCATTAAAGATGTAATTTAAAATTAATAACTCATAATTATTTATCATGGTGTATCGGCCGGTGATGGTTCTTTTCCCTTGGTACAAATGTTCCCTTCATTCTGCTTTCCATCTCCCCCCTGCTCGGATCCCCAATTACCATTGTAGGGTCATTAGGAGACGCAGAGAGATTCCCGCGGACTCTTCTGACCCTACGAGACATCATTTCTTTCATTCCACATTTTTTGGGGGAGCTTAATTGTGTTAAATCAGGTGCTTAAGAAAAGACAAATTGGCATCATTTAATCAAAGCAGACTCAAGCAGAGGAATCTCTTCATTAACCCTCATCGCGTGGAAGCAGAATCTGTGCGATTCCAGTTTCAGAATTTATATTTCTGTTTTTCGTTAAAGAAAGGTTTTGTGCTTCGTTTTCATTTGTGTTCTGTGAGAATCTTACAGGTGTAACAACCCCCCCCCCCCCCCCCTCACCCCGGAAATAAAGGTCCGCAAAGTATTTGAAACCATGTTTGGTTTTTGTTTTGGTTAAATCAGTGTAACTTTAATGTCTTAACTTTCTCTCAGCAATTTATGTTTTCTCTTTATTTTAAGTTTTACTATACGGCCTTTTGCATCAAGTACAACAAAGCAATTCACACACTAAAACTTCCATTATCATCAGAAAAGAACGCCAAAATATTTGACAGAACAGTAGAGAGAGAGAGAGAGAGATTAAACAAGAACACAGTCAAATCCTCTGAAAGAAAATTGAGATAACAAGCTAATCAGCAACTAAAGAGAATCAATAACATAGTAACATTCCATGTAGAATCTCCAATAGTAGCAACATTCCATGTAGAATCTCCAGTAGTAGCAACATTCCATGTAGAATCTCATATAGTAGCAACATTCCATGTAGAATCTCCAATAGTATCTATTTTATTTTTGTTACATTTGTACCCTGCGCTTTCCCACTCATGGCAGGCTCAATGCGGCTTACGTGGGGCAATGGAGGGTTAAGTGACTTGCCCAGAGTCACAAGGAGCTGCCTGTGCCTGAAGTGGGAATCAAACTCAGTTCCTCAGGACTAAAGTCCACCACCCTAACCACTAGGCCACTCCTCCACTGTTGCTACTATTTGAGATTCTCAGGGCCGTGCCGATGCGGTAAGTGGGGTAAGCGCTGCAGTGGGGCGCCTATCTCTGGAGGGCGCTGCCACGGTGCTTACCCTCGCCCCGCGCCGCTGAGGCCTTTAAATCTTTTACCTGGTCACAGCAGCGTCAGTGAAAGCGCTGCCGATGTCTCCCTTCCCTTGCACTCATTGGTTCCCTCAGTGTCCCGCCTTCTTCTGACGTCAGAAGAAGGCGGACACTGAGGGAACCAAGAGCGCGAAGGGAAGGGAGACGTTGGCAGCGCTCCGCTTTCACTGACGCTGCTGCGACCAGAAGTAAAAGATTTAAAGGCCCCAGGGCACGGAGGAAAGAGCAGAGAGGCATGGATGGGAGGGCAGAGAGGCATGGATGGGAGGGCAGCAGCAGGGCCCAGGGAGAGGACAAATTGCTGGAAGGGGAGGGGAGAGAGGAGGATTGCTAGCTATGGATGGAGGAGGGAAGGGCAGAGAGGGACAAGGATGGACATGGGGGCCCAGGGAGAGGACAATTTGCTGGAAATGGAGGGGAGGGGAGAGAGGAGGATTGCTGGCTATGGATGGAGGAGGGAAGGGCAGAGAGGGACAAGGATGGACATGGGGGCCCAGGGAGAGGACAAATTGCTGGAAATGGAGAGGAGGGGAGGAGGATTGCTGGCTATGGATGGAGGAGGGAAGGGCAGAGAGGGACAAGGATGGACATGGGGGCCCAGGGAGAGGACAATTTGCTGGAAATGGAGGGGAGGGGAGAGAGGAGGATTGCTGGCTATGGATGGAGGAGGGAAGGGCAGAGAGGGACAAGGATGGACGTGGATGGGAGGACAGGACCCAGGGAGAGAGAAGAAATTGCTGGAAATGGATATAGAGCAAGAAATGAAGAAGAAAGGAGGAAAGTAAAGAAATAAATGGAAAGGAAGCCCTGGAAATGGAGTTAAGAGGACAGATAGCAGCAGACTCAGATACTGGGCCAGCATGATCGGAAAAAGAAAGTCACCAGACAACAAAGGTAGAAAAAAATCATTTTATTTTCATTTTAGCGTTTGGAATATGTCCACTTTGAGAATTTACATCTGCTATCTTATTTTGCAATGTATAGCAATTTGTTTCTAAGAATATTGCTGACAATTCCTGTCAGTGTAGCAAGTGGTGAGCGATCATTTTCACCGGGGGGGGGGGGGGGCATGATCATTTTCACGGGGGGGGGGGGGGGGGGGGGGCGCCAACTGATAGTCTGCAGGGGGGCCCCAGAGACACTAGGCATGGCCCTGGAGATTCTACATGGAATGTTGCTATTCCACTAGCAACATTCCATGTAGAAGTCGGCCCTTGCAGATCACCAATGTGGCCGCGCAGGCTTCTGCTTCTGTCGTTTCTTTCTTTACAACATCCGTAAAATCCGCCCCTTTCTTTCCGAGCACTCTACCAAAACCCTCATCCACACCCTTGTCACCTCTCGTTTAGACTACTGCAATCTGCTTCTTGCTGGCCTCCCACTTAGTCACCTCTCCCCTCTCCAGTCGGTTCAAAACTCTGCTGCCCGTCTCATCTTCCGCCAGGGTCGCTTTACTCATACTACCCCTCTCCTCAAGACCCTTCACTGGCTCCCTATCCGTTTTCGCATCCTGTTCAAACTTCTTCTACTAACCTATAAATGTATTCACTCTGCTGCTCCCCAGTATCTCTCCACACTCGTCCTTCCCTACACCCCTTCCCGTGCACTCCGCTCCTTGGATAAATCCTTCTTATCTGTTCCCTTCTCCACTACTGCCAACTCCAGACTTCGCGCCTTCTGTCTCGCTGCACCCTACGCCTGGAATAAACTTCCTGAGCCCCTACGTCTTGCCCCATCCTTGGCCACCTTTAAATCTAGACTGAAAGCCCACCTCTTTAACATTGCTTTTGACTCGTAACCACTTGTAACCACTCGCTTCCACCTACCCTCCTCTCTGCCTTCCCGTTCACATTAATTGATTTGATTTGCTTACTTTATTTATTTTTTGTCTATTAGATTGTAAGCTCTTTGAGCAGGGACTGTCTTTCTTCTATGTTTGTGCAGCGCTCAAGTGGTAAGTGTTGTATAGTTGCCATGTGGAAGGTCTTCACCTTAGTCCCTGAGTTGTGCCTTCAGCTCCCTGGGTCATCCAGGGCTGACAGAACTGCAGAGGTGAATTTTAGAGTCCAACAGGAGAAGTAGGGCCATCGATCAAAAGTGAGATCTGGTGGCTGAATGCCAAGCTTTTGACTGCAGGATTCCAGGAAGACCTCCAGCCCAGATTCATCACTGCAAGAGTTGAATTAGATTTACTGAGGGTAACAAAGACACAAAAGAGGGGAAGATCCCTGGTTCTAATTGAGCTGGTGGCACCTACAGTTTGGATTTAGATTTTAGCTTTCATGACTCACCTTTTCCAAATGTGAGCTTAAGTTAAGTTATACATTAATTAAATACTGTAGTTATGTCCCTGCTCAAGAGGCTTATAATCAGGGATGTGTGTTTATCGGCATGCATTCTTTTTGTTTTGGGCTTTAAAACATTTAATAAGAGAAGTATTTTAAAGCACTTAGAATTACAAAGTTTCATAGTTACTCAGTGTGCTGCTACGGCTAAGAAAGCAAATAAAATGTTAGGTATTATTAAGAAAGGAATGGAAAACAAAAATGAGGATGTTATAATGCCTTTGTATCGCTCCATGGTGCGACCGCACCTCGAATATTGTGTTCAATTCTGGTCGCCGTATCTCAAAAAAGATATAGTGGAATTAGAAAAGGTGCAGAGAAGGGCGACAAAAATGATAAAGGGGATGGGACGACTTTCCTATGAAGAAAAGGTTAAAGTGACTAGGGCTTTTCAGCCTGGAGAAGAGTTGGCTGAGGGGAGATATGATAGAGGTCTATAAAGTAATGAGTGGGGTGGTAGACATGAATCGCTTGTTTACTCTTTCCAAAAATACTAGGACTAGGGGGCACGCAGTGAAGCTACAAAGTAGTAAATTTAAAACAAATCATAATAAACAACATGTAATAAACTCTAGAATTCGTTGCCAGAGAAAGTAGTAAAAGCAGTTAGCTTAGCAGGGTTTAAAAAGGTTTGGATAGCTTCCTTAAAGAAAAGTCCATAAACCATTATTAAGATGGACTTCAGGAAAATCCACTGGTTATTTCTAGAATAAGCAGCATAAAATGTACTTTTTGGGATCTTACCAGTTGCTTGTGACCTGGATTGACCACTGTTGGAAGCAGGATGCGTTTTTTCCTAGTATGGCAACGCTTATGTTCTTATGGAACTTTGAAGTCTAAGGACCTCTTTTACTAAACCATGCTAGTTTTGAAAATGAGCCCCATAGTGCACAGAATTTGCAGTTTCTTTCAATTTCTCTCTTTATCAAGTATTGTAAACCGCTTTGCTGTTATCCAATGAAGGCAGTATATTAAAACCAACAAACCATAAGTATCTAGGACTAAATTTAAACATTGTAGCCAAATTTAAATGTAGAGTTTAGATTTTAAATAGGGATGTGCAGAGGAAAAAAGTTGGTTTGTATTCAAATTTTGGGGGGGGCTTCTCAATTTTGGGGACTTTTTAAAGTTTGTTTCACACATTCACGTCAAAAACTTTTCAATGTGCATTACATCTTTTTAACACACTGAAATCAACTTTACACGCATAAATTTGTAGGTTAATATGTGCAAAATTGATATTCTTGCAGGAAAACAGAGCACAGAAGAAAGTGGGATATAGCCGGGGAGGGGGGGTGGAGGGAAGGAAGAGTAAACTGACTACCAGACGCCATTGGTTACCAGATGTTCGCATTGAACAGCCAGGTAGAAACTGACCAACGGCAGTTATTCAGGCATCAGAGGGCATTCAGGTTGGTACCCGGATAACTATACAGCCTTTTGCTGTCCTAATTTGATCTGGGTAGTTTCCCGGTTAGCGCACTGATACATCACCACTAGCCAGGTAAGTGGAAACTCTTCCAGTCTTGCATTGTGCTGAGGCAGTCAGTCCGCAGTTTCAGCGGGCATTATCTGCGTTGCACATTACATGATGCTCCAGCTTTTCTTTAAGTGTCTGACGACCTTAAAGCTTTCAACCAGGTAGAAAAAGCGACGGCCAAAGCCAGAAGGATACTTGGGTGCATAAAAAGAGGAAAGACCAGCAGGAAAAAGGAGGTGATAGTGCCGTTGTATAAGTCTCTGGTGAGGCCTCATTTGGAGTACTGCGTGCAGTTCTGGAGACCGCACCTATGGAAAGATATAAACAGGATGGAGTCGGTCCAGGGGGCGGCTACGAAATTAGTAAGCGGTGTTGAATGCAAAAATTATAGGGACAGGCTTATGCAGGGCCGCCGAGAGACTGGGCCGGGGCTCCGACCCTGCCCCCCTCGCTGCCCCCCCGAAGTCGCCACTGCCTCCCCCCCCCGAGATTGCAGCAGCCACTGCTCCCCCTCCCCCCCCTGAGGTCGCCGCCGCCACTCTCCATCTCCGTCCACCACCGGGCCGAGCCCGCCTGCATTGAAATTGCAGTCTCACCTCCGTGAAAGCAGCACTGCAGGCAGCAGAACACCTCCCTTTGGCCCTCCTTCCCTCCTTGTGTCCTGCCCTCACGCAAGTTATGTCAGATGAGGGCGGGACACAGGGAGGGAAGGAGGGCCGAAGGGAGGCGTTCTGCTGCCTGCATTGCTGCTTTCACGGAGGTGAGACTGCAATTTCCATGCAGGGGGCAGACGGTTGACGAAGGAGGGCGGGTGGGAGGGCGGCACCGGAAATTTTGTTCCCCCTGCCTCCCCTCTCGGCGGATATGGGCTTGTGTACCTCAACATGTATGTATGCTGGAAGAGAGGAGGGAGAGAGGAGACATGATAGAAACGTTTAAATATCTCAAGGGCATTTATGTACAGGAAGAGAGCCTTTTCCAAATGAAGGAGAGCTCTGGAATGAGGGGGCATATGACAAAGTTAAGAGGGAATAGGCTTAGGAGTAACCTAAGGAAGTATTATTTCACAGAAAGGGTGGTGGAGACGTGGAATGGCCTCCCGGTGGAGGTGGTGGAGTCAAGGACTGTTCCAGAATTTAAAAAGGATAAGCATGTGGGATCGCTTAGGAACACGAAGAATTAGGGGTTAAAGAGGATGGGCAGACTAGATGGGTCATATGGCCTTTTTCTACCGTCATGTTTCTATGTTTCTATGAGACTGGGAGGAGTGTGCGTACACCTGAATCACGGTTCTTCTTCAGTATTAAGCCAAAGTTCCCTTTTTCTTGTGTGCACTAAATCTGAGATGAATAACTCACGCACCAATACTCATTCCATCTCAGCTTCTAAAGTTCTCTTTTAGAGAGGCAGAAGCACTGCAGAGTGACACTGAAAACCCAGCGTGAACACCATGACACTCTCCACTCAGCACTGGGGTGGTCCGAGGGTGTAGCTGGGTGCAATTATGTGGGTACCAGTGATGTTGATTGCTGGTGTCTGCATAGCTAATCGGACATGTAAGACAGCACAAAAGAGGGTCTTACCTTTGTCCAATTTGCTGTGCAGGTACAGCACTGACAATCCATATAACTTGAGCCCCTGGATATTCTGTACCAATGCCCAGATATGGCCTGGCACTGATATTTGGGTCTAAGCTAACCAACAGGTGTCATTGATTAAAGAAATGATAACAGTCACTGGCTGAATACAACTGAGTAATTAATAGCAGAAAAAAAAAGAAAACTGGTCCGCCTAGTTCTCCCTGTCCACTCCCATTCCAACCGGGTCAGAAAGATATGTCCCGAGAGAACACTAGGAGGGGGGGGGGGGGACTTTGTAATGTGAGGACTTGAGAACTTTAGGGCAAGCAATTTTGTTGCCCCAACTCATTAGTACTTAAGTGTTGCCATACTGGGACAGACCGAAGGTCCATCAAGCCCAGTATCCTGTTTCCAACAATGGCCAATCCAGGTCACAAGTACCTGGCAAGGTCCCAAAACAGTACATACATTGTATGCTACTTATCCTACAAAGCATTTTTCCCAAGTCCATTTTAATAATAGTCCATGGACTTTTCCTTTAGGAAGCCAGCCAAACCATTTTAAAACCCCGCTAAGCTAACTACTTTTACTACATTCTCTGAGAAAGAATTCCAGGGGAAACGGTGTGAAAGCAAGAAAGAGAGAATGTGGTAGGAAAGGAGGAAGAAGGCAAAGAGTAATGGGAACCAATGGAAAAAAAGGGAGAAAATAAGGGAAAACGCAGGAGAGAGGGTGAAATTTAAAGAGAAGGATAGTGGAGGACAGAAAAAATGACTGTCAGAGTCAACCATGAACCTTATCAGAGGTTTCAGACAGGGCTGACAACCTACCACTTCTCTCAGGCATTTCCACCTGACTGACCACGTTTGCCTTGGTGACCCTGGTAGTAGCACCGTATCACACCATTTGTATTATGCCTATGGCACTGCCCACAACTCCTACTGTCTGGCCATTGAGTAGTTATAACATTTTTATTTTTATTTTTTTGTTACATTTGTACCCTGCGCTTTCCCACTCATGGCAGGCTCAATGCGGCTTACATGGGGCAATGGAGGAAGTGACTTGCCCAGAGTCACAAGGAGCTGCCTGTGCCTGAAGTGGGAATCGAACTCATGGGGAAAATCCACCATCCTAACCACTAGGCCACTCCTCCACTGTTGCTACTATTTGAGATTCTACATGGAATGTTGCTATTCCACTAGCGCCATTCCATGTAGAAGTCGGCCCTTGCAGATCACCAATGTGGCCGCGCAGGCTTCTGCTTCTGTGAGTCTGTACGTGCAGGACGTCAGACTCGCAGAAACAGAAGCCTGCGCAGCCTTCTACATGGAATGTTGCTAGTGGAATAGCAACATTCCATGTAGAATCTCCAATAGTATCTATTTTATTTTTGTTACATTTGTACCCTGCGCTTTCCCACTCATGGCAGGCTTAGTGTGGCTTACATGGGGCAATGGAGGGTTAAGTGACTTGCCCAGAGTCACAAGGAGCTGCCTGTGCCTGAAGTGGGAATCCAACTCAGTTCCCCAGGACCAAAGTCCACCACCCTAACCACTAGGCCACTCCTCCACTCTAAAACTGTTGTTTAATGATTGCTATATTTCTTATTTCTATATTTTTTTTTAGCACAGCGGTGACCCCCATGGACTTTTTCTCTCCCTTTCCCTTTCTCCCTCCCCTTTTCATTCTATCCCCATCTCTCATTCCGTTTCTTTTTCTCTTTCACTTTTCCCCTGTCTCTCCTTCTTTCCATGTCTATTCTCTCCCTTCTTCTTTCAACCTTTCCCTCCCCTTTATCCCTGTCTCTCGATTCTCTCCACTACATTCTTCTCCACCCTGCCCTCCCTTTCCCTCATTCTCCCTCCCTCTTACTCCCCCCCTCCCTTGCTCTCTTTTAACCGGATGGAATGAGTAGTAAAAATGATTAACCCTGGGGTCAGCTCTGCTTGCCTCGTTCCTCTCTTTAGCTTCAAGCACTTTTGCCTTCATCTGATTTGCAGACAGCAACGTTCTGCTGAACACATTTGCATATGGTTATTGGATTTCTTTTCTTTCTCCGCTTCTTTTTTTTCCCTTTAAAGAGACAGGCTTGTAATTCTCCTAAACTGTGACTTCATGTCACCTTGCTGAAATGTTTTAGCCACACTTCATGTTTGTGGCTTTGACCTGTCTCACATTATGATTATATTTTAATTCAGTGTTGATAGTTTAGCCTAAGCTCCCCTGTTATTTCTGAAAAATCTCAGTTTATGTCAGAAAATCACAGCAATGGTACCTGCCTGGTAGATGAGGAAACATATGATGTAACGGGCATTAATGGTAAGAACTTGGATTCATGTAAAGCCATTCATTTTACCGGAATCACGGCGTGGCTTGCAACTGAAGAAACCTACATACAGCCGTTTCTGGAGTGGGTGACCTGGAAATACTTTTAACTACATAGAAATGCTTTTAAAACTAATAGGAGGAAATATTTTTTTCACTCAATGAATAATTAAGCTCTGGAATTCTTTGTCAGCGGAGGTGGTAACAGCGGTTAGCACATATCTGGGTTTAGAAAAAAAAGATTTGGAGAAATTCCTGGAGGAAAAGTCCATAGTCTGCTATTGAGACAGACATGGGAAGCAACTGCCTGCCCTGGGATTTATAGTATGGAATGTTGCTGCTCTTCTAGATTCTGCATGGAATCTTGTCATTAAGATTCCAGAATCTTGCTATTCTTTGGGGTTCTACATGGAATGTTGCTACTCTCTGAGATTCTGCATGGAATCTTGTCACTAAGATTCCAGAATCTTGCTATTCTATGGGGTTCTACATGGAATGTTGCTACTCTTTGAGATTCTGCATGGAATCTTGTCACTCTTTAGGATTCCAGAATCTTGCTATTCTTTGGGGTTCTACATGGAATGTTGCTGCATGGAATCTTGTCACCCTTTAGGATTCTAGAATCTTGCTATTCTTTGGGGTTCTACATGGAATGTTGCTGCTCTTTGAGATTCTGCATGGAATCTTGTCACTCTTTAGGATTCCAGAATCGTGCTATTCTTTGGGGTTCCACCCAAAAACCAGTGCTGAATTCTGTTTGCCACAAACATTTTCCATGTCTTCTCTGTTGCAGTGTCTTATCAAACATGCGTCTACTATTATAAATATTGTGGGAATCCTAAAGCCATTGTGGTAAAGGAAATTTATTGATTCCCTCACAGAAAGGAAAAGTAGACACTGTCCTCTCACTCTATATAAATCAAAACCGCACTATAGCAGAGATTGAAGAATTAAGTAATTTTGCTCTTAACCTGGCCTCTATCCCTCCAGGAAGAGCTCACTCAGCTACGGTTCTGACCAATCACTGATTCGTAGGATCAAGGTTTAACCTTCAAGTCAAGAAATGTTATTGGCACAAAAAAAAAAAAATATATATATATATATATTTTATGACTTTTCAAACAATTGTAAGGTCCCTTTGCGTATGCAAATCAATATTCCCCCACAAAGAATGGTCCGGTCTGCTGGATCACTCTGGATTCACATCGTGTCTTCTCTGCCAATAGGGGGCAGGAAGAAGGGTATTCAGATTCCCCAGCTCTCTGCAGGAGAAGGGGAGCGGGAGGTGCCATAGGTCACAACAATTCAAAATGATTGGGGGTGTTAAACACAATACTAATGATCCCTTCTTCAGAAACTTGTCCAAACCATTTTTAAACTCAGCTAGTCTACTAGCTTTCCCTAGAGTCTCTGGCAATGAATTCCATAGAT
Source organism: Microcaecilia unicolor (assembly GCF_901765095.1). Lineage (NCBI taxonomy): Eukaryota > Metazoa > Chordata > Amphibia > Gymnophiona > Siphonopidae > Microcaecilia > Microcaecilia unicolor. Next base: position 10,592,863 of record NC_044041.1, on the reverse strand, counting down.
TCTTTTACTGACAGATATAGGGGCTCATTTTCAAAGCACATAGTAGTCCATGTAACTTTGTAAGTCTATGTGCTTTGAAAATGAGCCTCTTAAATTGTACAAAGTTTTTTTTGTCGGTCAGTCAAATTGATCTATGGAATTTGTTGCCAGAATCTGTTGGAAAGCCTAGTCCTCTAACTGAGACTGGTCTCCCCATTTAGCTTAGAGCAATTAATTTCTTACTCATTTTCTCCAAAATATCTATAGACCTATTCATTTCAAAAATATTTGCTGAAATAAATTCAGATATAATTTGAGCAATATTTTATATAGCTCACAACTGTCCGAGTCGCTTCTTTCTTATGTTAAGCCACTTTGAACTCTTGAAATTAGCTGGGTTATAAAACCTTAGAAAAGAACAGAATAGTTTAAAAAAAAAAAAGGGTTGGATGAATACATAGTGTTCAAGTCTAATCAGTATTTGATATATTGCCCATACAAAGGTTCATATTTATTTATAACATTTGTATCCCACATTTTCCCACCTATTTGCAGGCTCAGTGTGGCTTACATAGTTCCGTAGTGGTGATTACCAGTTCCGGAAAAAAAGAAATACATAGATAAGGTAGAGGAGACAGAATGGAGTAGGTATTCAGTTAGGAAAGTTCATCTTATAATAAAATCGTGATAACTTAGCTTAGTTTACAACAAAATTCGAATTAGAAAGGAAAGTAAAAGGAAGTTATATCACAAACAGCGACAAAAGAGATAGAGAGAAGGTGTCGTCTAGCAGTGTTGGCCCAGCCATCCCTCCAGAACAGTTATTAGCCACATGAACTTGGATGTCTCCAGCATGCTTCGAAGAACGATAGCGAATGAAGTTTCATCTCTTTCTGGCTGTCACAAAATGCCTAGCCACCTGCCTGGGGTCAACCTGCGGCCACTCAGAGGGTCTGTCCCCAGAACAGCTTAGATCCACCTGCACCTGCCACTCGTGCTCTACAGTAGCACCCTCCTCCCACCGACTAGTTCACAACCGCCTCTGGGCGAGTCTTCCACTCTCAAATTATCCCCAGTGATTTCTAGGTTATGGAGGCCACATTCCCAGTGGTCCCACAGTTCCCAGAAAGCATTCATGGACCCAACACACAAACCACCAGGATTCTTTATAAGTCCAGACAGGCAGAACGAACAAACAATTGTGTTTATTCTCAGAACTTGGAACAGTGGGCAAAAATGTGCAATTGGCAAACAATACCAGGTAACTGAAATATGAATCAATTATAAACACTAACTAAACATTTATATACTGTCTAAACAGTACCTGGAAAGATCAGGACATATAGTTGTTCACAGAGCCTTAGCAAAGAGATCTATCTCCCTCTTCTTCCAGGCCAAAACTGAAGGCAAATTCAGTAAACGCTAAAGGAAATGATCCCCTGGGCCAATCAGAGCCCAGTCAACAAGTTTAAAACCTATACTGCTGTTTGTTTCCTGCTTGTTTAAAGAAAAAGAATACTCAGTTCCCTTTAACAGCTTTACAACAAAGAAACACCACCTGCTGGCCAAATAGCAGCTAATGGACTCATTTGAAGGGGGAAGAGTTTTGGCCAGTTCTGGTTTTAGAACTTGTATCCCATGAATTGTTCCTAGTCTCTATTTCTGCCATTTGAAATCAGTGCTGCAGGTATCAGAGGGTTATTGGAAATTCAGGATGTGGCTAAAACCTCTGGCCTCGAAATGGTCATTTACCAGCTCTGTAGACTGATAAAGTTTTTTGTGCCCAGTAAAGGGATAATTTAATAGGACGCCTCTGTGAAATGTCCAAAAAAGGCTCCTATTTCATGTAAACAACCAAGGTGGCTTTTGCCTTTATAAAAAGGGCTTTTGGAACTAGTCCTAATAGCAAATAATTGTCTTGGATAAATTTATACCTACTCAGAAGAAGATACGGTCCCTAATTGTTCTCATACCTCACACTAACATTATCGGCTTCTGTCTCACCTAGAATGTAAAGCGCACTGAACCCTGGATAGGGGATATTAGCGCTATACGAGAATTGATTTGATAAAATGTTTGCATGTATTCAGATGTCATCAGGAATATTTTAGCAAATATGGTCGTACATTGCAACTCTGGCCCCTCTCCAGCCAAAAGATATCCCCAGGAATATCTGTGCACATATACATACATGTATCCACCTGTGCAAAACGTACTTTACACACAGAAAATGCTTTAGAAAGTTCCCCTCTGAGGGGACCAGGGCCACTGAGAACGGAGGGGCAGGGGGGCATATTTCCCCAGGCCCAGGCCTCCAAGGGGGGCCAGGCGCTGGGGTCTCTCTCTCTCTCTTGCTCCTGACGGGACCCAAGTGATCGCGTCCTGACAGGAGCAGAAGAGAGAAAACTCCGGCGCTGGGCCCCCCTTGGAGGCTGGGGAGCACCCGGAGCTTCCTCCAGCGTTGCTCTTCTGCCCACTGCCCCGAAGCTTCCTCCAGCACTGCTCTTCTGCCCACTGCTGAGCGGCTGCTTTTCCTGTCAGGTGCGCATGCTCGGTTTAGAAACCGAGCATGCCCTGAGAGGAAAAGCAGCCGCAGGGGCAGGCAGTCAGTTCTGGAGGAAGAAGATGTCTTTCGCTGGCGGGGCCTCAGGCTCCCTGCCAGCCAAGGTACTTCAATTCTGTTCCGGTAGTGGCTGTGATCGGGGGTGGGGACAGCAGCGATCGGGGGGGGGGGGGGGGGGGGGGGTGGCGGCAGCCCTGCCCTGGGCCTGGTTCAGTCTCTCAGCGGCCCTGGAGGAGGCAGGTCTCTAAGGGTCACCCATATTTTGTCACTAAATTGCAGAGTGCTGAGTGCAGATTCTACACTGGTAGCTGGACAGTCAGATTCCATTACTGAACATAAGACAGCATTCGCGTGTCCACATGTACACGCTGTCACTTATGCCGTGTAAAAGGCATAAATGTTGCACTTCAACATGTCAACAGCAGCAAGGGAGTAGCATGATCAACAAGACGCTTCCAAGTAGCCAAGGAGACGGGCCGAAGAGATATGCTCTTTATTTCATAACGAAGTCGGACTTGACATGGCACCGTGTTTCGGCAACAGGGCCTACCTCGGGGATCTGAGATTATATTAAAAGATGTCACGTGAAACTGACCTATATATAAATTTTCATAGCTTGAGAGAAAATCGCAAGATAGTACGAAGTCTTTAAAAAGACTGGTGGTGGGAAAAACGGGTGAACGCAAACAGCGTTATTGCACTGGACAAACTCTGGGTCAGAAAGTATTCGGAGCACTATTCGAGGCTGGATCAAACTGAATACGAATATTCGGCATGGCCCTAATAACTATGGGGCCTTTTAACTAAACCGAATTAAGCGTTAATGTGTGCTTAATGTGAAAAAAAGGGCCTATCAGAAGATAGAGGTATATAAAATAATGAGTGGAGTGGAACAGGTGGATGTGAAGCGTCTGTTCACGCTTTCCAAAAATACTAGGACTAGGGGGCATGCGATGAAACTACAGTGTAGTAAATTTAAAACAAATTAGAGAAAATATTTCTTCACCCAACGTGTAATTAAACTCTGGAATTCGTTGCCGGAGAACGTGGTGAAGGCGGTTAGCTTGGCAGAGTTTAAAAAGGGGTTAGACGGTTTCCTAAAGGACAAGTCCATAAACCGCTACCAAATGGTCTTGGAAAAATCCACAATTCCAGGAATAACATGTATAGAATGTTTGTACGTTTGGGAAGCTTGCCAGGTGCCCATGGCCTGGATTGGCCGCTGTCGTGGACAGGATGCTGGGCTCAATGGACCTTTGGTCTTTTCCCAGTGTGGCATTACTTATGTACTTATGTCCTCTACTTGGCTCACTTTTATTACATAGAGCAGTGATTTAACCTATTGTGATGTCATAGTGGCTCATTCCACCAATAAGAGCCAGCCTCATTAGTGATGTCACAATGGCTTGATTGTATAGAATGTTTGTACGTTTGGGAAGCTTGCCAGGTGCCCTTGGCTTGGATTGGCCGCTGTCGTGGACAGGATGCTGGGTTCGATGGACCTTTGGTCTTTTCCCAGTGTGGCATTACTTATGTACTTATGTCCTCTACTTGGCTCACTTTTATTACATAGAGCAGTGATTTAACCTATTGTGATGTCATAGTGGCTCATTCCACCAATAAGAGCCAGCCTCATTAGTGATGTCACAATGGCTTGATTGTATAGAATGTTTGTACGTTTGGGAAGCTTGCCAGGTGCCCTTGGCCTGGATTGGCTGCTGTCATGGACAGGATGCTGGGCTCGATGGACTCTTGGTCTTTTCCCAGTGTGGCATTACTTATGTACTTATGCGGTAAAGCATCTTCCTCTAGTTTTCCTGTTTGTGTCTGCTAATCATACGCTATTTATTTTTTTTGGAAATTATTTGGGGAGGAAGCGTGGCATGGGCAGGTGATGGGTGTGGAAGCATTAACCAACTGGCACATTCACATTAGTGTTCACTGACTGGTTAATACAAGGTTAACCCGGGAGCATTGAACACGTCCTAAATAGGACGCGATACGTACTCCCAAGTTAATATTTTTGCAAGTCCGGGCATGCTAATGGAAAAATTGGCATGCAGGAAAGTCCTAGAATATGTCTGAAATTTTCCCAAGTAATGAAATTAGACGAAAAGCTGCCTGAACTGATTTTTACAGAAGGGAAAAAACGGCCTCAAAGAGCTCACGGATATGATTTGTTGTTCCCTATTCCCCCTATTATCTGTTTACGCAGGAAAGTCCTACATTAGGACACCCTATACCCAGATTTTGCCGCGGCTTTAGTAAAAGTCCCTCTATGCTCCTAAATGACCCAAAATGAATCACAGCTTCAGGAAGCCCTAAAATCTCTCCTCTTGGTGCTCAGGAATGCTTCTCTGTTTCCATCTCTCTTTCTCTGTCTGCCCATGTCTGTCTCACTCTCTGGGGTCGATACGAACCGCGGCGGACAGAAAAGTGGTCTCATTAAGCGTGAACTGTCACCCTCCCGCTGCCTGGCTGCCTTCAAATTACCCCATAAAATGTCTTTACTATTTCATGAATACATAAACAGCAGGTGGGCAGTGATACTTGATATATTTACACTGGATATATTTCATGGGAGCCATACGTAAGCCTCTGAAACAGAGATGGGGAGGGAGGGAATGAGACAGAGACAATGGGCGGACAGAGAAAAAGGGACACGGGGGTCAGGGGGATACAATCGTGTGCCAGAGACAAAAGTGGGGTGGAAGCAGGAGGGGGAACAGGGAAAGGAGAAGAGAGAAAGGATAGCGGATGGACAAAGTATGCGTTTTGCAGTATGGAACAAAAAAATAAAAAAAGAGAATGAGAACGAGACATAAAGAGGTTCTAAATGCATCGTCTTTATGAGGCGAGAGGAGATAGATGTCAGCACAGCCTTCTCATACATTAAATGGTAAGTGTGCTCAACACAGTGTTGAGAGGCACAAGTACCGCACAGTTAAGTGGTTCTCTGTGATCCGAGAGCTACATTATTTCATCTTATACCATAAAAGGCATTATGTCAGAAAGAATTCACTTCTTGTTGATCGACTCAAAATTTCACTTCTGCAACTACAGTAGAAAAAGTTGCATAAACCGGGTGACCCCTTAGTTGCATGCCAGTTGGTTTTGGGCTGGTTCACCTGGGTAGTTGTGTGTTTGTTTGGAGCATTTCATTGGGTGGGGGGAGGGAAGAGGGGACGAAGTTTGTTTCCTTTCTGATAGAGCAGCTTTTAAACTAAATTGGGGGTGGGGGGGGAGCGATTAGTTGCCCAGGAGCGCTTGGTTTGGTGTGGAATATCCTTGAAGGATACCATTGAAACAGGACACTTAGGGAATCCCAATAGAGAAAGTCATGAGTGTTTAAGGGGAGAACAATATGGTAAAGGCGGTTAGCTTAGCAGAGTTTAAAAAAGGTTTGGCTGACTTCCTAAAGGAAAAGTCCCACTAAAAGAACGAATTACGTTCAAAGTCTGCACCCTGGTCCACAAAATTGTCTTACGGGGAAGCCCCGACTTACATGTCAGATCTTATAGACCTGCCTTTTAGGAACGCAAAAAGATCATCAAGCACATTCCTCAATCTCCACTATCCTAACTGTAAAGGGCTAAAATATAAATCCACATTTGCGACCAGTTTCTCATACATCTGCACGCAGTTATGGAACGCACTACCAAAGGCCATAAAAACAACGCAAGACCTAACCATCTTCCGAAGACTATTGAAAACAGATCTCTTCAAGAAGGCACACCATAAACATCCATCTTTAAACACTAAATAATAACATTATACACGATCTATACAAAACCGAACTCTTATCACATGACTGATTAATCTCCTTGCTATGAATAATCAAGCACTACCACCCTAAACCTTATACCGAATAGAATCTCTCTATAGTCGATGACCTAATATATGTTACAATCCAACTTATTACTCAGGATCCTTCATGCCATACCATAATGTATTCTTTTTTACCAAGTATGTATATACATGGTATATATATACCAAGAGCTGTTCCTTATATGTTATGTTCCATGAATGTACCATGTATGTTACAATGTATGTTCACACCTTAACGCAATACCACTTGTAATTCTGTTAACCGGAAATGGCAACCACCATTACGGCAACTGTAAGCCACATTGAGCCTGCAAATTGGTGGGAAAATGTGGGATACAAATGCTACAAATAAATAAATAAAATAAATAAATAAACTGGACTTGGGGAAAATCCACTATTTCTGGGATAAGCAGCATAAAATGTTTTGTACTTTTTTGGGATCTTGCCAGGTATTTGTGACCTGGATTGGCCACTGTTTGACAGCCCTTCGGCCTGTCCCAGTATGGCAATACTTATGTACTTATGTATTTAACAGAGTAGAGGATACATATTATCCCCGTCAACTTCTAAGCAGCAAGGAAAAAACATAATTTGAAGTGTCTTTATACAAGTGATAGAAGCCTAAAAAATAGCATAGGGGAGTTAGAGTATATAGGGAAAGGCGGAGGAGCTGCTGTGGGAATTGAACCCAGTTCCCCAGAATCAGAGTCCGCTGCACTAACCACTAGGCTACTCCTCCACTAGCAACATTCCATGTAGAAGCCTGCCCTTGCAGATCAGCAATGCAGCCATGCAGGCTTCTGTTTCTGTGAGTCTGATGAAGTCAGACTCACAGAAACAGAAGCCTGTGCAGCTGCGTTGCTGATCTGCAAGGGCAGGCTTCTACATGAAATGTTGCAAGTGGAATAGCAACATTCCATGTAGAATCTCAAATAGTAGCAACAGAATCTCAATAGTAGCAACATTCCATCTAGAATCTCCAATAGTAGCAACATTCCATCTAGAATCTCAAATAGGGAAATGGGACTTGATATACGGCCTTTCTGAGGTTTTTGCAACTACATTCAAAGCGGTTTACATATATTCAGGTACTTATTTTGTACCAGGGGCAATGGAGGGTTAAGTCACAAGGAGCTGCAGTGGGAATTGAACCCAGTTCCCCAGAATCAGAGTCCGCTGCACTAACCACTAGGCTACTCCTCCACTATAGCACTAAATGAAGAGATAGAAATATAATAGGCATGTCAGAGACCTGGTGGAAGGAGGACAATAAATGGGACACTGTGTTAACAAGGTACAAAATTATATTGCAATAGTTAAGTGGATTAAATTGGAGGGAGAGTTGCGCTATATGATAAACAGGGAACGGAGTCAAACAAAATAAATATTCTACATGAAACAGCAGCGAAGAATCCTTATGGATAGAAATTCCACGTGTGAAGGGAAAGACTACTACTACTTACTACTACTTATCATTTCTATAATGCTACTAGACGTACGCAGCGCTGTACACTTGAATATGAAGAGACAGTCCCTGCTCGACAGAGCTTACAATCTAATTAGGACAGACAAACAGGACAAATAAGAGATAAGGGAATATTAAAGTGAGGATGATAAAATAAGGGTTCTGAACAAAGTGAATAAGGGTTAGGAGTTAAAAGCAGCATCAAAAAGGTGGGCTTTTAGCTTAGATTTGAAGACGGCCAGAGATGGAGCTTGACTAGGGTTACCATATGGCTCCAGAAAAAGGAGGACGGATTGAGCCAGCCGGGTTTTACTTCCATTACTTTCAATGGAAGTTATTGAGCCAGCCGGGTTTTACTTCCATTGCTTTCAATGGAAATGCAATGGAAGTAAAACCCGGCTGGCTCAATCCGTCCTCCTTTTTCTGGAGCCATATGGTAACCCTAAGCTTGACGTACCGGCTCAGGAAGTCTATTCCAGGCATATGGTGGAGCAAGATAAAAGGAACAGAGTCTGGAGTTAGCAGTGGAGGAGAAGGGTGCAGATAAGAGAGATTTACCCAGTGAACGGAGTTCTCGGGGAGGAGTGTAAGGAGAGAGTAAGAGTAAACATAAAATTTCTCTCTCTCAAGCACTGATACCCTGCAAGTGATCCCAGTCAACCACAGTAGGCTTGCTCAAATAGCCAAGTTCTTCAGCATGGCCTTAATTTTTTTTTGAAACTTAGTTCACTGTGTAAAGGTAAAGCAGTATTCTTGTAGGGCTGTACTACCATCTGCCAGGATAGAATGAACAGACAGATGAAGAAATGTTTACAGAAATTAGGAAAGCAGGCAAATTTAGCTGCAGTATAATAATGGGTGATTTCAATTTACCTGTGCAAAACAATAACTTCTACAATAATGTTCTGTATCAGAAGAATTGCCAGAAAACATTCATTATAAAGTGGAGAAAAAAGAACTCAGTAAAAAAAGGAGACACCCCTAATTGTAAGGCGAACCTACATTATATAGGTGGCTCACAATAATCATCAATCATTAAAAAAAACTACACTTAAATATAGATCCTCATTCAACAACTTAAGAGGAAGAAAAAACAGCAAAACAACTTACTGATACAGAAAAAGGCTGAAAATTATTAACAAAAAAAGTTTTTTGTTGCCACATCAATCGTACTTATCTTGGAACGAAAAGTGTCTCATAATCCTGTTAATGATCCAGTCTGGCCACTCAAATCCCATCAGGGGTTCCCTGTTTCGCCATTCCAGGCTGCTTCAGGAGAAAGAATATGAATCCAATCCAAGATAGCAATCCAAAAAAATAGCAACTTCCAAACAGCTATTCCAGCACCCAGCGTTATCAATATGGCCAATATTGACTGGATAAATGTTACATCAGGGAGAACTAGGGAGGTAAAATTCCTAGACGTAATAAATGACTGATTTTTGGAGCAAATGATCCAGGAACCAAGAGGCGGAGCTATTTTAGATCAAGTCCATAGTGGAATACAACTTTTCAAAATGATTGGGGGTGCCAAAATTTTTTTTTTACAGGTGGTGCATTCCCCCTCCCTTCCCCCCTACCCCCTCCCTTTCCTCTGAATTCCAGGCCCTCCTCCCTCTCCTCCGAGTTCCAGGCCCCCCTCCCTCTCCTCCAAGTTCCAGCCCCTCCTTCTCCTCTGAGTTCCAGGCCCCCCTCCCTCTGAGTTCCAGGTCTCCCCTCTCCTCCGAGTGCCAGTCCCAACCCCAGCCTGACCTCTTCACCCACAACAGTCCTTCGCCCTCGCCTTCCTGCGTGCTGCCCAGAATTTTAAAACTCATCTTACCTCGGGGTCCCGGCGGCAGCAGTGAAAGGCAAGCAGGCTCTGCGCTTCAGCCTTCCCTTCTCTCTCAGCTCTGGTCCCGCCCTCATTTCCTGTTTCTGCAAGGGCGGGACCAGAGCTGAGAGAGAAGGGAAGGCTGAAGGGCCGAGCCTGCTCGCCTTTCACTGCTGCTGCCGGGACCCCGGAGGTAAGATGAGTTTTAAAATTCTGGGCGGCACGCAGGAAGGCAAGGGCGGACCAGCGGAGAACTGTTGTGGGAGTAGAGGGCGGGCACCAGGTAGGTCGGGCTGGCTGGGAAAGGAACTTCCGAGTTCTGGTGGGTGAAAATATTGGGGGTGCTCGAGCACCCACAGCACCCACGGAGTCGGCACCTATGTAGTATGATAGATAACAGTGTACGGTCCACTGCGAAACAGTGATCATAACTTCATCAAATCTGAGCTAATATCTGGAGTGAAATCACAAAGGAAATCTACTGTAGCAGCATTTAATTTTCAAAAGAGCAACTATGATAAAATAAGGAAAATGGTTTAAAAGAAGCTAAAAGGATCGGCTGCAAAGGTTAGGACTTTAAATCAGGCATGGACGTTGTTTAAAAATACCATCTTGGAAGCCCAGACCAGATGCATTCCATGTATTTATAAAGGTGGAAAGAAGAGCAAATGACAGCATGGTTAAAAGATGACATGAAAGAGACTATTAGAGCCCAAAAGAACATCCTTCAAAGAATGGAAAAAGGACCAGAATGAAGAAAATAAGAAGCAACATAAGCACTGGCAAGTTAGATGCAAAGCATTGATAAAGAAGGCTAAAAGAGAATATGAAGAGAAACTTGCCACTTAGGCAAAAATCACAGTAACAACGTTTTCAGATACATCAGAAGCAGAAAGCCTGTGAAGGAATCCATGAGACCATTAGATCATGATGGAGAAAAGCAGCTCTCAGAGAGGACAAGACCATATCAGACAGACTGAATGAATTCTTTGCTTTGGTCTTTATGGAAGATGTAAGCGATTTACCTGTATCAGAAATGGTTTTCAAGGGTGATGCAGAGGAACTGAAAGAAATCTTGATGAACCTAGAAGACGTACTGAGACAAATTGATAAAGTGTAGTAAATCACCTGGACCAGATGGAATGCACCCTAGGGTACTGAAAGAACTTAAGCATGAAACTGCTGATCTGCTGTTTTGCCCTTTCCTCTCTGAGCACACCACCCGAACTCTCATCCACTCTCTCATTACCTCTCGCCTTGACTACTGCAACCTGCTCCTCACTGGCCTCCCACTCAGCTATCTATCCCCCTTCAGTCCATTCAGAACTCTGCTGCACGTCTTATCTTCCGCCTGGACAGATATACTCACATCACTCCTCTCCTCAAGTCACGTCACTGGCTTCCGATCAGGTACCGCATACAGTTCAAGCTTCTCCTACTAACCTACAAATGCACTCGATCCACAGCCCCTCCTTACCTCTCAACCCTCATCTCCCCTTACATTCCTACCCGTAACCTCCGCTCTCAAGACAAATCCCTCCTTTCAGTACCCTTCTCCACCACCGCCAACTCCAGGCTCCGCCCTTTCTGCCTCACTTCACCCCATGCATGGAACAAACTCCCTGAGCCCATATGCCAGGCCCCCTCCCTGCCCATCTTCAAATCGTTGCTCAAAGCCCACCTCTTCAATGTCACCTTCGGCACCTAACCACCACACCTCTACTCAAGAAATCTAGACTGCATCAACTTGACATTTCGTCCTTTAGATTGTAAGCTCCTCTGAGCAGGGACCGTCCTTGTTGATCTGTACAGCGCTGCGTAACCCTAGTAGCGTTCTAGAAATGTTAAGTAGTAGTAGTGCTGTTAGTGATCCGTAACCTGTCGCTAAAATCGTCTGAAGTACCTGAAGATTGGAGGGTGGCTGATGTAACACCGATTTTTAAAAAGGGTTCCATGAGTTATCCGTTAAATTACAGTCCAGTAAGCCTGATTTCAGTACTTGGCAAAATAGTGGAAACTATTGTAAAAAATAAAATAATGGAACACACAGACAACATGATCATTTCAAACCGTGATTATTGTAATGTTGTTTATGCTGGCCTTCCATCTTTTGCCCTCAAAAAGTTACAATCAGTTCAGAACATGGCCATACGCATTCTGTCAGGTATCTGTCACTTTAATCATATCTCTCCTCTGCTCAGACAGTTTCATTGACTTCCAATTACTTTTCATGTTCAATATAAAATCTTAATCTTAACTCAGAAAGCACTTTATTCACAGATTCCATTTTATCATCTGTCATCTTTGATTATCCTGTACAAACCTATTTGTATTTTTGTACTCCTGAACCCAAAATCAATTAGCCACCCCTAACGTAGCACATACCAGGCTTCAAACTACTTGCCTTAGCCCATCTCCATGAAACACGTTGCCTTTTGCTCTTCGTATGAAATAGTCCTATCAATGTTTCAAAGTTGCATTGAAAACTTGATTTATTTACTCACCATTTTCCTTCCGACTCTTGAGTGGTAGTGTTGACCGGCTGGTGGGCAGCTATGTACATAAGTACATAAATAATGCCATACTGGGAAAAGACCAAAGGTCCATCGAGCCCAGCATCCTGTCCCCGACAGCGGCCAATCCAGGTCAAGGGCACCTGGCGAGCTTCCCAAACGTACAAACATTTTATACATGTTATTCCCGAAATTGTGGATTTTTCCCAAGTCCATTTAGCAGCGGTCTATGGACTTGTCCTTTAGGAAACCGTCCAACCCCTTTTTAAACTCTGCCAAGCTAACCGCCTTCACTACGTTCTCTGGCAACGAATTCCATTTAGCACATTAATGCAAGGTGGCATTTACCGGTCGAAGCGCACTGGCATGTCCCAACATTTGAATACTGTAAGTTATTTATTTATTTATTTGGATTTATTTACTGCCTTTTTGAAGGAATTCACTCAAGGCGGTGTACTGTAAGAATAGATCAAACATGAGCAATAGGCAATTAGAGCAGGAAAAATATTCGAACAACAATACTCCTTATCTGAGCTTATCTGACCTTACTGACTCTCTCTCCTTTCCCAGTTTTTCTTATTTCTCTTTTGGCTTTTTAGTTGAAGCTCTTTTCCTTTTATCTGTACGGTCTTGTTTTTATACTTGACTGTAAACCACTTTGATTTTATGAAAGGCGGTATTATTAAGCCTCAATAAACTAAACTAAACTTTAATGGGCCAGAGTCAGCATGGATTCAGCCAAGGGAAGTCTTGCCTCATTAATTTCCTTCATTTTTTTTGAAGGCGTGAATAAACATGTGGATAAATGTGAACCGGTTGATGTTGTGTATCTAGATTTTCAGAAAGCTTTTGATAAAGTTCCTCATAAGAGACTCCTGAGAACATTAAAGAGTCATGGGATAGGTGGCAAGGTCCTTCTGTGGATTAGGAATTGGTTATTGCACAGAAAACAGAAGATAGAGTTCAATGGCCATTTTTCTCATTGAAAGAGAGAGAAGAGTGGAGTGCCACAGGGATCTGTACTGGGACTGGTGCTATTTAACATATTTATAAATGATCTGGAAATCGGAACAACAAGTGAGGTGATTACATTTGCCAATGACAAAAAACTACTCAAAATTGTCAAAACACTGTGAAAAATTGCAGGAAGACCTTAGGAAATTGGAAAGCCTTGAAAGCTAAGGCTCCTCCCTCACTGGTTTCCTGGAGGAGAAGTCCATAGTCTGATATTGAGAAAGACATGGGGAAGCCACTGCTTGCCCTGGGATTGGTGGCATGGAATGTTGCTACTATTTGGGTTTCTGCCAGGTACTTGTGACCTGGATTGGCCACTGTTGGAATCAGGATACTGGGCTGGATGGACCATTGGTCTGACCCAATATGACTATTCTTATGTTCTTAAGTTATGGTGCGCTGTGGAGTTGGAGTGGAGGACTGGCCTAGTGGTTAGAGCACCGGTCTTGACATCCAGAGGTGGCTCGTTCAAATCCCACCGCTGTTTCTTGTGATCTTGGGCAAGTCACTTCACCCTCCATTGCCTCAGGTACAAAAATTAGATTGTGAGCCCTCCAGGGACAGGGAAATACCTAGTGTATCTAAATGTAACTCACCTTGAGCTACTACTGGAAAAGGTGAGAGCAAAATTCAAATAAAATTCTTCTTCAGAGGTTTATTCTGAATGTTTCAAGATGAAGAAGTTAAGCTCCTTATGATGTCACAAAGAGAACAACATCAGGCAAATCAAATTTCTTTTACCTATGGGCCAATTTCTCAAGATGTGTCTTCATTAGACCAAAGGGAAAGAAATAGTAAAGTAACATGGGAAATTGCAAAACCCTTAACTAGGGATTAAAGAGGAGATTTGATAAGGGGGGAAAAATGAAATCAGGTGTACTGTTTCCACTACTACTACTACTACTACTATTTAGCATTTCTATAGCGTTACAAGGCGTACGCAGCGCTGCACAAACATAGAAGAAAGACAGTCCCTGCTCAAAGAGCTATGTAATAAAAGTGAGCCAAGTATAGGACAATCAAGCCATTGTGACATCACTGATGAGGTTGGCTCTTATTGGTGGCCTGAGGCATTATGACATCACAACATTAGCTCTGGTTACAAGAGACTACTAACCTACTATTTATCACTTCTATAGCACTACAAGGCGTACGCAGCGCTGCACAAACATAGAAGAAAGACAGTCCCTGCTCAAAGAGCTTACAATCTAATAGACAAAAAATAAATAAAGTAAGCAAATCAAATCAATTAATGTGTACAGGAAGGAGGAGAGGAGGGTAGGTAGAGGCGAGTGGTTACAAGTGGTTACGAGTCAAAAGCAATGTTAAAGAGGTGGGCTTTCAGTCTAGATTTAAAGGTGGCCAAGGATGGGGCAAGACGTAGGGGCTCAGGAAGTTTATTCCAGGCGTAGGGTGCAGCGAGACAGAAGGCACGAAGTCTGGAGTTGGCAGTAGTGGAGAAGGGAACAGATAAGAAGGCTTTATCCATGGAGCGGAGTGCACGGGAAGGGGTGTAGGGAAGGACGAGTGTGGACAGATACTGGGGAGCAGCAGAGTGAGTACATTTATAGGTTAGTAGAAGAAGTTTGAACAGGATGCGAAAACGGATAGGGAGCCAGTGAAGGGTCTTGAGGAGAGGGGTAGTATGAGTAAAGCGACCCTGGCGGAAGATGAGACGGGCAGCAGAGTTTTGAAACGACTGGAGAGGGGAGAGGTGACTAAGTGGGAGGCCAGCAAGAAGCAGATTGCAGTAGTCTAAACGAGAGGTGACAAGGGTGCGGATGAGGGTTTTTGGTAGAGTGCTCGGAAAGAAAGGGGCGGATTTTACGGATGTTGTAAAGAAAGAAACGACAGGTCTTGGCGATCTGCTGGATATGAGCAGAGAAGGAGAGAGAAGAGTCAAAGATGACCCCAAGGTTTCGAGCTGAGGAGACAGGGAGAATGAGAGAGCCATCAACAGAAATAGAAAACGGGGGGAGCGGGGAGGTGGGTTTGGGGGGGGAAAATGAGAAGCTCGGTTTTGGTCATATTTAATTTCAGGTGGCGTTGAGACATCCAGGCAGCAATGTCAGACAAGCACGCTGAAACTTTGGTTTGGAAGCAAGGTGAGATATCACTAATATTGGACAATAAGTATGTTTCCAATTAAATAAACTGACTATACACCGTCTTGGGTTTGAAGAAGCCAACCAGACGATCAATGTGGAATAATGATTCAGATAAATAATAACTGGGGATAATCAGGTTAATACCACGTTTTCTTTGTTTACTGTTGTTTAATTGATCTCCTTGTCTTGTTTCACTCTCCCTATTTATTTTGTGGTCTAAGAAAGAGACAGATTGTATATAATCCATTTATCTAGTTGAGATTGTTTTCCTCTAATATTGTATTATTGTACAGTCATCTCTGTATTACTGTTTGCAAGTGACCCTTGTAAAATGAAAAATTATAAATAAATGATTAAAATAAAAAAAGAGGAGATTTGATAAGAAAGCTAGAGAGAAAATAACGTTACTCCAGCAGCTGCTGAAAGAGAAACACATGATCTCACGTGATAGATTAGATATACACACGCAGGTGATCAAGATAGGTGGAAAGACAGACAGGTAGACAAACGCAGAGGGATAGATAGATGGATAGACAGGTGCAGATGGAAAACTGGATGGACAGAGAGTCTCAACAGAGTTCCCCTGAATGTGCTCCCCGGTGTGTGCAGCCGTCCTGTTGTGATGTACGAGCAGGTATCCGTACAGCCCACTCTCTTCTTTAACAAACAGCGCTCAATACTGCAGAGAATGGGCCCATTTACATCCTGTGATGTATAAGGCTATCAAACCCAGGACAGAACACCCTCTCCCATTGGTTTTTTTGTGTTTTTATCGCTTCTCTCATTCAGACCAAAGCAGAAGCATAAATTTAGAAAAATAGCTTCACTAACTTTTCAGTGTGTGCTATTCCCAGGGCAGTCGTGGGACCTGGCAGCCCTGCCGCCTGCCGCTGCAGCTTTCCCCGACCTGCTTCTACTGTGCCTGAACAAGCAGTCGTTTCACAGGAACTGCCCGGCCTAGACTGGTTAGGACTTGGGATCAGTCCTGAGATATCCCTCAGAAGGTGTCAGTTCGTCATCAAACCTTAAATCGATTTTGTGTGCAATACATTTGTACACACATATTAACAAGTAGATGAATACATATTCAAAAAATTTTTTTTAATTTGCAAACATGGTAACATGGGGCCTTATTTCAGAAACTGTATTTATTTATTTATAACATTTGTATCCCACATTTTCCCACCTATTTGCAGGCTCAATGTGTCTTGCATAATTCCGCAAGTGGTGATTACCAGTTCCGGATAGGAGAAATACATAGTTGGGGCAAAGCGACAGATTAGGTTAGGTTACAAGAGGAAAGTTCGTCCTATGATAACAGCTAAAGGTAATCGGTTAAACTTCAATCATGACAAAAAATAGCTTGGACAATTAGGATCATTAAACTGGAAATCAAGATAATTAGCAAAACAGTTGAGATATAGAGAATACATGTTGTATAATTGTGTTTTGTTAATTTGAATTTATGAGGAGTTCTTATTGTATGCTTTCTTCAATAAACAAGTTTTCAATAGTTTACGGAAGGTCATGATGTCGTGTGTTATTTTTATGGATTTTGGTAATTCATTCCAAACATGAGTGCATATGTAAGAGAAGCTGGATGCATATGTTAATTTATATTTCAGTCCCTTACAGCTTGGGTAGTGGAGATTCAGGAACGTTCGTGATGAGCTGGTAGAGTATTCATGTTTTAGGTGTGTAATCAGCATTTAGATCTCCATATTGCATGGACCTGCAAATCCTGATTTTATAAATCCAGGATATGGATGTCTAAAGCTGCAGCACGTCCTTATGGCAAGGAGGCCAGACTAGGGAGGGGCTAAAATATGGATGTTCAAATCCAAGTTGAAAAGGGGAAGGGATATCCAAGTCAAAAAAGATGGACGTTGGTATTTAGATCCTTGAGATTTATTGCACAGGCACAGAAATCTCACCCACCCCCAATGGAATCTGACCCACACCCACTTGTACCTGCTAAGATCCATTGTATCACCACCCATCCCTGTAATTAATCTCCTCCACCCACCCCCGCCCCCATACCCACACGGGTGTCGATGCTATTATTTACTTGCTCGCAGCCCTCTGGTTCCTCCCATTCCCATCAGCCTCCCATGTTTGTTTTTGGATGGTATTCACTACTCAATCAATCAGTGTTCCAAACCTCACTCTGGTGCTCCAATCGCCCTTCTCAGGGGTCCCTTTTACTAAGTTGCGGTAAAAGGGGGCCTGTGTTAGTGTTAGTGTGTGTTTTTGACACGCGCTGAGGCCTCCTTTTAGTGCACCGGGGGGAAAAGGGTATCTCTTTTTTTTTTAAATGGCCATGCAGTAAGCGAACCAGGAATCCCAAGGTAAGTTCTTCCATCCCTACCGGAATCCCATGGTAACTTCTTCTATCCCCACGGGAATCCCATGGTAAGTTCTTCCATCCCCACAGGAATCCTGCAGGTTCCGCTGGATTCCTGCAATCCCCATTCCTGTGCAGCTCTTTACTTGGCACTTCCAGGTTACAGAAAGTGGATCTGATTGAACAGCTGTCCACTAGAGGGATTCAGGCAAGTTACCTCCTTAACTTGCCCCTCCTGCTGTCCCCCTTCCTTTCCTGAATATGAAACTAGCAAGGAATACCAGGCTGTATGATAGCTGCAGGAACTATGGACGTTCGTGGTGCTAAAATTAACTTCTTAAGAGACATCCAGGGAAAAATATCTACTGTACCTGAATGTATAATAAACTTCAAGTCTGAAGGCTATTGAAGTGCTGTACATTTATTTCCACCTTCTATTCCCCCCCCACCCCACCCCGATGGCTCACAATTTTAAAAAAAATCAGAAAAAGCTGAAGTGGGATTTGAACCAGAGTCTCCTGGGTCTAGCCAATAGGCTACCCATCCGCTCTGCATCGATACCTATATGGCTATTTTATACCATGGATGTTCCTCTGTTGCCACAAAGACCTCCATGTCTTATTTAATTAATTTATTTATTTTTATTGCATTTGTATCCCACATTTTCCCACCTCTTTGCAGGCTCAATGTGGCTTACAATACATCATGGATGGTGGAAATGTATAAGAAAATAGACATTTAGTATTGCATAAGGATCTTGGTAACATGATAGTGAGAAAGCATGATATTCGTATAACAAGCAAATATCGTAAGGCAATTCTTATATAATAATATATAAGATATAAGATATATAATCTGGATGTTTCAGTTTTTAAAATGGATAGGGGGGAGGAGAAGGGGGGGGCAAAATCACATGAAATTGTAGGGGTGTTCTCTAATGGGTTGGAAGATGTTATATACTTTACTGGTTAAAAAGGCATAGACTGGTGGCAGATTTGTATCTGCAACCTTGAATGTTGTATTTTGGTTTTGCTTATTTTTGTTCAGCTGTACTTTCTTATAATATGACATTTGTATGGTTGAGAACCCGAATAAAGATAAATAAATAAATAAAAAATGGATGTCCATTTCTCAGGTATTTTAGAACAGGCTGTATGTTGGCATGAGAAATGGACATCTATATGTGATGTAAGGGTCGAATGGCCCATCCAGTCTGCCTCTCCTCAGTAACCACTAACTCCTCCGTTTCCTAAGGGATCCCACATGCCTGTCCCACGCTTTCTTAAATTCCGACAGTCTCCGTCTCCTCTACCTCCACCTGGAGGCCATTCCACTCATCCACCACGCTTTCCGTGAAGGAGTATTTTCTTAGATTCCTCCTAAGCATATTTCCTCTCAACTTCTTTCTCTGCCCTCTCATTCCACGGTTTTCATTCGTTTGAAAAAAGCTCACCTGCTGTACGTTGATGCCACTGAGGTATTAGAACGTCTCTATCATATCCCCCCTCTCCCGCCTCTCTTCCAGCGAATAAATGTTGAGGTTTATAAGCCTGTCCCCATATGTTTTATGACCGAGACCACTTACCAATTTTGTAGCCACCCTCTGGACTGACTAAAATGATGGCAGCTAAAGACCATCCATCCATTGTGCCCAACAAGACTGCCAGGGCCATGTGTTTAGAACATAGACACATCTGCCAAGTTTCGAGCTGCTTCTGTTCATTCTTATATGCCAATCCCTACGTATTTTGTTTATGTTCATTCAGGCTTAATATACCGCCTTTTGTGCAAAGCAGTTTACAACCATGAATTAAATTCAAGGAAAAGATTTCCAGCAATAGGATAGGATAATGTATTTTGGGATCAGTTGGCCTGTTTCAGCAACTGTATTAGAACAAACGCCCGGCTCAGGATGTATTGTGGCAAACAACGAAAAAAGAAGTTTGGTTCAATTTTCTCTTTCTGGATTGGAATGTTTGTCACAGTGGTTGTGCCTAGTTAGCAGTTTTAAGGGCTTCAAAATTAGACATTTTTTTCATATAGAACGTATATAGTAACATATAGTAAATGACGACAGATAAAGACCTGTACGGTCCATCCAGTCTGCCCAACAAGATAAACTCATTTTACATGGTATGTGATACTTTATACCTGAGTTTGATTTGTCCTTGCCTTTCTCAGGGCACAGACCGTAGAAGTCTGCCCAGCACTGTTCTTGTACTAAAAGTTCTGAAGATTCTGGAATCCTAAAGAGTTACAAGATTCCGGAATCCCAATTAGTACCAACATTCCATGTAGAACCCCAAAGAGTAACATAGTAAACGACGGCAGATAAAGACCTTATGGTCCATGCAGTCTGCCCAACAAGATAAAATCATTTTACATGGTATGTGATACTTTATACCCGAGTTTGATTTGTCCTTGCCATTCTCAGGGCACAGACCGTAGAAGTCTGCCCAGCACTGTTCTTGTACTAAAAGTTCTGAAGATTCTGGAATCATAAAGAGTTACAAGATTCCGGAATCCCAATTAGTAGCAACATTCCATGAAGAACCCCAAAGAGTAACACAGTAACATATATTAACATAGTAAATGTTGGCAGATAAAGACCTTATGGTCCATCCAGTCTGCCCAACAAGATAAACTCATTTTACATGCTATGTGATACTTTATATGTATACCCGAGTTTGATTTGTCCTTGCCATTCTCAGGGCACAGACCGTAAAAGTCTGCCCAACACTGTTCTTGTACTAAAAGTTCTGAAGCTAACATCGAAACCCCTTAAAATTTACACTCCAGCCCATCCCTATCTATTCAGTCACGTTCAGGGCATAGACCGTAAAAGTCTGCCCGGCACCGTTTTTGCTTCCCAATTACCTGCGTCGCCATGTAATCTCCGCTAAGATTCCATGGATCCATTCCTTCTAAACAGGATTCCTTTGTGTTTATCCCACGCATGTTTGAATTCCATTACCGTTTTCATCTCCACCACCTCCCGCGGGAGGGCATTCCACATATCCACCACCCTCTCCGTGAAAAAATACTTCCTGACATTACTCCAGATTCCGCCCCCCCCCCCTCAACCTCAATTCATGTCCTCAAGTTCTACCGCCTTCGCATCTCCGAAAAAGGTTCGTTTGCGGATTAATACCTTTCAAATATTTGAACATCTGTATCATGTTACCCCTGTTTCTCCTTTCCTCCAAGGTATACATGTTCAGGTCAGCAAGTCTCTCCTCGTACGGTTTGCAACGCAAATCCCATACCATTTTTGCAGCTTTTCTTTGCACCGCTTCCCGTCTTTTTACATCTTTAGCAAGAAAATCACCAAAAAATGCTGGCATCATCTAAAGAAACAAACATTACCCCAACCTGCTGCAACAAACCTAGACAAAAAGATGTGACTTTTTCTCCTACTGTTCTCCCTCTCCCCCCCCCCCCCCCCTCTTCTGCTCTCACCTCAGCCCTAAGGAATTCCAACACAGTATGAACAGTGACATTTAATAAGTTCTGCGAGGAGTGAAACCAGTAAATCCAGTGAGCGGAGAGAAGGCCGTTGATGATCTGCATGCAAGGAAAAAATTAATTTCACACCCGGGACCTGCCACTGTCTTCCAGAGTGGTGGGGTGTGAAAAGCATTTGCAGGAGGCTGGCACATGTCTTCTTAAAAACAAACTCCCCCCCCCCCCCCCAAACTACAGTTAATCGAAAAACACACCAGGCGGATCCAAACACAGAAGGAATCAGACAGAACCTGGTTCTGTTCTTACAGTAGGCTCCAGGGACATTTTTTTAATTTTAGTTTGCAATAATTATTTAACTTTTCAGTCTGCAAAGTTTAGAACTGCTGGAACCCCTCTGCATCTCACTGACGACGCACCACCATAACTGACTGAGGGTAACGAAAACTTCTTGAACTCGCCTACTTGTAAACTTTAATGGTGGGGGGAGATCTAGATATTGAGATGGTCGCAGGAAAGTGGTTTGATGAGGCTCATAATTGGCATGTGAACTTTCCTAGAAAGATAAAGGGGGTGATTTAATATGCCGTGGTAGCATTTTTAGCTCACGGTAGAAATGGCGGTAAACGCTGAGATGCCGAAGTGAACAGGAAAGAGAGATGAGAAGCATTTTACATAAAACATCATTGTAGCCATTTCTGGTATTTATAAATACACATGGAGGGGCATAATCGAACGAAAACGTCTATCTCCATGGGCGTTTATCTCCGAGAACGGGTTCGTGAAGGGGCGGACCAAACCGTATTTTCGAAAAAAATAGACGCCCATGTTTTATTCGACAATTTGTGAGCTGGGCGTTTTTGCTTTTCAGCGATAATGGAAAATGAAAGCGCCCAGCTCAAAAACGAATAAATCCAAGGCATTTGTTCGTGGGAGGGGCCAGGAGTCGTAGTGCACTGGTCCCCCTCACATGCCAGGACACCAACCGGGCACCCTAGGGGGCACTTTTACAAAAAAAAAAAGGTAAAAGAGCTCCCAGGTGCATAGCACCCTTCCCTTGTGTGTTGAGCCCCCCAAATCCCCCTCAAAACCCACTGCCCACAAGTCTACACCATTACTATAGCCCTAAGGGATGAAGGGGGGCACCTACATGTGGGTACAGTGGGTTTGGGGGGGGGGGGTTGGACGACTAAGCATTAAGCAGCACAATTGTAACAGGTAGGGGGGGGATGGGCCTGGGTCCACCTTCCTGAAGTCCACTGCACCCCCCTAACAACTGCTCCAGGGACCTGCATACTGCTGCCAGGGAGGTGGGTATGACATTTGAGGGTGAAAATAAAAAGTTGTGAAACATCATTTTTTGTGGTGGGAGGGGGTTAGTGACCACTGGGGGAGTCAGGGGAGGTCATCCCCGATTCCCTCTGGGGTAATCTGGTCATTTAGGGCACTTTTTGGGGCCTTATTCGTGAAAAAACAGGGTCCAGGAAAAGTGCCCTAAATTCTAGCTACAAACGCATACTTTTTTTCCATTATCGGCGAAAGGCGCCCATCTCTGTTCGGGTGATAACCATGCCCCGGTCCCGCCTTCACCACGCCTCCGACACCCCCCCGTCAACTTTGTACGCTTCCACGATGGAGTGCAGTTGAAAACGTCCAAGTTCGGCTTTCGATTATACCGTGTTATTCGTTTTTGTGAGATAAATGTCCATCTCCCGATTTAGGTCAGAACTTGGGCGTTTTTCTCATTCGATTATAAGTAGGATAGGGTGTGGGGGGGGGGGGCGTTTTCGAAAGGATGTCCAAGTCAAAATTGAGACATCAAAAAAAAAGTGTCCATCTCACAGCGTGGCTGGTTAAAATCATTTGTTCGGGACTAACCGGTCATATTAAGTGGTAAGTCCGGTAAGTGCCAAGTCCGGTAAGTGCCCAACTCAAAACCAGCTATTTTGGGGGCATTCTGGGGGCGCAGTCAGCTCTTGGCTGGTTAAGTACCGATATTCAGTACTTAACCAGTTAAGGAAACCACATAAAAAAGACCACATAAAAGTCCATCCTATCGTTATGTGATTCACCATAGCCAGTTAAGTGCTGAACATTGTACAAAGCAGGGGCTTAGCTAGGTGGGGCCACGGGGGCATGGGCCTCCACAGATTTAGCCCTGGTCCCCTTGCTTTCACCCCCCCCCCCCTTCTGCCAACCCTCCCTCGCCACATTCGACCCCCGTCGCTGCCAACCCTCCCCCGCCATCAGGTACCTTTGCTGGCGGGGGTCCCCAACCTCCGCCAGCTGAAGTCCTCTTCAGTGCCGGTCTCCAGCGCGTTGCTGATCTGGATTCTGTTTCTGTGAATCCTGAAGTCCTGCATGTAGGAATGTGCAGGATGTCAGGACTCACAGAAACAGAATCCAGATCAGCGAACGCACCAGACTCGGAGACCGGCGCTGAAGGGGACTTTGGCTGGTGGGGGTTGGGGACCCCCGCCAGCAAAGTTACCTGGAGGTGGCGGGGGAGGGTTGACAGCAGCGGGAGGGCGGTTGAAAGGAACGGGGGAGGGGTGGCGGTGCCGGGAGGGAGTCAAAAGTGGCGGGAGGTCGGCAGTGCCGGGGGGGGGGCTAAAATGTGCCCCTCACCTCGGACAATGGACCCCCCCTCCTGCCGAAGTCTGGCTATGCCCCTGGTAATTAGGGCGTCTTTTATCAAGCCAAGCTAACGGTTCCCATGCGGCAATGCCGACCGAGACCTTTCAAAGTGAATGGACTTTGGCAGCCTTGCCGCACCGGGGATTTCTAGTGTGGCTTGATAAAAGACACCCTTAACTAGCTATGGTTTTGAAACCTGGAAATTCAATGTCAGAGCCCAGACATGGCCCCCACATTAAATAACCGGGTATACCCCCAAATTCTATATATTGTGCTTTAATTTCTGCATGGAAATAAAAGCGTATTCTATAACAGTGCTAATCAGTGCTGTTAATTGGACGTTAACAAGAAATTGTCAGCACTAATTGGCATTAAGATTTACACGCACAACTCGCAAAGTATATTCTGTAATGTGATGTTCATACATTCTAAGTTGTACATTTGAAAAGGGTGTGGCCATGGGTGGGGCGGGGCATTTCTAAACTCTATGCACATTATTATAGAATACACCTGCTCTGGGATTTTACCATGCGGATTTTTCCAGGTGACAAATACAGAATCCAACCCATAATGCTTGTGGCTGTCAGCGTAATGCTGAGCAATACTGGCTGAATATCAACCCCAAAGCATGCTATCACAAAACTTTGGTCAACAGGGAGATTATTTTTTTATTTATGGCATTTGTACCCTACATTATCCCAAACAAGTCCGGGTTCAATGTGTCTTAAATCCAACTTTTAAAGCAAATTGCAATAAGAACTATAACAAACAACCAAGCAATAAGATGACTCATTTTGAAATAACAAATTAACTAAAAGAATAACAATGACCAACAGTGGCCAGAAGAATGCTTTCAACAATTTACGAAATTTCAAATAGTCAATAACATGTCTGAGTGACTTTGATAGGGAATTTCCATTTCCTAGTAGCTTGGTATGTGAAGCTTGCATCATGGATAGATCTGTAACGAAGAGTTTTACAGTGTAATTCCATCTAGGCAAAGGAACACTGAGATCCCACGGAAAACAGGCAAGCGGTGAGAGGGAGTGCGAAAATGACCAGGCTGGCCAGGAACAAACGAGGAGATTTCTAAAGATGATAAAACGTTTATTGGTGAAGACTTGACACAGCATTGTGTTTCGGCAGTTAGCTTGCTTCAGGAGTCTTCATATAGTGTACGTTAAATCACCAAAGGTTAAAGAATCATGGATAAAAGTCGATGAAAAAATCTGGTCTTGAAAAAGACCTTTATAGTGTAATAGAAAGCACAGCATCAGCGAGATATCTTTGCTTGAAGCAGTTCAAGCAGAGACGATTTATCATCTTTAGAAGTCTCCTCGTTTGTTCCTGGTCAGCCTGGTCATTTTCCCACTCCATCTCACTGCTTATGAAGATTTTCAGTGAGGATAACCAGTTAAGTGCCACTGAAAATGACCGGATAGCCATGAACAACATTTCGACTATCAGCTGGAGCATACTTTTTATCTGGTCATCATCTATGGTTTCTTACATGAGTTTGTGTCTTGGCTGAACACTTTGGATTGAGGTTCACTTCGACTAGTGATTTTCATACTATTTCCTTTTTGGCTATTTGTGTTAAGAAAATGGATAATCAGTTGGACACTGCAGTCTACAGGAAGCCTGTTGAGTAAAACAACATACGGACGTCACCATCCTCACAAACCGAAGGCAGCTTTACTTCTACGACAGGTCTTCTGTCTTCCCTGGATATGTTCCACATTAGGATGTGTGCAAATATCAAGCTGGCATTGTGCCACACAGATATTCTGAAATGGATGCCCTTAGTCTGATGTAAACAAGCTGTTTTGATGCAACTCTATGACCCACTGTCGAAAGCTAATAATCAAGGTTCTTTTCAATATGGATTTCGGAAGGGACACAGCACAGTCCTCACTGCTATCGACACTGGAGATACTTTAGCAGGGATTAGACCACTATAATTGTTTTTTGTAATTTTTTTAAAGTATTTATTACTTATATATTTGATACTGTCACTGAGTAACGCTTAACCAACTACAACTAAGTGGGTTAAAGAGTGGGGTTTTAGTTTGGTTTCGATCATTTTTGACTGGGAGAAGGCTAGAGGTAAAGCTGGGTAACAGAATATCCTCTTCAGTTCTTGTGACCTCAGGTGCTCTGTAAGAGGTTCGTCCTTGTCTGCTACATTGTTTAATCTGTACCTTGTTCTGCTTTGTTGGAAGCTGAAAGAGCTGAACGTGTGCTAGACTTTGCATTGATGACACTCGGCTCTTCTTTCTACTTGATTTCTCCATGGACACAGCATCGATTAGCTTTGCATGAGATTTTCACACACATCGCTGTATGGTTGCATGATAAGAGGCTTACATTGAGCGTGAGTAAACAGTCTCATCCTTTCACGTTAAGTTATGTGATCAGGATCTTGCCATTTCAGAGCAAGTCCGAAGCGAAGGGGTTGTGCTAGATTCTGTGCTCTCTTTGAAGACCCACGTACAATCAATTATGAAAGATTAGGGTGTTTTAAACTCTTAGGGGTCCTTTTACAAAGCGGCAGCAAGCCCAACATGGGCTTACTGCTTACTAAAACAGAAGTCCTGCCGGTCTACCACAACAGCCCAACGGTCTGGCGGTAGTTCCCACCCCAAGCGCGTGCCATTTCTGGCGCAACAAAAATATTTTTATTTTTGTAGCACCGGTGTGTACCAGGCGGTGATCGGACAGAGATTTGCAGCAGCATTTTAACCGGATAATTATCACCCAAACTGAAACCTTGGAGACATTCTGGGGTCAGAGTCAACACTTAATCAGCTAACATTAATCACCTAAAAGGTTCCTTATAGCTGGTTATGTGCCAAATATTGTACTTAATTGGCTATATTTTGGCCAGCATTGAGTTTCCGGTTAGAGGGATGGCAGCACTTAGCAAAACGCTGATCACTGCCAGCTGAATATTAGGCCCACTGTTTATGGAATAGGGGCAAATTAGTAACATAGTAAGTGACGGCAGATAAAGACCTCAATGGTCCATCCAGTCTGCCCACCAGTCACATTCATTCTCAGTTCAAGATTAAATCAACAATGAATGTGATATTATCTGCTTGATCTTCTTTGGTGATTCTGGGACATAGACTGTACATGTCCACCCAGCGCTGTCTAGGCTTGTTAATGCCAATTATTGGTAATTGTCACCAATTATTGGCCAATTTCAGACCCCTTTTACAAAGTTGCGGTAAGCCCAATGCAGGCTTACCGCTCACTAAAAAGGAAGTACTGCCAGGCTACCACAGCAGCCCAGCAGTAGCTTCTACCTCCCCAGCGCACCATCATATCCGGCGCTACAAAAATATTTTTATTTTTGTAGCGCCGGTGTGTACCCGGCGGAAATTAGGCAGTGCCGCACGCTGCCCAGTTACCAGCAGGTTAGCGTGGAAGCCCTTACCGCCACCTCAATGGGTGGCAGTAAGGGCTCCCCCCCCCCAAAAAAAAATGGCCACGCAGCAAGTGCTTCACTTGCCACACGGCCATTTCCCCAAGAAAAGAAAGACCTAGCTTTTACCCACTGTGGTAATCAGGCTGCAAGTATTTGCAATAGCCTGCCTTTGAGTATTGAAGTACAACAATCTTTTTACTTTTCATTTCAGAGACACTTAAAACCTTTTTTTAATTTTCTAAGTATTTAGTTTAGATATATATATATATTTATTTATTTATTTGTTACATTTGTATCCCACATTTTCCCACCTATTTGTAGGCTCAGTGTGGCTTACATAGTACCAGAGAGGGCATCTGCAGACTCCGGTGTGAACAAATACAAAGTGATGTTGTGGTAGGTAAAGTTCGTGTGGCACAGCCACATTAGGGAATCGTACAGCGGAAGAGTTGTGTTATGTCCATTACGTTCTTTAGTTTTGTTGTGCTGCAGAGATCAGGCATTTAAGTTGGATCGGTAGGGTATGCCTTTTAAAACAGGTTGGGTTTTAGTGTTTTCCGGAAGTTTAGGTGGTCGTATGTCGTTTTCAAGGCTTTCAGTAATGCGTTCCACAGTTGTGTGCTTATGTAGGAAAAACTGGACGCGTAAGTTGATTTGTATTTAAGTCCTTTGCAGCTTGGGTAGTGCAGATTTAGATACGTTTGTGTTGATTCGGATGTGTTTCTAGTTGGTAGGTCGATCAAGTCTGTCATGTATCCCGAAGCTTCACCGTAGATAATTTTTTGAACCGGGGTACATATTTTGAAAGCAATGCGTTCTTTGATTTGATATATGGGGCAACTGTATAAATTGGCACCTCGGTCTAGATGCCCCAATATCGTGCGCTTAACGCCACCTCTATAACAGCATCTTGGGGCCAAGATTCCATTCCAGAATACTAGCGTGAGTCAGCATTACTGCGCTCTCTTATACCATGTGAACGGCAGGCACAGACACATATAATTTATAGTATTCTATGGCCCCCCAATGTTACTTCCATCTGTACATCCCCTTGCAGTTAGGCATGACCTTATAGAATAGCATCAATTAATGGAGCCTTTGATGTGCATAAATAAGAACATAAGACATAAGCTTTGCCATACTGAGACAGACCGAAGGTCCATCAAGCCCAGCATCCTGTTACCAACAGTGGCCAATCCAGGTCACTAGTACCTGACAGAATCCCAAAGAGTAGGAACATTCCAGAATTCCGAAGAGTAGCAACATTCCATGCTACCAATCCCAGGGCAAGCAGTGGCTTTCCTCATTTCTATCGTAAGTACATAAGTATTGCAATACTGGGACAGACCGAAGGTCCATCAAGCCCAGCATCCTGTTTTCAACAGTGGCCAATCCAGGTCACAAGTACCTGGCAGAATTCCAAATAGTAGCAACATTCCAGAATCCCAAAGAGTAGGAACATTCCAGAATCCCAAAGAGTAGCAACATTCCATGCTACCAATCCCAGGGCAAGCAGTGGCTTTCCTCATTTCTATTGTAAGTACATAAGTATTGCAATACTGGGACAGACCGAAGGTCCATCAAGCCCAGTATCCTGTTTCCAACAGTGGCCAATCCAGGTCACAAGTACCTGGCAGAATTCCAAATAGTAGCAACATTCCAGAATCCCAAAGAGTAGGAACATTCCAGAATCCCAAAGAGTAGGAACATTCCAGAATTCTGAAGAGTAGCAACATTCCATGCTACCAATCCCAGGGCAAGCAGTGGCTTTCCTCATTTCTATCGTAAGTACATAAGTATTGCAATACTGGGTCAGACCGAAGGTCCATCAAGCCCAGCATCCTGTTTTCAACAGTGGCCAATCCAGGTCACAAGTACCTGGCAGAATTCCAAATAGTAGCAACATTCCAGAATCCCAAAGAGTAGGAACATTCCAGAATCCCAAAGAGTAGCAAATATTCCATGCTACCAATCCCAGGGCAAGCAGTGGCTTTCCTCATTTCTATTGTAAGTATATAAGTATTGCAATACTGGGTCAGACCGAAGGTCCATCAAGCCCAGCATCCTGTTTTCAACAGTGGCCAATCCAGGTCACTAGTACCTGACAGAATCCCAAAGAGTAGGAACATTCCAGAATTCCAAAGAGTAGCAACATTCCATGCTACCAATCCCAGGGCAAGCAGTGGCTTTCCTCATTTCTATCGTAAGTACATAAGTATTGCAATACTGGGTCAGACCGAAGGTCCATCAAGCCCAGCATCCTGTTTTCAACAGTGGCCAATCCAGGTCACAAGTACCTGGCAGAATTCCAAATAGTAGCAACATTCCAGAATCCCAAAGAGTAGGAACATTCCAGAATCCCAAAGAGTAGCAACATTCCATGCTACCAATCCCAGGGCAAGCAGTGGCTTTCCTCATTTCTATTGTAAGTACATAAGTATTGCAATACTGGGTCAGACCGAAGGTCCATCAAGCCCAGTATCCTGTTTCCAATAGTGGCCAATCCAGGTCACAAGTACCTGGCAGAATCCCAAAGAGTAGGAACATTCCAGAATTCCGAAGAGTAGCAACATTCCATGCTACCAATCCCAGGGCAAGCAGTGGTTTTCCTCATTTCTATCGTAAGTACATAAGTATTGCCATACTGAGACAGACCGAAGGTCCATCAAGCCCAGTATCCTGTTTCCAACAGTGGCCAATCCAGGTCACAAGTACCTGGCAGAATCCCAAAGAGTAGGAACATTCCAGAATCCCAAAGAGTAGCAACATTCCATGCTACCAATCCCAGGGCAAGCAGTGGCTTTCCTCATTTCTATTGTAAGTACATAAGTATTGCAATACTGGGACAGACCGAAGGTCCATCAAGCCCAGTATCCTGTTTCCAATAGTGGCCAATCCAGGTCTCAAGTACCTGGCAGAATCCCAAAGAGTAGGAACGTTCCAGAATTCCGAAGAGTAGCAACATTCCATGCTACCAATCCCAGGGCAAGCAGTGGCTTTCCTCATTTCTATCGTAAGTACATAAGTATTGCCATACTGGGTGAGACCGAAGGTCCATCAAGCCCAGCATCCTGTTTTCAACAGTGGCCAATCCAGGTCACAAGTACCTGGCAGAATTCCAAATAGTAGCAACATTCCAGAATCCCAAAGAGTAGGAACAATCCAGAATCCCAAAGAGCAGCAACATTCCATGCTACCAATCCCAGGGCAAGCAGTGGCTTTCCTCATTTCTATTGTAAGTACATAAGTATTGCAATACTGGGACAGACCAAAGGTCCATCAAGCCCAGTATCCTGTTTCCAACAGTGGCCAATCCAGGTCACAAGTACCTGGCAGAATCCCAAAGAGTAGGAACATTCCAGAATCCCAAAGAGTAGCAACATTCCATGCTACCAATACCAGGGCAAGCAGTGGCTTTCCTCATTTCTATTGTAAGTACATAAGTATTGCAATACTGGGACAGACCGAAGGTCCATCAAGCCCAGTATCCTGTTTCCAATAGTGGCCAATCCAGGTCACAAGTACCTGGCAGAATCCCAAGGAGTAGGAACGTTCCAGAATTCCGAAGAGTAGCAACATTCCATGCTACCAATCCCAGGGCAAGCAGTGGCTTTCCTCATTTCTATCGTAAGTACATAAGTATTGCCATACTGGGTGAGACCGAAGGTCCATCAAGCCCAGCATCCTGTTTTCAACAGTGGCCAATCCAGGTCACAAGTACCTGGCAGAATTCCAAATAGTAGCAACATTCCAGAATCCCAAAGAGTAGGAACAATCCAGAATCCCAAAGAGCAGCAACATTCCATGCTACCAATCCCAGGGCAAGCAGTGGCTTTCCTCATTTCTATTGTAAGTACATAAGTATTGCAATACTGGGACAGACCGAAGGTCCATCAAGCCCAGTATCCTGTTTCCAACAGTGGCCAATCCAGGTCACAAGTACCTGGCAGAATCCCAAAGAGTAGGAACATTCCAGAATCCCAAAGAGTAGCAACATTCCATGCTACCAATCCCAGGGCAAGCAGTGGCTTTCCTCATTTCTATTGTAAGTACATAAGTATTGCAATACTGGGACAGACCGAAGGTCCATCAAGCCCAGTATCCTGTTTCCAATAGTGGCCAATCCAGGTCACTAGTACCTGGCAGAATCCCAAAGAGTAGGAACGTTCCAGAATTACGAAGAGTAGCAACATTCCATGCTACCAATCCCAGGGCAAGCAGTGGCTTTCCTCATTTCTATTGTAAGTACATAAGTATTGCAATACTGGGTCAGACCGAAGGCCCATCAAGCCCAGCATCCTGTTTCCAATAGTGGCCAATCCAGGTCACAAGTACCTGGCAGAATCCCAAAGAGTAGGAACATTCCAGAATTCCGAAGAGTAGCAACATTCTGGAATCCCAAAGAGTAGGAACATTCCAGAATCCCAAAGAGTAGCAACATTCCATGCTACCAATCCCAGGGCAAGCAGTGGCTTTCCTCATTTCTATTGTAAGTACATAAGTATTGCAATACTGGGACAGACCGAAGGTCCATCAAGCCCAGTATCCTGTTTCCAACAGTGGCCAATCCAGGTCACAAGTACCTGGCAGAATCCCAAATAGTAGCAACATTCCGGAATCCCAAAGAGTAGGAACATTCCAGAATCCCAAAGAGCAGCAACATTCCATGCTACCAATCCCAGGGCAAGCAGTGGCTTTCCTCATTTCTATTGTAAGTACATAAGTATTGCAATACTGGGACAGACCAAAGGTCCATCAAGCCCAGTATCCTGTTTCCAACAGTGGCCAATCCAGGTCACAAGTACCTGGCAGAATCCCAAAGAGTAGGAACATTCCAGAATCCCAAAGAGCAGCAACATTCCATGCTACCAATCCCAGGGCAAGCAGTGGCTTTCCTCATTTCTATCGTAAGTACATAAGTATTGCCATACTGGGTCAGACCAAAGGTCCATCAAGCCCAGCCTCCTGTTTCCAACAGTGGCTAATCCAGGTCACAAGTACCTGGCAGAATTCCAAATAGTAGCAACATTCCAGAATCCCAAAGAGTAGGAACATTCCAGAATCCCAAAGAGCAGCAACATTCCATGCTACCAATCCCAGGGCAAGCAGTGGCTTTCCTCATTTCTATTGTAAGTACATAAGTATTGCAATACTGGGACAGACCAAAGGTCCATCAAGCCCAGCATCCTGTTTTCAACAGTGGCCAATCCAGGTCACAAGTACCTGGCAGAATTCCAAATAGTAGCAACATTCCAGAATCCCAAAGAGTAGGAACATTCCAGAATCCCAAAGAGTAGCAACATTCCATGCTACCAATCCCAGGGCAAGCAGTGGCTTTCCTCATTTCTATTGTAAGTACATAAGTATTGCAATACTGGGACAGACCGAAGGTCCATCAAGCCCAGTATCCTGTTTCCAATAGTGGCCAATCCAGGTCACAAGTACCTGGCAGAATCCCAAAGAGTAGGAACATTCCAGAATTCCGAAGAGTAGCAACATTCCATGCTACCAATCCCAGGGCAAGCAGTGGCTTTCCTCATTTCTATCGTAAGTACATAAGTATTGCCATACTGAGACAGACTGAAGGTCCATCAAGCCCAGTATCCTGTTTCCAATAGTGGCCAATCCAGGTCACAAGTACCTTGCAGAATTCCAAATAGTAGCAACATTCCAGAATCCCAAAGAGTAGGAACATTCCGGAATCCCAAAGAGTAGGAACATTCCAGAATCCCGAAGAGTAGCAACATTCCATGCTACCAATCCCAGGGCAAGCAGTGGCATTCCTCATTTCTATTGTAAGTACATAAGTATTGCAATACTGGGACAGACCGAAGGTCCATCAAGCCCAGTATCCTGTTTCCAACAGTGGCCAATCCAGGTCACAAGTACCTGGCGAGATCCCAGAACAGTAAAATAATTTGTAGACTTGGCCACAATAGAATCTATTATGGTTTTATTACAAGTATCTGGAAGCATTGCTTTATTAATTGTTATTTTTTGTATTTTATTTTTTTTGTCCTTATGTTTTTCTTTACCAGTCTATTTACTGGTTTCTTGTAAAAAAAATAGTTGGGATTAGATTAGATTAGATACCCATGCCGTTAGCCTATGCTTCTTACACCCTGTAGAAAGTGTCTGTGTCATGTAAAGGAAGCAGGTTTCGTGTTGAAAGTGCCCCGCACCATTGGAAGAAGTCACTTCATGTCAGCAGGTCTCAGCCGCCCAATTTAAGGAGCTTGTGTCATTGGCCGGTGATCAGATCCCGGCAGCAGATTTCAAGAGAAGCATTTATGACAGAGGGTCTTTGCCTCTCTGGAACTCCGTAAAAGGTGCTCTGCTATTGGCAGGGGGGGGGGGGGGGGGGTCAGATCGTGGTAGCAGCTATCTCAGATGTAACAAAAGGTGTCACGCACAATGCAGCTCAGAACAGAATGATGCTGTTGAAATTGGCAGATGAATTAAGAGGCTGAAGAGCTTGGCTGCCGCACTGCATCACTAACCAGGCTGTAGGGATGCAGGATGTATTCACCGAGGTTTCCTCTACACAGCAACACTGGTGTTAGTTGATGGCATCTGTTTTACCATTGTGTTCTTGATGTTAAAATCCATTCGGCATATTCATTAATTTTATTATATGGGTTTTTTTTAAATATTATTGTAGCCCACCTAGAATTGGCAGATGGTGCAAACTAAATATTTTTAAGTACGATAAATAAATACATATGGAGATGCATCGTAGTGTTAACAATAAGTACACAAGTAACATAATTATTGCCATACTGGGACAGACCGAAAGTCCATAAAGCCCAGCATCCTGTTTCCAGCAGTGGCCAATCCAGGTCACAAGTACCTGGTAAGGGAAAGGGGATGGGACTTGATATACCACCTTTCTATGGTTGCAATCAACGTGTAATTAAGCTCTGGAATTTGTTGCCAGAGAACGTGGTAAAGGCGGTTAGCTTAGCGGGGTTTAAAAAGGGACTGGATGGCTTCCTAAAGGAAAAGTCCATAGACCATTATTAAATTGACTTGGGGAAAATGCACTGCTTATTTTTGGGATCAGCAGCATAAAATGTATTGAACTTTTTTGGGATCTTGCCAGGTATTTGTGACCTGGATTGGGTACTTATGTAAAGTGGTTTACATATTATATACAGGTACTTATGAGAAGCCATGCAAGCTGCTTTCAGCCCTCTGTGTACATCTACATCTTTCCCTAGAAAGCTTTTTCTCTTATAATATTAATAGCAGTGGCATTCCTAGGTTGACTGCCACCTGGGGTGGATCACCGCTGCGCACCCCTGGCATATCACCCCCCTTCCCCTGCACACCTCCACCCCCCCGGTTCATCACACCCCCCCAGGGCATCACCTCCACACACCCCCGGGCTCATCGCTCTTACCTCCTAGAGGTGCAGATAACAGTCGAGCAGCTGTCGGCTCCGCTGGTTTCCTGCCCTGGAACAGGAAGTAACATCAGAGGAAGCAGGGAACCGCCGGAGCCAACAGCCACACAGCTATTCCCTGCACCCCCTTGCAGCAAGCACCTGGGGCGGACAACCCTGCCCTTGGTACGCCACTGATTAATACACCACAGGGTCAATATTGAAAGTGATTTAACCGGCCAGAAATGGCTTTTGACTAGTTAAATCACTTGTTCTGGGCTAATCAGTCATATTC
This sequence comes from Microcaecilia unicolor, assembly GCF_901765095.1. NCBI lineage: Eukaryota > Metazoa > Chordata > Amphibia > Gymnophiona > Siphonopidae > Microcaecilia > Microcaecilia unicolor. Next base: position 10,558,028 of record NC_044041.1, on the reverse strand, counting down.
AGCAACAATGAACTGGATAGTGCCTCTAAAAATGTCGAGTTGGTGCCCAACATGAAACCGGCTATTTTGGGGGTGTTCTGGGGGTGGAGTCAGCACTTGGCTGGTTAAAAGCTGATACTCGACACTTAACCACCAAGGTAACACTTAAATAGGATCACATAAAAGTCAGTACTATCTTTATGTGGTTTGCCACAGCTGGTTAAGTGCTGAATGTCACACTTAACTGGCTATGTTTTTGCCAGCTCCGTATACCCAGATACCAATGCCAGAGCACGGACATGGCGTCCCCGCACTGAATTTCTGGGCATAGCACTGGCAACAGTCAGCAAAACACTGATCACCGCTGGCTGAATATCGGGCTCCACAAGGGTTTACAATAAACACCTGATGCAGGACTCTAAATTAAGGTAATCTATTGTCATAATCTAAAAGCAGTGGAGTGGAGGAGAGGCCTAGTGGTTAGGGTGGTAGACTTTGGTCCTGAGGAACTGAGTTCGATTCCCAGCACAGGCAGCTCCTTGTGACTCTGGGCAAGTCACTTAACCCTCCATTGCCTGCCGCATAGAGCCTGCCATGAGTGGGAAAGCACAGGGTACAAATGTAACAAAAATAAAATAGATACTATTGGAGATTCTACATGGAATGTTGCTATTACTTGAGATTCTACATGGAATGTTGCTATTCCACTAGCAGCAACATTCCATATAGAAGGCTGTGCAGGCTTCTGTTTCGTGGCTGCGCAGGCTTCTGTTTCTGTGAGTCTGACGTCCTGCACGTACGTGCAGGACGTCAGACTCACAGAAGCAGAAGCCTGCGCGGCCACATTGGTGATCTGCAAGGGCCGACTTCTAGTGGAATAGCAACATTCCATGTAGAATCTCAAATAGTAGCAACAGTGGAGGAGTGGTTAGGGTGGTGGACTTTGGTCCTGAGGAACTGAGTTCAATCACCTGGCACAGGCAGCTCCTTGTGACTCTGGGCAAGTCACTTAACCATTGCCCGCCGCATAGAGCCTGCCATGAGTGGGAAAGTGTGGGGTACAAATGTAACAAAAAACAAATAAATTTCTCTGTGCTTTTATTGTTCTGAGGCCATTGATTTGAAAGATACTGCTTTCTACTGAGATCCATTTGTGTAATTGCAAGACAGTGTACAAATGTCTAAGAGTTGGCCATCATCTACTGCTGCTACTACTACTTAACATTTCTAGAGCGCTAGTAGGGTTACGCAGCGCTGTACAGTTTAACAGAAAGGACAGTCCCTGCTCGAAGGAGCTTACAATCTAAAGGATGAAATGTCAAGTTGAGGCAGTCTAGACTATACTACTACTATAAATCACTTCTATAGCGCTACTGCAGTTTAGTAAAAGGACCCCTTAATGCGGCAGTAAAACGGTCACATTTGCTAAATCCCCCATTAATGGCCAAGTGCTAATTTCCCAATTAGCGTGTGGCCATTACCATGACAGCCCTTACTGTCATCTATTTACTTTGCGGTAAGGGCTCCCACGCGATTCCTACGGTAATCAGGCAGTACACAGCAATGTGCCCACCAGGGGTGTGGCTAGGTGGTGTCATGGGGGCATGGGCCCCACAGATTTAGCCCTGGCCCCCTCTACTTTCAACCCCAACGCCGCCAACCCTCCCCCGCCACTTTCGATCCCCCCTCCCGCCACGTACCTTTGCTGGCGGAGGTCCCCAACCCCTGCCAGCCAAAGTCTTCTTCAGCACCGGTCTCCAGCACCTTCGCTGATCTGTTTCTGTCAGTCCTGCACGCACGTCATGTATGTAGCCCTGTGCAGGACATCAGGAGTCAGGACTGACAAACAGATCAGCGAAGGCGCTGGAGACTGGCGCTGAAGAAGACTTTGGCTTGGTGGGGTTAGGGACCTCCGCCAGCAAAGGTACCTGGCGGCGGCAGCAGGGGGGGGGGTAAAAAGTGGGGGGGGGGGGGTCGGTGGCACCTTGAGATCTGGACCCCCCTCCCATTGAGGTCTGGCTACGCCCCTGGTGCCCACACTACCTGATTAGTGCAGGGCATGTCTATTATCCGCCCATGGGCATGACTCCCGTGCTAGTGCTACTGTGGCTTAGTAAAAGGGACCCTTAATTTATAAATCGCCATGACTTGGCTGCTCCCAAATTTGGTGATACAGCAGATTTTTAAATAAACATATTCTAGCCTCTTATGTGTATAAATGACATCTGACAGAACAAAGATTAGTGGGAAAGCATGTGCCCTGTTTTGACAGAACGCACTTTGTTGATGGGCATTTGCATGGATGGAATTTGGATGGATCATCAGTGCCGTGTGCAAATATGCTCATAGATTATAGAGTTCTATAATCTACATGCGCCCTGGCTAACATCCAGGTGTGAGTACTTATACCAGCCTATCTTTCTTTGTAGAATAGAATTTAAATGGGCACCTGCTTACCCTCATCATAAAATTACCCTCTTTAACATGTACTGGTTTTAGTGCATGTTAATAATGCAAGATTAAATTTAAAAAAAAATAATAAAATGAAAGAAAAAAAAAGGGTAAGAAAATGACTCCACCCCCTCCCCTGAAATAAAAGAAGGGAGACATAAATTATGCTTACTGAAACAAAATGGTTGGGGAGGGGCAGTAAAACAAGATTTTCTGTGGTCAATAAAATCCAGATAAGGAAAAACAGTAGCTCTGGTTCTGAACGAACACTTGGGCTTCCTCAGTTGATTGCCTGTATTCTTCATTAGACACTTAACACAGAAAATCCCTGTTTATATGCATCCTGCATGTTTGTAATCTGTACGTAAACCTGTGTTTAGATGTGCAGGAGTGACATGTGTTAATTGATGCTTTAACAAACTCCGGTGCGTGATGTTCAGTCTCGTACCATGTTAAATGAAGTCACGTGAAAGCAATAACTTTGGAAGGTGTCAGATCACATTATTGTGCAGAAGGGTGGGCACAGAATGTCACGGCATTTCCAATGAATGCACTTCATCGTCCTGTGTGTACACGCAGCCCTTGTTACGTGCAATGCTATGATTCTTGCTGATCATTTTGGAAGCTCCTTTCATAAGAACATATGCGTTGCCATACTGGGACAGACCAAAGGCGTCCATCAAGCCCAGCATCCTGTTTCCGACAGTGGCCAATCCAGATTACAAGTACCTGGCAAAATCCTGAAACAGTACAATACATTTTATGCTGCTTATGCTAGAAATACGCAGTGGGTTTTCCCCATTTTAATAATGGTCTATGGACTTTTCCTTTAGGAAACAGTCCAAACCTTTTTTAAACCCCGCTAAGCTAACCACCTTTACCACATTCTCTGGCAACAAATTCCAGAGTTTAATTACACTTTGAATGAAGATATATTTTTTTCTGGTTTCTGGTAGCTTCTTTGTGTGCCCCCCCCCCCCAGTCCTAGTATTTTTGAAATGAGTAAACAAGCGATTCACATCTACCCGTTCCACTCCACTTATTATTTTATAGACCTCGATCATGAGAAATGGACCTAGACAAGGAGCAAGCAGTGAGGAGGCTATAGTTGGGGGGCAGAGGCAGTGCAATTAGGATTTGTTCTTGTAATTAGAGCTGTACTGAATAGCATACTTTACTATTCGGCCGAAAACGAATAATGTATTCAGGGCACCATTCAGGGCCGAACCAAATCGAACACGAATATTTGGTACAGCCCTACTTGTAATATAGACCAGAATAACCATGAAGAGTGGATGCGTTACTAGATATTTATTTCCCATCATTTACTACCTGATACTGTGGCATATTTACCAAACCATGCTGTTAGCACAGGTGTTACTGTGTGGTATTTATTTGTTGCATTTGTATCCCACATTTTCCCACCTCTTTGGTAATCTTAAGCATGGATCTGCCCTATGGCAGTTTGATAAATATTGCATGCTGTTTAATGCGGGTTGGGCTGGGATCTTCGTGGGTTATAATCAGCCCACAAGAGGGTGTGATAAATGCAACGTGGTATCAGCATCAGGTACCACAGCTCCAAAGGTTATACAATAAGTCATCTGATCCCCTTTTCCAGCAATCACTCCTTATTTTTTTATTTTATTTATGCATTTGTACTCCACATTTTCCAATCAGGTTGTCGGTTCAATGAGGCTTACAGGTTGACACGTAGACATGTTACATACATACATACATAGCGTAATAGATGACGGCAGAAAAAGACCTGCACGGTCCATCCAGTCTGCCCGACAAGATAAACTCATGTGCAACTTTTTGTATATAATAGCCAAAAACAGCGAAGATGACACAAAAAAAAAAAAAATGAAAAATTAAAAAATAAATAAAAACTGAAAATAACAAAAAGTGAATAAACCAAATGGAGTACAAAAAAAAAAAAGAAAAACAGACGACACAAAAAAAATTAAACTTCGAATTTTATTAGGGTGATATGACTCGACACAGCTGTGTTTCGGCCTAATTGGCCTGCGTCAGGAGTCCGTTACACCATGTATATATTCTCTGGTTGTATCAAAATTTATATGAAGAATGTACTGTCAAATGATACCTTATTGCAATAGCTCAACCTTAAAAAAGGCTGTGTGCACAATCTTGCAACAATCGCTATGAAAAACTGTGGCTAGAAATCGTCCAACTGAAGTAGCTGCAAATAAGCCTCTGACCTTGATTTGTATCTGCCATTTTCAGGGCACAGACCGTAGAAGTCTGCCCAGCACTTGCCCCGCCTCCCACCACCGGCTCTGCCACCCAATCTCCGCTAAGCTTCTGAGGATCCATTCCTTCTGAACAGGATTCCTTTATGCTTATCCCACGCATTTTTGAATTCCGTTACCGTTTTCATCTCCACCACCTCCCGCGGGAGGGCGTTCTAAGTATCCACCACTCTCTCCGTGAAAAAAATACTTCCTGACATTTTTCTTGAGTCTGCCCCCCTTCAATCTCATTTCATGCCCTCTAGTTCTACTGCCTTCCCATCTCCGGAAAAGGTTCGTTTGAGGATTAATACCTTTCAAATATTTGAACGTCTGTATCATATCACCCCTGTTTCTCCTTTCCTCCAGGGTATACATGTTCAGGTCAGCAAGTCTCTCCTCATACGTCTTGTAACGCAAATCCCAGACCATTCTCGTAGCTTTTCTTTGCACCGCTTCAATTCTTTTTACATCCTTAGCAAGATACGACCTCCAAAAACTGAACACAATACTCCAGGTGGGGCCTCACCAACGACTTATAGAGGGGCATTAAAACCTCTTTTCTTCTACTACTACTACTACTAATAGCATTTCTATAGCGCTACCAGACGCACGCAGTGCTGAACACTTGACATAGAGAGACAGTCCCTGCTCAAAGAGCTTACAATCTAGGTGCTGGTCACACCTCTCTCTAGCTGTTAGATCTATTCTTGACTCATATGCCGTTAATGCTCTGGTATCGTGGTGTGGAGGTTGGTGGTCAGTTTGATTATGTGAGATCGTTGGATAAGAGTTTCTAAAGAAGTGGGCTTTTAGATATTTTCGGAATGTTAAGTAGTGAAACCATTCTTCCCGAGAGAAATATTTCGCAACCTGATACAGTCAATGGTACTAAGCCACGCAGATTACTGCAATGGAATTTATGCGGGATGCAAAGAACAAATCATAAAGAAACTTCAGACCGCCCAAAACACAGCAGCTAGGCTTATATTTGGAAAAACGCGTTTTGACAGCGCCAAACCACTCCGAGAAAAACTGCACTGGCTTCCAAAATCTGCACGACAGTTCATAAAATTATTTACGGCGAGGCACCGGGATACATGACAGACCTCATCGACCTGCCAACCAGAAACACTATAAAATCAGCACGATCATACCTAAACCTCCACTACCCAAGCAGCAAAGGACTCAAATACAAATCCACTTATGCATCCAGCTTTTCCTACTTAAGCGCACAACTATGGAACGCACTGCCAAAAGTAGTAAAAACTACGCTCGACCACCTAAATTTCACGAAAGCACTAAAAACAGATCTGTTCAGAAAAGTATTCCCCACCGACCCAACGTAGAAAACCTGGATACCTGCGACATAACAAAACCAAAGACCGTAATGGACATTACCTGACTCTTCCTCTCCCTCTCTAAGTTCCCCCAATTGTATTCACCATACAAGTACCTCATTCTACCACAAGATCACCTTGTAATTGTTCATACCTTGTATTTGTTCATACCGGAATCAGCTAACACCGTTTACGGTTCTATTTAAGCCACATTGAGCCTGCAAATAGGTGGGACAATGTGGGTTACAAATGTACTAAATTAAAAAAAAAATTGAGGGCCTTTGGTAGTGTGCTCCATGTCTTTGGGCAGATGTATTGTGAAGTTGGTTGAGTATGAAGATTTGTATATCAGGCCTTGACATTTGGGAAAGTGGAGGTTGAGATAGGTCCTTGATCCTCTGATTGCGTTTCGTGTAGGTAGTTCTATAGCCCGTTATTAAATGGACTTGGGGAAAATCCACTATTTCTGGGATAAGCAGTATAAAATGTTTTGTACATTTTTGGGATCTTGCCGGTTATTTGTGACCTGGATTGGCCACTGTTGTAAACAGGATGCTGGGCTCGATGGACCTTTGGTCTGTCCCAGTATGGCAATACTTATGTACTTGGGATTCTGAATGGAATCTTGCTACTCTTTGGGGTTCTACATGGAATGTTGCTACACTTTGAAATTCTGCATGGAATCTTGTTATTCTTTAGAATTCTAGAATCTTGCTATTCTTTGGGGTTCTACATAGACTGTTGCTACTATTTAGGTTTCTGCCAGGTATTTGTGACCTGGATTGGCCACTATTGGAAACAGGATGCTGGGCTCAATGGACCTTTGGTCTTTCCCAGTATGGCAATACTTATGTACCTATGTTTGTCATGTACTCCGGTGCAAGTCCAAATATTATTCTGTAGGTAAGGGAGCATATCTTGAAGGGTAACTGTTTTAACTGGTAGCCAGTGTAGGTTTTGGAGTAGTGGTCTGACACTTTGAATCATTTTTTTTTCCGTAGATAAGTCTGCTGTGTTTTATGCTCTTTGTAGTCTCTTTAGTGATTGTTCCTTACATCTGGCGTAGATTCTGTTGCAGTAGTCAGCATGGGGGAGGACCATGGATTGGACCAGTGTGCAAAATACGTCTCTTGGAAAGTAGTTTTTAATGCGTTTCAGTTTCTACATGGATTGGAACATTTTCTTCGTAACATTTGAGCTTTGTTTGTGCAGGGTCAAGTTTTGGTCTATGGTGACTCCTAAGATTTTTAGATTGTCAGATATTGGGAGGGATGTACCCATAATGGAGATGTTTGGGAATTGGTCGGTATTGTTTGGTGATGTGATTATTGGTTGTGTTTTGTCTTTGATTTGAACTTGAAAGTTGATGCCCAGGATTCCATTATGCTTATGCCATCTGTAATCCTGGTCATGATTTTGTGCAGATACTTATTAAAAGGTATGTAGATTGATATGTCATTGGCATATATGAGGGGGTTGAATCCTTGTTTGGATAGTGTTTGGGCCAGGGAGGCGGGTCATCATTAAGTTCAACAGTATTGGTGAGGGCAGTGAGCCTTGGAGGTGGGGGGGGGGGGGGGGGGGAGAGGAATATATTTTCACTTAAAAGGATCTGGTAGTTAGGAATCCTAGCAGCTATTTTAGCACTTTCCCTCCTATGTAAATTTTGTCGAGTACTCCTTTAAGGATTTGATGTTCAACCATGTCAAACATGCGTGGGATAAACATAAAGGAATCCTGTTCAGAAGGAAATTATCCTCAGGAGCTTAACCGAGATTGGATAGCAGAGCTGGAAGTGGGAGGCTGGGCTGGAGGTTGGGAGGCGGGGATAGTGCGGGGCAGACTTATACGGTCTGTGCCAGAGCCAGTGGTGGGAGGCAGGACTGGAGGTTGGGAGGCGGGGATAGCGCTGGGCAGACTTATACGGTCTGTGACAGAGCCGGTGGTGGGAGGCGGGGATAGTGCTGGGCAGACTTATACGGTCTGTGCCAGAGCCGGTGGTTGGGAGGCGGGGCTGGTGGTTAGGAGGCGGGGCTAGTGCTGGGCAGACTTATACGGTCTGTGCCAGAGCCGGTGGTGGGAGGCAGGGATAGTGCTGGGCAGACTTATACGGTCTGTGCCCTGAAGAGCACAGGTACAAATCAAAGTAGGGTATACACAAAAGTAGCACACATGAGTTGTCTTGTTGGGCAGACTAGATGGACCGTGCAGGTCTTTTTCTGCCGTCATCTACTATGTTACTATGTAACCATGTCAAATGCACTTGACATGTCAAATTGTAGTAGAAGAATGTTTTTTCCATAGGTGATTTCCTTTTTGAAGTTGGCCAATAGTGTGATCAGTACTGTTTCAGTGCTGTGATGAGGTCTGAAGCCTGACTGAGATTCGTGGAGTATAGAGAGTTTGCTGATGTAGTCAGTTAGCTGGTTGGCTACCGTGCCTTCCATTATTTTGGTCGCTAGAGATATGGATGCCACTGGCCTGTAGTTCGAGGTATCACTGATGTTTATTTTGGCGTCTTTAGGGATTGGTGTGAGCAGTATGTTGCCTTTTTTCAGTGGAAATCGGCCTTCCTGGAACATGTAGTTCAGATGGGATGTGAGTTGGCCTATGAATCGATCAAGGGTAACTTTTAGTTTGTGATTAGGACATGTATCTAGCATGCAGTAGGCGGAGGAAAACTTTCTTAACTACTGTACAACTGTCTCATTTGTGGGTTGTGTGAAGGTGGTCCATGTCCTATCAGCTGGTGCATCTTCTGTTGGGTGGTCGAGTTCATCTATGAGGGTTTTGAAGTTTGTGTCACCTTGAATTATATTGTTCCTTAGTTTGATGATCTTTTCTTCGAAGAATCTGGCGAGTTTGATAGCCGACAGGGTTCCTCATTCGCCATCATCAGAGGCTTGGTGTTTGATATGTTGTTTATGATTTTGTATAATTTCTTTGTGTCATTATAGTCTGAGTCTATTTATTCTTTATTGTATTTATTTATAGCCTGTCTCATTTGGGTTTTGTACTTGTTTCGAGCATTCCTCCATGCGGTTTTGTTTCATTTTTATTTTTTGTCTATGTTCGTTCTAGTCTTCTGCAAAGGCTTTCAGATCCTCATCTTACCATGGGGCTGCTTTGCACCTCTGAGGCGATAATGTCCAGTATTTTGGTGTTTCGTCTTATTCCACTAGGAATTCTTCCATGTTGGTCTTTGGTGGCCATGGATCTTTATATGAAGTTGTCCAGAATTTAGTTGCATCAGTCTTTCCTCGTGTTTTGTATAGTGTCCAAGTTTGAGTTGGTGGAGTTTTGTGTTCTTTTCAGTAGAGGGTCCAAGAAAGCACGAAGGCGGACGGTCTGCAAACTCCAAGATGGAAAACAAAAAGAGCAGATTGTGTGGAAATGAAATGCAATTTATTTAAACAATACAACAATATTTATATGAGTACAAACAGCCCGACACAGGCCGTGTTTCGCCCAACTGGGCTGCTTCAGGGGCTATACAGAAAATCCTTTGTTGCCAAATCTAAGGCAAACTGTAGAAATCATAAAGCCAGCGCTTCGGTCGCGTATCTCTGAGTTTGCTGAAAAAATATTGTTGTATTGTTTAAATAAATTGCATTTCATTTCCACAAGATCTGCTCTTTTTGTTTTCCACTTTTCAGTAGAGGGCCAGGTTTATGATTACGATTATTTGGCAGACTGATCCCTTCTGGTAGTACCACTAGGGGGGTCTTAGCTACCATTTTGAATTAATTCTGCAAAATCCCTTTCCTGCTCTAAGAAACTAGACACCAAGGAATGCATATTCATGCAGATGATTACAACACTGGTATGAGGCTGAAAGTCCACTAAAGTACTTTCCTATAAATACATCATGCATATTTTCCAAGGCACCTATTTCACAGGCAAGCATACACACAGGGGGAGTTTAGGCAGATCGCCGGTGGGCCTCCCACTTACACGCATAATTATAGCGGTGGTTCCCAGCCAGTCAGGTTTTCAGGATATCTGCAACGAACATTCGTGAGATCGGTTTGCACGCACTGCTTCTACTGCGTGCAGATTTCTTTCATGCATATTCGGTGTGGATATCCAGGAAACCTGACTGGCTGGGATTCCCCCAGGACAAGTTTGGGAATCACTGACTTATAGAATTGCTGTCAGTTATATGCATATTTCCAGCAATTTGGTGCAGACTCTAACACCATCCCTAGAACTTAGTGTGCACTAAATCGATCAGCGCACCTCAGTAAAAGGAACCTTTAGTATGACCTTTGAAAATACATTAGTATAATTGGGGGGGGGGGGGGGGGGAGGTGGAATTCTTAGTTAATTCATAATTTGTGTTCAAAATGTCCTCCTTCATCCTTGATAGTGACTTACCTAAGTTGGTTGGTCCCCCCCCCCCCCCCCAGTGCATCACCCCCTCCCCCCCCAAAAGCGCATCACCTACCCCCCCTCCTCCAAAGTGCATCATTCTAACCTTCTTGATCCTCATCACCTGGGGGTGCACAGAACAGTCGTGCAGCTGTCAGCTCCGCCGGTCCCCTGCTCCGGAACAGGAAGTAGCTTCAGAGGGGGCAAGGAACCGGTGGAGATGACAGTTGGATGACTGCTCCAGGCACCCCCTTGCTGCCTGCACCCAGGGCGGACCACCCCGCCCTTGGTATGCTAGAGATCCTTTGCACGGTCACGAAGTCTTCGACGCAACTGAGCTGTTGGTTCAATGAATTCTGGGGTTTCATTAATTAAGAGGTCAACTGTTTTGCGAGCTCAGTGCGCTGGAGCTCCATCCTGTTGAAAGATAAAGTCCTCAGAAATGTCTCCAATTTCAGGCAGAAGTTTCTGCTGCAGTAGGACGTTTTTGGGTTATTTGGAAAAATTGATGGACCCTTTTTTCCGGATACCGTGTAGTATTCTGTAAAAGAAAGCAGGCACCTACTTTTCCTGTATAGAATAGGTAACCACATCAATGTCCTCGAGGTGCTTCAATAAAATTATGCTGAAACTGCGTGGAAGGAATCGTGGCTGGTCCAGGAAGCGGTAATGGTGACTCAGCACCACATCCTTTCTACTGGTCCAGAATAATACGAGGGGTCCTGTGCTCTGTCTTCGTGATGGATACTAACATTCCCGTGGCACTTTTTGTAAGTTTAGAAGTGTTAATGCTGCAGTCATTCCATGATATGTAAAGAAACACTTTCGCAGCTAAATTTGCTTTATTTCTTACTTTTCATCTGTTTGCATTTGCTTCTGAAGAGCTCTTTAAAATATTTTAATCAGACATATACATGTTTGAAAGTTATGTTCTACACACAGTAGTGTGCTAGTAAATGTTTAACAACAGGCTCTTTCTCCAAAAACTAACAGAAACCTGGCACACTCACCCTTTTACTCTGTCCAACCCCCACCCACCCCATGGCACACTCACCCCTTCTGTCTGCCCCCAAACCCCCTCCCCGTTGCACACGCACCTTTTTTTCTGGCCCCTTCTCATTTTCAGCCACAGCAGTAGCTCTACTCATTCTCTCTTTCCCTCCCCCACTGGAAGGAAGTGAACCGCTGCACACTATATCACTTCCTCCTCCTGTGCCGACTTAGACCCGTTTTTGTAAACCGTGGGATCACGATTCACATAAACAGTCAGGACTAAGTGAGCACAGGAAGAGGAAGTGAACCACTGCACAATAGGCCACTTCCAACACAGGAAGAGGAAGTGAACCACTGCACAACCGGTCACTTTCTACTCCTGTGCCGACTTAGACCCGTTTTTGTAAACCGTGGGATCTCGATTCACATAAACAGTCAGGACTAAGTCAGCACAGGAAGAGGAAGTGAACCACTGCACAATAGGCCACTTCCAACACAGGAAGAGGAAGTGAACCACTGCACAACAGGTCACTTCCTACTCCTGCGCCGACTTAGACCCGACTGTTTATGTGAACAGTGGCATCGCTGTTCACATAAACCGTGGTGTCTAAGCCAGCACAGGAGGAGAAAGTGACCTGCCGGAGGGCTCAACAATCGGCTCGCAAAGTTCAGGAAAAAAAAATTTGCAACCAGCTCTTGTGAGCTGGCTCCAGCAAACCATCGCCTACACACGCACAAAATAGTCTAATTGCTATGTAAAAGGATTGGGTGCACATGTTCTATTGTCAAGCAAGGCATTGCACAGATTCAGAGCCTTGGGGAAGCGAGGCATGGAACCCGCTGGCAAGAGAAGAGATATTCCACGATTACTTGAAAGCTGTGTGAAGGAAATACGGTCAGAAAAGAAAACATATACATTCCGATCATCAGTTTAGGACTAGAATCTAGGCATTGTTGAAGACAGGCTGAGTAGGCCTTATTTACATAGGCTGATAATGATGGGAATGGTAATATCTTGCAGAAGGCTTCCTATGGGTTTTTTTTTGTTTTACTGTTTTCGCCTCGATATTCACGGTGTTACTTAGAATGTTCTTCTCCTCTCCCCAGCCCCTTTTGATTATTAATAACTCTGTGGAACGTCTTTAGGATCGAGCCCCTCACCCTCATTCCCTAACTTTCTTTGCTTTTGATGCCTCCCCCCAACACACACAAACTCCCTGTTTGCTTTGGCCTCGGGATCCCATTTTGCCCACAGAAAAGGTTACTGTAAACTGGAATGAAGAAAAGGGCAAAAGTAATCAACCTCCTCCTTGACCCCTGACCTCCTTCCAGCGCACACGCAGGGGCTAATACTCTGGAGCTTCCAAATGGCTCTGCTGCTGACCCCCAGAGGCCTTGCACTGACAAAAGGCCCATCTTCCCTCAGCCTAAATGATTTAAGTTCTAATCAAACATCATTTATAGTACATCTCAGATCTGTCTCCTGGGAGCTGCTCCCACGTGAGCTGTTGCCATGGCAACTCGGTGGTCTCATTTCAGAAATGTCAGATTGCATTACTGTCTTCACACTTCTCTGATAGCCTGGCGTCTCTCCTCTCATCTCACTCTCTCCTCGCCAGCGGTTCATGTGTGTGTTTTTTCTCTCTCCCATCCCAAGAGAAAAATCACCAGATCTGTTGTATAACCCTCCCCCGCCCACCCCTTTCATTCCTACTCCCACCAGGAATATCTCACCCACCCTTCCAGGGAAGCTGCTGCTCTGGCTTAGTTTTCCTTAGGTATGAAAGCCAGTCTTTGAGTCCTGGTCTGCTTTCAAAAAATAAAATGTTTTCGGTGGCCAGGCTATATCGGCCTACTGGGAAGGGGGAATAGCCTAGTACCTGCCTATGATTCAAATGTGGTCTACCAATTCCCCCTGCCACTCGCCCTGTGCTGTAACCTTGGGCGAGTTGCTTTATTTCACTGTACTGTCAGTACCCCCCCTTGAAAACAAGGTGCTTATCTTCTCAGGGCTTTTCCAGACAACAAATTAAAATAAAAGTGAAGTTATAACAATGATGGACGTATCCCACAGAGGTCCCATCAGGCATCAGTACCACTGCAAGCACTTAGTTTGTCAAAACATGAGCAATACTGCTTGCTAAATTGCCCACCGTTGGTAGCTTTGTAAGGCCAGGGGCGTAGCTTAACAACAGATTTTGGGTGGGCCTAGGTAAGAAGTGGGTGGGCACCAAATATTCTCCCCCCCCCCCCCCCCACCGCCCCTCCACCAAAAAAATATCTCAGCTGGCAGGAAAATGCTTCTTTCCACCTTGGCAGTCTGCAGCAGGCATGCGCTGAAAACTGAGCATGCGCAGGTGCCAGTATTGTGGAGAGTAGAATTTTGTTACTATCAAGGGAAAGTCTTCAGCTGACAGAACTTGGGATCTCCACCAGCTACCGCTAAACATGTGCTACTGTTGGGTGGGCCTGAGCCCTAAGTGGGTGGGCCCTGGCCCACCTGTGGTTACGCCACTGGGTCTGACACTTTTCCCTCAAATGTAAGGCACCAGATTAGTAGCACAAATGGATGTGATAAAATTGAGTTGAAGAATTAGCCAGTCAGCGTGTAGGGCTTTCTCTTCTGTAATAACAGTTGTAAGAGGTCAGACCTCACTGTGGTCATTGCAGTCTTTCCAAGGTCTGTAGCATCAATACAAGTCATGATAAGGAGGTAACAATTGTGTAATGTGTTTATAAATTAAAATGAATGAAAACTATGGGGCCTCTTCTATTTATGTGGATTTTGCTCACACCTTTTCAGTAGTTGTTCAAGGTGAGTTACATTCAGGTATGTTTGGTATTTCCCAGTCCCTGGAGGGCTCACAATCTAAGTTTGTACCTGAGACAATGGAGAGTAAAGTGAGTTGCCCAAGATCACAAGGAGCAGCAGTGGGATTTCAACCAGCCACCTCTGGATGTCAAGACGGATGCTCTAACCACTAGCCACTCCAGTCCATTCCACTTTTACTAACCAACGGTATAATGTTTAGCTATTGTGGCTTAACACAGGATTTTAATGCATGCATTTTTTTTAACGTGATACCTATTGGAGTGTTCCCATTGTGTGTTAACATTCAGATTAAATGCATGGTATCTGCTCCTGGTTAATGCGGAAACATTTAAAGAGCCTCTATTTAGGAAATGGTAAGTGATCCCGTGTTAACTCCACATTAGGCAGGTAGCGTGTGGTAAGCGCAGCATGTCAAACGCCACACCTACTCTCTGCAAGAAATACAAAACACCCACAATATATTGGGGAGTTACAAAAACTTTAACAAACAGCAAAGAACCCACTCAAAAGGATAAATGAACTGGTCATAAAATAAAATCTAAATCATAGTGGGAATTCATCAGTAAGGGCTCACCTGAGCCCAAGAGTCTAACATCAAACTGTTCAATGTCCTCTCTTTACATCACAGGAATTTCCACATAAATAAAGTGTCAGTGAAGTGTATATGTAATTCATAAACAGTCCACAATCCATATCAAAATTACCGCGATAGACTACCGTCACTTCAGACAGAATGTGCAGAAAAGGACAACAAAATAAGTACTTAAGTATTGCCACACTGGGACAGACCAAAGGTCCATCGAGCCCAGCATCCTGTTTCCAACAGTGGCCAATCCAGGTCACAAATACCTGGCAGAAACCCAAAGAGTAGCAACATTCCATGTAGAACCCCAAAGAGTAGCAAGATTCCATTCAGAATCCCAAGTACATAAGTACATAAGTATTGCCACACTGGGACAGACCAAAGGTCCATCAAGTCCAGCATCCTGTTTTCAACAGTGGCCAATCCAGGTCACAAATACCTGGCAGAAACCCAAAGAGTAGCAACATTCCATGTAGAACCCCAAAGAATAGCAAGATTCTAGAATTCTAAAGAATAACAAGATTCCATGCAGAATTTCAAAGTGTAGCAACATTCCATGTAGAACCCCAAAGAGTAGCAAGATTCCACTCAGAATCCCAAGTACATAAGTATTGCCATACTGGGAAAGACCAAAGGTCCATCAAGCCCAGCATCCTGTTTCCAACAGTGGCCAATCCAGGTCACAAATACCTGGCAGAATCCCAAATAGTAGCAACATTCCGGAATCCCAAAGAGTAGCAACATTCCATACTATCAATCCCAGGGCAAGCAGTGGCTTTCCTCATTTCTATCATAAGTGCATAAGTATTACCAGTGTGTTTCTTTCTAGCAAAAAAGGTGCCAGTACTCAAATGCCAGGCCTCCCTTCAGAGGTGGGGTGATTACTGAGGGACCCACCCCAGAACAGCCAGGCCCCCTGCAACCAGTCACAGAATCTATGACAAGGCAGAATTGGTATGTAGAGTCTGAGCTCTTTCATTAAAACTTGGGAACCATTGGTCAGTTTTAGCAGACAATGGAAAAGGTGCCAGTACTCAGTACCCCCTCAAAAAAAGCCCCGAGTATTACCATACTGGGCCGGACCAAAGGTCCATCAAGCCCAGCATCCTGTTTCCAACAGTGGCCAATCCAGGTCACAAGTACCTGGCAAGGTCCCAACAATGTACAATACATTTTATGCTGCTTACCCCAGAAATAGCCCATGGCATCTCAGCGTTTACCTCCAGCTGATTTCTACCACGAGCTAAAAATACTACCGTGGCTTAGTAAAAAAAAACCCTCAATGCACGGTTTGCCATGTGCTAACTACTGCAAAGCCTCTTAACATGGCTCAGCACTAGTGGTTGCAACGCAGCAAAATGTGCATTAATCCCCAGATTCTATATAAGATGCACAGATTTGGCTGCGCTTCCAAGATGTGAGTGGAACGAGTTGTTATACCATCAATAAATGGATGTTAACAACCAATTACTGATGTTAATTAGTACCAATTAGGATTTGCGCATGCATCTGGCTGAGTGCTATTCTAAATGCTAGATGCGTAAATCCCATAGGAAGAATGGCCATGGCAGGTGCACAGGCGGGCCGGGGGCATTCCAAAAATTTGCACACAGTGTTATAGAATAATGGGTCTTCATGCCCAACTTGGGCACCAGCATTTATACCAGGTCTGAGCTACCCAAAGTTGGCCATGGGATTCTTTAAAGGGTGCCGATCGTTTCCAGCACCCGTTTCGAGTTCCATTTATAGAAATCTCCCCTAACCCTGGGATTCAGTTTCTCCCGATCTTACCTAAATTTACATTATCCAGTTTGTGGTGGCCTTAAATACAAATCTACCTATGCCTCCAACTCCTCCTCCATGGGCACACAACTATGGAATTCTTTACCAAAAGCCTTAAAATCAACTCAGAACTATCTAAATTTTAGAAAATTATTGAAGACCACCCTGTTTAAGAAGGTCTACCTTCCAGACTCCACATAACCTACTTCTTCCTGGTCTACTACTACTACTACTACTTGACATTTCTAAAGCTCTACTAGGGTTACGCAGCGCTGTACAATTTAACATAGAAGGACAGTCCCTGCTCAAAGGAGCTTACAATCTAAAGGACAAATGTACAGTCAGTCAAATTGGGGCAGTCTACATTTCCTGAAAGGTATAAAGGTTAGGTGCCGAAAGCACCATTGAAGAGGTGGGCTTTGAGCAAGGATTTGAAGATGGGTAGGGAGGGGGCTTGGCGTAAGGGCTCAGGAAGTTTATTC
The DNA here is from genome assembly GCF_901765095.1 of Microcaecilia unicolor. Classification (NCBI taxonomy): domain Eukaryota; kingdom Metazoa; phylum Chordata; class Amphibia; order Gymnophiona; family Siphonopidae; genus Microcaecilia; species Microcaecilia unicolor. The sequence continues at coordinate 10,540,959 of NC_044041.1, read as the reverse complement.
CAAGCATAGGGTGAGGCGAGGCAGAATGAGCGGAGCCTGGAGTTAGCGGTGGTGGAGAAGGTTACTTGGTCTCACCAAGATTCATGGACTCTATTTCCTTGTATTATCTTTTGCTATCTTCGTTGTTCATAAGATACCTATTTGCCTATTATCTTAGTTTTACATAGTTTAATTGTACTTTCTCTGTACCGTAGCCTACCCTACGGTTTGTGTAAGCCACATTGAGCCTGAAACTAGTGGGGAAAATGTGGGGTATAAATGTATTAAATAAATAAAAAAATCTATATATATCACACCTTAATTTCCGCTCAGAAATCGAAGTGTATTCTATATCAATGCATGTAACTTAAGTGTTTAACTAGCTAATCAGCGCTGTTAATTGAATGTTAACCAGCAACTATCAGCACTAACTGGCATTAAGATTTATGTGCACAAATCGCTAAGCGTATCCTGTAATGTGGTGCACCTAAATTCTAAGTCGCATAGTTGGAAAAGGGGGTGTGGCTATGGGCGTTTCTAAAATCTATGCGTGTGGTTATAGAACACACCCGCTCTGTGCCTAATTTAGGCGTCAGGATTTATGCTGAGTAAAACATGGCGTAAATGACCAGGACTAAATTTGGTCACGTGGAGAGGCGCTCAGCGTGTTCTATATACCGCGCAATAATTTAAGCCTATTCTATAAAATGTAGTTGTACTTTAGAGAATCCGCCTAGGCGTATAGGAATTTTCAGGCGCCATATATAGAATCCAGTCCAAAGTGTGAAATGCTGTTTGTGAAAGCAGAATCACAATCTGGGCCGTGGAAGACAGTCGGGATTTCAGTAACGTTGAAGCAAAACTGGAAAACTGTCAAACAGGAAGCATCCAAAAGAAGATAGTACACAGGCAAAGTCCTCAGTTCAATCAGAGTCTTCACTTAAGAATTTTATGGACTTTATTTTTTGCTTCTAATCCCATCTGTAGTAAGGTATTAATCTGCAAACGAACCTTTTCCGGAGATGCGAAGGCGGTAGAACGAGAGGACATGAAATGAGATTGAAGGGGGGCAGACTCAAGAAAAATGTCAGGAAGTATTTTTTCACAGAGAGAGTAGTGGATGCTTGGAATGCCCTCCCACGGGAGGTGGTGGAAACGAAAACGGTAACGGAATTCAAACATGCGTGGGATAAACATAAAGGAATTCTGCTCAGAAGGAATGGATCCTAAGGAGCTTAGACGAGATTGGGTGGCAAAGCCGGTGGCGGGAGACGGAGATGGTGCTGGGCAGACTTATACGGTCTGTGCCAGAACCGGTGGTGGGAGGCGGGGCTGGTGGTTGGGAGGCGGGGATAGTGCTGGGCAGACTTATACGGTCTATGCCCTGAAGAGGACAGGTACAAATCAAGGTAAGGTATACACAAAAAGTAGCACATGTGAGTTTATCTTGTTGGGCAGACTGGATGGACCGCGCAGGTCTTTTTCTGCTGTCATCTACAATGTTACTATAAAACTAAATAAAAAGAACTCTAAAAAAACAATGGGGACAGAGCTTCTGAAGTGTGTCAGTGTATAGCAATGCACTAATGCTGTTAACACGAAAATGGGACCTGTGCAAAATGACGTGGGCTAATCTGTATTTGTAAGTGCTAATGCAATAACACAATTTAGCAAACATATCCTGCTTTTCTGCATTTTGATACATGACTTTCAAATGAAGTCCTCCAAGTGAAAAGGTACTATTTTTAATTGTTGACAATTTCAAGTAATAAAAAGAAAATAGTAAACTCTTCCCAATGCTCTGGACATTGCTTTAAACAAAACCCATTTACTGAAAACCAGACCAGAAAAATCTAGTCCAGCCTTGGATTTATATAAGAATAGCCATACTGGGTCAGACCAATGATCCATCTAGCCCAGTATCCTGCCTCCAACAGTGGCCAATCCAGGTCATAAGTACCTGGCAGAAACCCAAATAGTAGCATGATGCCATGGTACCAATCCCAGGGCAAGCAGTAGCTACCCCACATCTATCTCAACAGCAGACTATGGACTTTTCCTCCAGGAACTTGTCCAAACCTTTTTTTAAACCACATCCTCCAGCAAAGAGTTCCAGAGCTTAAATTCATTGAGTGAAAAAATATTTCCTCCTATTTGTTTTAAAAATATTTCCATGTAGCTTCCTTGAGTGTCCCCTAGTCTTTGTACTTTTGGAATGAGTAATAAATCGATTTAGTACATAAGTACATAATTATTGCCACACTGGGACAGGCCGAAGTAGCCTAGTGGTTAGTGCAATGGATTTTGATCCTGGGAAACTGAGTTCAATTCCCACGGCAGCTCCTTGTGACTCTGGGCAAGTCACTTAACCCTCCATTGCCCCTGGTACAAAGTAAGTACCTGAACAGATGTACCTCTATCCAGGAAATCCAGATTGCCCCAATTTGATTGACTGCATTTTTTGTCCTTTAGATTGTAAGCTCCTTTGAGCAGGGACTGTCCTTCTTTGTTAAATTGTACAGCGCTGCTTAACCTTTGCAGCGCTTTAAAAATGTTAAATAGTAGTAGTAGTAAACCGCTTTGAATGTAGTTGCAAAAACCTCAGAAAGGCGGTGTATCAAGTCCCATTTCCCTTTCCCTTTTAGGGTGCTATCCAAACCTTTTTTTAAACCCCACAAGCATTCAAATCGTCACCCATCTTTTTAAATAGTAGTTTTTTCATTATCTTTTTAGCAATTCAAACCAGGGTCGGACCAGGTCTGCTGGCATCAGCATTTAAAAAGGAGATATTTATTTATTTATTTTGTACCCCGTGCTTTCCCACTCATGGCAGGCTCGATGCGGCTTACATGGGGCAATGGAGGGTTAAGTGACTTGCCCAGAGTCACAAGGAGCTGCCTGTGCAGGGAATTGAACTCAGTTCCTCAGCTCCCCAGGACCAAAGTCCACCACCCTAACCACTAGGCCACTCCTCCTTTTAAACTAGAACCTGGGGAAAGGCCGACAGTCATTCAAAAGCACATGGTTTGGAACAAGGTATCTTTCAAAGATATCACTGAAACAGGGAAGAAGCGAGTTTCTAATAAAAAGACTATTGTAGGCCAGATGTCTTTAAATAAAGAGCAGACAGACAAAATATTGAAAATTAACACCATGAACTGCTGAGCAAGATGTAAATAGGAACAACAAACATAGTTTGAAATGTCTATATGCAAATACCAGAAGCTTAAGAAATAAAATGGGAGAGTTAGAATATATTGCACTAAATGAAAAATTAGATATAATAGGCATCTGTGAGACCTGGTGGAAGGAGGATAACCAGTGGGACACTGTCATACCAGGGTACAAATTATATCGTAGTGATAGGGTGGATTGAATTGGTGGAGGGGTAGCATTGTATAATAACGAGAGCATTGAATCAAATAGATTGAAAATTCTGCAGGAAACAAAACACACCTTACATAGTAACATACATAGTAGATGAAGGCAGAAAAAGACCAGCACGGTCCATCTAGTCTGCCCACGATAAACTCATATGTGTATACCTTACCTTGATTTGTACCTGTCTTTTTCAGGGCACAGACCGTATAAGTCTGTCCAGCAGTATTTCCCGCCTCCCAACCACCAGTCCTGCCTCCCATCACCGGCTCCGGCACAGACCCCGTATAAGTCTGCCCTCCCCTATCCTAGCCTCTCAACCACCAACCCCTCTTCACCCCGCCACCCAATTTCAGCTAAGCTTCTGTGGATCCATTCCTTCTGCACAGGATTCCTTTATGCCTGTCCCACGCATGTTTGAATTCCGTTACCGTTTTCATCTCCACCACCTCCCGCGGGAGGGCATTCCAAGCGTTCACCACCCTCTCCGTGAAGAAATACTTCCTGACATCTTTCCTGAGTCTGCCCCCCTTCAATCTCATTTCATGTCCTCTCGTTCTACCGCCTTCCCATCTCCGGAAAAGATTCGTTTGCGGATTAATACCTGTCAAATATTTGAATGTCTGTATCATATCACCCCTGTTCCTCCTTTCCTCCAAAGTATACATGTTCAGGTCAGCAAGTCTCTCTTCATACGTCTTGGAACGCAACTCCCATACCATCCTCGTAGCTTTTCTTTGCACCACTTCCATTTTTTTAACATCCTTCGCAAGATACGGCCTCCAAAACTGAACACAATACTCCAGGTGGGGCCTCACCAACGTCTTATACAGGGGCATTAAAACCTCCTTTCTTCTGCTGGTCACACCTCTCTCTATACAGCCTAGCAACCTTCTCGCTACGGCCACCGCCTTGTCGCACTGTTTCATCGCCTTCAGGTCCTCAGAACCTTGGAATCCCTATGGATTGAAATTCCATGTGTAAGGGAAAAATGATAGTGATAGGAGTGTACTGCCATCCACCTGGCCGGAATGAGCAGACAGATGTAGAAATGTTATCAGAAATTAGGGAGGCTAACAAACGGGGCAACACAATGATAATGGGTGATTTCAATTATCCCAATATATTAACTGGGTAAATGTAACATCAGGGCATGCTAGGGAGGTAAAATTCCTTGAAGAAATCAAGGACTGCTTTATGGAACAGCTGGTTCAGGGACCACCAACAAGAGGAGGAAAAATTCTAGACCTAGCCCTTAGTGGAGCGCATAATCTGGTGCAGGAGGTAATGGTGCTGGGCCCCCTTGATAACAGTAATCATAATATGATCAGATTTGATATCGTCTTTGAAGTACACACAGGAAATTCAATGCGTTAGCATGTAACTTTCATAAAGGAGACTATGATAAAATGAGAAGAATGGTGGAAATAAAAAAACAGAGGAGCAGCTGTGAAGGTCAAAAATTTACATCAGGCATGGATGCTGTTCAAAAATACCATCCTGGAAGCCCAGATCAAATATATTCCATGTACTAAAAAAGGAGGAAGGAAGACTAAACGACAGCCTGCATGGTTAAAAAGTGAGGTTAAGGAAGCTATCAGAGCTAAAAGAAAGTCCTTCAGAAAATAGAAAGATCTGAATGAAAATAATAAGAAACAGCATAAGGAATGGCAAGTCAAATGCAAAGAGAACAAAAGGAAATTCTCATTGTCTGCTCTGTGGGATCTATTGAGTTCTCCACGTATGTGGATTCTCTTTAGAAGTCAAATGCAAAGCCTGATAAGGAAGGCAAAGAGGGACTGAAAAAAAAGATTGCGTTGGAGGCAAAAACACACAGTAAAATTTTTTTTAGCCAAGAAGCTGGCAAAAGAATCAGTTGGACCGCTAGATGACTGAGGGGTAAAAGGGGCACTCAGGGAAGACAAAGTCATAGCAGAGTGATTAAATTAATTCTTTGCTTCGGTCTTCACAGAGGAAGGTTTGGGAGAGATACCGGTGCCAGAAATGGTATTCAAAGCTGACAAGTCAGAGAAACTGAATCAAAATCTCTATAAACCTGGAAGATGCAATGGCGCAATTTGACAAATTGAAGAGCAGCGAATCACCTGGACTGGATGGTATCCATCTCAGAGTACTGATAGAATTGAAAAATGAACTTGCAGAATAATAATATAGTTAGTAATATGTAATTTATCTTTAAAATCAAGCATGATACCGGAAGATTGGAGGGTGGCCAATGGAATGTTGATTTTAAAAGAAGGTTCCAGAGTTGATCCAGGAAATTATAGACCGGTGAGCCTGATATTGGTGCTGGGCAAAATGATAGAGACTATTATAAAGAACAAAATTACAGAGCATATTCAAAAGCATGGATTAATGAGACAAAACCAACATGGATTTAGTGAAGGGAAATCTTGAAGAGGTGGATAAAGGTGAGCCGGTTGATATTATGTACCTGGATTTTCAAAAGGCATTTGACAAAGTACCTCATGAAAGACTCCAGAGGAAATTGGAGAGTCATGGGATAGGAAGTAGTGTCCTATTGTGGATTAAAAACTGGTTAAAAGATATAAAACAGAGAGTAGAGTTAAATGGTCAGTATTCTCTTTTGGAGAAGGGTAGATAATGGGGTTCCCAATAGGTCTATGCTTTTTAGCATAATTATAAACAATCTCGAGACGGGAGTAACTAGTGAGGTAATTAAATTTGCTGACAACTCAAAGTTATTCAAAGTTGTTGAACTGCAAGAGGATTGTGAAAAATTACAACAGGACCTTACGAGACTGGGAGAGTGGGCATCCAAATGGCAGATGACGTTTAATGCGAGCAAGTGCAAAGTGATGCATGTGGAAAAGAGGAACCCGAACTATAGCTACGTGATGCAAAGTTCCACATTAGGAGTCACCAACCAGGAAAAGGATCTAGGTGTCATCATTGACAAAAAGTCTGTCCTAATTTTACCAGGTTTCTTATCCAGATGGCAGCCTTACCCAGATTTATTTGAACTGCGTGGCTGGCATTTTTTTTAAATGCTGACCATGGAGACTGAGTATTAGCTGAGGAAATTTTAGTCTAATATAAACTGAAACTAACAGTTGTTGTTATCATCAATTGCCCCACTCAGACATTGTAAATGGTCAATCTATTTGATATATTTATTAGCCGCACAATCCCGAAGTACTTGGCGGTGAACAAATCACCATACATAATAAAAGCACATAAAACAACAAGCATCTTAACATAAATGCTGTCTATAAACTTAGCTCATTGCTTGGTTTTGTGAACTAGGTTCCAAAATCTTGCTGGAACAACAAGGTTTTCAAACATCATTTAAACTGCACAAATTCTACAATACTCTTAGTGAAGATGGTAAAAAACCATTCCAGAGCTTGGGACCAACAACCTTGAACACTGATGACGTATTCTTTGAGTTTAATCATTTTAAAAGACAGTATTTCCAGCAAATTTAAATTAGAAGACGTAAAGTGACCTAACAGGTTGATAAATTTGTAGTGTTGAAGCAATGACCGGGGGAACTTTAAAAAGCCAATAATAACATTTTAAATATAATTCTCTTTTCTATCGGAAGCTAATGAAGGTCCTTCAAAACGGTGTGATATGATAGAACCATAGAAAACCAGTAACAATTCTTAGTTAATCCTATCAATAGTCAACGCATGGCATCACCACACTCTGAACAACTAACCTAAACATGAAAATATAGGGGCCCTTTTGCTAAGCTGCGCCAGCGTCTATGCGCGCCCAATGCGTGCCAAAATGTAGTTACTGCACAGCTACCGCATGGCTCTTGTGTGGTAATTTCATTTTTGGTGTACGTCCAACATGCGCGACCAAAAAAATAATTTTTATTTTTGGACACGTGTGACGGACGCGCGCCAAGTAGCACTTGATGCCTGTGTAGGTCATTGCCACCCGGTTACCATGTGAGTCTTTACTGCTAGGTCAATGGCTGGTGGCAGGGGCATAGCCAGACCTCGGCGGGAGGGGGGCCAGAGCCCGAGGTGGGGGGGGGGCACTGTTTAGTCGCCTCCCCTGCCTCCTCCCCCCCCAAACTTTGGAACCCCCCTCCCTGCTGCCAAAACCGCAAATCCCCCCCCCCTGCCCCGCCGCTGCATCAGCTACCTTGTTTGCTAGCGGGGGTCCCCAATCCCTGCCAGCTGAAGAGTCTTCTTCAGCGCCGGTCAACTCTGGCGCCTTCGTTGTGTGATCATCCTGCACAGGGCTACATGCAAGGTGCAGGACGTAAGGCGTCAGAAACAGATGATCACACAACGAAGGCGCCGGAGTCGACCGGCACTGAAGAAGACTCTTCGGCTGGCGGGGATTGGGGACCCTCGCCAGCAAACAAGGTACCTGATGCGGCGGCAGGGTGGCGGCAGGGGGGTCAAATGTAGAGGGGGCCAGGACGTAATTGGGGGCCCATGCCCCCGTGGCCCCATGTAGCTACACCCCTGGCTGGCGGTAAGGTCTCAGACCCAATATGGACGTGCAGCAATTTTGTTTTTGCCGCACATCCATTTTTGGCAAGAATTTTAAAAAGGCCTTTTTTTCACAGGCACTCTGAGAAATGGATCGGCGCGCACCCAAAACCCACGCCTACACTACCGCAAGCCATTTTTCAGCGCACCTTAGCAAAAGGACCCCATATTCACTTATGGAAATGTCATGTCTTAGGCCCCCTCCAACAAGCAGTCAAATCCCCCACCCCCGGTCTCTGCATCTCCCTTGGCAATCGATGCGCCCTCTCCCTGACTATACAAAGTTATGCTCCATCTTTAACAACTGATCCCCTTCCCCCTGTTCCGCACGTTCAAAACGAGAACGCCTGGCATTCGTGTCTCAGATAATCGTCTGAATGATGGGGAGAAGGGTAATTCCCCTCTCCCTTTTCCCCCTTGTCAGTGCATTCGGAGAAAGAGAGAGAAGCTGAGTTTTCTATCGATCCCTCTTGTCTCGCAGCTCCTCTATCTGATGAATGCAGGCAGCGATAATGAACCTCCAAATACGACTTCTTCCTAAAGAATAAACCGGTCCAGACCCAGGCGGTTAATATTTAACAGATTTAGAGCTATAAATATGGCAAATGGGACTTTTAATTAAATAAGCAGCTTTTTAAAAGGGCCCCTGGGCCAGGGAGGCTTTTGTTTAAATATGATTGATTTGACACAACCTCCTTTCTTTCGCTCTCTCAATGGCTGCGAGTCTAACGAGCACCGAGGCCTCTTCTCTCTCTCACTCCCTCCGAAAGACTGGGCCGGCGTACAGCGGGGACCAGGCGTTGCGTTTTGGTATTTTCCTCGGGGTTGATAAGGGCAGGTACAAATTTTCAGTTCTTCTTTGGCTATATTTGAAAATGCTGCAGGATCCCCCGCTGTTCTGAATTTTCTCAAACAGTGAAACCGTGCTGAAGTTCTCATCCTTCCAATATACAGTGAGGCCTGCAGCATCGCAATTGCAACAAAAGGCGTCTCATGCTATCTTAATGTCAATATACTGTAAGAAAGCCTTTGCAGTTTTAATTATATCAACATCATTCCCAGTTATAAAATAATTTACCAGGCTAGAAGTGATTTAAATTCCTTTGCGCTGTATCTGGTTAGTTTTTTTCAGGATGCTGACACAGATTGACTCAAAAACCTACGCTGAAAATATTTTTATTGCATTAAACCATTTATTGCATAAAGAACATTCCTGTCAAAGGTTTGTGTGTTTTCCACATCACCGCAAAAGCCTACAGCACATTTCTCTTTACAGTATAAAGGCCTTAGTTTACTTAGGACTTGAGCCTTCTCTATCTAAGGGTCTGGGTAGAAGACGGATCTCGCAGATCTCCCGAGTACTATCTTAAGAATGGACCGCTGTTCTGTTTGGACTGCTGCTGCTGCTACCTTCGGAATGTGGTGAGCGGGACACGACAGGCTACGTCGGCATGGAGGCTCCCCAAAACAGCGGTCCTCTGTTAAGGTCGTGTTCGCGTGGTCCGGGGAACAGCAGCGAAAACTTGACGACAATCCACGTTTAGAGGATTTGAAGGTATTAATATTAGAATCCGTGAATTTAAAACAGGATCCAGGAGAATCCGATGGGTCCGCAGGGTCCATCCTTTGCCTTATTCCTCCCCCCCCCCCCCCATCTGCTTTCCCACTCATTTCAGGTTCAATGCGGCTTACATATTATATACAGGTACTTATTTGTATCTGGGGCAATGGAGGGTTAAGTGATTTGCCCAGAGTCACAAGGAGCTGCCTGTGCCTGCAGTGGGACTTGAACCCAGTTCCCCAGGACCAAAGTCCACCACACTAACCACTAGGCCACTCCTCCACTATATATATATAACTTGTTATTGAAAGCTGATTTCCACAGCATATAGAAAATATGCAAGTCAATGACCAAAGTGGCTCAAGGGTAAAGAACATGTAATAATATCACATTAGTATGGGGTGGCCCATGCTCCTGCACTGTCACACAGCTCACTTATGGCTTATCTCAGCCTACTCACATGCATGTCATCTAGCATATACCTAGGGATTGACTGCTGCCCATACTTTCACAAGTCACCCTGCTCAATCGGTCCAGGATCATATTCCATGTCAAGTGGTCTGGTGGTCCCTGCGCGAAGGCTGCAGTATGGGGTCAAACAGATTGCTATATCTCAGCAAGTATTGCATCGGCGAACGTAATACTTTACCAAGTGTTCACTGGGGACATGTATGAATGTTCACAGGAAAATTTCATCGAAATCCGTGATGGTCACGCAGGGACCACCAGACCACTTGTCATGGAATGACTGTGATCATGGCCATCAGGTCACCATCCAACTATGCTCCTGCATTTCCCAATGTAGCTCCTTGTGACTCTGTTCAAAGTAACTTAACCCTCCGTTGCCCAAGGTACAAGATTGTGAGCCCACTAGGAACAGAAAGTACCTGCATATAGTACATGTAAACCGCTTTGGAGGTACCTACAGAAAGGCCATTATGAAATCCATGACCCTAAACTGGGGTAGGAAATTGTTTTTCTCTACAGCTTTTTCTTCGCTGTGTGCTCTCCTAAGTGACACCACCTATCAAATGGTACAACACAGGGTCAAGCTGCTCTCCCCTCAGTACCTAGTACCTGTGTAGCCTATTCACCTTGGGGGGAAAAAAGGAAGAAAGCTGGGGAAGTGTGCTGTCCATGAAGTGTGGTGGGTAGGTGGTCGACCAGACTCAAATCCCCTTGAGCTGGCTACCGCCCTCTTACCCTTCTCTTCATTTCCCTAATCCTGCATCAGGGAAGCAGTCAGGGAATTCACTGTGTCTTACATAAGTATTGCCATACTGGGAAAGACCAAAGGTCCATCGAGCCCAGCATCCTGTTTCCAACAGTGGCCAATCCTGGTCACAAATACCCAGCAAGATCCCAAAAATGTACAAAACATTTTATACTGCTTATCCCAGAAATAGTGGATTTTCCCCAAGTCCAGTTAATAATGGTCTATGGACTTTTCCTTTAGGAAGCCGTCCAAACCTTTTTAAAACTCCGCTAAGCTAACGCCTTTACCACATTCTCTGGCAACGAATTCCAGAGTTTAATTACACGTTGAGTGAAGAAACATTTTCTCCGATTTGTTTTAAATTCTAGTCCTAGAATTTTTGGAAAGCATGACCAGACGCTTCACATCTACCCATTCAACTCCACTCATTATTTTATAGACCTCTATCCTATCTCCCCTCAGCCGCCTTTTCTCCAAGCTGAAGAGCCCTAGCCGCTTTAGCCTTTCCTCATAGGGAAGTCGTCCCATCCCCTTTATCATTTTTGTCGTCCTTCTCTGCATCTTTTCTAATTCCACTATATCTTTTTTGAGATGCGGCGACCAGAATTGAACACAATATTCGAGGTGCAGAGAAATACACAGGCACTCGTGCAGGCAAATCCTTTTCTAAAATACTGACAAATACTATCCTGACCAGGACATCCCAATTCTGACGTCCACATTCTGTGTAAAATTGGGATCCACATCAAGTGGCTCAGACTTATACACAAGTTTATTAACACCTTCAAAATGAACTACAAGGTATACGGATACAGAAGTGGTATTTAATAAATTTAAATTGCTCTTAAAAAAATCAAACATCAAAGTAGTATACAAATCAAAAACATAATTAAAATATAAAGCAAAAAATATACAATCAACAAAGAATCATAGCATGAAATCACAGTGAACCAAGAAGAAAGGACAGAAGAGACAAACTAAGGGAAAAGGTGAAAAGTGGGGCTGCCGAGCAAAATCTGGTCTTCTGGCTAATGGCTAGCCCAGAAAGTAAAAAGGTTACTTAAGCCTTGAGGGGGAAAAGCCATCTAAAAGTGCATTTTAAGACCAGATCTACTGCACACTTTAAAATAGAAGCATTTGAAATCTAGGCAACTATTTTCTCTCCGTCATCCATCTATGCCCTAGGAAAGCCTGTTTTTTTGCCACAGCTAAAATTAGGCTGCTGGATTTATCCCTTTGAGTGGTGCAATTTCTCTCCCTGGTGATGTAGCTGAATAATAGGTAAGTACACGGGGAAACATTTCATCTTCTGTTTTTGCTTTCTTTTACGTCTTTGTTTTGGTTTTCTCTATTACATCATTTTGTTTGTCCAAAAGCAGATGTGGTAACATGACTTTGCAGCTGGCTGCAGGACTCAAAGTCAACGGAAAAACTTGATTGGTGAACAAGTCATCAAATCAAGACAGTCTTCCTGATACAGACTCACTTCCAGGGGTGTAGCCAGACCTCGAGGTGGGAGGGGACCAACTCAAAGGGAGGGGGCACATTTTGATACATCACCCCGCCACCCCCCCCCCCCCCGCCACCTTGTTGCCCCATAGCTCCCGCCACTGCACATACCTTGACTGGCGGGGATCCCCAACCCAACCCCTGCCAGCTGAAGCATGTTTTCCAGCGCTGGTCTCCGGTGTGTAAAGGGGTCCGCTTCCTCCACTCTGGGTTGGGGCCGGCAGCCCTGTTAGGCTCACAGGTTTCCAGCAAAGAACCAGACTGCCATACGGACTTAAGACCAAAGTGCTTATTCTCATTTCAGTTCCACTCTCAAAATTGAAATGCAGTTCACAAACAGGGTTCAGGCCGGGTTCCAAACTACAGCCAACATTCAGTTCCTTAACAGTTCAGGCCCACTTCCTTTGCACTACCTTCCCCCCTCTCCCTCAGAAGGGCTCAGTCAAAGTTCAGCCTGCTGTTCTATACATCCCAATAATTCAACCCTTTCACCAATAGTCTCTTCCAAGGAAACCAATATGTCATGCTCATGTCCTCTTCACAGCACCCAGGAGGACCCTGTACCAAACAGGGCTGGCAGCTTTCCTCCTACCTCACAGCACCACACCCCTGTGGCCTCTCACACTGCCTTTGTGCTGGACAGGGCTACATTTGCATTCTCCCACTCCATGGCAGAGTACTCTTCCCCCCCACCAGGGAAGCTCCAGTGGCAGGGCCTTTCCATCCTCTACCTCTACATGGTAGCTTCTCTCTCAATTAGTTTCCTCTCCCTCCTGGTGCCTGGGAGCCACATAGAAATCTCTCTCTCCTCTCACAGCTGAAGGGAATTATATACTGGCGATGCAGCTAAGGGACTGAACTTCACCTCTCCTCCTCCCTCTAGTGGGGAAGGGAGTAACTGGCTCCCCTAGCACTGAGCCACTGCTCCCCCTGCTGAGGTAGGAAATCCATTCCACCCCTTTGGGACTACCCTCCTCTCTCCTGCTTGCAAGGGCTTCTGGGAACCGTAGTTCAGGGATTAGCTGCTTCTCTGCGCACCGCATTTCCTGTCCTGCTCTCTTTTCACCTAAGGTCATGTCCGACATGCTTCTTTTAATTAAATTGAGCATGTGTGAATGCTCAGTCTCACTAAAACGAGCGTGCCGGATGTGAGGGGAAGAGAGAACAGGGCAAGAAATGCAGTGACGCCAGAGACCAGCGCTGGGAAAAAAAATGCTTCACCTGGCAGGGGTTGGGGACCCCCACCAGTCAAATCGGGGGCACAGATCTAGTTTGGGGGGGCCCAGGCCCCCATGGCCCGCCGTAGCTACGCCACTGCTCACTTCCACCTTGGGCAACAACCATATTGCATTTACTTCCTTCTCTCTTTATCTTCAGTCCAGTTCCTCATGCTTAAATCAAGGCTTGGCTTTTGGATAGTCACAGAAAAATAAAGGTATTCCTTTACCTTTGAGGTCTTCTGTTCCTTCTTATGCAGTCCCTGAGCTTCTACAGGGTGCAAACCTCTGAGCTAGGGCCACTCCTTAGTTCCCTGGGATTCCCCAATGTATCTATTTATTTTAAACACTTCTAACCCGCCTATAAACTAGGCGGTTTCCATAAAACATACACATCAACGTAAAACAAAACATTATCAAGTAACAAAAATATAACATAAAATACTACTAACATAATCCAAAATATAAGCTGCTGCCATCATAACTGCCAAAACTGTACTATATCAATGGTATGCTTGAACAAAAAGCTGTGTTTTTAATAATTTCTTAAATTGTTGGAAACTAGTATTTAAGTGAAGCTGACCTGGCAAGGCATGCCACATTAATGGTCTTGTTATGCAAAATGCAGAAACCCTAGTAAAGACATATTGTACTGAAGACACCAATTGCAAACTCAGGCACGTTGGAGGAGTGGCCTAGTGGTTAGGGTGGTGGACTTTGGTCCTGAGGAACTGAGTTCAATTCCCACTTCAAGCACAGGCAGCTCCTTGTGACTCTGGGCAAGTCACTTAACCCTCCATTGCCCCATGTAAGCCGCATTGAACCTGCTATGAGTGGGGGGAAAGCACGGGGTACAAATGTAACAAAAATAAAATAGATACTATTGGAGATTCTACATGGAATGTTGCTACTATTGGAGATTCTACATAAAATGTTGCTATTCCACTAGCAACATTCCATGTAGAAGGCTGCGCAGGCTTCTGTTTCTGTGAGTCTGACGTCCTGCACGTACGTGCAGAAGCCTGCGCGGCCACATTGGTGATCTGAAAGGGCTGACTTCTTCTACATGGAATGTTGCTAGTGGAATAGCAACATTCCATGTAGAATCTGAAATAGTAGCAACAGTGGAGGAGTGGCCTAGTGGTTAGGGTGGTGGACTTTGGTCCTGGGGAACTGAGGAACTGAGTTCGATTCCCACTTCAGGCACAGGCAGCTCCTTGTGACTCTGGGCAAGTCACTTAACCCTTCATTGCCCCATGTAAGCCGCATTGAGCCTGCCATGAGTGGGAAAGCGCAGGGTACAAATGTAACAAAAAAAGAAAATCTGATGTTAAAGACCTTCCTGATGTAGACAGAGTGAAAACTTAGCCAAAATACCAAAGCATTTCAACATGTATTATTTGATGAAATATACTTGATATGAATGACTTACTTATTTAATCTCTTGAACCCATCTACCTTAAATATACTGAAGAGAAAACGACATTGACCCAGAATCTATCTCCCACCTTACCCTCCTCTCTCTATCACCTGTCTCTACCTACCTACCCATCATCCTTCTATTATGTTATCTCTTGAGCAGGGACTGTCCCTCCCTCCCCGTGTTTAAACTTGTACAGCGCTGCGTAACCCTGGCAGCGCTATAGAAATGCTAAGTAGTAGTAGTAGTAGTAGTACTTAATTTCCTACTTTACATAACAAAATTCTGTGTTACCTATTACTATGTAAGCCGCATTGAGCCTGCTTTTAGTGGGAAAGTGCGGGATACAAATGTAATAAATAAATTTACTTCTAAGTTTTAATATTTTATGTATCCTAACTGTAGTACTACTTTGTATTTTCATTCCGTTAATGGCGATCGTCATTACGGCATAATGTAAGCCACATTGAGCCTGCAAATAGGTGGGAAAATGTGGGATACAAATGCAGTAAAAAAAAAAATAAATAAAATAAAAATACTCATAACGTTATACCGCACTCGATATTTCATGGGTAACCAATGAAGTTGTTTCAAAAATGGAGTTATATGTTCAAATCTGGAAACACAAAAAACCAACCTAGCAGCTGCATTTTGTACTGTTGGTAAAGCTTTGATCCTGTACTCCGGGACATCCAAATAAAGAGAATTGCAATAATCAATTTTTGACAAAATCATAGCCTGAATAACACTTCTAAAATCCACTGTACATAACATGGGTTTTAAACGAAACAACGTCCATAACTGATGGAAAGCTGATACATGCATAATTTGTTCTTTTTTTTTTTATTATTAATATTATCCAATATTTTACAAGACAATCCTCTTGTTCAGGAAAAGTATCTAATAATCTACAAATTATGTAAAGATAGTAAAACAAAAAGGAAAAAAGTGAGGCTTAAAAAGCTTCACATTAACAGGAAAACTATACTCAAGTCCATACATGTGATCCAAGATTTCAGGAAATTACTGGAGACAAAATATCTAAAGGTTAATAATAAAAAAAAAAATTCTACAAGTACTGTTAAGTGGAGCAAACACTTACGCTTATCCACTTTCACTGAGGTTATGAGTGCGGATACATGAGACGGCTCTGTAAATACATATTTTTTTTCCTTAAACTTTATTATACACTTGCAGGGGTATCTTTAAAAAAAAAAAGGTACCCCCCCCCCCCCCCCCCCCAAGTGTAAAACTTCAGGCCTAAGGAGCAGGAATTGTTTCCTTCGTCGTCGTGTCTCCTTGGAGACATCAGGAAACAATAAAACTTTTAAACCCAAAAAGGGTTTATCTTTATTTCGGAAAAACAGACGAAAGATCCAATTCTTGTCTGGTAATAGTGCGACTGTCGCCACCAATGTAGCTGCAGTTGCTAATTCGGTATCTGAGGTCTCAAGCAAGAGAGAAACATTTATCGGAGCTTCGGGTTGAGAGGTTCCTTTCCCAGGAATATAACAAACCATAGTCATTGGTGGTAGATTCTGTTCAGGAATTGATACATTTTCACGCATATAGCGTTTCAACATATCCATAGGAGCAACATTTTGAAGTTTAGGAAAGTTGACAAATCTTAGATTATGATTTTTAGTGTAATTATCAAAAGTTTCCATTTGTTCTTTATTTGAAAGATGACAGTCCAAGATTACACCCAACAATCTTATCTCCTTCTGTACTGGTACATCAGCTGCACCCACACGAACAGTCCGAGGCCAACATTCATCCTCTTTTTCTCCTATCACAAGAATTTCAGTTTTACCAACCTTTAAATTAAGTTTATTGGTTGTCACCCACTTACAAATTGCATTCATACAAGATGTCAAACATGAGGACAACTGTTCTCCCCAAGATACTATTGGAAAAAAAATTGGTTATCATCGGCATAAAGCCAGTACTCAACATTTAATGTTTCAAAAACTTCACACAAAGGAGCCATAGGAACTGCAGCCCAGACATCACCTTAGGGAGGATTCTTCCACTTAGAGCTTCCCTCCAGGAGATCTCTGCACTTTGATCTCTCTCCTGGAGACTTCTTGCCTTCAGAGGCATAGCCAGACTTTGGCAGGAGGGGGGTTCAGAGCCCGAGGTGAGAGGGACATTTAAGCCCCCCCCCCCGGCACCGCCAACCCCCCCCCCCCCGCCATCGCCAACCCCCCCCCCCCGCCACTTTTGACCAGGTACCTTTGCTGGTGGGGGTCCCCAACCCCTGCCAGCCGAAGTCCCCTTCAGCGCCGGTCTCCGAGTCCGGCGTGCAGGACTCACGTCAGAAACAGAATCCAGTTCAGCAATGTGCTGGAGACCGGCGCTGAAGAGGACTTTGGCTGGCGGGGGTTGGGGACCCCCACCAGCAAAGGTACTTGACGGCAGCAGCAGGGGAGGTTTGGCAGCGGCGGGGGAGGGGGGTCAGATGTGGTGGGGGAGGGTCAGATGGCGAGAGAGGTCCAGAGCCCGAGGTGAGGGGGCACATTTTAGCCCTCCCGGCACCGCCAACCCCCCCTCCCCCGCCACCACCACCAACAACTTTGACCCCCTCTGCCGACGACCCTCTCGACCCTGCCCCGGCCCGCTGTCGCCTACCTTTGCTGGCGGGGGACTCCAACCCCTGCCAGCCGAAGTCTTCTTCCTTTGTTTGGTTTCTGAGTCTGACGTCCTGCACGTTGTACGTGCAGGACGTCAGACTCACAGAAACAGTACGGAGCCTTGCAGATCAGCCAGCGAGGTCCTCTTGTTCCGGCGCAAGGCTTCGTTCTGTTTCTGTGAGTCTGATGTCCTGCACGTACAACAGAAAGAAGCTTTGCAGATCAGCCAGCGAGGTCCTCTTCTTCCAGCGCAAGGCTTCGTTCTGTTTCTGTGAGTCTGACATCTTGAACGTTGTACGTGCAGGACGTCAGACTCACAGAAACAAAACGAAGCCTTGAAGATCAGCCAGTGAGGTCCTCTTCTTCCGGCGCAAGGCTTCGTTCTGTTTCTGTGAGTCTGACGTCTTGCACATTGTACGTGCAAGACGTCAGACTCAGAAACCAAACGAAGGAAGAAGACTTCAGCTGGCGGGGGTTGGGGTCCCCCACCAGCAAAGGTAGCAGACGGCGACGGCGGGTTGGCAGCGGGAGGGGGGGTTGAGAGGGTCATCGGCAGGGGGTCCAGGACCAAATCTACGAGGGCCCAAGCCCCGGTGGCCCCATAGTAGCTGTGCCCCTGGTGCCGAGGCCCCCTCTTACTGTAGCTGCTAAAAGGGAAGTCTCTCTTTCCTACAGGAAATAGCTGTGCAGCAAGTAAAGCACTTGGTGTATGGCCATTTTGGGGGGGGGGGGGGGAAGCCCTTACCACCACCCATTGAAGTGACGGTAATGGCTCTCGTGCTAACCCGGTGGCAACTGGGCATCGTGCGGCACTGCCTGATTACCACTGGGTACACTGCGGAAATGACGGTGCACTAGGGGTGGGAGGTACCGCCGGGCTTCTACGATAGCCTGGCGGTACTTCCTGTATAGCGAGCAGTAAGCCCACGCTGGGCTTACTGCTGCTTAGTAAAAGGAGCCCTAAGGGACTTGCCCAAGGTCACAAGAATCAGTGGGATTTGAAACCTGGCTTCCCTGAGAAAAAGAAAGAAAGAAAAGTTGATTAATATAAAAATTCTATAAAAATTCTTTAAAAAAATGAACCAATGAAGAGGTGGGGTGCTATGTACATTGCCATAAAAACCCTTTTTGCTGGCGATGAGCACCGCTGAGATCACTATATATAAAAAGTTACTAAAAGTGAATGTGAAAGTTATTCCGAAGAATGTTTATGTGAAATTTCCTTACTGAAAATTTTGTGTACTGGAGTCTGTTTGGGTACCTGACAACTATATACTTCCCCTGATTCTCAGCCTGCTGTTCTAACCATTAGGCTACTCCACTCCAGACTGGGCTTTGAACTCCTAGTTGCAAATAATCAGATGAGCAGCTCTTAGAAAACTATCACGATCGGATTTCTCACCTTGGCTTTGGATATTATTATTTGAATTTAGTTCCCACTTTTTAATTAGTTATGTTGTTTTAGTGATTTTCTTTTTTGGGGGGGGGGGGTGAAGGGGGCTCATGTAGGAAACTGGATTTCATGCCTTGTGCTAGGTTAAATGATAATGTTTGTATTGTTTGTGTTTTGAGCTGGATGGTTCATAAATTTTTCATTACTGTCTACGCTTGGTCTGTCTGGCTGAACAAGGGTATAAACAAGTCTAAAACAAAACGGAGAGTAATTCATCTATAGCCAGTTCAGACACGGGAAAGGCCTCCTGTAATACCGTGTGGCTGTTTGCGAGCAAATTTAAGATGGCTGTATTTATATGTGCATTTCTTGGGTGGAGTACAGACAGAGTGGACTGCACATGGATATTTTATAAAATACAGTACTTGCTCAATTTACAGCAATGTCATAGCAGGTGTAAATATGGCCTAGATTTTCCATGCTACTGGGATGGTTCTGGAAGCCCTACTGTAGAAAAGCAAGTGCCTGTGTCACCTTTATAAAAACACCCTTATAATGACAATTCAAATTTTTTTTTATTTTCAAAACTTTTATTGTAGAACGTGGCAGAAATACAAAACTGAAAAGATAGCAAAACAACAGTATGCAATCAAAGCTTCGATCACAACCAGCCCCTACCCTAAAAACTCCCTTGTTCTCCCCCCCAACTATATCCCATTGCCCCCCCCCCATGAAGGAACACGTGCAGTTCACACCACACGAACTCTCGTCCACGCTCTCATTACCTCTCGCCTTGACTACTGCAACTTACTCCTCACCGGCCTCCCACTTAGCCATCTATCCCCCCTTCAATCCGTTCAGAACTCTGCCGCACGTCTTATATTCCGCCAGAACCGATATACTCATATCACCCCTCTCCTCAGGTCACTTCACTGGCTTCCAATCAGATACCGCATACAATTCAAGATTCTCCTCCTTACCTACAAATGCACCCGGTCTGCAGCTCCTCACTACCTCTCCTCCCTCATCTCCCCCTATGTCCCCACCCGTAACCTCCGCTCACAGGACAAAGCCCTTCTCTCAGTACCCTTCTCCACCACTGCCAACTCCAGGCTCCGCTCATTCTGCCTTGCCTCACCCTGTGCCTGGAACAATCTTCCTCAACCCCTACGCCAAGCCCCCTCCCTACCCATCTTCAAGTCTCTGCTTAAAACTCACCTCTTCAATGCTGCTTTCGGCACCTAATCTTTCTGAATTATAGTATTCCTATCAGACGGACTCTATACTCTATACTTGTTTTTAGATTGTACACCTGTCTTTTAGATTGTAAGCTCCTTGAGCAGGGACTGTCCTTCTATGTTAAATTGTACAGCACTGCGTAACCCTGGTAGCGCTTTAGAAATGTCAAGTAGTAGTAGTAGTAGAACCTGCCTCCCTGACACCCTCCAGTAAGTTACCAAAATTAATATCTATGTTAAGATTGTTATGGTGGGCCTGATGCTCACAATCAAGTAGATCACAGAGTAGGGTAGGCTGACTCTTCCGAAAACAGCAAGGGAGATGAGTATGCAATATATGAGTTGTTTGGTGATTTTTCAATAAAGACTCTATACGCTTCTCCCTTGCTGTGTTTGGAAGAGCCAGCCTACCCTACTCTGTGATATACTTGTCTATATTTTACTTCATAGAAGTTACTCTGCTACCCATGAGGACACCATACATATCTTACTCTTGAAATATATAGCGTATTAATCTCCACTAAATGATGTATCCTCCACACATTCTACTTGTATATGTACCTGCAGGTAAGGGCTTAATAGTCAACAAATAAAATCCTACTTCCTGTTTGTCTGTCCTAATTATATTGTAAGCTCTGTCGAGCAGGGACTGTCTCTTCATGTTCAAGTGTACAGCACTGTGTACGTCTAGTAGCGCTATAGAAATGATAAGTAGTAGCAGTGGTGTAGCCACAGGTGGGCCTGGGTGGGCCAGGGCCCACCCACTTAGGGCTCAAGGCCACCCAACAGTAATACACATTTAGCAGTAGCTGGTGGGGATTCCAAGCTCCACCAGCTGAAGTCTTTCCCCTGATGGTAACCAAAACGCTACTCTCCACGATAGCGGCACCTGCGCATTCTCAGTTTTCAGCACATGCCTGCTGCAGAGTGCTAAGGTAGAAAGAAGCGTTTTCACGCCAGCTGAGGTATTTTTTTGGGTGGTGGTGGTGAGGGGAGAACACTTGGTGCCCGCCCACTTCTTGTCTAGGCCCACCCAAAATCTGTTGTCTGGCTACACCCTGAGTAGTAGTAGTAGAAAGCTGTTGGAGGGTTCTGTGGCAGAGTGATGATGGTGCAGCCCCAGCCTGATGTTATGCAAGAGCAGAGGAAGCACCAACTCTGATCCGTAATGTCATCAAGAGTAAGTAGGACAGTAAAAAAATTCTGAGGGACATGGTGCATGGTCACAGGCACACACACAGCTGAAGGGATGTATCCGAAAAGGAATGCCTCATTGAAGCTGTTTCCTACAATCAAAACCCACAGCAGCTGAGCCCACATCTGGGTCTATGGATCACCTATATTCCCTCCAAAATTCTCTTCTCAGGAGATTCAAGCACTTGATTCTTTAAATGCCTCTGTGATTTCATTTAGTTACAAGGTTAGGTTTCTTCTTCTCCCCCCCCCCCCCCCCCCCCAAGAATTTGGTTTTGGGTTCCCCTGGCCAGACTCTCCAGACATGAATCGTTCTGTTAACCCTTTAGATATCCAAATTATTTTGAGACCTGCTGTATCATTACTTTACTTTCTTGGCTTTATAACCCACACTCATCTGAGTCAAGAACTAGGTTCTGTGTGGCTTACACTATATTAATCAGATATACAAATATAGGTCAGGGGTGCATGAAGAGGGAGAAAAGAGATAAATAGAAGAGTTAACATATCTAGGGAGGGGTGTGCAGTAACACGATCTGGTTATAGCTTGTCGTGATGTCTGTCGCTACATCGATCAGCAGGAATTTATTGCAAAAACGTTCATAGGTGATGTTGTGTCGTGTGTCGTTGGGCAATGTATTCCACTACTTGGCCATGTTGAATGGGAAACCTCTGGTGTGGGCTGATTTGTAGCTGGGAAGGTGGATGATGAGGCAGTCTCTCAACTTCTCCTTGAGGTTTGGTTGCGGTAGTTCTACTAGTGACATTGTGTTACAGGCCAGTATCCAAAAAAACACAACGAAAACGGAAGATGTACAGAAAGACCAAACTAAAATCACAAATGTAAAAAAGCCAATATCATTTATTAATAAATAATATTGGCTTTTTTACATTTGTGATTTTAGTTTGGTCTTTCTGTACATCTTCCGTTTTCGTTGTGTTTTTTTGGTGCTTTTTACGGGAGATTTGGACTCTCTTCGTCGTTACAGGCCAGTATCCAACATCCCGTTTCCAGGGAAGCATAGAACAAACAGTCTGTGTTCAACTTAATGAATGGCTAGAAAAGAGTAACTGGCTAGATCCATGTCAATCTGGATTCAGAGCTGGTTATGGAACAGAAACGGTCCTCGTATCCCTGCTAGATGATCTTCACAGAAACCAAGACAAGGGATTTGCCTCAATGTTAGTACTGCTAGATTTCTCGGCAGCTTTTGACACTGTGGATCATGATATCTTGTTAGCACGACTGACAGAAACGGGTATCAATGGAACAGTACTTGCCTGGTTCAGATCCTATCTATCAGACAGGCAACAATCCATAATGATTGGCAGCAATTCATCACCACCATGGACACTGACCTGCGGGGTACCACAAGGATCGATACTGTCACCTATTCTGTTCAATATCTACCTCAAGCCACTAGCTGAGCTGATTCGGTCAATGGACACTGTGCAACCATTCATACCCATTGAACCTGACTTACCTACAGCCTTGAATAAACTGATCACTTGTCTAACATCAATTCAAGAATGGGTTAAACACAACAAACGTTGCCTGAACCCAAGTAAAACTGAGCTTCTCTGGGTCCCTAACACAAGTGGATACATACCTGACATCAAAATCCCTTTTTGGAAGTATGAACTCCCCCTCAAATCACAAGTCAGGAACCTTGGAATACAGTTAGATTCAATACTTACTCTGATTCCCCAAATCCAAGCAACCTTCAAGAGCTGCTTCTACTATTTGCGACAGCTACGCTGCCTCTACCTTACATCGAGAAGGTAAATCTTATCCCAGTTGTGCATACCATGGTAACATCAAGACTGGATTACTGCAATGCACTATACAATGGTCTGACTACAAAGAGCTGGTACCAGCTCCAGTTGATTCAGAATGCAGCAGCAAGACTCATAGAAGGTTGCAAGCGACGTGACCACATCACACCATTTTTGCAAAAACTTCATTGGCTACCAGTACAATACAGGGCTAAATTTAAAGCTCTATGTCTGATCTTCAAGGCCCTAAAAAGGAAATGGCCCCGAGTGTCTGAAGAATAGGATGATCCTCCATACACCGCCAAGGACACTAAGGTCCTCCCAAGGACTACACCCTCTCCAAAAGACATTACACGATGTGATACCCGCAAGCGAGCCTTCTCCGGAGTGGCTCTTCAACCAAGCCTTTAATGGAAGAAGTAACTAACTTGTTAGTCTCACTCACACACACAAGGATTGACTCGGGCTGCACATACTGCAGCGGGACATGTTTGTCCACTCCTACCCTAGCTGAGATAATATTTAACCATATCTCTGACCTCACGTGCAACTTTCTTCAAATCAGTCACCTTACTTTCTAATTCTTCCTACTTTCTTACTCATCTATATGTTACAACTTTGCCTTACCCTTCACTACCAATTATAATGTTCTAGTACTTATTGTGTTGTCATTGCAAGTAGTATACCATGCCATACTTTGTATTGTTGTTCGAATATTTTTACTGCTCTAATTGCCTATTGCTCATGTTTGATCTATTCTTACTGTATACCGCCTTGAGTGAATTCCTTCAAAAAGGCGGTAAATAAATCCTAATAAATAATAAATATATGTTTCATATGCTCCATATATGTTATGTTCCATGTATGTTTGCACCTTAACGCAATACCAGTTGTAATTCTGTTAACCAGAAATGGCAACCACCATTACAGCAAATGTAAGCCACATTGAGCCTGCAAATTGGTGGGAAAATGTGGGATACAAATGCTACAAATAAATAAATAAATAAATAAATAAAATAAATAAGTCAAATGCTGATGACATGTTGAATTGGAGGATTATGACCCTACGACCCGTTCTGATCTCTTTTCTCAGTTCTGACACCAGAGATATTGTGCTGTGGCATGGAAAAGTATGTCATATATTCCATAAATTGACTTGTGGCTATGCCTTCCATCACCTTGGTAAGTAGGGGGATGGAAGCTACAGGTCTAGAGTTGGATACTACATCTCATTTGATCTTGCTATTTTTGGGGATGGGGTTAAGATGATGACTCCTTTCTCCTTTGGGAATTGGCCCCGGTGAAACATGGAAGTGATGTATTTCGTCAGTCAATGTATGAATGCATTGGGGGTGTTCTTCAGCAGGAAATTCGGACAGGTATCTAGTAGACATTGTGATTTAGCGTATTTAGTCTCACGATTTTTAACAATGTCGATGGAGGGAGGTGTGAAAGTTGTCCATGCATTCTCATCCGGTGGCCATCTTATTATGTGGAGTAACTTCATTGCCCCATCAGCGTGGTTTTCAGGGAACTGCTGGTATTGCAGGTATGCAAGACAGATCCTTTCTTGACACTTGGAAGTCTGTAACAAAGACCAAAAAAACATTGAGAACTAAGCTGACACATCCTACACACACAAAAAAAGAGTCACGTCAAGACTTTATATGCTGAATTCTGCACACTCTTGTCATGGAAGAAACAAAAAGTGAAGGGGTTTCTCATTTCAAATGATGAACAAGTAAGATCATTCTTATTTGCATAAGGTAATCTCATGACGTGGCATTCGTTATATTTCATATTTGTTTACATTTGTGATAAACAGGATTACATGCATAACAATGCTTGCCATTAATTTATGTACTTATATTTTGTAATAATATATGCTTAGTGTAATTGTTAATTGAGCACTTTTATTGTAAACCAGAGAGACAAGACAAACAGGAAGAGAAGAGAACTGAAGGACAGTATCAGAGGAGATAAGGAAAAGGAAAGATCTGAAGGATTAGGTTGAACAGACATCAAATAAAGGATGAAATGGAGGGCAGGGAGAGAGAGAGTGCAAAATTGTTCAGCCGGAGAGGTACAAAATCGTCCCTACCTGGTTGCTCAGTCTGCACCAGTTAACTTGAAGATATGCTGCTGCGAGGCTCGGCAAAACGAGTTCTCCTGGATTACTGCCTCTCCTTCCCCGACGTTATAGTATGTAACATACCCACTGAAATTTCCAATTCCATCTAGCCCTTGCTTCCACAACACATAAATTCAGAAAATAGAACATGATGGCAGATAAAGACCAAAAAGCCCACCCCATCTGCCCAGTTTCATCCCTAGTGCATCACAGACCTCAGCTGATTTCTGGCTTTCCTTCACAAGAGATGAAGACATGCGGAATCTGCCTTCACGAGACGTTTTGCTGATGGATAGGTCAGAGATTGGGGTGAAAATGCACTGGATTAATTCCTATGGAACTGAGGTGATGCAGCATTTCAGGCTTTTGACTAAGATCAAGTATAAGGCTGCAGCTATGAACTGAGCTCAGTCCCCTCTAGGTCTTTTGGCTGAGATTGAAAATATGTAGATATTAGGGCAGTGGTTCTCAAACCGGTCCCTGGGACACATCTAACAGGTCAGGTTTTCAGGATACCCACAATGAATATGCATGAGGTAAATTTGCCTGCAGTACCTCCAATGTATGCAAATTTATCTCATACATATTTATTATGAACGTCCTGAAGACTGGGTTGAGAAACCCTGCTCCACCACCCTGCTACCACACCTCCTTGGGGACACAACTTATCTTGCAAACATTGCCAGCTGAGAGGACTAAAGATCATGCTATAAGAAAAAAGCTCACAAAAACTTGAGGTAGAAAATTGCCAGTTACAAAGCTGATGGCAATTTTATAACTTGGCGTCAAGATTAGGCACCTGAATGACATGCGCTTAGTGCCAATTCTATAACCTCTTCTCGGCATCAAGATTCCATTATAAAATACTATTGTAAGTTGACGCCTAGAATTCATTCAAATGTATTGAGAAAAAAACTCAACGCGGCCAAGTTTCAGTGTACAATAAATCTGAATTGGTGTTCACTCTGGCAGCTCTTCCTTCCGTAGACCTCTTTCACTGGTGTTGGTTGTGTAAAGTTAAGCGCCAACAGTTATGCCAAGTCAATGGCAGTTGTAACTGCTGGCGCCTAATTGTGCCCTAAAGTGCGCATTAACCTCCAGTATTCTATAAGTGACATGCGTATCTCACAGACACACCCATGACTCACCTGTATTAGCACATCGCTGTCCTTATTTTGGTTTTGACCTATTATCCATATTTGTGATGTACATAGGACTCCTGAAGAAGGCTTGTGTGCCGAAACACGACCCGTGTTGAGTCTTACTTGAATACATTTGATGGACGCTATTATTACTAGCTTATTGACGTTCAGTTACAATCTTGGACATTTGTGCTTTTGGTGACGTCCTTTGTTTGGTTTGTCTTTTGACTTCTGTGAAAGCTTCTTGTTTTCCTTTTTCTGTGTGTCACCTATACTCCATTCATCTATACCCCTTCGCACTTATGCACTAAGCTATGCTGCCACATATGTTATAAAGCAGCATCTAGCACTTACACACTATTTCTGGGATAAGCAGTATAAAATGTATTGTACTGTTTTGGGATCTTGCCAGGTACTTGTAACCTGGATTGGCCACTGTTGGAAACATGATGCTGGGCTTGAATAACCTTTGGTCTGTCCCAGTGTGGCAATACTTATGTACTTATGTACTTGGGATTCTGAATGGAATCTTGCTACTCTTTGGGGTTCTACATGGAATGTTGCTACACTTTGAAATTCTGCATGGAACCTTGTTGTTCTTTAGAATTCTAGAATCTTGCTATTCTTTGGGGTTCTACAGGGAATGTTGCTACACTTTGAAATTCTGCATGGAATCTTGTTGTTCTTTAGAATTCTAGAATCTTGCTATTCTTTGCAATTCTACATGGAATGTTGCTTCTCTTTGGGTTTTTGCCAGGTATTTGTGAACTGGATTGGCCACTGTTGGAAACAGGATGCTGGTCTCGATGGACCTTTGGTCTTTCCCAGTATGGCAATACTTATGTAATTATGTACTTATGTACATGTAACTGCTTTAGTGGCGTCAATCTCGTCAGTAAGAACTATTATTCTGTACCTTTATGCGCACAATTGGCACCTATCATTAGGCCTCAAAATACTACAAAACTTCACTAGAAACGTGTTCAAAGGTTGGAATTTAAATCAAGCATTTTAGTTTCAGAAGGAAAACTCTTCAGATTCTAATTGGGCATGTTATCATTTATTTTGTTACATTTGTACCCTGTGCTTTCCCACTCATGGCAGGCTCAATGTGGCTTACATATTGTATACAGGTAGTTATTTGTACCTGGGGCAATGGAGGGTTAAGTGACTTGCCCAGAGTCACAAGGAGCTGCCTGTGCCTGAAGTGGGAATTGAACTCAGTTCCTCAGGACCAAAGTCCACCACCCTAACCACTAGGCCACTCCTCGTGATCTTCAGCATCTTTCATCGGCATAAAAACCTTCTGGACTTAAAGCATGTCAAAAAACGGAAGTGCAAAACCCTCAACAAACTGTTGTATCATTTTTAACTTTGAGAACTTATCTTCAGTGTCCTCCCAACAATGGCCAGTGTTTGGCAGGAATCTTTACTGCTGCCTTAGGGGATCTTTCAGACTTTAGCTCCACTTTTGTGCTCTATCTAAGCTCATTCCATTGAGCATCCGAAAAATCTATTTTTAGGTTCCATTTTATAGAATTGCCTTTCAAATATACGCTTCGTTGTCTACATGTGACATCAAGAGGTTGAGACTGAGTGATGCAGAGAAGCATTGAAATGCTCTTGCAGCCACAACGTTCCCATTACTGGTAGAATATATGCAGTGCTATCAGTCAGCTTGATATGAGTGGCCATCGACTGGCCATTCTTCCTTTTGCAGGGTATCTGAAAACAAAAATTAGATGATGCTTGCTTAGTGTTATCAACCAGTGCAGTGTTGCTCAAACTTTCCTGGAGTACCCTCCAGCTAGTCTATTTCTAGAAATATGCATAATGAATATACCCCCCTCTCCTACCCAGTTAAATCACTTTTAAATGTATTTGTTACATGTGTATTCCACATTTTCCCACCTATTTGTAGGCTCAATGTGGCTTACATAGTACCGGAGAGGCATTTGCAGGCTCCGGTGTGAACAAATACAGGGTGATGTTGTGGTAAGATCAAGTTCATGTGGCACAGCCACATTCGAGAATCGTTCAACGGAAGAGTTGTGTTATGTCCATTTCGTACTTTAGGTTTGTTGCGTTGCAGGCATTTATGATGGATTGGTAGGGTATGCCTTTTTAAACAGGTTGGTTTTTAGTGATTTCCGGAAGTTTAGGTAGTCGTACGTCGTTTTCAAGGCTTTTGGTAATGCATTCTACAGTTGTGTGCTTATGTAGGAAAAACTAGATGCGTACGTTGTTTTGTATTTAGGTCCTTTGCAGCTTGGGTAATATCGACCCCAATATGTTTGTTACCTTGCTGTCTTATAGTTTGTATAAAATTGTGTTATCAAACATATAAACGGCAAGTGACCGTACTCACTTGCAAATGCACAGTAAGACTTCCCTCTCTGTCCCACCCTCGCATCAAGATGTCATGACGTCAGAGGGCGGAACAGAGAGGGAAACAGAGTTGAATTGTCGGCCGCCGCTGCTGCCTGGAAAGGAACATCACGCGAAACAACCTCCACCCTCCCCCCCATCCCCGCCGCCGCTCCCGCCCTCTTCCGCATCGGGCCCCCTGCACTGACCTGACAGCGCCTCTCACCTCCGTGTGGAAGCGCTGCAGGCAGCAGCAGAGCGATCTGCTGCTGCCTACAGCGCTTTCACACGGAGTTGAGAGGCGCTGTCAGCTCAATGCAGGGGGCCAGGCACGGAGGGGGGAGGGAGCGGCGGTGGCGAGGAGGGTAGCTGGAAATCTCGCCCGTTTTTACAGGCTTAACGGCTAGTTAATGGAGAAATGACATCAGAACAACAGATATGAGGTGCACTGGCAGAGCTACAGGGCTGGACCGAGGTGCACTGACCTGGTTTGGGATGATGGGGTGTGACACCATTAATTTTGCAACCAGTGGATTAATTTAAAAATCAAACACATTTCAAGAACTTATTCAGAATCTCCATCATCCCTTTCCCAGTTACAGTTTGCTGTTTTCTACAAAGCATATTTTTTCCTGGCTGAAGCGAGTATGTTCCAGTCTTCTGAGAAACAGGACTCGCATGTCTGCTGTGAAACTCCTGCAGTGATGAGAGAAAAGCGCTCTTGTCCCTTAGAGATGGAACAAGCAGCAGCAGCGCCAGGCTCCCCGGTGACCTTGCCTCCTGCCCCCACTGACGTGACTGGCATGCCGATCCCAGCACAGGCATGCAAGAGCTACAGTTCTCCTGCAAAATAACAGAAGCTGTCAAACCAAAGCCTAGGTTCACTGGATGGCTGACATATTAAAAGTGCCCAATATCTCTGCCAGTCGCGGTTCCTCTGCTACAGATAACAGGATTAACTAGAGGAGACTCCACGTCTTAATTAAGTTTCTAAAAGGAGGAAAGAATTCTCTTTCCTGCCCTTGTTTTGAAAGGACTCCTGAAGGAAAAGTATGCAAAAAAAAAAAAAAAAAAAAAAAAAAGGAAGGGGGACGCAGACTTGGAGGCCCATAACAGAAAAATTCTGAGGCAGGATTCAGGAGGCCCCTGACTAGACAATAGGCAAAGAATTATAGGTTGGCTGTGTTAAACCTCCTCAGGGAACCCCAATAGTAGTTGCCTAGTGGTTAGTGCAGTGGACTTTGATCCTGAGGAACTGGGTTCAATTCCCACTGCAGCTCCTGGTGACTCTGGGCAAGTCACTTAACCCTCCATTGCCCCTGGTACAAAATAAGTACCTGAATATATGTAAACCGCTTTGAATGTAGTTGCAAAACCTCAGAAAGGCGGTATATCAAGTCCCATTTTCCTTTTAACAGTTTTCAGAAAGTTGTTTGACATTTCCAAATTTCTTCTCTGGAGCCTTGGCTTTGTATGTGCCCCTGCCAGAACACCCTCCAGCAATGCAACCAAGACTAAAAGGTTTCTGCAGATTATGTCCATCCCACTCAGTACGTGGCAGCGTCTGCTTCCAACAGAGATCTGATACCACGGTGGGTTACATGATATTAGAATATCTACAAGACTCGCTGGAGCAGCAGGCCTGTTAACTCCGGTAGGACCTAATCGTGAAGGTTTCATCGCACAATATAACAGCCTTCCACGCTGAGTTCACTATCACTCATTTACTGTTCAGAAAGCGATCGAGTCAATGTGCCCTTGTAGCAAAGAAGCATCAGCATTTGTGTGTGTCCATGTGTCAGATTTGCCTCTACACCAGAGCAGGGGTAACACTTCACATCTTTATATTTAGAGAGCTGATAGGATTTACTTTATTATTATTATTATTATTATCATTTGTATAGCGCTACCAGACGCACGCAGCTTGGAGAAGAGACGGCTGAGGGGAGACATGATAGAGGTGTATAAAATAATGAGTGGAGTGGAACAGGTGGATGTGAAGCATCTGTTCACGCTTTCCAAAAATACTAGGACTAGGGGGCATGCGATGAAACTACAGTGTAGTAAAATTAAAACAAATAGGAGAAAATATTTCTTCACCCAACACATAATTAAACTCTGGAATTCGTTGCTGGAGAACATAGTGAAGGCGGTTAGCTTGGCAGAGTTTAAAAAGGGGTTGGACGGTTTCCTAAAGGACAAGTCCATAGACCCCTACTAAATGGACTTGGGAAAAATCCACAATTTTGGGAATAACTTGTATAAAATGTTTGTACGTTTGGGTAGCTTGCCAGGTGCCCTTGACCTGGATTGGCCACGGTTGGGGACAGGATGCTGGGCTCGATGGACCTTTGTTTTTTTCCCAGTATGGCATTACTTATGAGGGGAGATAGAGATGTTTAAATACCTATGTGACATAATTGCACAGGAGGCGAGTCTCATTTGAAAGAAAACTCTGGAATGAGGGGGCATAGGATGAAGGTGAAAGGGGACAGACTCAGTAGTAAAGGACTGTCAGTGTTGTCAGTGGATTATCGCAGGGATCGGTCCTAGGGCTGGCTCTTTTTAACATCTCTGTGAGTGGTATTGCGGATGGGCTGTCTGGTAAGGTTTGACTCTTTGCGGATGATACTAAACTCTGCAACAGGGTGGACACCCTGGAGGGTGTGAATGACATGAGGAAGGACCTAGCGTAGCTAGAGGAATGGACCGATATTTGGCAACTAAGGTTTAATCCCAAAAAATGCAGGGTCATGCACTTGGGTCGCAAAAATCCGAGGGAACGGTACAGTATAGGGGGTGAAGTGCTTCAGTGTGTGAAGGAAGAGTGGGACTTGGGGGTGATTGTGTCTGATGACCTTAAAGCTTTCAAACAGGTAGAAAACGTGACAGCCAAAGCCAGAAGGATGCTTGGGTGCATAAAGAGAGGCATGACCAGCAGGAAAAAGGAGGTGAGAGTGCCGTTGTATAAGTCTCTGGTGAGGCCTCATTTGGAGTACTGCTTGCAGTTCTGGAGACCGCACCTACAGAAAGATATAAACAGGATGGAGTTGGTCCAGAGGGAGGCTACAAAATCAGTAAGTGTTCTTGAATGCAAAAATTATAGGGACAGGCTTATGAACCTCAACATGTATATGCTGGGAGAGAGGAGACATGATAGAAACGTTTAAATATCTCAAGGGCATTTATGTATAGGGAGAGAGCCTTTTTCAAATGAAGGAGAGCTCTGGAATGAGGGGGCATATGACAAAGTTAAGAGGGAATAGGCTTAGGAGTAACCTAAGGAAGTATTATTTCACAGAAAGGGTGGTGGAGGCGTGGAATGGCCTCCCGATGGAGGTGGTGGAGTCTAGGACTGTTCCATAATTTAAAAAGTCATGGGATAAGTATGTGGGATTGCTTAGGAACAGGTAGAATTGGGGGTTACAGAGGATGGGCAGACTGGATGGGTCATATGGCCTTTATCTGCCGTCACATTTCTATGTCATGTTTAGCCTTGCTATGTTCCACAGCTACAGGAAGGTACAAACAGGACCACTTGCCAGTTTTGGTGAATGTGGATACTACTAAAGAACTGTTTTCTTTCTTACCTAATGTTCTCAACCATCGAGTTGTAAGAGAGGAGTACTATTGATTGCAAAAGATGATTTTCAGTTTTATAAGCAGGATGTGCCTGACTTAGTGGGAATGAACCAAAAAAACAAAAAGGCACACAACTGCTTACAAAACAGTAGATAAAAAACAACAAAGCAGTGGAATCAAATGCATTTATTTGGAATAATACCCGACGTGTCCACGTTTCGCCCTCAGGGGTACGAACTATAAAAACAAAACACAAATATAAAAACATATATAACCATTTAACAATGTCATAAGCATGTCAGGTATTATTCCAAATAAATGCATTTGACTTAGAGGGAATGGAATTATTGTTTCTAACTTCCTTTTTAAATATGATTTTATGTTACTGTGCTCCAGGAATCCTTCATAAGGATTATTCTGATTTTATTTCATTTTTAGATGAGTTGAATGTTCAGATTCAGAAATCACTAATTGTAGATGATTTTAATATTCTTGAATCTTTAGGATGGAAGCAAATTGTTACGTTAAGGGACATATTTTAGATTTAATTTTTGACAGATTTTCTTCAATGGACAGGGTTAAAATTGATCAAACAATAGACATACCATGATCAGATCATCAAGTGATTTATTTCTTTGTAGAAAGATGCTCTGTTAATGTTGTCTCTCTACTTGTAGTGATATTTTACTACAAAGAGATTGATATGAAATTGCAGATTTGAAATCTGCATTAATATCTAATTTGGAGCCCCTTGAACCTTTAGCTGTTTTTCAAGCTGGAATTCTGCCCTGTTTAAACTCTCCCAAAGAGGTTGCACCTTTTAAGTCATTTTGTCCAATGAGATCACATGAAGTCCCTTGGTTTACGGAGCATATTAAAATTATGAACCGTGAACTAAGGAGATATGAACAACTGTGGAGTTACTCTGGAGTACAATTTGAAATTACAGTTGTGATGAAATAGTGGGTTTCTGAGCCTGAAAACTGTGGGGCACTTTTACAGAGCGGCGGTAAACCCAATGTGGGCTTACCGCTCGCTCTTCTGGGACTACCGCCAGCCCGTGCCTGCCGGCGATAGTCCCGCCCAGAGCGCATGCCATTTCCGTGGGAAAAAGAAAACCTCAGGAAATGGCTTGCGCAGCGGTAATTGGGCATCACCGCGTGCTGCCCGGTTACTGCTGGGTTAGCGTGGGAGCCCTTCTCTCCACCTCAAAGGTCTCCCTGTCCCATGTGTACCTGGGGTCTTTTTACCCAATGCGGTATAAAGGGCCCTGGCACACGAGAAAAATGACCCCGCCTATAGAGTGGGGCCCGTTTTCCCCGCAGCTTGGTAAAAGGACTGCTGTATTATTTCATGAAGTGTATTTCTCCTAATTGGCCAGCAGATGGCGCTTGTTTTGAGTTTTAAGGCTGTTTTTTTCTTTACTTTTACTTTTGAAAGTTGTTGTTCTGGGCTCTGATTAGCCTAGAGTTCAGATACAACCAGGAGTTACTGGCTTTTTTCCCCCATTCTTAGCCAGGGAGCAGAGAGAGAGAGAAAGATCTGTTTACTGAGACCCTGTGAGCAGTTATATTTCCCGATCTCCCCAGGTAGTAAACAAATGGTTAGATAGTTTTACAATTGATTCATATTCAGTTACCTGTTATTGCTTGCTGATTTCACCTTTTTTTTCTGTTCATTGTTCAAGTTCTGTGACAATAAGCTTTAGTTTATTGACTTTCCTGTCCTGGACCAAGAATCCTGGTTCATGTCTTTGAGTCTGTGGGTGCTTTCCCCTGGAGTGTGGTCCCAGTGTCCTGGAAATCACCGTGGAATAACCTGAGTGGGAGACAAGCCCAGAGGCAAGCGGGACCCAGTCAGTGGGTGGAGGGTGCTAGTATAGAGCATGAGCCCAAGTGCAGGTGAGGCTGGGCACTGCTGGGCAGACCCTTCAGGTGGCCGCAAGGTAACCCCAGGCGGGTGCTAGGCATTTCGTGACAACAGTTGCACCTCAATGTCTTATATGTTTTATTATCATGTATGTTTTTATGTAACCCACCCAGAACATTGGATGGAGCGGGATATAAAATCTGAAAATGAATATATAAATACAAACTTATTTATTTTTTAGGATTTATGACCAATAAAACATTTTAATTGACAGCGTAGGGTATAAGCAAAGTTGGCACAAATAGATAGGCAAGAGAGTATGAGTTAGAAAACAAGATGACAAATTTTTAGGAATTATTGTAAAGAACTGCTCTTTACTACAGTGTCCACGTCTAGTTAAGACTTATTTCTAAATTCATATTGACTTTATCTCTGTCTTTTTACATACTTATCTAGATTTGCAGATTGTTCATTCAGGGATCCTTTTACTAAGTTGCAGTAACTAGCAGCACGCTTTTACCATAGCATAAAATGGCTTCCGATGGAATGCACTTAGGCACCCTGTAATAATTTTTGGATTTGCACGCACAAACCACATGCTAAAAAATATTTTTAGCGCAGATGGGGTATGTCTGGGGCTTTTCTGTGCTAATCAGTCAGTGCATCGACATTACTGCGTGCTGATTAGCACAGGGATTAGTGTGTGAGCCCTCACTGACTACAAAATAGGTGCCGGTAAGCACTCACACGCTAATATTCTTTAATGGCTATGCACTAATGGCAAAAATAGCACATGGTCATTAGCTGGGAAAAAAAATGAGAAAACCAGCCATTTTCCTGCTGTGGTAAAAATAGCATGTACGAAAGACCCACATAAGGACGCGCCAATGCCACTTTACAAAGGACCCTTTGCAAATTTTTGTTTTGCATTTGTTCTATGAACATTATATTTGCTGATATTGTTTTTGTTAATTTATTGTGCCTATTCATTTGATGTTTTATGCTTTTACTTTGATTTGTAGACTCCTGTGAGCTATCCTACGGGAGGGGAGGGGTAAATGAAAGCTTTGAATAAACAAGAGGCATAGGAAAGATGACTTACCATGTCCCTTGAAGGTTTATTAAAAGATACTGGCAGAAATGAAGCACTTATGGCCCCCAAGATCAATATGATTTGGTTGGACAGACGGTCTCTGAAAGCCTTTAGAGTGTTTCAGATCGCTCGCAATTCCAGGAGATTGATCTGTAGACCTATTTCCTGAAAGGACCAGGCTCCTTGAGTGTGAAGCCCATCTACATGAGCTCCCCACCCCAGGAGGGATGCATCCGTCGTCAGCACTTTTTGTAGCTAAGGAATTTGGAATGGACGCTCCAAGGTCAGATTGGATCGAATCATCCACCACTGCAGAGAATTCCGGAAGTCGGTGGACAGCTGGATTACATCCTCTAGACCCCTGCAGCTTGATACCGATGGGAAGATATGGTCCATTGAGCCGATCTCATGCGTAGATGTGCCATGGGAGTCACATGAACTGTGGAGGCCATGTGCCCCAGAAGTCTCAACATCTGCCGAGCCGTGATCTGTTGAGACGCTCGAACCATGGACACCAGGGACAGGAGGGTTTGACTGCCCTTGTCTCGGGAAGATAAGCTCGAACTGTCTTTGTGTTCAACAGGGCTCCAATGAATTCCAACTTTTGCACTGGAGTGAGATGGGACTGGGGTAATTGATTACGAACCCCAGTAGTTCTAGCACCTGAATAGTCATTCGCATGGACTGCTGAGCGCCTGCCTTTGAGGTGCACTTCACCAGCCAATCGTCGAGATAAGGGAACACATGCACTCCCAGTCTGCGTAGCAACGCAGCGACTACTGACAGGCATTCTGTGAATACTCTGGGCGCAGACGCCAGACCAAAAAGGCAGCACACAGTACTGAAAATGCTGAGTTCCCAGCCAAAATTGAAGATACTTCCGGTGAGCTGGAAGTATCGAGATATGTGTGTAAGCATCCTTTAAGTCCCGAGAGCATAGCCAATCGTTCTCTTGAATAATGGGAAGAAGGGTGCCCAGAGAAACCACCCTGAACTTTTCTTGAACAAGAAATTTGTTCAGGCCCCTTAGGTCTAGGACGGGACGCATCCCCCCTGTCTTTTTCTGCACAAGGAAGTACCTGGAATATAATCCCAGCTCTTCTTCCCCTGGTGGAATGGGTTCGACCGCACTGGTCTTTAGAAGGGCGGAGAGTTCCTCTGCCAGTACCTGCTTGTGCTGGGAACTGTAAGAATGAGTTCCTGGTGGGCAATTTGGAGGTTTGGATTATAGATTGAGGGTGTATCCTAACCGGACTATTTGAAGAACCCACCGATCGGAGGTTATGATAGGCCACCTTAGGTGAAAAAACATCAACCTCCCCCCAACCGGCAGTCGTCCGGACACTTTTATTTAGGCTATGCTGAACTGGAGCCAGTCAAAAGCCTGTCTCTTGCTTTTGCTGGGGAGCAGAATGGGCCTTAGTTGCATGCTGTTGACGAGAACGAGCATGCTGGGCTTGAGCCTGGACAGGCTGCCAAGAAGTAGGAGTGTACCTACACCTAGAATAGGTATAGGGAGCACTCCTCCCGCCAAAAAACCTCCTAGATGAGGAGGCAGTAGCAGAAGGCACCTGGTGGGAAAGAGAATCCATAGCATCATTATGCTTCTTGATTTGATCAACTAGATCCTCTACTTTTTCACCAAAAAGATTGTCCCCCTCGGCAAGGGACATATGACATTCACTGGACAGAATGATCCAGGTCAGAAACACGCAGCCATGACAGTCTGCACAGCACTATACCCTGAGCAGCGACCCTGGATGCCATGTCAAAAGTGTCAAAAGTGTTCCCTGGCCAGGAACTTGCGACACGCCTTCTGCTGCCTGACTACCTGGCGAAAAGGCTCGGCCAGCTCTGTAGGGAGTGGACCAACCAAGCTGGACAGTTGACATATCGAGTCCCGCAAGCATATGCTCGTGAAGAGCTGGTATGGCTGGATCTTGGCCGCGAGCATAGCGGTCTGATAAGTCGTCCTTCCAAAAGAATCAAGAGTTCTAGCTTCTCTGTCTGGGGGAGCCGAAGCTTATCTAGTACTCCTGGCTCTCTTGAGGGCGGAGTCCACCACCATGGAATTGTGGGGTAACTGAGACCTCATCAACCCAGGTTCACCGTGGATCCGATACTGGGATTCAGCTTTTTTCGGGGCCACGGGACCAGAAAGAGGGGCTGACCAGTTTCGCATAAGGACTTCCTTCAGTACCTTATGCAGAGGTACTGTGACATCCTCTTTAGATGGAGAAGAATAATCCAAGACCTTGAACATCTCAGTCCTGGGCTCATCCTCAACCTCCACAGGGAAACGAATAGCCGTAGCCATTTCCCGGACAAAAGAGGAAAAGGACAGACTCTCCGCTGGAGACAGTCTCCTTTCTAGCGGAGGGGAAGGATCAGAGGGAATCCGAAAGGACTCATCAGAGGAGAAGTACCTGGGATCCTCATCTGACTCCCACGAATGCTCCTGCTCAGTGTCGGATAAAATCTGAGTTAAGGTGCTTCGACACTGGACCTGCCTCGACACTGAGGAACGATGTCCTCTATGGCGATGTTGAGAGGTGAAGGGCCAGACACTGCTGCAGTAGCAGGTACAGAAGGCGCAAGCGCCCCCGACACCGAAGCTGTCGTAGCAGTCCCTCCAGAAGTTCTGGAAACAAGGCCCGGATGCGCTTGTCAAGAGCCGCCATCGGAGAAGGCTGCGGGGTCGGTGTCAGAATCCCTGGAGGCTTGGGAGCAGGTACTGGGCTGCTAGGAGACCGACGCATCGGCACCTCTTGTATCAAGGGGGAGCGATCCTCTCGGCGCCGACGCTTCTCGGGCGCCGACTCTCTCGATGCCCCGGAGCTCCTGGTACCGTGTATTGAAGGAGAATGATGACGATGCTTCTTAGCCTTCGCTCGACACCCGTCATCGAGACTCCTCGGTACTGATGAGGACGTGGAATCCTCATGTCTCCTCTGGGCCGGGTCCGACAAAGGTCACTCCTGGGGGGCCTGCATAACAGGAGGCCTAGAGGCAGGTGGAGACCCACTTGATGCCTCATTGCTCCCAGCGCAAGTTGGTCTCTAAGCAGCCATTACTTTTCTTCCCGACGTCGATGCTCCTGTCGATGTCGATGCCCCTGACCTCGGTACCGATCTCGGACTGGACTGAGCCCCAAAAAGTTTTTCTCGTTGGGCTTCTTGAGACGCTTGGGTCTGTTTCTTCATACAAAGACACAGACTACAAGCGGCTGGGCTATGGTTGGGCCCAAGGCACTGGATACACCAGGCATGGGTATCGGTACCTGAGATAGTCTGGTTGCACTGCATACATGCTTGAAGCCGCTGGGTGTCTTCGATGACATGGAAGGAAAAACAGCTTCGGCAAAATCAAACGATGCGATTGTGCCAAAAAAGAGAAGGGCACAAAAAGGGAGAAAGCCCGACCGCGCGGCCTAAAGGCCAGCCATGTCGAAAACAAAGTAAACTTAAAATAGAGGAAAAAAAATACTAAAAGTAACTACAGGAAGTGTTTTTTTTTTTTTTTTTTAAGAAAATGACTAAAAGAAGAAAAGAAATAAAATAAATAGTCATCAGACTCTGTTCCTGGGCCAAGAACGAGGAGAGCAGGAAAAAATCCTGTCACCTCGTCGCAGACAAAAAAGAACTGAGGGGGCACGCTCACATGACGGGAAGTCGTCCTCGCACGTGCGCCAGAAGACTCTGGCAAAAGTTTTTAATTTTGCTAGTGAAAATTTGCTGTTTCCTGGGCTGACGCGGACATCGACCCACATGTGAGAACAAGCAGCCTAATAAAAGTAAAGTCAGCTTCATACCATAGAAATGGTATTAAAATGAACAAACCAGGAAGTGAAATCTGAATGACTGCATTAAGTGAATGCATTAGCAGGACATTACATTCTTAAATAAAGCTTTCCAGGCAAACTAAATCCATTAACAGTGGTAATGATGTTATTTACCCACTAGGACGCTACAATATATGGACTCCATGGGGCGGATGTTCAAAGCCATGAATGCAATTTGTAGCCAGTGCCAACTACATAAGAATAGTTAGTGGCCAATCCAGGTCAAAATACTTGGCAGAAACCCAATTAGTATCAACATTCCATGCTACCAATCCCAAGGGAAACAGACTGGGATTGGTAGCATTGATTTTTTTTTTACTATTTCAAAAAATAGAAAGACTAGAGGACACTCGGGGTCCTTTTACCAAGCTGCAGGAAAAAGGGCCTTGCGCTAGCAGCAGGGGACGTTTTTCCCCATGCACCAGGGCCCTTTCTACTGCACCAGGTAAAAAGACCCCAGGCACGCGTGGCCATGCGACAGGGAGCCCTTGCTGCTGCCCACTGAGGTGGCAATAAGGGCTCCTGCTCTAACCCAGTGGTAACCAGACAACACGAGGCGATGCAAGATTACTGCCGCGTAACCATTTCTGGGGGGGTCTTCTTTTTTCCCCCGGAAATGGCATGTGCTTGGGGCGGGCCTACCTCCAGCGGCCTTGTTGGCACAGTGGTAGTCGCGGAAGAGTGAGTGGTAAGCTTACCACTGCTCTGTAAAAGGGCCCCTCGATGAAGTTGCATGGTAATACTTTTAAACCAAATAGGAAGAAATATTTTTTTCAATCAATGAATAGTTAAGCTCTGGAACTCATTGCCAGAGAATGTGGCAATAGCAGTCAGCACTGCTGGGTTTAAAAAAAAGTTTGGACAAGTTCCTGGAGGAAAAGTCCATAGTCTGCTATTGAGACATAGGGAAGCCGCTGCTTGCCTTAGGAGTGGTAGCATGGAATGTGGCTACTATTTGGGTCTCTGTCGGGAACGTGTGACCTGGATTGGCCACTGTTGGAAGCAGGATACTGGGCTTGATGGACTACTGGTCTGACCCAGTATGGCTATGCTTATGGTGTTTTAGCAGGAGGGAGGATATGGCTTGTACCGATCTTAGGCAGTGTCTTAAATAAAAGAAACTGGGGTCAGGTCAAGATTTAGGGAAATCTGTTGGATAGCGTGCATGGACGAGAGTTTAATGGTGCTGTATTTTTTGTGATTTTTGTAAAACTATGATTGTGAACTGCATATCGCAGCTGGAAAACTGGGATTATGGAATATAAGAAATAAATGTTATGCAATGTATACATCACTACAGACTTTTAACTGAGGCTAGTAAACTTTCCATTCTCTAATAAAGCCTGGCCTGAGATCCATTGTAGGGAGAAGCCCGGGACAGATGCGACAAGCATCGTGTTCCTCACACTCATTCACATCAAACTTCTCTCTTCCTCTGCTTTCCTCCTGCAGAGCAGTGACAGGTGAGAATGTGACCCATAAAAAAATTATCTGTTTTTCTCTCTCTTCTATTCCTCACTGCATAATTCCCTGCCCCTCGTATCTGGACAAGCCTGGATGATTCTTAACTACAAACTGAGAAATTATCATTAACAAAAAAAAAAAAAAAGAAGAAAAGAAAAAAAACAACCCTCACCATCCGACAGGCTGTCTCCAGGGTGAAAATTAAACCTTCCAGCTTGTGAGCTCTAGAGAGACTTCACGCATTTCACATTCAGCGTGTTTCTGCGTTCTCTGGAACCCGCTCTGCTGGTGACATCTCCGATTTGTACAGACACATTCACTGGATTCAAGCTTACTTTTTCCAATTCAATTTTACAACTTTTACTCTGAGATGCTTTATTTATAGAGAGGCAGAGAGATAACGCTGGCTAGAACCAGGCACAGTTTTGGACGAGCACACAGGACGCTTCTGTCGCACAGTTCTGCTAAATCCATGCCAGTCCTGATCTGCACCTGAGATCCGTACACAGCTGTGAAAATGCACTTCAATCCCCTCAAGCAGCCCCTTCTATTAAGTAGTGAGCTCCATACACAGCTCTGCCAGTGCACCTCAGTCATGAGCTGCAGGACCTCTGTGATTCCAGTAGTGAGACTAACAAAATGCTTTGCCAGTGTACCCAATCCTAACCCCAGCCACTCCCCGCTGTAACCTTTGTACAGTTCTAGCAATGTTGTTATCACAATCCAAATCTACAGTACTCTGTGATATTCTTGGACTGGAATATACCTTATTATTTATAGCATCACAATCCCTCTCCCCCCCCCCCCCCCCCCCCACTAAGAACTCCATGCAACTGCTAAGGCTCCTCAGTCTTGACCAACCCAACTCTCTATAAGTTGCTCAACTGACTGTGCAGAAGAGCAGTAAATAAGTGTAGTATTTTTATGCACATTGTTACCTATGTCGGATAGGCATGCAAATGCCCATATTTATTTATCAAGGCTGTCTTGCTCGGGATTGGATGTGAAAGTGTTTTAACACTAAGTGTCAGCTGTTCTTTGGCAGAGAAACTCTGAGGCTAAGGTGATGACATGTCTAGTGTGAGAACAAAATAGTGATAACACCTTTAGTGTGAAGATAAACTGAATTATTTAGGCATGTGACATGTTATCTCAGCAGATTTTTTATTATTCTGATTTTCAGTCTCTTTTTTTTTTTCACCCATCATTCACACTGGGATTATCTTTGACTGGCTGTAGAACTCGGAGACAGTCCACAACTTGTACATCAAATACTTGCCTGTCCGTCAACTAGACCTACAGCTTCATCCTGGTATCTCATTTTATTTGCTGCGGTCCCTACTGTCAGATCTGTGCACGAGTGTTCAAATTTCTTAAGACTCGCCCCTTCCCTTCTGGCTTGGTCCAGGGAAGACGACTAGATTAGAAGCAGGCAAGTTACCGAGAAAAGATGAGTTTTTCCACCTTCTAATCCTTTATGAGGGCTGTGAAGAATGAAATGCCAACTCTTGCCTCTTCCTCTGTATCTCCGTGTTGAAGTTCTTGACAATCTACAATTCCTTGAGCTGTAGCCACGATGCTAATGACTCCAGCCACCAACAGTTGGCCAAGGAAGAAATGCTGTTGAGGAAGAGTCGTTATGGGCCCTAACAGATTGGCTTGAAGCCACATCGTAGCTCCCTGCCCATCTCCTGCTGATTGACCCGCATGCTGCTCTTGTTGCACTTTCGGCTGGAAGGATGGCCAGAAGGTTTTGGAGGCAGGTTTTGCAGCCGCCTGACTCTATAGCGAAAAACAGGTCCGCAAACTAAGGACTGGGAAATCACCAGCCCTCTGCATTGTGCTGCATTAAAAAATAATCTGTTGTTGAGGGCTCTCCTCTCCAATCAGACTTTATAATATATATATATATATATATATATTTATCTTCAAAATATACACGTTCAATTAACCTCCCTTTTTGTCAAGGGTGGTTCCTGACATGGGTCATCCTCTGCTCTGGATTCTCACAAGTCTCTCTTTTGTACAGTTTTTAGAGCCCAGCGACATGACCACACTGCTCAGTGCTTCAGTGACAGAAGTCTCATTAGCCAGAAACATCCAAGAGGCCGACCTGGTAGAATTTAAGAATAAAAAGTAATATGTTAAAAAACAAACAAACCCAAAACAAAGTTAATATGATACCTTTCCATCAACTAAAAATCAGTGCTGACAAACCTGGATCAGAAATAAAATAAACTTGTTCAGATCTCGGCTTTACTTTAAACCAGGCATGTCCAACCTTGGTCCTCGAGGGCCACAACCCAGTTAGGTTTTCAGGATTTCCCCAATGAATATGCATAAGATATATTTGCATGCACTATCTCCACTGTATGCAAATAGACCTCATACATATTTATTCTGGAAATCCTGAATAC
The DNA here is from genome assembly GCF_901765095.1 of Microcaecilia unicolor. Classification (NCBI taxonomy): domain Eukaryota; kingdom Metazoa; phylum Chordata; class Amphibia; order Gymnophiona; family Siphonopidae; genus Microcaecilia; species Microcaecilia unicolor. Next base: position 10,498,040 of record NC_044041.1, on the reverse strand, counting down.
CTGATTGGGTAGGACACCTTTGCCTTAAACCAACTTCCTGGCTGTGAGACCCCATTTCAAAGCTAACAGGGGGGTCTTTTACTAAGCTGCTTTAGCGTTTTTGATGTACACTAAAAAAAAAAAAAAAGCTTGTGTTAAATGCTAGAGCCACCCACATATTCGTGTTTGTACCCCAAAAATGCTAGCATGGTTTAGTAAAAGAACCCCAATGCGTTCCAAGATCTGGCAACCATATGCCCTTTATATATATGTGTACTGTAGGTATTAATCCGCAAACAAATCTTTTCCGGAGATGGGAAGGTGGTAGAACGAGAGGACATGAAATGAGATTGAAGGGGGGCAGACTGAAGAAAAATGTCAGGAAGTATTTTTTCACGGAGAGAGTAGTGGATGCTTGGAATGCCCTCCCGCAGGAGGTGGTGGAAATGAAAACGGTAACGGAATTCAAACATGCGTGGGATAAGCATAAAGGAATCCTGTGCCGAAGGAATGGATCCTCAGGAGCTTAGTCAAGATCGGGAGGCGGGGCTGGAGGTTGGGAGGCGGGGATAGGGCTGGGCAGACTTATACGGTCTGTGCCAGAGCCGGTGGTGGGAAGCGGGACTGGTGGTTGGGAGGCGGGGATAGTGCTGGACAGACTTGTACGGTCTGTGCCAGAGCCGGGGTTGGGAGGCAGGGCTGGGGAGGTGAGGATAGTGCTGGGCAGACTTATACGGTCTGTGCCTGTGCCAGAGCCAGTGGTTGGGAGGTGGGGCTGGTGGTTGGGAGGCAGGGATAGTGCAGGGCAGACTTATACGGTCTGTGCCCTGAAGAGCATAGGTACAAATCAAAGTAGGGTATACACAAAAAGCAGCAAATATGAGTTATCTTGTTGGGCAGACTGGATGGACCGTGCAGGTCTTTTTCTGCCGTCATCTACTATGTTACTGTAGATATGTCCCCAAATTTTACTATCATCGGCCAACATATATTGTCTGTCTGTTTCCCCCACCCCAAGCAGTTCTTTGGTGTTTTTATGTTTAAGCTTTAATTTCAATGGTTTGTAAATGATTTTTTTTTGGTAAGCTGCTTATTTTAGGCGGGGTATTAATTTTAAAAATAAATAAAATCTGTCTTGTAGTGGGCAGCCCCCTGCTGACCACTGGAACTGCAACACCACACTTTACCCTGTGATATGGAATGGAAGTATAGTCTGCTAGTTCGAGTACAAAAGTTGACAGACCTGAAGATCCCAGTTTAATACGTTCTCTGCTCCTTTATGCAAGTCACTTAACCGCAATAAGGAACTAATAAGGAGAGAAAGATTTTACAATGGGGGGGGGGGGGGGGGGGGTGGTAGCTTGTACAGTACTGTGTGTATTCATGGTGCACTTAAAACATTAGACCACTGATTCTCAAACCTGTCCTAGGGGGCCACCAGTCACTTGGGTTTCAGGATATCTCTAATGAATATGCATGAGAGAGATTTCCCTGTAACGAAGGTGAAAGGCCTGCGTATCTATCCCATGCATACTCATTACTTTTACATCAAATGGGTAAATAATCGCAATACAGTTGTAATCCTATTGATAATCACAACAACTATGAAATATCCAAACATTTTATTAAACACTTCAAGTTAACACCTACCGTATTAAAGGCTACTGTCAGGTCTAAAACTATCAGATGGCTCTGTTTAAGCTATTGTGTATAGATTGCCAAGAAAAGAATCAGTAAAAACAGCCAACTGAACAGAAAGCAGAGATGCTGCTTACTCCCTGTAGCAAGCTGTAAGGAAATGAAAAGTTCTGCATACTGAAAGGCCTGTTTCAGGTTCCTTCTGGGTCTGGTATTTGAGTATGTGGAATAATCTCACTCTGCAGTAGTTTCTAATTTAACATTTGCTGTTTAGACCAGTGGTTCTCAAACCTCAAAAAGGTTTAATTGACAAGAGATAGTCTCACATCACAAGACTGAAGCTGTAGCCGCCATCTTGATACACTCAAACCATAGCAAACTATTGATCCACGTCAACCCATACATAGGCAGTCCTGATTTCTAATAAGCGTTTGGTACTGTTTAGGGTGATTCAATGTGGCTGCATGCTATGCCTACTGGCCTCAGGCCAGATAATGGGCCAAGCACACTCCTCCCGTCTCCTATCAATTAAACCTCATTGTCAAACTTGTCCACGGGAGCCACCAGCCACTTAGGTTTTCAGGATATCCATAAGGAATATAATATATCACAACAACTATGAAATATCCAAACATTCTATTAAACACTTCAAAACTTATGCTAAAATAGTATGAAAATATAAAATTATATGCTTATAGTAATGCTACATATAAAACCAAAAGACCTTTAACCACTACCCTTTTTATCACACCAAATGCTGCCTACAAACCTACTGTATAACACGAGCAATATGTCCAAGCAAGTCTCTGTGAGATGACATGAACTCTTCTCGACGATCCTTCAGTGATGTATTCAATAAGAAATCAGCGTTAATCCACACCGCGATAATGCGGTACAAATAGCCCTAAATCCAAAATGAGCTCCATAAAATGTATTCTTCAGTTAAACCACCCTCCAAAGGCATAACGATCTCAAAACGTTTGTATGCAGTTGGGCGCCAATGCGCTATATTATTCCATGAAACCAAAGGTCTACATAGGTCTTGCAGAAAATGTTTTTGCAAACAGATGCGTTTTTAGTGCCTTGCGAAAGAGAAGGTAGTCACTCAGACTGGTTATGGCTCTGGGAAGTGCATTCCAGTTGTGCGCACTGATGAATGGAAAGCTTGACACCTGAATAGAGCCATGCTTACATCCTTTCCAGCTTGTGGTTTTATGTCAAATAATGTATACCAGGGGTGCTAATATTCCGCTAATACTGTCTAGAAAAGAACGGCGATAAATCTTTGTTTGGAATATGGTATTACCACATGGTCTCAACAAGGAAATTGACTGGTTGAGTGTGTAGGAAGTTCGAAGCATTTGTTATTTAAACTGCTGGACATCCGGAAAGCTTCATACGCATGCGCAGGTGTCTTTTTGTTCACCTGCTATGTCTGAGAGCCTGGGATGGAGTCGTCAATCGGCCGTTAGTCTATGAAATCAGTATAAGGCAGTTAAAAAAAATATATATATATATATATATATTTGTGTGTATTTAGTTGGTTAAGTGGGATGGGGGAGAGTTCATAGTCATTGCTGTTTTGTATCTAGGCATCCGACCCCTGATGACGCCTTTTGGAGCGAAACATGGACCGGGTTGTGTTCGGCGATAATTTTGACATGGGTTCAATTTTAAGCATTAGTGCCCTTTGGTTTTATGGAATAATATAGTGCACTGGCACCCAACTGCATACAAGACTTTTGAGATCGTTATGCCTTTGGAGGGTCGTTCAATTGAAGAATACATTTTATGGAGCTCGTTTTGGATTTAGGACTATTTGTACCGCATTATCGCGGTGTGGATCAACGCTGATTTGTCATCGAAGGATCACCGAGATAAGTACATTTCATCTTACTGACACTTGATTGGACATATTGCTCGTGTTATACAGTAGGTTTGTAGGCAGCATTTGGTGTGATAAAAAGGGTAGTGGTTAAAGGTCTTTTGGTTTTATATGTAGCATTACTATAAGCATATAATTTTATATTTTCATACTATTTTAGCACAAGTTTTGAAGTGTTTAATAGATTGTTTGGATATTTCAACTTATGTATCCAGCTTCTCCTACATAAGCACACAACTGTGGAATGCACTCCCAAAAGCTGTGAAAGCAACCTACGGCCATCTAAACTTCAGGAAATTACTAAAAACCACCCTGTTCAAAAAGGCATACCCTACCGACCCAACATAAATGCCTGAACTCTGCTACACAGCAAAACCAAAGCTCGTTATGGACATTACCTAACCCCTCCTCTCTTCGATCTCAATCGTGCCTGTAACACATGAACCTTACTCGACCACGCTATCACATTGTACCTGCTTCTCAACAGGCCTTGGCGAATGCCATCGATACCATGTAAGCCACAATGAGCCTGCAAATAGGTGGGAAAATGTGGGGTACAAATGCAACAAATAAATAAATAGTTGTCGTGATATATTATACTCATTATGGATATTCTGAAAACCCAAGCGGCTGGTGGCTCCCCCAGGACAAGTTTGAATAAGGACGGTCTATGTATGGGTTGGCGTGGCTCAATAGTTTGCTATGGTTTCAGTGTATCAAGATGTCGGCTACGGCTTCGGCCTTGTCATGCGACACTATCTCTTGTCAATTAAAACCTTTTGAGGTTTGAGAACCACTAGTCTAAACAGCAAATGTTAAATTACAAGCTTATCTAATTTAATATAACCTGGATGGATACTGCAGAGTGAGATTATTCCACATACTCAAATACCAGACCCAGCAGGAACCTGAAACAGGCCTTTCAGTATACAGAACTTTTCATTTCCTTACAGCTTGCTACAGGGAGTATGCAGCATCTCTGCTTTCTGTTCAGTTGGCTGTTTTTACTGATCCTTGTCTTGGCAATCTATACACAATAGCTTAAACAGAACCATCTGATAGTCTTAGACCAGACTGCAGCCTTTAATACTGTAGGTTTTAGCTTACGGCTTTTGTATCTATCAACAAAGGGGATTTAAATCAAACTCAAGATTAATTACGCCAAATATTCTAAGATTCATTTAGTGAGCCAAAGTCTTGTCTACTAAAACAAGTCAGACTCTGAAGTTTATCATGCCTTCTCCTGATATAAGAAATCTAAAGTATATTTTTCCTTCCTTCCAGGAGATCAGAAAATGCTTTACACTTGCAGCACTTCCAAAACAAAGGCAATTGTAGGGTGAACAACCTGAAGGCACATTATCTGAGTGGCTTTAGGCTGCCTGACATCTTTACTACAAAACAGTTGGAAAAGAGCTTTTCTTAAGGAAAGTGGGAAGACAAGAGAGAGAGAAATTATCAAGAGGAAAATAAAAGGATAAGAGGGCAAGAATAAGGAAAGAATACACAGAAGATAAGTGAAACAACATGTAATGAAAAAATGAGAATAAAAAGAAAAATACTTAAGGAATTAAAGATGAACATGAAGGAAAAATGGGCAAAAGTTAGAAAGGGACAAAGAGAAGGAAGAGGAAAAAAAAAGGTTAAGATGAAAGAGAGAGGAAGGAAAGGGCCCATCTGGGTTATGCATTACATTGAAATTGCCCTGTATTAAAAATTCACCAGCCAGTGAATTTTCTAGGGATTTGTAGTAATTAGATGACAAAATGCTGGCAAATCTGAGGCTTGCCGAAGATGTTACTCAGGGGTCAGAGACTCGACACTTTCGGCTGGGTAATTTGTAAGTGTCAATCACGCTCAGTCATCAGAGGAAAGGGAAGGATCCAGCCACTGAATTCTAACTAACTCAACGTATTGCCTTCAGCCATCCTGTCTGCCAGCAGCTCCTTTATCTAATGCATGAGCAGGACAAGCCTCGCCAAAGGTAGGCAAGCAGAGACAGGCACACACATGTTCTTCACTCTCACTTTCCACGGAAAAACCTGCATACAACGGTCAGACCAAATTAGGTCTCTCTTTGGTCTCATAACTATAGCAAAATCCCATCTCATGCTCTTCCCCCTCCCCACCAACCATCTACTGAAGCTGCTGTATGCCCCGTTCTTAACAAGCTATCATTTCCGTCCCCTAGATACATTTTTTTTCAACTAGAACACCCTCTCCCTACCTCCTTCCAAAATGAAGATGTAAAGTTTGACTTTTCAAATGAACATGGATGAGGAAGGAGTCTTATTTCTACAGCGCTATTAGATGTACACAATGCTGTACATGTAGACAGGAGAAAGTCCATGCTCCACAGAGCTCACAGCGTACCCAACGTGCACATGTACAGTGCAATTACTTTTACTCACTCACAGCTGGGGGAAACATGGCAAATATAAGTACATAAGTAGTGCCATACTGGGACAGACCAAAGATCCATCAAGCCCAGCATCCTGTTTCCAACAGTGGCCAATCCAGGTCACAAATACCTGGCAAGATCCCGAGAAAGTACAAAACATTTTATGCTGCTTATCCCAGAAATAAGCAGTGGATTTTCCCCAAGAGCATTTTAATAATGGTCTATGGACTTTTCCTTTACGAAGCCATCCAAACCTATTTTAAACTCCGCTAAGCTAACCGCCTTTACCACATTCTATGATAATGAATTCCAGAGTTTAATTACACGTTGAGTGAAGAAACATTTTTTTACAATTAGTTTTAAATTTACTACTCTATAGCTTCATTGCATGCCCCCTAGTCCTAGTATTTTTGGAAAGAGTAAACAGAAGCTTTACGTCTACCCGTTCCACTTCATTCATTATTTTATAGACCTCTATCATATCTCCCCCTCAGCCATCTTTCTCCAAGCTGAACAGCCCTAGCCACTTTAGCCTTTCCTCATAGGGAAGCCATCCCATCCCCTTTATCATTTCCATCGCCCTTCTCTGCTTAGTGAAGCATGTTAAGAACATACATAAGAACATAAGAATAGCCATACTGGTCAGACCAGTGGTCCAACTAGCCCAGTATCCTGTTTTACAAACACTGGCCAAGCCAGGTCACAAGTACCTGGCAGAAACCCAAATTGTGACAACATTCTATACTACAAATCCCAGGGCAAGTAGTTGCTTCCCATTGCTGTCTCAAAAGCAGACTATTTTTTAAACCCAGATACGCTAACCGCTGTTACCACATCCTCCGGCAAAGAGTTCTAGAGCTTAACTATTCGTTGAGTGAAAAAATATTTCCTTCTATTTTGTTTTAAAAGGAGAAGCTTGGACATTTCCTCTGTCTAAGCGAACACTTTCTTGGCACCGGTTATATTTCATCCCCATTGAACTTTCCATGGATATTTGCACTTACAAACAAGTTTTCGTTCATTTTCAAAGACCTGCTGAAGTACATAAGTAATGCCATACTGGGAAAAGACCAAAGGTCCATCGAGCCCAGCATCCTGTCCCCGACAGCGGCCAATCCAGGTCAAGGGCACCTGGCAAGCTACCCAAACGTACAAACATTTTATACAAGTTATTCCCGAAATTGTGGATGTTTCCCAAGTCCATTTAGTAGCAGTCTATGGACTTGTCCTTTAGGAAACCGCCCAACACCCCAAGCTAACCGCCTTCACTACGTTCTCTGGCAACAAATTCCAGAGTTTAATTACGCGTTGGGTGAAGAAACATTTTCTCCGATTTGTTTTAAATTTACTACACTGTAGTTTCATCGCATGCCCCCTAGTCCTAGTATTTTTGGAAAGCGTGAACAGACGCTTCACATTCACCTGTTCCACTCCACTCATTATTTTATATACCTCTATTATGTCTCCCCTCAGCCGTCTCTTCTCCAAGCTGAAAAGCCCTAGCCTCCTTAGTCTTTCTTCATAGGGAAGTCGTCCCATCCCCGCAGTACCTCTTCTCTAAGTAGGTCTCACCCCACCTTTTTTTAAAAATCTCAAAACAAACACACAAAGGGGCTCTTGAGAGCAGAACCATAAAGACCATCAAAATTCCCCCTCAAAATATATCTACTGCAGAGGTTTTCAACCCAGGTCTCGGGGCAGACCTAGCCAGTCGGGGTTTCAGGATGGGGAGATCCTAAAAACCCCAAATGGCTAGGTGTGCCCTGAGGACTGGGTTGAAAACCTCTGATCTTCTGTCTGGAGTGAAGGAGTAAACTTCCTGAGCCCCTACGTCTTGCCCCATCCTTGGCCACCTTTAAATCTAGACTGAAAGCCCACCTCTTTAACATTGCTTTTGATTCATAACCACTTGTAACCACTCGCCTCCACCTACCCTCCTCTCCTCCTTCCTGTACACATTAATTGATTTGATTTGCTTACTTTATTTTTTGTCTATTAGATTGTAAGCTCTTTGAGCAGGGACTGTCTTTCTTCTATGTTTGTGCAGCGCTGCGTACGCCTTGTAGCGCTATAGAAATGCTAAATAGTAGCAGTAGTAGTAGTAAGGAGTAGCCTAATGGTTAGTGCAGTGGCTTCAGAACCAAAACTGCTCTGATTGTAACCACAGAAAGGCAGTACATCAAGTCCCATCCTCTTTCCTTCCCTTTCTTTACCCTACTATTTCCAGTCCAATGCTGTGTAAACATTTTATCTTGGGACTACAATGGTAACTTCTCAATTTTCTGCAGATACTCCATAATGTGAAAATACTCTTAATGCACACAATTATACAATTACAAAATTTGGACCTTCCTTTTGTGTCTCCTCCTGCAGTAGCAAAGGAAGCCTACTTATAGACTGGCTTAGGAGTGAGTTTCATTACCGTCATGTTATGTGCAAAACTCACCCATTTGGAGGCGATGTCCCCAAAGGAAATGATTAAGAGGCTTTTTTACTAAGCCGTGTAGGCGCGTACACGCATCAATTTGGAGTTACCGCCTGGCTACCACGTGGCCCGGGCAGTAATTTTGGTTTTTACACGTGCCGGAAAGTCATTTTTATTTTCCTGCGTGCGGCAGAAACTGGGCAGTAATCGTCATTTTACGCGCGTAGACGATAACAGCACGGTTACTGCATGAGACCTCACCACTAAATCAAGAGCTGGCGGTCTCTTTTTTTTATTTTGCCGCACATCCATTTTTGGCAAAAAAAAAAAAAAAAAAAAGACCTTTTTTCACAGGCGCACTGAAAAATGGATCTGCGTGCACCCAAAACACACGCCTACACTAGCGCGGCCCATTCTTCAGCGCAACTTAGTAAAAGGACCCTTTAATGTCAATTGCAAAAATTTTACTTAATATTGACGTGATATCTACCTAACTTCCTCTGCTTTATGAGAAGCTGCTAAAAATGAAACGAGTCATTCCCAGGTATGCTAAACAACAATTAATTACCTATAAATAAAACTTCTGAGGCAGAAGATGAACATTTGGCAGCAGTGCTTCAGAAGAGTAGTGTTCCCAGGTGTACTTTTGTTGTAAGGGTCTGACCGGCCATTCAGTGCATTCTCAATTCAGTACATTCCACTGTGACTCCTAATGATTATTTGCTACCTACTGACTGAACACTCAAGATTTTTGGTCACATCCAGTACAAAACAGTTGTGGGGAGGGAGGAGAGACTACACAGTGCCCTAAATTTAGGGTTCCTCCATAATTCATCATCCTAGAAATGGCAAATGCTGGCCCAGACTAGCATGAAAAGACACAGGCATCAATCAAGCTGCCAATGAAAACAAGGGGCAAAACAGCACATGCAATCTAAGAGTGAGAATGGAAAGCAAGCAGCGGGAACTGTACTCCGTTATGCAGGTCACTCTGACATTTTTGTGTGTGTGTTTTCCAGCAAGAAGCATATCTTTCTTTCTTACATCCAGGATGTTTGAGATGGTTGTTACAAGATGCTGCTTTCACATAGTCTTCACTAGACTTTATTCCTGTCTTCCATATCTCCTGTTTGTGCAGCTCCTTAGAAAACAAACCATTGGACTATTTTGCATCTGGTGAAGTATGTAGGAAGGAGGCAGAAAACTGCAGGGTTCAGCACCCATTTTATCATTCCCACCTTAGTAATTCCCTTATCCCTTATTTGTCCTGTTTGTCTGACCTAATTAGATTGTAAGCTCTGTTGAGCAGGGACTCTCTTCATGTCCAGTGTACAGTGCTGCGTAAAGCTAGTAGTGCTACAGAAATGATAAGCAGTAGTCTTTGGGATTCCGGAATCTTGCTACTCTTTGGGATCCTGCCCAGAATGTTGCTACTCTTTGGGATTCCGGAATCTTGCTACTCTTTGGGATTCTGCACAGAATGTTGCTACTCCTTGGGATTCCGGAATCTTGCTACTCTTTGTCCTTTTTCCTTATTTGTCCTGTTTGTCTGACCTAATTAATTGTAAGCTCTGTTGAGCAGGGACTCCCTTCATGTCCAGTGTACAGTGCTGCATACGTCTAGTAGTGCTACAGAAATGATAAGCAGTAGTCTTTGGGATTCCAGAATCTTGCTACTCTTTGGGATTCTGCACAGAATGTTGCTACTCCTTGGGATTCTGGAATCTTGCTACTCTTTGTCCTTTTTCCTTATTTGTCCTGTTTGTCTGTCCTAATTAGATGGTAAGCTCTGTAGAGCAGGGATTGACTCTTCATGTCCAGTGTACAGCGCTGCGTACGTCTAGTAGTACTACAGAAATGATAAGTAGTAGCAGTAGTGGGTGAAGATGGAAGGGAAGTGAGGAGGAAACCACCAATCACACAGGAGTATTCAAAGCAATTTATATGGAAGGAGAAGCTCCTGGCCATTTAAATCACTTGTCCGGGGGCTAACTGTGGATAGTCAGTGGCACTTAACTGGTTAATGCCACCGAAACCTGTTAATCTGTAGGTGATCCGGTGGGGGGGGGGGGGGGGGGGGGGGGGGGCGGAGTCGGCATGTATGTGGTTAAGTGCCAATATTCAGTGCTTGAGCGCATAAAATGCGGTACTGTCTTTATGCAGTTCACCGTATGCTGTTAAGTGTTTAAGTGCAATATTCAACACTTAACAGCATACGGTGAACTGCATAAAGACAGTACCGCATTTTATCCCACTAGAATTAGCTATCAGACATCCCTTACCCAGGCCTTGGCACTAATTCTCTCTAAACATTCGTATTTCTTTATGTACACATACAGCCACAACTATGAAACAGGAGACTAAATTAGACCGTGACATGTAGACTTTTGAACCCCACGCTCCCTACGACTGGATTTTGAAGATCTGAGGTGGATTCTTGGTGCTTGGGCAGCTCTATTGGAAGGTTTGTATATTTCTAGGAAGCCAATCCATCCCAGGACAGCCAAGTCTCTGAGAAGGGTTATAGATCCTGGACTCCAGTCAGGAGCTCTGTCTATCCCTAAGGTCCAAATAATCACGTTGATGATGCGGTATCTAGGAATTTCAGGTTTCTGTCCTGAAAAACCTACGTATATCCCACAGACCAGGTCTCTAATCTTAGCAGCACATGTAACATGAATTCATGCTTCCGACAGTCAACATCCCGAAGACTCATTACTTCCAAACCACCTGTTTCCCCCAGCGTCAGTCAACTATTTGTGTTCTGTGCTGTTGTAGCTCTATAGACACATTTCATACAAAACAAACTCCTTTCCCTCTCCCACAGATAGTTTCCCCAGCAGAATTACTCCATATTGCGTGGGAGTTGACATGTACCAGACGCTCAGTCTGGAGTTCAATATTTAGCATCAGGGCAACAGCACACTTTTCTTTGTTGGTAAACATGCCAGCAACCCTGGGACATACTGCTAAAAGTGGAAGCACAGCCTGTTATCAGGATGGTGCTTCTCTCTCCCTCCTCCTCCCCCCCTTTCTTCTCACACATCTGTTGTTTACTGTAATGGGAAAAGTTCCACTCATCAAATTCAAGCACCGGGTAATTAACTGCAAAACAACTAAACACAGCTTTTGTGAGCATGGAATGTTGAACTGTCTTCTGCCCGCCTGCTTCTCCTCCTTCTACATTTCTCTCTCCTTTACACTCAACTGCCTCCTCTCTCACTTATCTGACTGGTGGAGCCCAGGCGATGAAGGAGGAGGACCCACCAATGTTTTCTTCTTTGGTTGTATACTCTATACATCACCACATGTCCTAGTGCCACCATCTGCTAAGATATCACAGAGAAAAGCTGGCCTAAGGATGGCAGAGTCAAGCATATGGTGGCTCACATGGGGGAGGTCGCTTGAGGTTTTCCACTTGCATTTTTCCTCTTTGCTGGATCCTTACTAACACGTTCCTTTGACATCAGTCTGTGCTTACTTCTCTCTTCTAACATGGCATGCTTCTTTTGTAAGACCATCAGTTCTTTATGAGCAGTGTGAATTAAAGTGCTATTATTCACCCGTGGCTCCATGCATGTCCTCTCTCTATGACTGCTACTACTCATTATTATTGCTGAAGATTTCCAGGACATCTCCAGGAGGATCCATGACATTGAATGGAGCTATTGAACTAGTAAACTAAACTTCTTCACATTGCTACTTCTCGGAGCAAACCCCTATACAACATCCTGTATAACCCCTGTATAACTCTAAAGCACACTCTTCAGGTCTCCGAAATAATGCACTTTCTATTGGCATCTGGTGTAAATTTCCTAAGTTATAAAGTCTACATCTTCCTTCTTAGATCCACACCTTGCTTTCCTGGTTAAAAAAATGGCCACAGTTTTGCTTCCCTTTCTTTTCTCCATGAGTCAATCAAGGTTTCTTATAGGTACATTCCTCCCCCTGCCAAGGGTCTCACTCCCATTTCACACCTTTCTTTTGTTGTGCTACACTATCTCGTTCTTTTCTTAGCTAAAACATTAGCCTTACATCCCAGACAAGCTGGATTTTGGAAGGCCATAGCATGGAATCGTTATTGCCCACAATATTAAATGTGATCAACGTCTGTGGATTTGGGGCAGATATCCTATTAGTAATGCTTGATCTTCATGCTGCATTCGACCTGCTAGAGTATGCCTTGCTCCTACATTGTTCGTATGAGACTGGAATTAGAGGAATTGTTTTAAAATGGTTTACTTCCTATCTGGATGGTTGGTCACCTAAGGTCTACTGTAATGATGTATTATCTGAGGATCTTCCTTATATCTGTGGAGTTCCACAGGGCTTATTGGCTCCAACACTCTTTAATATCTTTATTGCTCTCTCTAAACCAATATGTGGGACATTCAAACTCTTTATTCCTATGAACCCTGGTTGCCAATTGGCTTGACATAGATAAACTAATACTGCATTTTCCCAAAACTGAATCCATTTAATTCAATAGATCTCCCTCTCCTTCTATTAGAGGCACCTCTTTTGTTTTTCACCCAGAACGCCGTATCGCTGGAGATGGCTTTAACTCTGCCTTGACTTTTAAAACACAGATATCTGCTACAGGCAAATCATCATTTATTACGCTTCACAGATTTTGGTAAATAAAAGGTTTCTTATTACTAGCAGATATCAATATTCCTTTACACTCATTTATTTTATCCAAGCTTGATTACTGCGATGCAATATACAATATTCTCCCAAATTCGTTACTTTCATGTTTATAATTAATTCAGAATGGTACACTCCAGTTGCTAATGGTAGACCACAAATTTACCCTCCTAATAGACCAGCATTGGCTTCCAGTAGTTCAAACTTCTTCTGTTCACACATAACATATTGCATAAGGATATCTCTAGTTATTTTTCTAATCATTTGGATACTTACGTTCCTGTTCATCCTTAAAACTGGTTTGTTTTCAACAGGCCTCTGCAGATTAGTTTGAGTGGTGATGAGGGGTTTTCCTGAAGCCATGTGTTTAAGATAGAGCTCTATTTGATTTTACTGTAATTTTTGGTATAATTAGCTTCTTTTGATAGCATTTTTACCTTTGTAAACTGCCTTAGGTTCTCTTGGAAAGGTTGTTGAGCACATTTTTGTAAATAAATCATTAAGGGTCTCTTCTATCAAGCCACGCTAGTGGCTCCAGGTGTGGTAATGCCGACAAAGCCTTTGCAAACTATTTTGGCTCAGCAGTTTTCTCCAGCTCAGTTGAATCTGAGTTCTGTTGGGCTACAACCCCATGGGGCTTCATTGGGAACTACCTCTTTCTACCCCTCCACTCCAAAACATGAAGACCTGGACTCTCTCTCTCACCTCAAGGGGTCATGTCCACAGCCTTCACATGTGACCCAGAAGTAGAACACTAGACTCAAGAATTGAGCCAAAGTCCTCCACATGGCGGTAAGCAGTATCGGCACTGAGTTATCAGAAGAACTAAAGCATTGGTACATGAAGAAAATAGATGAGTGTGCGAAAAACTTAACAAAGAAATGGGATTAAGGAGATAGGAGGTAGCTAAGCCTAAAAACATTTGCAAAAGCTGTGAGATCAAATACATTAGAGGAAGAAGGCTGCAGACTAAAGAAACTATGGCGTAAGGCAACTGTAAGGAGTATAAGCATGTCCTTAGTTTTTGAAAAAGAGCAGGATACACAAGAAGGAAGCAGAAGGAAGGGATTGCCAAGGCTAGAAAGAAGCTTCAGAGGTGAGAATAGTTTTTATGATTAAAATAATTAAATAGCTGTGAGATTTGGGTAACTGAGTTGCAAAGTCATGCAAAGCAGCCATATAGGCAAGACAACATACCACTGTTGTACAGGAGTAGGAACTACACTATTTCATTAATGCTAGGTAAATGGCAGTATAGGGAAATAAACGGACTGACCAAAAGTCATCTACAAATGAAAAAAGCGCATTGCCCATCTATTAAACCATCAACCCAGACCTCATTCTAAGTATTCTGTTACCAGGACTGATTGCGCTCCATAAATAGCTACCTGTGGCATGCCTCGATTATCATGCACAAGGATTTTCAGTTCTTCTAATGAATGACCTGACTATCACGCAATATTTCAAAACAAATACTTCTGTGTTATCCAGGCTCACTTAAAGTACTTTATTGGGGGGGGGGGGGGGGGGGGGGGGGGGGGGGGGGGGGGGGGGGAGAGAAGATAAACACTGTTGATTGTACTACTTTATTGTACTTATTATCAAGCTAAAAAATAAATAAAATCAATAAGGAATCCTAAATGGAGAGAAGGTGTGAAAATGCAAAGGAGCTATGAAATCAAAGGTTCAAGGATTTACTTTATTTGAGTATCTGCTTGAGGGAAAACCAATAAAATAACGCTACAAGTAATCAGAAAAGAACCACGTAGTGTGTGTCCAGACCCCCAGTGCCCACTACCCATCATGTAAAAAGCATGAACAAAACCAAGGTTAGGTATTGAACACTTCCTGGAATAAATATGTTTTCAGTGAACTTTTAAACCTTTGCAATGAAGAAGTGGAGGAGTAGCCTAGTGGTTAGTGCAGTGGACTTTGACCCTGGGCAACTGAGTTTGATTCCCACTGCAGCTCCTTGTGACTCTGGACAAGTCACTTAACCCTCCATTGCCCCTGGTACAAAATAAGTACCTGAATATATGTAAACCGCTTTGAATGTAGTTGCAAAAACCTCAGAAAGGTGGTATATCAAGCCCCATTTCCCTTTCCATGCGCAATGCTGAGGGAAGTTTGCTCCAGTGGAGGACCCACCACATTGAACATGGTAGTTGGAACGTGAGGCCAGTACCGGGTGGACTTCTACAGCCTGTGTTTCTGAAATGCCAAAGAAAGATCATGATGCAGTATTTTACATCATATTCACTGTTGGTTTAATCATGAATTGATAAGGACTGTGACAGTAGGGCAGACTGGATGGATCATTCAGGTCTTATCTGCCGTCAATTACTATGTTACTATGACCCATGAAAAAAAGGTCTAGAAAAATCAAGCAAAATGAAGGAACTTTGAGGAGGTTTTGTAGAGCATTTGCAAAGTGATCGCATGGGAGGGTAGGGAACCACATAAGGGGATAGAAAATGAGCCAGACCTATAGAACAGACTTGGTAAACCAGAACCAAAATTTTATAGATTATACGATAATCAATGAGAAGCCATTGCTCTGCTTTCAGAAGCGGAGTCACATGGTCATATTTTTTAGTGCCAAAAATGAATATGACAGCAATATTCCTTATCATTTAAAGTCACTCAAGAATCATCTTAATGATTTTGTAAAAGCTGCTTTGGGGGGGGGGGGGGGGGGGGGGGGGGGGGGGGGGGGGGGGAGTTTTATTTGCTGCATTTATAGCCCACATTTTCCCACCTATTTGCAGGCTCAATGTGGCTTACAACAATCACATTAGTGGGATAAGGAGATCTGAATATAGATAGCAGATGAGGTGAATAAGAATATTATGGCAATCATATTAACGGAGTAAGATTTTCAGAATTGTTGCAATTAAGGTGCATAAGAAACTTATGTAGAATAAGAAGCGGATAAATAGATAAAACATAACATAATGATATCAGGACAAGATATAATATTCAGTAATTAGGGTGTAAAATAAAATAAACAAATTAGAAGAGATCCATAATAATTGTAACTGGTGTAGTTTAGGTATCAGGGGGATCCTTTTGGTACGTCTTTTTGAACAAGCAAGTCTTCAGTAATTTCCAGAAAGTTGTCAAGTCGTGTGTTTATAAATACAGCAGTAACATTTAAATACTAAACTGGCATGTAAATTTTATTATTTATTTATTTATTTATAGCATTTGTATCCCACATTATCCCACCTCTTTGCAGGCTCAATGTGGCTTACAATGTTTCGTTCTTGGTGGTAATAGATTAGAACGTAATCACTTATTGTTACATAGAGATGTTGAATAACATATTAGAATTTAAAGCAAGCAGATATTATAATAGTAGTTACTTGTTGTTAAATAGAGATTTTGAGTGATATAGTAGAAGTATAAAGCAAGCAGATATTATAAAAATAGTTCTGATTAAAGGTGTGGGAGATGTGTACATTTATATTTGTTATTCTAAGTGGTAAGCCTTTTTAAAAAGATGGGTCTTCAGTGATGTTCGGAAGTTTGTTAGTTCGTAGATCCTTCTCAGGTTGTGTGGCAGTGCATTCCATAGCTTGGCACTCAAGTAGGTGAAGTTTGCTGCATGCGTAAGTTTGTATTTTAAACCTTTGCAGCTTGGGAGATGAAGATTGAGAAATGTGCGGGCTGATCTTTTGGCGTTCCTTGTCGGTAAGTCTATCAGGTCTGACATATACGCTGGGGCGTCTCCATGGATGATTTTATGGACTAGTGTACAAATACTGGCGCATACATGCGGAAATGCTGAAAATCCACTTACATGCTATTCATTCAGGAGTGGAATCTAGGTGGACCGTGGGCTGGACTCCCAATTATACACGTACGTTACACATGTGTCTCTGGCATTTAGGTACAAAACTTTGCACCAGCTCTACGGCTTGCGCCAAACCACATTGTTACACTACTGCTCTAGGTGTCTATTTTCCTTTATAGAATAGGCTCCTAATGAGCCCTCTCCAGGCATTTAATTCTAGGGGCCCCTTTAGAGAAATGATTTCACTATGCCTTGTGGTTCAATTATTAAAAGCAGTCATGTGGTTAAGATGTTCCAGACCCTTGTTTTTAGCCTTTTCCACCAGTGAGGTGGCTGCAAAGATACAATGAAGGAGCTACAGCTGCACGATGCATGTAGTATATAAATTAAAATGAGTACTTTTTCTTTTGCTTCTTACTTTCTTAGTGAACCCTGTTCTAATGGGAAGAAGCTGTGTTTGCTTATACAGAAAAAGAATAGAATGAACTTCCTTATAAACTGATTTATCCAGTCTGTGCACCAAAAGCACATCTCCAGCCTGGGCATTTTGCCATGAGTGAAATCTGCAGATTTCTCAAACTGTTGACCATTTCCCCTCATTCCATCTGTCGTTTTCAGAACAGATCAAGCAGAGTTAGCCTGGGGATGTGGGGGGAAAGCACAGTGCAGGCACACGGAGGAGATGAGAGACTTTTGTTGCCAACAGGCCAAGAAAATGAGAAGTGGGAAAGGTTTCGGTTTTAACTTTCAAGAGGAAGGTCACAAACTGTCTTAAGTCTCTCTCCTCCAGAAGATCACAGATTAGGAAACACAGGAGATGCTGGCAGATAGGGAGCAATCCCATAAAGAAGGAGCTTACGTGTAGCACCATGTACACATGCAAGTTATAGAATACCAGAGTTTATTTATTTATTTTACGTATTTATATCCGTAATCACAAAAGAGAGGGTAATACAGCATACAAGCATACAATATAAACAAGAAAAAGCAACACTGGGCCTTCAAGAAAGAGACAATGGCAGTCCTTTATTGTGAAAAAGACCTGACACGGGCCGTGTTTCGGCGCACAAGCGCCTGCCTCAGGGGTCTGACATAAAAACACAAAGATAATTATAAATACACATTTCACAAAAATTAACATCCATATCATAAAGTAACAATTAAAATGCAAAAACATTAAAAATAAAGATATACAATATTAAAAATAAATGTATGAGGATCAAAATCTTGTCAGTGATAACCCAAAGTGTTTAAAATAACTAAAATAAACTTCCATGAACCATTATGTACAATCATATACACATTAATAACACCATTTACAAAATCATAGAATTAATTAAAATAATTTGGTATATTAACCTATTGTGATATGACTCACTCTGTAAATATTATAGTATCATGAGTGTTATGGCAAATTGTATTTGTGAGTTGTGAGCAAGCAGTACTCAATACATATCTGCATGAAGAAAAGGGGGAATTGCTTACCAAAGTGTGTCTTCACAATATATGAGCAGGAATGTTCAGACAGTCTGAGTAAATTGCCTAATGTGAAACAGGAAGGTGTGTTTAATTACCCATTGAATACTTAAGAAAAAGAGCTCACCTCTGTGGTCCATTATAAACGATGGGGCATAGTGTTTAAAAATCTTGAATGAGTACTATCACTTCTATGATCCACCCCACACAGACCTTATCCTGCTCATATATTGTGAAGACACACTTTGGTAAGCCATTCCCCCTTTTCTTCATGCAGATATATATTGAGTACTGCTTGCTCACAACTCACAAATACAATTTGCCATAACACACATGATACTGTAATATTTACAGAGTGAGTCATATCACAATCTACTATAATAAAACTCACCCTCAACGTTCTGAAGTCACTCAGTCACTCACTGAAGGGTTCATGGATTCATGGTGGTGAAGCCACAACACTGACCATGTCTCTCTGCCCCGCCCTCGCATGACGGACCAATCAGAAAAAACACCCTCAACATTCTGAAACACAAAGGACCATCACAACACCGTTCCCAGGCAACAGTAGGCAACGTAAGATGGACCAATCAGAGGAAACTACGTGACAATAAGGGAGGAGCATTCCCCAGCAGAATGGCTCATTATCTGTGCAGCACGGAGAGCACAGAACCACCGCTGGAAAGAGAGAAGAATATTCCTGCTGTGGGTATGTGCAAAAATAGATCGGGGGGGGGGGGGGGGGGGGGGGGGGGGAGGGGGGGGGGAGAAATTTTGAAATGCCTAATGCCAGTACTGAAGAGTGCCAGAGGGCCTATAGCACACACCAATCCAACCCACTTTGCCAGCACAGCACAGCACAGCACATCCCCCAAACCCCAAGCAAAAAACAAAACAAAAAAAGACACACATCAACAACCTACACACACACCGCACACTCACACACACACAAAATAACTCTGTGACACATACACACACACACAAAAAAAAAACACATGCTAGCGCCCGTTTCATTGGTTTCGGAAACGGGCCTTTTTTACTAGTAGGTTAATATATCACATTATTTTAATTCATTCTATGATTTTGTAAATGGTGTTATTAATGTGTATATGATTGTACATAATGGTTCATGGAAGTTTATTTTAGTTATTTTATTTTAAACACTTTGGGTTATCACTGACAAGATTTTGATCCTCATACATTTATTTTTAATATTTTAATATTGTATATCTTATTATTTTTAATGTTTTTGCATTTTGTTTATTACTTTATGATATGGATGTTAATTTTTGTGAAATGTGTATTTATAATTATCTTTGTGTTTTTATGTCAGATCCCCGAGGCAGGCGCTTGTGCACCGAAACACGGCCCGTGTCGGGTCTTTTTCACAATAAAGGACTGCCATTGTCTCTTTCTTGAAGGCCCAATGTTACGTATTTATATCCCACATTTTCCCACTTAGTTGCAGGCTCAATGTGGCTTACACAATACCGTAGAGGTAGGCTCTGGTTCAATAATACAAATACATAGTACAGCAGTAAGCATGTAAGAAACGTAAGTATAAAGCAACAAAGAAATAAAGAGGGGGTGGTGATAGAAGTCTAGTACGGTCCATATTTTGCTGTGTCGCAGGAAGTAGAAAGTATTTATTTATTGCATTTGTATCCCACATTTTCCCACCTCTTTGCAGGCTCAATGTGGCTTACAATACATCATGAATAGTGGAAATATATAAGAAAATAGACATTTAGTAAATTTGGGTCATGGGGGTAGGCCTTCTTAAACAAGTTGGTTTTCAGTAGTTTCCTGAAGTTAAGATGGTTATGGATAGATCTCACGGTTTAGGTGCACATACACTCAGAAATGCTGAGTAAGCAGCTTATTCTAATCTATAACTACACGCATATCCCCTACAGTGCACACGTAGAAGGTGAGCATTTACATGGATGCACTCTAGGTGGGGCACGCATTTACGCATATAAGACAGGCGACAATGATGATACAGGGGATGGGATGACTTCCCTATGAGGAAAGGCTGAAGAGGCTAGGGCTCTTCAGCTTGGAGAAGAGGCAGATGAGGGGAGATATGATAAGAGGTCTATAAGATAATGAGTGGAATGGAAGGGGTCGATTTGGAGCGTCTGTTTATGTTTTCCAAAAATACTAGGACAAGCGGGCATGCGATGAAGCTGCAGTGTAGTAAATTTAGAACGAATCGGAGGAAATTTTTCTTCACTCAACGCATAGTTAGAATAGTTAGACTCTGGAATTCGTTGCCGGAAAACGTGGTTAAGACAGTTAACTTAGCGGACTTCAAAAAAGGGTTGGACGGCTTCCTGGAGGAAAAAGCCATAGAATGTTATTGAATGGACGAGGGAATAATACAGTATTTCTAGGATGGGCGGGACAAATTGCTTGTTCTTTTGGCCGGTCGGTGACAGGGTGCTGGGCTCAATGGACCCTTGGTCTGTCCCAGCATGGCGATGCTTATGTACTTATGACTATATTCTGTAATTGGCAACAAAAAAATGAGAATCATTCTGTAAATGGCACGCTGTGCCGGGTGCCATTTATCATAGCGCTGGGATCTGCGCCCAACCTTTGGGCATGGGATTTACACCTACTGAAACCTGGTACAAATCCTCACGCCTAAACTAGACACGGATTCCCCTGAATTCTATAACACTGTATGCATCTTTAGTGAATGCCCCTGGCCCATCCTTCCTCCTCCTCCTCCCATGGCCACACCCTTTTCAGTTAGGCACTAAAGGAAAGATTTTCAACCTTTTTAGTCTCACGGCACACTTACATAGTGCTAAAATTGTCAAGGCACACCTCCACAAATGGTCTTGCATTTTACCTTCTACCCCCACCCACACATGGTCCACAATTTTTCTTACTTCCATTCTACACTGCTATGGATATATTCTACCTGTCAGTCACAGAAACATGAATGCGGATAAGAATCGATCCTTCTCTATATATGATGTTCACACACAGTTAAGAGAAAGGCAGTGTGTGTCTAAGCCTCATTTGGCCCTTAAATGCATCGAGGACAGTCACAGAGAGCATTCATATCTAGTGACAGATTTAATCCTGTGGACACCCCTAATAATAAAGATAGCCGAGTTCCCCTCATAGCTCGAGGGGTAGGGTCACCCTTCAGAAACACAAGTTATGGCGGTTCAAAGGGGTCCTCTACATGAGTCAGCCTAAAATAAGGAGTGGTGGACTTCTGATGGCGGGGCAGGTGCTTACTCTTGTCTATTGGAGAATCTGTCTCGGTTCATAAAGAACTCTTCCCCAAGAGGAAGTTTAAATCTGGGACATGTGCTTTGTTCACATCCCATAGGACTTCTAGATTTCCTTGGATTACTCTGTAAAAATAATTGCCAAAAACTGTGGTTTGAAGATTAAATTTGATGGAATGGCCAATCCCTTCTTTCAACTAAAGTAATCATGTTGCAGATATTACCATATTCAAATCTTTATACTTCTCCCAAACAAGTTGCCATTTATTTCCCAGCTGGAAAGAACCAGAACACACGTCAAAGATATGTTCGTCACCGGCCTTCACCTACTTTTCAAGGAGTATATTTCAACTGCAACTGCTCTTATCTTCCTGTTGAAGACCTTCCCACTACTCACTGGTTAACGGACTCGGTGCTGTGCATAGTTTCGGGGAAAGCAGCAAAGTGATGCTGTATCTTCTCTTGCTGCTTTTAATCATGGTGATAACATTGGGCAGTTATTACAGCTCCTTACAAACGGCATACCCATCCTCCCATGTCTCGAGGTTTTCAATCCAGTCCTAGGGGCATACCCAGCCAGTTGTGGTTTTCAGGATATCCTTTGCTCTTTTTAATCCTATTTCATTAATTTTGTACCTTGCTAGTTTACAGATTTTGCAGATTCCGGTCACATGGGGCGCACAGATGCTGTTGACTATGTTTGTTGATTCTCGCTCTTCTTTGCTGCATTTCTCGGCTGCTGCCTCTTTGGGGGTGAAGCTGGGCCTCATTGTTTTCTTTATTAGCCAATTTGGATCCTCATTTACAGCGAATTACCCCAGCTGATTATTATTCATGAATAGAGGAATCTGAAATCTCAGTCTGTGTTTTGTGCTCTTCTCTCTGATTCTATTACAGAAACGGAAGGAGGGCATGGGCCAGACTATCACAGAGCAATAAGCGTAAAAAAAAAAAGAAAAGAAAAGGAATTAGAGAGCTTCTTATACGCTATACTACGGTATCTTGTTGGCATAAGTTTTTCCCTGTTTCCTTTAGCTTGTCTTTGTGGTTGTTGACATACTATTCTCTTGTTAAGTTTAAAAAGCATTATGCTTTCAAGTATAACCAAGCAAAACCTTTAAGTCGAGATGTTGTACACATAGGACCATTTCAAACCTGAAGGGTAAATGCATACATATAAAAAATTATGCTCAGATTTTTTTTTTTCAGAAAGGCAGAATTTATGCTCCCTTAAGCAGACTAGAACATAAGAATAGCTACACTGAGTCAGACCAAAGGTCCATGTAGCCCAGAACCCTGTTTCCAAGTACCTGGCAGAAACCCAAATAACACCAACATTCCACGCTACCAATCCCAGGGTGAGCAGTGACTTCCCCCATGTCCATCTCAATAACAGACTATGGACTTTTCCTCCAGGAACTTTTCCAAACATTTTTAAAACTCAGATATGCTAACAGCTGTTACAACATCCAGAGCTTAACTATTCGCTGAGTGAAAAAATATTTCCTCCTATTTGTTTTAAAAGTATTTCCATGTAATTTCATTGAGGGTCCCCTAGTCTTTGTATTTTTTGAGAGTAAAAAAAATCAATTAACTTCTACTCGGTCTACACCACTGAGGATTTTGTACAGCTCAATCATACTTTTATTTATTTACTAGACTTTGAGCCCGTAAAAACGGGCTATTATAGGAAGGGGGGGTTGAAAGGCCCGCCCCCACCGCCGAGTTCGCCGCTGCCCCTCCCCCTCCGAGTTCGCGCCCCCCCCCCCCCACCGAGCCGTCACCACCCTCCTTCCACCCGGCCGGGCCCTCGCTCCGCTATTGAAACAGCGAGGGTCCGGGAACGCAGCACTGAGCTCTGCTGAGCTGCCGACGTCGGCCTTCGTTCTTCTTCTCTGCCTGTCCTGCCCTCGTGTGACGTAACGTCGTTGAGGGCGGGACAAAGGCAGAGAAGAAGAAGGAAGGGCGATGTCGGCAGCTCAGCAGAGCTCAGTGCTGCATTCCCGGACCCTCGCTGTTTCAATAGTGGAGCGAGGGCCCAACCGGGTAGAAGGTGGGTGGCGGCGGCGACTCGGGTGGAGGGAGCGTTAGACGGCGGTGTCCCTCCCTCAGCAATGCGCAGTACAGACCCTCTGTGTTCCGCCCCCCCCGTCATCACGTATTGATGTGGGGGCGGGGCAGAGGTCTCTACTGCGCATTTGCGAGTGAGTACGGTCACTCGCCGTTTATATGTTTGATTGCTTTTGTATCCCACATTTTCCCACCTATTTGCGGGCTCAGTGTGGCTTACAATACATTGTAACGATGGAATTACAATAAGTTATTACATGATTATGTGGCTTACAATACATTGTAACGATGGAAGTACAATAAGTTATTACATGATTAAGGTTACATTATGAGGAGTTGAGTTGAAACAATGTCCAGGTATCGATAAGGGGAAAGAATAACAGTGAAGAGAAAAGGGCTGGGTGTGTTAGAATTATGGGGATAGGTGTAATAGGAGAATGTGTTAATGCGTTGCCAACAGTGTGTGTGGTCTTCATGTGTTTTGATCCTTTTGATAGATTTTTTCAAAGAGATGAGTCTTTAGTAGTTTGCGGAAGTTGGTTAGTTCATAGGTCGTTCTTAGGTTTCGTGGTAGTTTATTCCAGAATTGCGTGCTCATATAGGAAAAGGTTGATGCGTGCATCACTTTGTATTTTATGCCTTTGCAAGTTGGGAAGTGGAGGTTAAGGAAAGTTCTAGACGATCTTTTGGCATTTCTGGGTGGTAGGTCTATTAAGTCGGACATGTAGGCTGGGGCTTCACCACTGATGATTTTGTGGACTAGTGTGCATACTTTGAAAGTGATGCGTTCCTTGAGTGGTAGCCAGTGTAACTTCTCTCGTAGTGGTTTCGCGCTTTCGTATTTTGGTTTCCCGAAGATGAGTCTGGCTGCTGTGTTCTGGGCTGTTTGAAGTTTCCTCAGTATTTGCTCTTTGCAGTCTGCATACAGTGAGTTGCAATAGTCAAGATGGCTGAGTACGAGTGATTGCACTAGGTTGCCCCTCAGCCGTCTCTTTTCCAAGCTGAAGAGCCCTAACCTCTTTAGCCTTTCTTCATATGAAAGGAGTTCCATCCCCTTTATCAATTTGGTCGCTCTTCTTTGAACTGTTTCTAATGTCACTATAACTTTTTTTGGGATATGGCGACCAGAACTGAACGCAATACTCAAGGTGAGGTCGCACCATGGAGCGATATAGAGGCATAATAATCTTGGTCTTATTTATCATCCTATTCCTAATAATTCCTAGCATTCTGTTTGCTTTTTTGGCTGCCGACACACACTGGGCAGAAGGTTTCAGTGAATTATCTACAATGACATTTAGATCTTTTTCTTGGGTGCTGACTCCTAAGGCAACTGGTCAATCAATTAGATTTGAGGACACAAAAATCTTGAAGAAAGATCGTTAGTGGGCCGAGAAGAATCAAAGAGGCGAGAGAGATAGCAAGACAACCTAATAACTTCAATGGAAGACAAAGGGCTCATTCTAAAGGACTGCGGCTGAGGACAAATGTCTTCTTCCCCCCTCCCAAAGTTTTGGAATATGACCTACACCAATTCCTACACCTCCAGAGTCAGAACTGTTCCAATGAATTTCTAGCCATAATTCAATATCCATGCTGCTTTAATCAGTTAATAAATCCCAATAAATGCATAAATAAAATAATAAATCTAATTTCCCAGTCCATTATTTGTCCTATTTGTCTGCCTTGAATAAATTGTAAGCTTTGTTAAGCAGGGACAGTCTCTTGTGTTTGTGTACAGCGCTGTATATGTCTAGTAGCGCTACAGAAATAAGTAGCACTATATGTATTGGAATAATACTTCACCTGCCTCCTGGTATTTTTTTTTTTTTTTAAATTATATTGGATCTCTTCCATCTCCCAAGGGCTTTATGCGATGACAAGAACCACAGATCAAACCTAGGTTCTTTGCACAGCACTATCACCGAGTAGCTTAATGGTTGGTGCAGCGGGCTTTGATCCTGGCAACCTGGGTTCGATTCCCACTGCAGCTCCTTGTGACCCTTGGACAAGTCACTTAACCCTCCATTACCCCAGGTATAAAAAAAAAAAAACTTGGATCGTAAGCCCCCTAGGGACAGAGAAAGTACTTGTATATGTGACAGTGCAGTGTACGTCTAGTAGCGCTATAGAAATGATTAGTAGTAGTAGCAGCAATCAGGCTGGCCCCTGGTGGCCTTCCTTTCAAATAGGATAGAGTGGAACATTTATCATAAGTCAGAGCCAGTGCTTGGGATACACTCAGTCAGTCAGCATTTCAGGGTATTCACGATAAATGTGAATGAGATAAATCAGCATTCAAGGAAAGCAGGGAACGCAAATCTGTCTCATATGCATTCGTCTTGGATATTCCAAGACCCCAAATGGGGTGTCTTGAGAACTGAGTTTAGAAGCCTTGATATAATTAAAAAAAAAAAACCCCCAAAACAAATAAACAATGGCTGGCTACTAATGTATAGGCAAGAAGTATAAATCTTATACTGGAATGAGCATTATCTGTTTATGCCGCATTTCAGCAAATGCATTTCTCCTATCTTGGAAATGTCTTGTTTCTACTTATTTATTTATACCTGTTTCAAGAGTTATTTGCACCACCATCAAGCACAGTTTTGTTGAGGGTGCTTAGCTACCCACTTTGTTTTTGGCTTATTTGTACTTGATACACTGCCTTTATTGGTGCATAAATGAAAGCGACTTATGAGTAATAATAGTTAAATTGAAACCAGGAAAAGAACTACAAATGCAATACGAGCTCCAGAAGAAGACTTTCTTTTGCATATGTAAGCCGCATTGAGCCTGCCATGAGTGGGAAAGCGCGGGGTACAAATGTAACAAAATAGATACTATTGGAGATTCTACATGGAATGTTGCTACTATTGGAGATTCTACATGGAATGTTGCTATTCCACTAGCAACATTCCATGTAGAAGGCTGCGCAGGCTTCTGTTTCTGTGAGTCTGACGTCCTGCACGTACGTGCGGGACGTCAGAATCACAGAAGCAGAAGCCTGCGCGGCCACATTGGTGATCTGCAAGGGCCGACTCCTACTTTGAACTGTTCCATGTAGAATCTCCAATAGTTGCAACAGTGGAGGAGTGGCCTAGTGGTTAGGGTGGTGGACTTTGGTCCTGGGGAACTGAGTTCGATTCCCACTTCAGGCACAGGCAGCTCCTTGTGACTCTGGGCAAGTCACTTAACCCTCCATTGCCCCATGTAAGCCGCATTGAGCCTGCCATGAGTGGGAAAGCGCAGGGTACAAATGTAACAAAAATAAAATAGATACTATTGGAGATTCTAGATGGAATGTTGCTACTATTGGAGATTCTACATGGAATGTTGCTATTCCACTAGCAACATTCCATGTAGAAGGCTGCGCAGGCTTCTGTTTCTGTGAGTCTGACGTCCTGCACGTACGTGCGGGACGTCAGAATCACAGAAGCAGAAGCCTGCGCGGCCACATTGGTGATCTGCAAGGGCCGACTCCTACTTTGAACTGTTCCATGTAGAATCTCCAATAGTAGCAACAGTGGAGGAGTGGCCTAGTGGTTAGGGTGGTGGACTTTGGTCCTGGGGAACTGAGTTCGATTCCCACTTCAGGCACAGGCAGCTCCTTGTGACTCTGGGCAAGTCACTTAACCCTCCATTGCCCCATGTAAGCCGCATTGAGCCTGCCATGAGTGGGAAAGCGCAGGGTACAAATGTAACAAAAATAAAATAGATACTATTGGAGATTCTACATGGAATGTTGCTACTATTGGAGATTCTACATGGAATGTTGCTATTCCACTAGCAACATTCCATGTAGAAGGCTGCGCAGGCTTCTGTTTCTGTGAGTCTGACGTCCTGCACGTACGTCAGACTCACAGAAGCAGAAGCCTGCGCGGCCACATTGATGATCTGCAAGGGCCGACTTCTACATGGAATGTTGCTAGTGGAATAGCAACATTCCATGTAGAATCTCAAATAGTAGCAACAGTGGAGGAGTGGCCTAGTGGTTAGGGTGGTGGACTTTGGTCCGAGGGAACTGAGGAACTGAGTTGGATTCCCACTTCAGGCACAGGCAGCTCCTTGTGACTCTGGGCAAGTCACTTAACCCTCCATTGCCCCATGTAAGCCGCATTGAGCCCGCCATGAGTGGGAAAGCGCAGGGTACAAATGTAACAATAAAAAAATAAAATAAAATAGGAGAGCATCACCATTCATAAGCAGAACAAAGGAAATCAAGAAAAGGAGGACGGCAGGGAAAGAGGAACAAGACTAGCAGGTAAACAAGTAGACAATTGCTCCACAATCCACTTCCCAAATTCTCAAAAGGCCAAATGGAACAGATGCTTTTTAAGAGCCATCTTACCCGTTCTCAAATGGTATAAATTAATGCTGTTCCCACTGATCATGAAGACAGTGATTTCGGAAACAACATTCACCAAATAATAATAATCAGCCCTCCCTATTTCAGCTTATGCCATCGATCTGACCTGTATGTGATCCTGGTTCCATAAGTTGCTGCAAAAAAAAAATACAGCTCCATTTATGGAAAGGTAGTATTTTGTCACTGCAGGAATTCTGCATCTGCAGTAACGTTAAAAAGTCTCATTTTCACTGCTGTAGTATTATGTTAGACATACAAACAACAAATGGCCAGCTTTTCCAAAACCATAGCCTCATAAGGTGGCTACAGTAATATTCTATTAATAGCCCTGCAGTGCCTTTCTGATGTCATTATAAGGCTTTATGGCCATCTATTATGAAGAGCTGTCAGATGCAGGGATTCATTCTTCACTGCTCACTTATAAAGGGAGTGGATGATTCAAGATCACACGTAAGTAGTGGGGGTGGGACAGAAAACCACCTCTTGTACTTTCATGAGCCCAGTGCAATAAAAATCAGAAACTACATTTCCAGTCCGAGGAGCCCAATTCTTCAAACTTTGTTCAGATTTAAGTGAGTCTCAGCGGCACTGTTATATATAATCAAGGCTTGGCCAGAGCTCTGTCCTCACTTGGCCATCTTCTATGTGGCTCAACAGCTACCCTCTCAATTCTTCAAACTTTATTTGTTTGCAGTTTCAAGTATTTTCTTGGATAAAATGGTGTGGTAAATAGAAATAAAATAAAACAAAAAAGGAAATTAAAATGACATTTTTTTTAAACGGACTACCTTTATACATTTTCTGATTAGCTTCCAAAGTCTTCTTCAGATCACAAATGAGCAAATGTATTTTCTTAGATGTTTATAAAACAGCATCTCCCAATTTTCAGAGCAGCTTCCGAGATTGAGATCACCAGTTACAGTCTGATTAAGTCCTATCCAGCCAGCAGTTCAAGAACACAACAGAAGGAGCTGCTTGTGCCCAGGTACCTCAAAGAATGAATTACATGATCTGACTGGTGCAGAAACCAACCCATTCCTCAGAACAAATCTTATTCACGTACTTGTATCATTCACTGAGCAACGATGACAAAGATCCAGGTTTGGTTCTCTTTTAAAAGTACATCCAGTAGAGGAATGAAGGATAACGCCAAACCGTTAGCCAAAGACAGGAGGGCAGGAGCAAATGAGAGAGGAAAAGGGAGGGGGTATAGAAGAGAAAGGCATGACAAGTTTACCTTCAACTATTTCTAACTAACTAAGTGCTTCTTTCACAGCTTTATTCTGTATAGTAACATAGCAAATGACAGCAGATAAAGACTAGTATGAACCACACAGTCTACCCATAAAGGTGAGCCCTTACGCCAAGCCCCCTCCCTGCCCGTCTTCAAGTCTTTGCTTAAAGCCCACCTCTTCAATGCTGCGTTCGGCACCTAACCCTTACCGTTCAGTGAATCCAGCCTGCCCCAATTTGACTGCCCCTATCGGACCGACCGTTCACTTGTCTATTAGATTGTAAGCTCTTTGAGCAGGGACTGTCTCTCTTTGTTAAATTGTACAGCGCTGCGTAACCCTAGTAGCGCTCTAGAAATGTTAAGTAGTAGTAGTAGTATTACATATAGCAGTGATTTAACCAGAGCTGAGATTGTGATGTCATAATGCCTCAGTCCACCAATGCCTAAGAGCCAACCTCATCAGTGATGTCACAATGGCTCGACTGTCCTATACTTGGCCCACTCTTATCTATTAGATTGTAAGCTCTTTGAGCAGGGACTGTCTCTCTTTGTTAAATTGTACAGCGCTGCGTAACCCTAGTAGCGCTCTAGAAATGTTAAGTAGTAGTAGTAGTAAAGGTGGCCAGGGCTGCTCCATATAGGTTACCTCCTCCCCCCCTTTGTCATTTGAGTTGTACTTGCTTCTCTGTGCAGGTAACCCCCTCCCCACACACACACACTGTCATTTGTGTTGTACCTGCTGCTCTGCACAGGTTACCCCCTCCCCCCCATGTCACTTGAGCTGTGCAAGTAACCCCCCCCCCCCAAGCCTTTGTCATTTGCATTGCACCTGCCACTCTGTGAAATAACCCTCCCCCCTTTGCCATTTGGGTAGTACCTGCTGCTCTGTGCAGTTAACCCCCTCCTCCCTTTGTCAGTAGGGTTGAACCTGCTGCTCTCTCTCTCTCTCTCATTATTTTTTAAAATATGCGTGAGTCATTTATGTTTTGTGTCAAAATACTCTATACTCTTATTCCATCCTCTTACCATAATTTTTTATTACTCAAACTGCTTAACAGGTTTGACCACAACTGGTACTGTACTTTAACTATCATGTCTACGTAACCTGCTTCTGAAGCTCCCGTTTGTATCTGGTACTTGTAATTACAACACTACAACCCTTCGCTTGCTGCTTTTGACTCCTAACTTGTCCCTTGCTCGTAACCTTTATCTTGTCTTCCTCTCTTCAATAGTCCCTTTCCCTATGTGTCCTTCTGTCTGTCCTACCCTTATTGGTCCTGTCTGTCTGTCCTGATTTAGATTGTAAGCTCTTTTGAGCAGGGACTGTCTTTTCTTCATGTTAAATTGTGAAGCGCTGCGTACGACTGGTAGCGCTATAGAAATGATTTATAGTAGTAGTAGTAGAAGCCTGCCCTTGTACGTGCAGGACGTCAGACTCATAGAAACAGAAGCCTGCGCGGCCGTGTTGCTGATCTGCAAGGGCAGGCTTCTACATGGAATGCTGCTAGCGGAATAGCAACATTAACATTCCATGTAGAATCTCAAATAGTAGCAACAGAATCTCCAATAGTAGCAACATTCCATGTAGAATCTCAAATAGTAGCAACAGAATCTCCAATAGTAGCAACATTCCATTTAGAATCATTCCTATGTGTCCTTCTACCCTTATCCTTATTGGTCCTGTCTGTCTGTCCTGATTTAGATTGTAAGCTCTTTTGAGCAGGGACTGTCTTTTCTTCATGTTCAATTGTGAAGCGCTGCGTACGACTGGTAACGCTATAGAAATGAGTTGTAGTAGAGGAGTGGAACCAGTGCCATGAACTCTATTGGAATTTGCTTCTACTGAGCCTACTGTTCCTTAAAGATTCATTCATAACTTTCGGGGGGGGGGGGGGGCGCCTTATTTTTAACCTATTTCTTCAATCCAGCCATCACAGTGGCAATCTCCAGTCAGGTAACAGATCATGGCTCTCTATGGTGCCCCGTCCCTGAGTATGGTCAGTAGGTGTCACTGTTATTCGATAACTAAGACTCCCTTCCCCCTCTCCCAGAGGCTACTATACATGTCCTAACAGCTTCTTCAAGCCGTGCCCAGGCTGAGAAGTTGGAGCTGGAATTGGAAATTGCACTGGGATCCTACAGAGCTCAGCATACTTTTTAAATTATATTTTAATTTTATTAAAAAAAAAAAAAATCACTATGCTACACTATCTAAAATTCTTGGCAGATTACGAGATATACATACATAATCGTTTACTGAACATAAATACATAAAACAAAATAGTCTGTTATGAGTGTGATGATTTTATTTTTGATGTGTTTTATAAGCATGCTGTAGATTTTAAATTTTATGTATGTGGCTTTGTTAACTGCTTAGATAGAAACAGGATATAAGTAAATAAACCACAACCAATTTCATACATTATAAATGGAGCATACAGTAATATCATTGAGCCAACAGGCCAGTCTTAACAGAATCATTTGAAAGATACAGCTGCAGAAGGGCGCAGCAGTTTGGTTTAACTAGTTCTTCTAACTACACTACCATTTCACAGCTTGCAGCTAGATCCGATTACTGTATAAAATCAGAACAATTACAGGCTTCTGTTTCAAACGAGCAGCATTATTTTACTAAATACCGTTAACTGCATGAAAAGCTCATTGGAATGCAAAGTGTGAAATATCCAGCAGAACTCAAGATTTTTTTTTTTGTATTGTAAAACAGCCTTCTTGCTGCCTATTTATATTTTACAGTTTAATTATTTTTGGTTTTGGAAGGTTTTACGCCAGCATCTACAGCTTTGAAAAAAAAGGTGTTCTCCTCCGCACATGAATGCTCTCGTATGTCTGGTGGTTATGCTCAGAGATTGCACAAGATAGGTTTATTAATACCTTGGGGGATGATAAGTACTTTCTGTTGAACCATCTCAACAAATCCATAGGTCTCAACTCTATATTACTGTCATCAATGCTAAGAAATAGGTACAAATTAGAGATTTTGAAACATGCATGAAATAAACTATTTTAACTTCAGGCTTCTTCCTTTGTGATTGAGTGATTACAGCAGGGAGGGACACAACCCAGTCAGGTTTTCAAGATGTCTACAATGAAGAAGCTTGAGATCTATCTGCATACAATGATTTGCATCATCTCATGCATATTCATCCTGGAAATCTTGAAAACATGGCTAGGTTGTGGCCCTCAAGCACTGTGATTGCCCTCTGAATTTATTGGGGTTCCTATGTCCCCTAAATCTAGGCTTATGTGGGGAAGGCTGTTAGTAATTTTATCTGACTCCAATCATTGAACCCACTAACCTCCAATCTAAAGTGAATAACCATGGACCAATTATGGACCAGACAATTCTGTTAGGGGTCTGTCTAGGGATAAACATTTCCCCAGTCAGACCCAAAGGGCTTGTCATTTTATTCTAGTTAATCTTCTTGTTGTCCATGTTAGATTAACAGATTCCCTATAGGTAGAAAATAAGGAAGATGAGAGACAGATTCAAGTTTATTAAAGTTTATTACTCACCCAAATCATGATTACATAGAGCAATGTATTCTTAAGGATCACAGGGATCAATCTCTGGTCTCTAACTCTCCCTCCACATGCCAAATGCCAACCATATTTATACTCTTTCCTTCCATTAGGTTCTATGGAGTTCTAAAAAAACTTCTTCGTAAATGGCCCAGGTGGCTGGATGACCCTTTTTTTTAACCACAGATTTTGATAATTTTACCCTTGGAACAAATCCTCCACCTTTTTCCGGCAGATGGCCATTTTTCCTTAACCACAATGTTCTTTCTCACTTCTGCTTTCCCATGCACCTCCCCTGGGTTAGAGTAATGGGACAAGAAGTAGAAAGCCAGGGATCAATCTTGCTTATGCTGCTGATTCTCCTTGTACCCTTGGGCAAGTTACTTTGTCTGCCACTGCCGCAGACAGCCACTCAGACTGTACTTGAATATTTTATCACCAGTATACAGCACTACATACATCCTGTAGCACTATAAAAGAGTAATTAGTAGTATGGCACAAACATTTCTTGAATAGATCAGGGTGCATTCTGGACTGAATTTTGTCTGTGTTTATGGATTAGCACATCTGGCCCAGGTTATTCTCAAAATATATAAATCAGTGTATTTTCAGAGTTCTCATGTGCTAGATGTCACGTTTTAAAGGCAGAAACTAGGTTCGTGAGCCCTTGGGCCACTGCCGTGGAGCAGCAGTGGCAGCCAAAACCACCCCACACCAGAGACAAGGCAGAACTCTGATAGGGACAGCTAGACTTCACCTGCACTTGACCGCCGTTCCTCAGGAGTTGAGCCCCTGGGTGCAGGTGGCCGGCAAGACTTACCGGACAGGGCAGGAACTGAATACCAACTAGGCTGAACAGCGACTGAGGGTCAGAGGGGAAAGGAATATACATGGGCAGGAAACTGGGCTAGGACTCACAGACAGACAATACTACACAAGGCAGGAAATGGACAAGCTAAAGGACAGGAACTGAAAGCTGACAAGCAGCCACTGAAACAGGGTACAAACACTGACAGAAAAGAGACAGGACTGAAAGCTGCCACGCAGCCACTAAGAAAGAGACACAGACAAACATAAACTAGACCAGGAAGACAGACCAGAACCAAGACTAGGAAAATAAGAAATAAACCTAAGCTAAACTACACACAGACTAACTAGAACTGGACAAGAAACTGAAACAAGAAACCGGACTAGGCAGAAGTGCAACAAAGCACCAACAAACCAGGGACCTTAGACAATGCAAAGGCAAACACAGAAGTCTCCAGTAGGTTAATAAAGCCCATCAGCTGCTGAAGTTCAGCTGCAGGAATCACAAGGCAGCTACGGGTGCTGTTCAGGCACAAACAAAAGAAGCAAGTCTGGCAGCCTGGAAGATCCGGACCGGACTCGGCTGAAGTCTGGAACGGGTGACAGTCCATAGCAGCCACCGGTTCTGGCCACCAGAGGGCGAGGTGAGCACAGACAAGGAAACATTCACATACGTGACACTAGAGGCTGATCAAATTTAAATTTCGGAGCCAAAACTGACCTGAAATTCCAGTTTGGCCACTGAATTCCTTCCGACCAAAAGCATCACCTTCCCTCCCAGGCCCTCCATGGACCTACCCTAGAACCCATGGTGGAGATCTAATGGGCTAACCAGGGAAGGAGCGATCCCCAGTTGTTCCCGCCATCTTCACCATCAAAATGTCTGCCCAGGCCACCAAAGGTCTCAGCAACCATTTTGATGGAGGAGACGGCAGAGCCAGGAGAGACTGGGGATCACTCCTACCCCAGTCAGGCCACTACAACAGCAAGGTTTAAGAAAGGCCCAGGGCAGGGGGTGGGAGGCTGGTTCTGTCTGGTCAAGGGGTGCTCTTTTTTTTTTTTTGGGGGGGGGGGGGGGAGCTTTGATTTGAACCAAAATAGAGCAGCACATTTTGGCTGTAGATTTGGTTTCAGCTGAAACTGAAAAACTTGGTTTTGCTCGACATCTAGTGCCAAGTGACATCCAGAGCAGGTCACAACTTCACTGCTAAGTTATTTGCAGGGAAATTGCTTTTAAACTTGGGAAAGGTAGCCTTAGAGTTAAATAGATTATGTCAGTGTCTTTATATTTAAGTTACTCTGCTTATATAGCAAAGGCAGTTTTAGAAGGGTTTTTTTTTGTTTGTTTGTTTAGCATTTAAAGACTTTATTACAGCTCCATAGGCTAGCAGTTAAGGGACTATTCTAGAGTTTACCATTTTTTTATTTTTGTTACATTTGTACCCCGCGCTTTCCCACTCATGGCAGGCTCAATGCGGCTTACATGGGGCAATGGAGGGTTAAGTGACTTGCCCAGAGTCACAAGGAGCTGCCTGTGCCTGAAGTGGGAACTGAACTCAGTTCCTCAGTTCCCCAGGACCACTAGGCCACTCCTCCACTGTTGCTACTATTTGAGATTCTACATGGAATGTTGCTATTCCATGTAGAAGTCGGCCCTTGCAGATCACCAATGTGGCCGCGCAGGCTTCTACATGGAATGTTGCTAGTGGAATAGCAACATTCCATGTAGAATCTCTAATAGTAGCAACATTCCATGTAGAATCTCCAATAGTATCTATTTTATTTTTGTTACATTTGTACCCTGCGCTTTCCCACTCATGGCAGGCTCAAAGCGGCTTACATGGGGCAATGGAGGGTTAAGTGACTTGCCCAGAGTCACAAGGAGCTGCCTGTGCCTGAAGTGGGAATCGAACTCAGTTCCTCAGTTCCCCAGGACCAAAGTCCACCACCCTAACCACTAGGCCACTCCTCCACTCCATAACATCAATGTAGAGAAGAGCTGATAATGGAGAAAGATAACTTGAAGAGACCACCTCTGCAGAAACTCACAGGCAAACACAAGGGCAGGGGTGATCCAGGGAATAAAAAGCAGACAAAGGTTGGTCAATGATTTTATTGGAAAGGGACCCAGCAGATGGAAGTTTGCCAATAATGATTCTAGGTGCCTATCCAATCAAATCACTTTCGTCTGGTCTTTATTCCGTGGATCACTCCTGCTGTTGTGTTTGCCCAAAACTTTCACATAAAACAAGAACCCAGCTATGGGTAAGTCAGATTCCATGTTGATTAAACCCGATTAAGAACAGCCAATATTATTAAAATCAGAACACACAAAAATATTATCTACTTCTGATATGGCTGCTGGGGAATTTCAGTTCAGGCGTTACCTATGATTCACTGGTTGTTCAGCTGCTGTCGGCCATTGCTCATCCTGTTATGCAAATGACATCTTCGGCATCCATCTACCCTAGTTATTTTGATCTATGACATACCTCTCATCTTGAGTTAAGGAAAATCGGACATGAAAACGACTGACATTACTTAAGAAAATGTGTTTTTTTTTTCTAGAGTGCATATACTGCCTATGGATTTATTTCAGTTGTTAGGGTGTCAATGAATATATGATTTGTGAAGTCTATAAAGCCCAGATTTAAGAACTGGGCGAAAGCCATGAAGTCTAATTTGCAAATCTTTTAACAGGTATCTTTATGTACTTATTTGGCACTAGCTTTTGCTGAACACCTAATTTATGCCTTGGACATAAACCTACATAAGAAAATGGATTTGCAGCAGTGGTGGGTCCTTTTGTACAACTTTTTCTTTGCAGAGTATTGGAAATTGTGGTGATTTTTGCATTAACTGCTTGAACTATGAATTTGTGGAAATTATGCAAAAAATAAGAACTAAGGCAGTGACTCCCAAACCTGGTCCTGGAGGCACCCCAGCCAGTCAGGTTTTCAGGACACCCGCAATAAATATTCACGAGAGAGAACTGTATGCACTACCTCCACACATGCAAATTTCTCTCATGAATATTCATTGTGGTTATCCTAAAAACCTGACTGTCTGGGGAGCCTCCAGGGCCAGGTTTGGGAACCACTGAACTAAGGGGTTGAAGCAGGAAGGAGAAGCACTTAAACAAGGCAATGCTGCTGAATATCCCCCTCTGACCACTGCCAACGCTGCCCGGTTATTGCTGGGTTGTTCCTGAGTAGAGAGTTGCACGGGGACAGAAATCTTACCCATCCCCGCCCGTCCCTGCTGGAATCTTACCCATCCCCACCCATCCCCACTGGAATCTTACCCATCCCCACCCATCCCCGCAAAAATTTAAACCATCCCAACCCATCCCCACCCGTCCCCACAAGAATTTAACCCATCCCCACCCATCCCCGTAAGAATTTAATAGTACATAAAAGAAAGTTCCAGTCAGCTCCCTCAGTCTCTCTCTGGATTTGAGCCACAGCACTGTAGGCAAGGAAGGAACGGAAGTTGGAACTTGGAACACTCTGGTGCGCACATGTAAGATTTGTCTCTGATTCACTGGCAGTGTGTGCTGAGAGGTCGCCACATGCACGCGCCAGTAGGTCAGGTGACATCTGATTCTCGTGCCTGTGTCAGAGCTGAGGTCTGTGCACCAGCCTGGGAGCAAAGAGGATTAATAGTAACATAGTAAGTGACAGCAAATAGACCTGAACGGTCCATCCACTCTGCCCAATAGTCACACTCATGATCAATTCATCATTAAATCAACGAGTGTGATATTATATACTTGATTATGGTCTTTCTTTCGTGTTTCTGGAACAAAGACCACAGAAGTCTATCTGGCCCCAACCTTATGTTCCAACTGCTGGAGTTGCCATCGAAGCCCACTCCAGCCTATTCATGTTCTCATTTGTGGGACACAGACCATAAAAGTCTGTCCAGCACTGTCTTCATGTTCCAGCCACTGAAGTTGCTGTCTAAGCCCTTTCCAGCCCATCCTACACCAGATTGCCATGTATGAGACACAGACCATACAAGTCTGCCAGGTATCAGCTCTAGTTCATCACAGCCAGAGTCGCCATCTAGTGTCACTTGAAATATCCACACACATGCAGCCATTTAAGGTTAGCACGCCTTTTTGAATTCCGTCATCATTTGTGACTCTACCACCTCCTTAATGGAAGACTTTCCACATTTATGCTAGTAAAGCAAGGAAGAAGAGGAGGAGGAGGAGGAGACAGCACTCAAATAAATTGTATTCGGTAGATGAGAGGCTGGTGCAGGTGCAGCTTACACTTCCACGGGAAGCCCACAGAACTGGTTCCATCCCCGCGGGAACCCCGCAGGAACTGCCTCCGTCCCCACGGGAACCCCGCAGAACAGCTTCCATCCCCGCGGGAACCCCGCAGGAACTGCCTCCGTCCCCGCGGGAATCCCGCGGGTTCCGCGGGATTCCCGCGGGGACGGAAGCCGTGCAGCTCTCTATTCCTGAGTGAAGTCAGGCTGAGGCTGGAAGGTATACAGGCACTGGCAGTAGGCGATGCTGGACAAGTGGACTGAAGCAAAGGTAGTCCCAACGTTGTATGGTTAGATACTTGGGTATGGCTCAGAATATCCACCATACCCAGCGACTCAGATATTTTGTGCCGGTACCTGGATATGGCCCATGACTGAATATTTTGAGTCTAAATTAGCCAGTGGTGCTCAGTGCTGAAAGAAATACTGACCACTTCTGGTTCAGTGCTGAATTGTTTGTATTAGCTACCCACTCATTCACCTACATATATATAATGAATATACGGATACATATATAGAACATATTTTCAGCCAGGTCAAATGCAACTGAAAATCGGAAGCTACCGTACAAATAGATGTTCAGTTCTAGTTACAGTCTCACCTAGAAGCAGTGCTAATAAAGAATTAGGAGATAATCAGATGTGAAATTAATAAGAACACAAGAACGGCCATACTGAGTTAGACCAATGGTCCATCTAGTCCAGTATCATGATTCCAAAGGTGGCCAATCCAGGTCACAAGTACCTGGCAGAAATCCAATTAGTAGCAACATTCCACGTAGAATCTCAAAGAACGGCAGGATTCCAGAATCCTAAAGAGTAACAAGGTTCCAGAACCCTAAATAGTAGAAAGATTCCATGCCACCAATCCCAGGGAAAGCAGTAGCTTCCCCATGTCCGTCTCAATAGCAGACGATGGGCTTTTCCTCCAGGAACTTGTCCAAAACTTGTTTAAACCCAGGTACACTAACTGCTGTTACCACATCCTCCGGTAAAGAGTTCCAGAGCTTAACTATTTGCTGAGTGAAAAAATATTTCTGCCTATTTGTTTTAAAATTATTTACATGTATCTTCCCCGAGTATCCCCTGGTCTTTGTACTTTATGAAAGAGTGAAAGGTCGATTCACTTCTACTCATTCTACACCACTCAGGATTTTGCAGACCTGAATCCTATCTCCCCTCATCTGTCTCTTTTCCAAGCTGAAGAGCCCTAACCTTTTTAGCCTTTCCTCAAATGAAAGGAGTTCCATCCCCTTTATCATTTTGGTCGCTCTTCTATGAACCTTTTATAATTCTGCTATATCTTTTTTTGAGATATGGCAACCAGAACTGAACGCAATACTCAAGGTGAGATCACACCATGGAGCGATAAAGAAGCATTATAATATTCTCGCTCTTATTTACCATTCCTTTCCTAATAATTCCTAGCATACTGTTTGATTTTTGGTTGCTGCCGCACACTGGACAGAAGATTTCAGCATATTATCTACAACACCTAGATCTTTTTCTTGGGTGTTGATCCCCAAGGTGGACCTTAGCATCAGTTAACTATGATTCGGATTATTCATTTCAATGTGCATCACTTTGCATTTGTCCACATTAAATTTCATCTGCATTTGGACGCCTAGTCTTCCAATTTCCTAAGGTCTTCCTGCAATATTTCACAGTCAGCATGTGTTTTAACAACATTGAATAGTTTTGTGTCTACTGCTAATTTAATTACCTCACTTGTCGTTCCGATTTCCATGTCATTTATAAATATGTTAAATAGCACCGGTCCCAGTACTGATCCCTGCGGCACTCCACTATTCACCCTCCTCCATTGGGAGAAATGGCCGTTTAACCCTACCCTCTGTTTTCTGTTCAATAACCAATTTCTAATCCATACCAGAACATTGCCTCCTATCCCATGACTCTTTAATTTTCTCAGGAGTCTTCCATCAGAACTTTATCAAAACCTTTCTGAAAATCTAGATAAACTACATCAACCGGCTCACCTTTATCCACATGTTTATTCACATCGTCATAGAAATGAAGCAAACTGGTGAGGCAAGACTTTTCTTGGCTGAACCCATGCTGACTCTGTCCCATTAAACCATGTTTATTTATAAGTGTTCCGTAATTTTATTCTTTATCATAAAGAATAAAATACGGAACAGGTAAAATAGTGGAAACTATTATGTACTATTTTACCTTGCACTGAAGTCAGGTTTACCGACTGTAATTTCCCAGATCACCCCTGGAACTCTTTTTAAAAATCGTCGTTACATTGGCTACTCTCCAATCTTCAGGTACTACTACTACTACTACTACTACTATTAAACGGACGATTTTAATGACAGGTTACATATTACTAACAGCAGATCAGCAATTTCATGCTTGAGTTCTTTCAGTACCCTTGGATGTATGCCATCCAGTGCAGGTGATTTACTACTCTTTAATAGGTAGATTTGGCTCAGTAAGTCTTCCAGGTTCACTGAGATTTCTATCAGTTCCTCTGCATCATCACCCTTGAAAACCATTTTCAGTACAGGCAGATCCTCTTACATCTTCTTCCGTAAAGACCAAAGCAAAGAATTCATTCTGTTTCTCCGCTATGGCCTTGTCCTCCCTGAATGGCCCCTTTTGCTCCTTCGTGATCTAACTGTCCAACGGATTCCCACACAGGCTTTCTGCTTCTGATGTACCTAAAAAAGTTGTTACTGTGAGTTTTAGCCTCTGTGGCAAGTTTCTCTTCATATTCTCTTTTAGCCTTCTTATCAATGCTTTTGCATCTGATTTGCCAGTGCTTATATTGCTTCTTTTCTTCATCTGGGTCTTTTTTCCATTCTTTTGGCTGTAATTGCCTCTTTCACGTCACCTATTAACCATGCTGGCTGTTTTCTCTTCTGTCTACCTTTGTAAATACGTGGAATGCATCTAGTTTGGGCTTCCAAGATGGCCATAAGGAAGGCCAAGACAAAATTTGAGGAATTACGTGAAAGAGAGTAAGAGTTTTTAATAAAAACCTTTTCACATATTCCATAAAAAGGCTGTAGAGTAGTTTTGGAACTGAAATATAGTGCAGGAATTATTTTTCTGTTATGTTTACTCAGCTGGTTTACAAATAACACTCTCTGTTCTGTCCTGATGTCACTCCTACTCATGCTATTCCTAATTCCAAAATGGCAGCCATTTAACAACGAGGCCAGTAGAGGCAGGAGCAACTTGGGATGCTCCTGCCACGAAGAGGCAACTAGACCAGCAGGGGTTTTAGAAGGTAGTTGGGCGGGGTGGGAGGGGGGTGGGGGAACGAGTTTGTGGCGGGGCCATGGTTTTGGTTCTGGCAGAAACCGAGTGGCGGATTTCAGCCAGCCTCCAGAGAGCTAAAAACTGCACCAAACAGAAAGTTAATTTTATGCGCGCAGAACTTGTGCAATAATCAGGGGGTGCCTGCTAACATGTATACAAAAGGTTCAGTGTACGTGTAGCTTCAAAAGCCACTGTTTCCTTCTGTGCACTGCAGTGGAATACTTACTGGCCTCATTACCATTCATTTTAATACCGAGTGCACAATTGTCTTGAAAGTGAGTTAACATCTGCACTTAACCCCTCACTGCATTGCTCAGCCAGTAATGTGGGTGTACAAACCCACGGTAATTGTGCATTTAGGCTTATGACAGCTTTCTGCATCAGCCTTTCAGAATACTGCTGTAAAATCAAGGAATCATGCGCTCAATCTGAACAAGAAAATTCTTAAAAATAGAAGTTTTTATTATCTTCCTAAAATATGGATACTCAAGTTTGTAAAGCAGGAGACATATGCTCGCCAAACTTTTGGGGCTTGATAGGTAAAAGGCCTATCATAGATCTGAAATCTCTTAATGCCCTTGGCAGAAGAGAGGGCAAAAGGATAATTTAAAGTCCTCCTACACCTAGAGGAAACCGAAAATTCTAAACGAGATAATAAGTATTCAGGAGAGTCACCATTCAGAACATGATACAGAATACAAGAGAATTTAAATAATTGATAATCTTATCTTGTTTACATAGGGGGAAAAAAACAGTCTAACCGCAGTGTTTCGTCTGCAATCATTGAAGGATATACCTAAGGGCACCAAGGTAAACT
The DNA here is from genome assembly GCF_901765095.1 of Microcaecilia unicolor. Taxonomy (NCBI): domain Eukaryota; kingdom Metazoa; phylum Chordata; class Amphibia; order Gymnophiona; family Siphonopidae; genus Microcaecilia; species Microcaecilia unicolor. Next base: position 10,456,134 of record NC_044041.1, on the reverse strand, counting down.
GAACTGCAATAATCTAACTTTGACAAAAGCAAAGCCTGAACAAGCAATCTAAACTGTTCAATCTCAAAGAACTTTCCAATTCTTCTTAATTTCCTTATTAGAAAAAAAAAGAGCTTTCAACTAAAGAATTAACCAGAGGTTCTAATGAGAGAGATTGATCCAAAAGAACTCCTAAGATTTCAATAACAGGAGAAAGAGGGTATTTCATTTTAGGCAATAAGACCTAGTTACTAATAACTGGGGTTAACAGTAAAATAACACAATGGTAGCCCACACTGATAACTTCCCATATTAATTAAAAAAAAAAGAAATGTCTCTAGAAATGGAAATCACTGCTATATGTAATAAAAGTGAGCCAAGTAGAGGGCAACCAATTCATTGTGACATCACTGATGAGATTGGCTCTTATTGGTGGACTGAGGCATTACGACATCACAATATCAGCTCTGGTTACCAGAGACTGAAACTCTTCACACTAAGGAGGGAAGTTATGAACGTGGGCTACCATTAAGATGTGTTATTTTACCACTAACTCGTCCTGTTTTAGCACAGGTCCCATTTTGTTTCAATGAGACCTAGATACAAATAACTGGGGTTAACAGTAAAATAACACATCTTAATGGTAGCCCATGTTGATAACGTCCCTCCTTAATAACGAAAATAGAAATGTCTCTAGAAATGGAAATCACTGCTATATGTAATAAAAGTGAGCCAAGTAGAGGGCAACCAATTCATTGTGACATCACTGATGAGATTGGCTCTTATTGGTGGACTGAGGCATTATGACATCACAATATCAACCCTGGTTTACCAGAGACTGAAACTCTTCACACTAACGCGGAAGTTATCAAAGTGGGCTACTGTTAAGATGCGTTATTTTATTGTTAACCTCAGTTATTAATAACCAGGTCTCCCTGCTTAAAATGGGACATTTGCTAAAATAGCATTAGTTAGTGTAAAATAGCACATCTTAACGGTAGCCCACATTGATAACGTATGCCATTAATTAAAGAAAAAAAGAAATATCTCTAGAAATGGAAATCACTGCTGTATGTACTAAACGTAAGCCAAGTGATGGGCAGTCAAGCCATTCTGACATCACTGATGAGGTTGGATCTTATTGGTGGACTGAGGCATTATGACATCACAATATCAGCTCTGGTTACCAGAGACTGAAACTCTTCACATTAAAGGGGGATGTTATCAACATGAGCTACTATTAAGATGTGTTATTTTATTGTTAACCTCAGTTATTAATAACCAGGTCTCACTGCATAAAATGGGACCTGTGCTAAAATAGCACATCTTAATGGTAGCCCACATTGATAACGTATGCCATTAATTAAAGAAAGAAGAATGCCTCTAGAAATGGAAATCACTGCTATATGTAATCAAAGTGAGCCTAAGTGTGGGACAGTCAAGCCATTGTGACATCACTGATGAGGTTGGCTCTTAGGCATTGGTGGACTGAGGCATTATGACATCACAATCTCAGCTCTGGTTACCACAGACTGAAACTTCACACTAAGGAGGGATGTTATCAATGTGGGCTACCATTAAGATGTGTTATTTTACCACTAAATTATGCTATTTTAACACAGGTCTTCTTTTATACAATGAGACCTAGTGACTGTGGTTAACAGTAAAATAAATCAATGGTAGCCCACACTGATAACTTCCCCCATTAATTAAAGAAAAAAAGAATGTCTCTAGAAATGGAAATCACTGTTATATGTAATAAAAGTGAGCCTAAGTGTGGGACAGTCAAGCCATTGTGACATCACTGATGAGGTCGCCTCTTAGGCACTGGTGGACCGAGGCATTATGACATCACAATATCAGCTCTGGTTACCAGAGACTGAAACTCTTCACACTAATGCGGAAGTTATCAATGTGGGCTACCGTCAGCAACAAGTGTTATTTTACCACTAACTCATGCTCATATCACAGTTTATGCACTGAGACCTAGTTACTAATAACTGGGGTTAACAGTAAAATAATACGTCTTAATGGTAGTGCACCTTGATAACCTCTCCCTCGCAAGTTTCTATGAGTGCTTGTTTGGGCCAGTTCTATACAAGAGGAACTGAGGGAGTTCTCCCTCTTAATCCTCTGTTGCTTATTTCCCTCTACAACATGAAATAAGCAAAGACTGCAGACTGTCGTTAATTAGTGGCATGTATATGGGTAGGTTTGCAAAATGGCAGGCACACATGCGACTTGTGAAACACAAACTTACATATGCAAGTTGCCGAGTTCTTCCATTTGGTTTTTCAACTTGTGTTATTTGTAAAATGGCTACCCCCCCACTGTAGGTTCAGGCAAATACATCTGCATTCTTAGAAGCATTTTAGAAAATGCTCAGCGTTTGCTGCTCTTTTCCCAAAATACTACTAGAATTGTACATGTCCAGAGTGGGATGTATCAACTCTGATTTTTATGTTCTATCTATCTAAAATGAGCCTGCAGATCAGTTAGGACTCTTGGGCTTGGAGAAGAGATGGCAGAAATGATATGATAGACGTTGATAACATGTTCTATGACAAGAAAACACACTATGAAACTAATAAATAACCAGAAATCTGAAGTAAATGCACTGAATATAAGAATATAAATGTACCTGGCAAGATCCCAAAACAGTAAAACAGATTTTATGCTGCTTATCCTAGAAATAAGCAGTGAATTTTCCCAAGTCCATCTTAATAATGGCTTATGAACTTTTCATTTAAGAAATTAGCCAAACCTTTTTTTTAAACCCTGCTAATGGCTTTTACCACAATTCCTGACAAGTTCCAGAGTTTAACAACATGTTGAGTGAAAAAGTATTTCTCCAGTTTTTAAAAATTTACTACTACTAGAAGAGTTGAGTGGGTAGGAGATGATTAAAAATTTGAGGACTCGCAAGTGTCCTAACTGATATAAAGAAGGGAAGGGATTTGGATTTAGCGCAAACCTTTTTCAGTAGTAGCTTACACACAGGTATAATAGGTATTTTCCCTGTCCCCTTAGGGCTTACCATCTAAGGGGTCCTTTACAAGCTGCGGTAAAAAAGTGGCCTTTCTTGCAAGCTAATGCCATTTTACTGCAGCTGGAAAATGGCCATGCAATAATTTTGTAGGAGATAAGGAATCATACGCTAATCCTGTGCTAATGACTAAGTGCACGATGATGTAGACATGCTAATTAGTGCAGGAATACTGCCTCCAGACCTTTTCTTTAGTGCATGGTTTGCATGCACAGATCTAAAAACTACCAAAGGATGCCTGAGCGTGTCTTGTGGTAAGACATTTTAAGCTGTGGTGAGGATGTGGTAGTGCTTAACGCAGCTTAGTAAAAGTCTCCTAAGTTTGAACCTGATACAATGGAGGGTTAAGAGACCTGCCCCAAACACTAGGCTACTCCTCCAGTCCACTAAGGAAGGATTTGGGTGTTAGGTTGGACAATGAATTTTCACTGGCTCCCCAAATCTCACAAATATTTAAGGGAATGTACTGGAGAAAAAGAATGGTACATCAATAATCCTTTACTTGGAGGTGGCTTCCTTTTTCAGCAGGTTAGTGCAGGCACTGGTCATCAGCCCATTTGATGGCTGTAATAGAAATATATATATATGGGCGTACCTGAGATGTCCTATTTAATAATTCTCACCTCAACGTTCTGACTTGCCTGTGGCTCATCCGAGTTGGTCTGCTAGCTCCATAGATCAGGCTGACACCACCGTAGCCATTATGATGTCAACTTCAGAACCGGGGGGGGGGGGGGGGGGGGGGGGGAGGAACATGCCTCACAGCTGATCCATGTCCAGAGGAGGGTCGCTGGACATGGGTGGCTGCAGGGGGAGAGGAGGTTCGCTGCACATGGGTGGCTGCAGGGGGTTGCTGGACATGGGTGGCTGGAGGGAGGGCAGGGGAGAGAGGGTCGCTGGACATGGGTGGCTGCAGGACGGCAGGGGAGAGAGGAGGGTCGCTGGACATGGGTGGCTGCAGGGGGGGCAGGGGAGAGAGGCGGTCACTAGACATGGGTGGCAGGAGGGGGGCAGGGGAGAGAGGAGGGTCGCTGGACATGGGCGCTGCAGGGGAGAAGAGGCGGTTCGCTGCACATGGGTGGCTGCAGGGGGTTGCTGGTCATGGGTGGCTGGAGGGAGGGCAGGGGAGAGAGGAGGGTCGCTGGACATGGGTGGCTGGAGGGGGGGGCAGGGGAAAGAGGAGGGTCGCTGGACATGGGTGGCAGGAGGGAGGGCAGGGGAGAGAGGAGGTTCGCTGGACAAGGGTGGCTGCAGTGGGCGCAGGGGGAGAGCAGGGCTGCTGGACATGGGTGGCTGCAGGGGGAGAGGAGGGTCACTGGACATGGGTGGCTGCAGGGGGAGAGGAGGGTCGCTGGACATGGGTGGCTGCAGGGGGGGCAGGGGAGAGAGGAGGTCACTAGACATGGGTGGCAGGAGGGGGGGCAGGGAGAGAGGAGGGTCGCTGGACATGGGCGGCTGCAGGGGAAGAGGCGGTTCGCTGCACATGGGTGGCTGCAGGGGGTTGCTGGACATGGGTGGCTGGAGGGAGGGCAGGGGAGAGAGGAGGGTCGCTGGACATTGGTGGCTGGAGGGGGGCAGGGGAGAGAGGAGGGTCGCTGGACATGGGTGGCAGGAGGGAGGGCAGGGGAGAGAGGAGGTTCGCTGGACAAGGGTGGCTGCAGTGGGCGCAGGGGGAGAGCAGGGCTGCTGGACATGGGTGGCTGCAGGGGGAGAGGAGGGTCACTGGACATGGGTGGCTGCAGGGGGGGCAGGGGAGAGAGGAGGTCACTAGACATGGGTGGCAGGAGGGGGGCAGGGGAGAGAGGAGGGTCGCTGGACATGGGCGGCTGCAGGGGAAGAGGCGGTTCGCTGCACATGGGTGGCTGCAGGGGGTTGCTGGACATGGGTGGCTGGAGGGAGGGCAGGGGAGAGAGGAGGGTCGCTGGACATGGGTGGCTGGAGGGGGGCAGGGGAGAGAGGAGGGTCGCTGGACATGGGTGGCAGGGGAGAGAGGAGGTTCGCTGGACAAGGGTGGCTGCAGTGGGCGCAGGGGGAGAGCAGGGCTGCTGGACATGGGTGGCTGCAGGGGGAGAGGAGGGTCACTGGACATGGGTGGCTGCAAGGGGAGAGGAGGGTCGCTGGACATGGATGGCTGCAGGGGAGCCGAGGAAAACCATGCTAGCGCCCGTTTCACTTGTGTCAGAAACGAGCCTTTTTTACTAGTTGACAAACAAGTCACAGATCCTATAGAATACTGTCACTGGGGTAGTCATGGGTATCTGCCAATGGTAAGCACTGGTCTACTGCTTCAGTCACTGCACTGGATACAGGGTGGTGCAGAGGGCAAGTTTATTTGTTTACAGGTGTCTGTTCTTAGTCTCACAGAACCCTAGAATGAATCATAAACCAAAGCCACTTAGCAATTCTGCTCCATTTGCATCTCATCACCCACAACCCATCTAACTCTAACCCACCCATTACTCTAAGATTCTCACCCTTATTTTTCAGGTTATGGAGAGGACAGTTCCAATGTACCTGTGGGAAAAAACATTACAGTGGTGCACTTCTGGTTGATCTGTGTTCTATTAATGCCTAAATATATTCAACGAGCTTAGCCCATTATAACTTTTCGCAGCTAAGTCGTAGAATGGCATCAGGCTTCAGAAGGAAGTTAATGCAGTTGTTGTTCCCGATGTCCAAAGACCAGAAGGTTGGATGGTGGGATTGTACTGTAGCTGGAAGGTCAGTTCTGTGCTCACATTAGCCCTCTCCTTAAGTCACTTCACTTGCTCCCTATCCGTTTCCGCATTCAATTCAAACTTCTCTTATTGACCTATAAGTGCATTCACTCTGCCGCTCCCCAGTACCTCTCCACTCTTGTCTCTCCCTACGCCCCCCCCCCCCCCGGGTACTCCGTTCTGTTGATAAATCTCTCTTATCCGTCCCCTTCTCCTCTACTGCTAATTCCAGACTCCGTTCCTTTTATCTTGCTGCACCTCACGCCTGGAATAGACTTCCCGAGCCTGTGGGTCTAGCCCCCTCTTTGGCCGTTTTCAAGTCCAAACTTAAAGCCCACCTCTTTACCACTGCTTTTGACTCCTAACCACTGCTCACCTGCCCTGTCCTTTTATCCTCACCTCTTTATTCCCTCACCCTTAATTGTTCTGTCTTATCTAGATTGTAAGCTCTTTGAGCAGGGACTGTCTTTTTTGTGTATGGTGTACAGCGCTGCGTACGCCTTGTAGCGCTATAGAAATTATAAGTAGTAGTAGTAGTAAGGCTGGAATTTTATTTACACTGGTAGTGACGTAGGCTGGTACAGAGAGCAGTCTTGCTTTTTTTTTTTTTTCCCAATTTTGTTTTTATTTGTGGCTGTATTTTCATGTGCTTTTTTCCCCCCAGTTACTTTGTTATTTTGGTCATTATTTTAGAAACATATCCATATATAAATAGCTGCATTTCATGTGTATATCGCACACATCTTACATAAGTGGCCTATCATAAGAGACACAGCTATCAGGACAGTTTTCATTGTTGAACAGAATTGCAAATGCCCAAAAGAACTACAAAATGCTAAACACCATTCTATTTTTGTCCAACTTCATACATTTCTTTAATTTGCTGCTGTAAAATGATCCTCCTATGAATCTAAAATGAATTCCACTTGAGTTTCAAATACTTGCATCAATGGGTTTGCAGCTCAGATGGATTTGATGAGGGCTGTAATGTCTTTCTGGGATATGGTGAATGCAAAATCTCTTCTTGTGCTCATAAAGCAAGATTTAGTTTTGATAAAGCCTGCAACCTGTACATATGCAATCAGTGCTTTGATTAGGATAACCCTGTGCATCTAAAAATGGGACCTGAATGTTCAATGATAAAATGCAACCTGCGAAAAAAAAAAATCCTTACAGAATGGTAACTACATCTTCTCTGCAGCCTAATGCGGCTGTTCTTTATTCGCGTTTTCCCGTAAAACATAGATTTTGTTAAGCTTTATGAAATCGTGCTTGCAATGGGCAACAATGTTAAAAAGACAGAACACTTGGTGTCTTGATATCACTTGTGGGTACTCTATCTGAATATTAGGGGGAAGATACTTTATTGTTATACTGGAGCACTGTTGAGATATGTATCCATCTGGCTACGATTTGTCATCATTTTAAAATTTTCAATAAAAACAAAGTCTAAAAAAATAAAAATAAGACAGAACACAAGGTAACAAAAGCAAAGGGATAAAAATCACAAGTACACACAAAAAAGGTGATAGCCTTCAAAGAAAAGGACATTCAATGGCAGAGCTCACACCAATTTCATTCCAACGACCTGATATGGACCAAGTTGTGGCTAAACAGTCTTCATCGGGGGTCGACTGTACGGTGCACACAAAGCTGTCTACTGTTCCAAAGATATGGACGATGCAAAGTCCAATTCAATTCAAACAAATGGTGAACTTTGATATCCTAGTTGGTACTATTCAGCCAATGTTAAAAGTTCTGATTCAGTCAAGCACCAAAAATGTACCCGGACAGCATGTACTGGAGACAAAACACAAAACCAGCCATCCATAATCCGTATCACAGGAAGAAGAGACATTTGAGTGTAGTAAAAGATGGTCTTGAATTCTGAGGGTTTAACTGGTTGATTTTTCCATCTGCAGAGAGGACTTTGGGCTCCTCGAGAACTTTGAAGTTGGGTTTTCTTTCTTTGAAACATTTCTGGTTTAAATCTATCTTCGAAGCCTCTTTCCCGTTTGCTGGGGCTAAGTTATGGCATAAACTTCTTCTGGAATTGAGGTCTGCATCTTCTCTCCTTAATTGTTGAAGACTTACCTGTTTGAATAATAACTGTTTTTATTTTTAGTTTCGTATGTTTTAAATTTGTTTCTTGTTTTATATTTTATGTTGTTTACGCTTTTTGTTATTTTCTCCTCTATTACTGGAGTTGTTTTAAAAATGTAAACCACTTTGAATCCTTTGGGAATAATAGCGGTATAGAAAACTGCGATAGTATAATAGACCACTGACACAGGCTGTTTAGCTGAAATTTTATTTAATTTTATTTGGCATTTATAACCCGCTTTACTGACAAGTTCTAAGCGGTTTACATTTATGTTATCAAAAGATTAGCTATAACAAAAGAGAGGGAACGAAGTACAAACTAAAGTCCAAACAAAAAAAACAGCACCATGGGCCTTTAAAAATGGAACACAGTTCTTTAATGAATGAGCCTTGACAAAAAGCTACATGAGACGTGGGGTAAGGAATAATATATTGTAGAGGAATATATTCGAGTTATTCCCCAAGTTTTCCACGTCATCACTGTGACCCCTGACGCAGGTGCTAGTCACCGAAACACGGCCCGTGTCGGGTCTTTTTGTCAAGGCTCATTCATTAAAGAACTGTGTTCCATTTTTAAAGGCCCGTGGTGCTGTTTTTTTTGTTTGATCAAAAGATTAGCTAACATTAATTAGTAATAACTTACAGTGGAACTGTTCAATATACAGTAACCAATATTACATTACATCTTATTAACTAGACATGGTTGAGCATAATTGTTTATGTAAAATCATATTTAATATGAACTCCTAGTCTATAACACAGACCCGTCACCATTTTTATCAGGACAAGTTTAGGTTCCATGTGAGTGTTCTGCTACGTCTAGCAGGTGGTTTCGTATTTCGTCTTCTGTGTCTTGTGTAGATGTAGGGCTAGTTTTCCTGAGGTTGAGCCAAAGTGTTTCTGGAATAACCAAGTTTTAACTAAGCGTCTGAAATACAGATAGTCTGTTATTAATCTTATGTCTCCCAGCAGTAAGTTCTACTCCTTTGCCTGCAACTGTCATGTTGTGAGTTTTCTTTCTTCGGCATTCTTGTGAAGTTGGTATAACCAGTTTGATTTCCTTTAAGGATCTTAGGGTTCTTTTGGGTTGATATACTTGGGTGAGGTGCCGAATGTAGGATGATGTGAGACCATAGAGACTTTTAAAGATCATTGTTAGTAGCTTGAATTCTATTCTTGCATTAATGTGTAGCCAGTGTAGTTTGATGGGTGGTGTAGCATGATCAGACCAGCGACCTCCTTCTACCAATTTAGCTGCTGCATTTTCGACTATTTGCAGACATTTCAGTGATTGTCTGGTAGTCCTAAATTGACTATATTGCAATAGTTAAGTCCTGTAAGAACCATAAGCCTTTACTATAATGTAGAAATGGGTTTGGTCAAGTAGATGTTTCATGTGCTGGAAAAGTTTTAATTTGAAGAAGCTTTTATGTATCAGATTGTTTATTTGTGAGGACATATTGAGGTGTGAGTCTATCCATACTCCCTAAAAAAAACCCCAATGGGGTCCATGCTGAGTCCTTGGAATGAAGTTGGTGTGTACTCTGCCACTGGATGTCTCTGTCATGAGGCCTAGTTATTAAAGAGAAAACACAGTCAGACACTGTTTGACTGATTCTAGGAATATTCAGTTAAAACAAAGCTTCTCCTTTGTGGTTTGGTCTCATCTGTGTCGTCACCTTGTATTAAAAAAATTAAGGAGAGATTCCTGGCTGGTTAATGATAGGAACAATTTGCAAAAAGCAGTTTACCCCCCCCCCCCCCCCAAAGGGGGAGGTTAAAGATTGCTCACTGTTAACCTGGTTAAAAGCATACATAGGATACCCCACTATCTCAGAAATGCTATACTGACGTACACTCCTTTTATCAAGCTTTCTGGTCTTGCCCATGGATATAAGCATTTGGGGGTGGGGGGGGGGGGGGCTGTAATCTCTTACTTGGAAACAGTTCTTCACTCTACTATACCAGTATTCCATTGAGCTTTCTTTTAGACCAATCTGACGTCTAAAAGGGGCAAGGGGTGGGCATCAATTTATTTGGAAGGCTGGCCTAGTGGGTAAGAGAGTCATGTTGGGAGTGTGGACAGCGGAAGATTTGCCTTCTTATTTGTCGTGGCGCAATAAACTCCATTCCCTGACGTTATTAGAGAAAACAGTAGCTCGCTTATCCCCATGGCGCAAGACGGCCTTTCTTTCAGTGTGGGATAATTATATTCGATCTGTTTTGCCTAGGGCACGTAGTGGCATCCTGAATACTCTGTGAGGTGCAGCGAGATCTCGGTTAGACATTTTAGTTACTTATTTCTTTTTGGGGGGGGGGAGGGGGAGGGAGGATCTGTACAACTCTGGCACACACTATACCGATGTAGGGGGTCATAAGAGTCCAGGCCCTCTGCACTATACTGCTCTTGGGCTGGTCAGTTTCAGTGTGTTCAGGGATTGGGAACGGGATGTTTTTGATTCTTCAGTGAAAAAGTTTTGATGATTATTATAAAAGCAGAGAGTATTGCTTGTACATTTCAATAATATCAAACATACTCAAACATAAAAAGCATACACAGGAATTCACAGTGTGTCTACATTTACCTGGGTTAAGCAGAGGTGTTTCTGGGAAGGGGGGGGTGGGATGTTTGGGCATCATTAGGATCAACGGAAGAGAAACTGCATTTTCAAATGTGCAAGACCCGTTTCCCAGCCAAATGTAATTCACACAACAAACAGCTGCAAAACCCAGTTGTTCCTGTGGACAATTATGATCCATGAGTGCAAAGCATCCAAGGATTTAGAACCTGGGTTGACTGGTTTGAATGGGCAGAAAAAAAGTGACATAACTGATATGTTACATACAAAAGAAGTTAAATATTATATGCCTCTCCCTCTCTATAATTATACAGAGATACAGAGACAGATATACATGTAAATGCGTTCATGCATATCCTCTCTGTGCCTGTGTGACAATGTTCATATGCAGGGCTTTTTTTGAGGGGGTACTGAGTACCGGCACCTTTTCCATTGTCTGATAAAATTGACCCACGGACCCCAAGTTTTAATGACAGAGCAGAGCTTAGGCTCTACACACCAATTCAGTCTTGTCATAGATTCTATGACTGGTTGCAAGGGGCCTGGGCTATTATGGAGTGGGTCTCTCAGTGATCACCTCACTCCTTAATGGTGGCCAGGTATTTGAGTACCAGCATCTTTTTTGCTAGAAAAAACACACTGTTCATATGACAATGTTTATACATTACACACGTAAATGTGCACACAGAAACTGAACAACCAAACAAAGCAAACACTGGGCCTTCAGGATTGAGAAAAATGTAGCTCTTTATTTATAATGGAGACCCGACACAGTCCGTGTTTCGGCGTACAAACGCCTGTATCAGGGGTCTAACATAAAAATACATAAAAATATATCAATAAAAAATATACATATATGTGATGTATATAGAACACAATAGTACAGAACCAACATCAAAGTAATATCTAAAAGTTAAAATACATGTGCAATCCTACATGAACATACATTCACATGTACACTTAAAAATAAAAATAAAATAAAACTTAATGGTCATAATGATGTCATATTTCATATTATGGTGCACCATAAGTCCACAAGCTCACTTTATATGTCGAGCTTTTCACACACCTGTACACATGAATGTGAAATATGACATTATTGTGTGCATATGTGTATGTACGTGGATATGCTCTGATGTTTATGAACAGGCATGTGTAAATGTGGATATATATATATATGTAGACATATGTATGAATGTATATTCCTCAGGCCATGATAATGATGTTTTTTATATTTTTATATTTTATTACCTTTTTATATGTATATGTGTATGTATGTTCATGTAGGATTGTATATATGATAATCGATTTATATCTTTTTAAATTATGACCATTAAGTTTTATTTTATTTTTATTTTTAAGTGTACATGTGAATGTATGTTCATGTAGGATTGCACATGTATTTTAACTTTTAGATATTACTTTGATGTTGGTTCTGTACTATTGTGTTCTATATACATCACATATATGTATATTTTTTATTGATATATTTTTATGTATTTTTATGTTAGACCCCTGATGCAGGCGTTTGTACGCCGAAACACGGACTGTGTCGGGTCTCCATTATAAATAAAGAACTACATTTTTCTCAATCCTGAAGGCCCAGTGTTTGCTTTGTTTGGTTGTTCTTGTATACTGTATTCCCTCTCTTTTGTGACTGCACACAGAAACTGAACCATGTGTGTGCCTGCGTAATTTGAGCTGTGAATATTTCAGTGTGTTTTTGTGCTCTACCTACCACTGTGATGCTACAGAAGTCCAGCTTCACATCTAGACTTCTTCGTCCTCCTTTTCCAGCTGTTCCATAATGTCGTTTAAAGCTACTGAGCGTTTCATCTTCTTGGGGGACTCTGTTGCAGTTCAGAAAGAGCAAGAGACAGGCGGTAAGAAAATGAACAAAACAGAAAGACACATGAAAACAGAGGCCATCAACACAAGCTTTACTGATGTCTAAGAACAGATTATTTTCAATTCGTACCTTATATCCTTCAATCCAAGAAACAAAGAAATTCAGATATGGACTAAAGACAAGCGTATCTCCTCAACACATGCCCTGCCACACTTCCAAGTCACTAATGACCAGCTTACACTATAAATCTTAAGTAGAGGAGTATGGTAGCCGTGTTAGTCCACTCTTAAGGTTATTAATAGAAATCAAACAAAATAAAACATGGAAAAGAAAATAAGATGATACCTTTTTATTGGACATAACTTAATACATTTTTTGATTAGTTTTCGAAGGTTGCCCTTCTTCGTCAGATCGGAATATCCACACCCATCCTGTTAGAATATCAATGATATGCTTTGATGTTCCCATGCATACCTCCTACCCACCCCCATCCTCCCACCCTGTCAGACTGCCATAGTAATGCTTGAATGTTTTCACTTATATACACTGTCAGCTAGCACATTTGCTTATTTCCGATCTGACGAAGAAGGGCAACCTTCGAAAGGTAATCAAGAAAAGTATTAAGTTATGTCCAATAAAAAAGGTATCATCTTATTTTCTTTTCCATGTTTTATTTTGTTTGATTTCTATTGATAACCAAGGAGATGAAAGGTAACTTTAAAACCATACAAGAACGTAAGACCTTTGAAGTCAGAATGATTGAATATTTTAACACCCAACAGAAAGGACTTAACAAGGATCTGGGGTTCCTAACCCATTATAAACCATAAAGCTGTATTTCTCTGTTGATCTCCCCACCCCTCACCTATCCACACCCATCCTGTTAGAATATCAATGATATGCTTTGATGTCCCCATGCATACCTCCTACCCACCCCCATCCTCCCACCCTGTCAGACTGTCATAGTAATGCTTGAATGTTTTCACTTATATACACTGTCAGCTAGCACATTTGCTTATTTCCGATCTGAGGAAGAAGGGCAACCTTCGAAAGCTAATCAAGAAATGTATTAAGTTATGTCCAATAAAAAAGGTATCATCTTATTTTCTTTTCCATGTTTTATTTTGTTTGATTTCTATAGATTCTACATGGAATGTTGCTATTCCACTAACAACATTCCATGTAGAAGTCGGCCCTTGCGGATCACCTATGTGGCCGCGCAGGCTTCTGCTTCTGTGAGTCTGACGTCCTGCACGTACGTGCAGGACGTCAGACTCACAGAAACAGAAGCCTGCGCAGCCTTCTACATGGAATGTTGCTAGTGGAATAGCAACATTCCATGTAGAATCTCCAATAGTAGCAACATTCCATGTAGAATCTCCAATGGTATCTATTTTACTGTCATAGTAATGCTTGAATGGTTTCACTTATATACACTGTCAGCTAGCACATTTGCTTATTTCCGATCTGACGAAGAAGGGCAACCTTCGAAAGCTAGTCAAGAAATGTATTAAGTTATGTCCAATAAAAAGGTATCATCTTATTTTCTTTTCCATGTTTTATTTTGTTTGATTTCTATTGATAACCAAGGAGATGAAAGGTAACTTTAAAACCATACAAGAACGTAAGACCTTTGAAGTCAGAATGATTGAATATTTTAACACCCAACAGAAAGGACTTAACAAGGATCTGGGGTTCCTAGCCCATTATAAACCATAAAGCTGTATGTCTTTGTTGATCACCCTCCCCTCACCTATCCACACCCATCCTGTTAGAATATCAATGATATGCTTTGATGTCCCCATGCATACCTCCTACCCACCCCCATCCTCCCACCCTGTCAGACTGTCATAGTAATGCTTGAAGGTTTTCACTTATATACACTGTCAGCTAGCACATTTGCTTATTTCCGATCTGAGGAAGAAGGGCAACCTTCGAAAGCTAATCAAGAAATGTATTAAGTTATGTCCAATAAAAAAGGTATCATCTTATTTTCTTTTCCATGTTTATTTTGTTTGATTTCTATTGATAACCAAGGAGATGAAAGGTAACTTTAAAACCATACAAGAACGTAAGACCTTTGAAGTCAGAATGATTGAATATTTTAACACCCAACAGAAAGGACTTAACAAGGATCTGGGGTTCCTAACCCATTATAAACCATAAAGCTGTATTTCTCTGTTGATCTCCCCACCCCTCACCTATCCACACCCATCCTGTTAGAATATCAATGATATGCTTTGATGTCCCCATGCATACCTCCTACCCACCCCCATCCTCCCACCCTGTCAGACTGTCATAGTAATGCTTGAATGTTTTCACTTATATACACTGTCAGCTAGGAAGAAGGGCAACCTTCGAAAGCTAATCAAGAAATGTATTAAGTTATGTCCAATAAAAAAGGTATCATCTTATTTTCTTTTCCATGTTTTATTTTGTTTGATTTCTACTGATAATTATAAATCTTGAATGTCGTCAGTTTTTCTACCAGTTTATGTCCCATCTCCCAGGACAGAATGACGGTTCTCACAACAGACGGATTCTACCCCTGTTCACAAATGTGCTGCAGACCACAGCTCACTACTTAGAAGAAAATCGGAAGAACTCATAATAAACGGATGCTTTCGAGGTGGGAAGGGGCAGATCTGGGTGCATGGGGAAAACAAAGCAAAGGAAGAGAATATGAGCAATGAATTATAGGATTTCACTACCTTTAAATTAAAAGAAGCAACTTCAAAACTGACAGTCTTTGAAGAGAGTAGAGAGGAGGCGGCAAACCTACGTCTGGTTGGATTAATTTTCTCTTGCTTATTTATCACTGGGACGCTGCTGAACTGGTGTGTTATTTTATTTCATTGAACTCCAGTTGTTTTTAAGTGTTTTCTCAGCACAGTGAGTGGCGTTACACTGCACGTCTGAAAACCTGGGGAGGCGTCCGACACCAGATGCATCTGAAGAAGCATTTAACAAACATCTGGTCCCTCTTTGTCTGCTGATGTGGTGATAACCCACCTGCCTGCCATGGGCAGCACAGCTGGAAAGGAAAGAAGGAAAGAGTGCAGGTTTCTGGCTACATGTTCAAAACAGACAGAGCAATGGAAAGCCTCCTCCTCACCTCCCACCCCTTTAATGACCATGTTTGCTCTGCACCTTTATTTCCTTTTTCAGGGCACTGGGAAAACCAAGAAGCCTTTAAGGTCTACATGGTTGTTCTCCCTCGTTGATGACAGAGTCACTATGGGCCCCCTTTTTACGAAGCTGCAGCAAAAGGGGGCCTGCGCTGGCGTCAGCGTGTTCTTGATGCGCACCGAGGCCCCCTTTTAACGCAGCAGGTAAAGGGAAGTCTTTCTTTTTTTTTTTTTTAAACGAAATGGCCGCGCGGCAAGTACGGCCATTTCGGGGGAGGGGAGCCCTTACTACCACCCACTGAGGCAGCGGTAAGGGCTCCTACGCTAACCTGGCAGCAACCGGGCAGCGCACGACACCGCCCAATTATCATCAAGTACACGCCGGCTATGACAGCGTGCTGGGGGTGGGAACTACCATCCGGCTGCTGTGGTAGCCCGGCGGTAGTTCCTTTTTAGTGAGTGGTAAGCTCGCGTTACGCTTACCGCTGCTTTGTAAAAGGGACCCTATGAGACACCCAGTGACCCCCAAGTTACAACTGCTTGGTCTAGGGAACAAAAGTTTCCAAGCACTTGTAATAACAGTAGGTGGGAAGAGGACACAGGATACGAGGCCTAGATTCTCTGGGAGCATTATTCAAACAGTCCATATAATTGCCAAGCATGTGGCTCCTTTTTGTACGCACACTTTATGCTGTCTTTCAAAGAACACAGAGGCAATGTGACACAGAGGTCTTCCACTCAGCCATCTCTCTCCTCTCCAGTCTGTCCAAAATTCTGCAGCACGACTTATTTTCCACCAAAATCGTTATACCCACACTAGCCCACTCCTCAAGTCACTTCACTGGTTCCCTGTCTGCTTCCGCATACAGTTCAAACTTCTCTTACTGACCTTTAAATGCACCCACTCTGCAGCCCCCCATTACGTCTCCACTCTCATCTCTCTCTACATTCCTCCCCGTGAACTTCGCTCACTGGACAAATCTCTCTTGTCGTCCCCCTTCTCCTCCACTGCTAACTCCAGACTTCGTTCCTTTTCCCTCACGGCACCTTTTGCCTGGAATAGACTTCCTGAGTCTGTACGTCTAGCTCCATCTCTACCTGTTTTCAAATCTGTGCTGAAAACCCACCTTTTCACCACTGCTTTAGGCTCCTAGCCACTACTCAACTGCCCTCCCCTTGTTCCTTCTCACCCAGTACTTCCCTCGCCCTTAATTGTCTTGTCTGTCTGTATTTTTAGATTGTAAGCTCTATTGAGCAGGGACTGTCTCTCTGTGTCAGGTGTTCAGCGTTGCGTGCATCTGGTAGCGCTATACAACTGTTAATAATAATAATAATAATGTCTCTTTGAAAGCTAGCATACTTTAAACCTGACCCTTTGTGCGAGTGGCTAAGCGAGACAAAGCAGTGCAGGGACTTGTGAAAAGTTGATGTATGCAAGCTTTTTTAACTCTCCTGACCTGAACACAACAAATGGCGGGACTCGATTATCCGTGGCTTAAATTACATCATTGGCTTTCAGAACAACTTCGTACTCAGTATAAAATTTGAACTGTAACACAAAGTACTGTACTGTGACTTTTTTTTTTTTTTTAATGCAGCCCCACTTTGGAATTCTCTTCCACTGACTTTGCATATGGAACAATCTTTTATGAAATTTTGTTCAGCAAGCCTATGGTAATTAGGTGGTCAGTGGATGGCAGGGCACACAGTATTTGTAACGTATTTCTTCTTTTTCTAACCTATATTTTAAATGGAGTTCCTTTCCTCTACATTTGAATTTATTGTTTTATTGTACACAGCTGTTATGCTTCCTCAAGAAGTGCGGCATATCAAGTTACATAAACTACTACTACTACTATTTAGCATTTATACTATACTAGGAAAAAATGCCCGTTTCTGAGCGGAATGAAACGGGCGCTAGCAAGGGGCCCCCTCCCTCCGTCCCTCGAAGCTACTTGCCTTGTTCGCTGTGGGCCGTTTCGGCCCTCGAGTGGCAATACCTCCGCCCTCGACGTCATGACGTTTTGACGCGTCATGACGTTTTGACGTGAGGGCGGTGCAGACACTCCCGGGCACACCGGATATCTCGGGCGCCTCAACTTCCGTGGAGGCTTCAAAACGTTGGGGTTGCCTTTTATATATATATAGACTAGGATGATTTTCAAAGGGTTTAGGAGACTAACAGAGAAAATGAGGAAGATAAATAGGTGATTTGGGAAACAGGCAATAGCTTCATGCCCTAGTTTGACTACTCGCCAGACTATAAGAGTCTAAAACAGGCACACGGGGGAGGAAGGCACACAAAATTTTACCCCATCCTGCTGCCCATCTTTGGCCCCCCTGTAACCCCCACCTACCTAACCTAGCGGAGGTCCCTAAGCCTCACCAGCAGAAGCACTTCCCCTACCTATGGTCTTCATATTCCCTGAGCCACTGCACCAGGCCTCACCCCTACACAAGTTTGATTCTGCAAAACTCAGCGTGCGCAGAGGGGTGGGCCTCTTCCGAGCATGCTCGGTTTCACGGATAGAAGAATGGGAAAGAGTTAGGAACGAAGCAATGAATCTCAGTTCTGGGTACATCAGAGGCCTAAATTTGGGCCCTTATGCTTAGGAACGTAAATTTAGACAAACTTTCAGATGAAAGTTTAGGCCTCGAACCTAAGTTCTGCTTTATTTTTATTTTTAAATACTGGTCTTTTAAATGGACTTGAATTTTGGCATTTATAATCCACTTAAATATCAAGTTCAAGGTGGCGTACAGTCTAATTTAAAACACTTTGAACAATTAAGAAGTTTTAGCATACTATTACACTTGAACTAATGTGTGTACAATATTAAAGTGTATCCTCTCAACGAGTATCCCTATCATTTAACCTGATCTCAAGCCCTAGGAGCTGAAGAATAACCCCTCAAAACAATCTCAAAACCCTATATCATCCCCTTTAGAGTCGGGTGGGTCTGTACCCTGGAGTTTTCTGGCTTTGTGGGATAAAATTGCAGCTCACATGTGAGCGGAGGAGTGGCCTAGTGGTTAGGGTGGTGGACTTTGGTCCTGGGGAACTGAGGAACTGAGTTTGATTCTCACCTCCAGCACAGGCAGCTCCTTGTGACTCTGGGCAAGTCACTTAACCCTTCATTGCCCCATGTAAGCCGCACTGAGCCTGCCATGAGTCGGAAAGCGCAGGGTACAAATGTAACAAAAATAAAATAGATACTATTGGAGATTCTACATGGAATGTTGCTACTATTGGAGATTCTACATGGAATGTTGCTATTCCACTAGCAACATTCCATGTAGAAGCCTGCGCGGCCACATTGGTGACCTGCAAGGGCCGACTTCTACATGGAATGTTGCTAGTGGAATAGAACATTCCATGTAGAATCTCCAATAGTAGCAACAGTGGAGGAGTGGCCAAGTGGTAAGGGTGGTGGACTTTTGTCCTGGGGAACTGAGTTTGATTCCCACTTCAGGCACAGGCAGCAACTTGTGACTCTGGGCAAGTCACTTAACCCTCCATTGCCCCATGTAAGCCGCATTGAGCCTGCCATGAGTGGGAAAGCGCAGGGTACAAATGTAACAAAAATAAAATAGATACTATTGGAGATTCTACATGGAATGTTGCTACTATTGGAGATTCTACATGGAATGTTGCTATTCCACTAGCAACATTCCATGTAGAAGGCTGCGCAGGCTTCTGTTTCTGTGAGTCTGATGTCCCAGACTCACAGAAGCAGAAGTCTGCGCGGCCACATTGGTGATCTGCAAGGGCCGACTTCTACATGGAATGTTGCTAGTGGAATAGCAACATTCCATGTAGAATCTCAAATAGTAGCAACAGTGGAGGAGTGGCCTAGTGGTTAGGGTGGTGGACTTTTGGTCCTGGGGAACTGAGGAACTGAGTTCAATTCCCACTTCAGGCACAGGCAGCTCCTTGTGACTCTGGGCAAGTCACTTAACCCTCCATTGCCCCATGTAAGCCACATTGAGCCTGCCATGAGTGGGAAAGCGCAGGGTACAAATGTAACAAAAATAAAATAGATACT
Source organism: Microcaecilia unicolor (assembly GCF_901765095.1). Classification (NCBI taxonomy): domain Eukaryota; kingdom Metazoa; phylum Chordata; class Amphibia; order Gymnophiona; family Siphonopidae; genus Microcaecilia; species Microcaecilia unicolor. The sequence goes on along the minus strand of NC_044041.1, from coordinate 10,436,687 downwards.
ATTGAAGATTCTACATGGAATGTTACTATTCCACTAGCAACATTCCATGTAGAAGGCTGCGCAGGCTTCTGTTTCTTTGAGTCTGACGTCCTGCACGTACGTGCAGGACGTCAGACTCACAGAAGCAGAAGCCTGCGCGGCCACATTGGTGATCTGCAAGGGCCGACTTCTACATGAAATGTTGGAACAGCAACATTCCATGTAGAATCTCAAATAGTAGCAACAGTGGAGGAGTGGCCTAGTGGTTAGGGTGGAGGAGTGGCCTAGTGGTTAGGGTGGTGGACTTTGGTCCTGAGGAACTGAGTTCGATTCCCGGCACAGGCAGCTCCTTGTGACTCTGGCCAAGTCACTTAACCCTCCATTGCCCCATGTAAGCCGCATTGAGCCTGCCATGAGTGGGAAAGCGCGGTAATAATAAAAAAAAAAACCTCTGTTTCCTTACACAACTTATTTTTACCCAGCTGGGGCAGACTAAATGGATGCAGGTGACTCCACTTAAAGCCCTGCAAGCTCCCCCTCTCCCCTTTAAGGAGTTATCATGCAGTGTGCACGGATTTCCATTCCAGAAGTGGCTGCCTGCTTGTTTTTCAGGTGCTGTAACTAATAAGGATGCTCACAGTACTGTTTGCATAAAAGGTGAATCAATCAATAAAAAAAAAAAAAAATACATCCAGACTTTGGTAGCAGAGATTTTTTTTCACGGAGGAAAAACAAAAGTCTCAGCTTAAAAGCATTTATTGATTGTGAGGCCTAAATATATTTTCTTCCTAACCTGGAAGTCAGGTCAGCCTACTGTGGCCTGGTTTTTGTTTTCCACCTTCCCTTCAACTTGTGCTTTTTGACTGCCAAAATCACAGTCAGAGGCAGCTCATGGGGGAGAGTCAATATATTTTAGATTCTGTACTGATGGGGACTCTGAAGTGATTTTGCAGACTAACAGCTCCGTGTGCTGTACGGAGGTCATTTTAAAAGCATCTCCACATGCAAATAGTAGCATTTCCATGTGTAGATTATATACATGTGTAAAAGGCAATTTCAAAAAGCTGCTATTCACATCTGGAGATCCCCGGAATGCAAAGATTTCAAAAGGGTATGGTTTGGGGAGGCTAGAAAGTTAGACATGTATTTCTGATCTTACAATGGGGTGAGGAATAGCCTCATGGTTAAAGGAAAGGAAAGGGGATTTGATTTACTGCCTTTCTCCTGTTGCAGTCAAAGCGGTTTACATATTATATACAGGTACTTATTTTGTACCTACTACTACTTAACATTTCTAAAGCGTTACTAGGGTTACGCAGCGCTGTACAGTTTAACAAAGAAGGACAGTCCCTGCTCAAAGGAGCTTACAATCTAAAGGACGAAATGTCAAGTTGGGGCAGTCTAGATTTCCTGACTAGAGGTATAATGGTTATGTGCCGAAGGCGACATTGAAGAGGTGGGCTTTGAGTAAGGATTTGAAGATGGGCAGGGAGGGGGCTTGGCGTATGGGTTCAGGGAGTTTATTCCAAGCATAGGGCGAGGCGAGGCAGAAAGGGCGGAGCCTGGAGTTGGCGGTGGTAGAGAAGGGTACGAAGAGAAGGGATTTGACCTGTGAGCGGAGGTTTCGGGTAGGAACGAAAGGGGAGATGAGGGTAGAGAGGTAATGAGGGGCTGCAGATCGAGTGCATTTGTAAGTAAGTAGGAGAAGCTTGAACTGTATGCGGTACCTGATCGGAAGCCAATGGAGGGTTAAGTGACTTGCCTAGAGTCACCAGGATGTGAAGTGGGAATTAAACCTGGTACATCTTATTCTCAAACCACTGCACTAACCATTAGATTAACCAGGGAAGCCCAATTCAAATTGCAGGGTGGCTACTTGTGATCTTGGTCAAGTCATTTAAACTCTCCATTGCCTCAGGGAAGGGCAGAGAAAATACCAACTATACCTGAATGTAACTCACCTTAAGCTACTACTGCAAAACAAATTCAAAACCCCCACATGGATATATTTGCAAAATGGCTACCCTCACTGTAAAACACAGGAGGAACCGAGCACATCCTGATCTGAACTCAATTCTAATTTTAATTTATTTATTAATTCATTCTTATATCCCACATTATCCAAAAAGTGAATTTCGGTTCATTGTGGCTTACAATAAAACAGTGAATATAACAATATACATACACTGGCATAATAATTCTTCAATTAATGATTACATAGAGTTTTTTTTAAAATTTATATTCTTTACAAGCCTTTACATCTTAAACAGACAGGCATAATCTAGAAGCATCAAGATCAAAAATAATAAATTTATATCTTGTATTAGACCACAAAATAAAGGGGGAGGAACCCGTTATAAACTCAGGAGATGAGATTTAAAGAAGAAATATTTCAATAAAGGCTTAACACATTCATCCACCTTAATTATTTTATCACTCTTCCCTTATCTTAGATCATAGCCGTATAAATCCTGCAAATCTCATATTCGTTTTTGCTCTATGAAATATTTTAACTGCTCTGGAAGAAAAAACACGTATTTTGTTCCCAAATATTTAACGTTACATTTACAGGGGTAATTTAAATTAAATGATGCCCCTAAAGCTATAGTATCAGTTCTTAACGCACGAAAAGCTTTTCTTCTCTCCTGGGTTGGCTTAGTCACATCAGGGAAAACCAATTTTAAACAAGTTTTTAAAGCTTTACGGAATGGAAGATATGAGCTTATGTTCCAAATTTCCACCATTTGGATCCTAGATAACTAAATCCGGTTGTATAAACAGATTTGTAAGTAACATTTTTTAGAAGTTGGTAGGTGCAGTAACAAATATTCTCTTGATTTTGGCTTTGTATTTCTAGTTGATAAGAAAATTAGGCTGGTCATATAATCTGGAGCCATCACAAACAACATTTTAAATATTAATGTGCATGTTTTAAACATGATCCAACCTTTCACTGGAAGCCAATGTAATGCAATAAGTAAAGGGGTGGCTTTATTAAATTTTGGTACCCCAGAAATTAATCGTGCTGCTGTATTTTGTGCTCTCTGAAGAAATTTAAGTACAGATTCTTTACTTCCAGTTGCTGAGAGTGTTAGTGTTTGAACTAGTAATCTAAATGAATTCTTGTTAATTTCTAACTCTTTTTAGTTTCCACCCGGTCTTGAACATTTTGGCAATTACTGCAGGAGTTTGGTCTACGAAAGAAAGATGTTGGTGAAAGACAACACCTAGAATTTTTAGTTTCATATCAATAGGATAGACATTTTGGTCAATTGTGAAATTGGGATAAGAGGTGATTATGAGCATAATAGTACAAGGAATGTAGTTCTTTCTCTAATTGAGTTTAAAAGTCATAGCCCATTGTTCCATTATATTTAGGCCTATCCGTAATGTGTTTCGTATCTCTGAAATGTCATTTAAGAAAAGGATATGCATAGTATTGCCATCTGTGTCAATAAAAGGGTTAAATCCCATGCTATTTAAATTCCTTCCTAATGGGGCTAGTAGGACACTGAACAATATTGGGGAGATCGGGGATCCCTGTGGTACACCGTACTCTGAAATCCATGCAGTTGATATAACATCATTCATTTTTACCTGTTAAGATCTATTTTTTTTAGGAATCCCTCAAACCATTTGTAAACCTCCCCACAAATTCCCATATTAGCCAGGGAGGTGGTGGAAATGAAAACGGAATTCAAACATGCGTGGGATAAACATAAAGGAATCCTGTTCAGAAGGAATGGATCCTCAGGAGCTTAGCCGAGATTGGGTGGCAGAGCCGGTGGTGGGAGGCGGGGCTGGTGGTTGGAAGGCGGGGATAGTGCTGGGCAGACTTATACGGTCTGTACCAGAGCTGGTGGTGGGAGGCGGGGTTGGTGGTTGGGAGGCGGGGATAGTGCTGGGGAGACTTATACGGTCTGTGCCCTGAAGAGGACAGGTACAAATCAAGGTAGGGTATACACAAAAAGTAGCACATATGAGTTTATCCTGTTGGGCAGACTGGATGGACCGTGCAGATCTTTTCTGCCGTCCTCTACTTTGTTACTATGTAGTATGATCTACCGCTGTATCTAAAACAGGCTTTAAGCATGTCACAGCCTGGAATAGCTATTCTGCATAAACTGGGCGCTCATAAAACAAGGGAAAAGGCCTAAATTTGAGGCTTCTTACAACACAAAGACAAATGAATGCTTATCTGCTCTAACCCACATTTCTCATTTATTTTCTCCAATTCATGTTCTTTTTCTGTTATTTCTCTTCTTCTCCTGTTTTAATTTTGATTCTGTTTATTATAGTTCTTTTGACTTCTCCATGTCTTTATACATGTTTCCTTCACCCCAGGTGACAAGCCTAAGTGACTTCAATATCTCTATTAGCCCAGAACGAAGTCTCCTCTGAGACTTACTCTCCTCCTTCTACCGGCAGACACTACTCCCCAGGATCGGGTGGGTCACCATTCGAATGCACCCAACCTCAGCTTGACCTGCCAGACAAAAAGAAACTTAGTACCTGTAATATTCTGAGAAAATAATGGAGCCTGAAACATAGGGCCAGCCTGTTTCAATTTTCGTTGCATATTTTGTAGCTTGTATCACACAACTGGTGCCTTAAGTCCACTCTCTTTTCGCAGGACAGAAGTAAGTGGTTCAAGATGAAAAAGGTTGTAGGATCAGCCAGAATTTAAAATTTCATTCATTAGCATTTGCATTGTTATAGCGAGGACGGCTGTTATTTCCTCCCACGTGCATTGAGAGAGAGAGAGAGATGGTTGCTTATGAACTCATCAGTTTCAGTCCTTGGCTCCTCTTGCTTTGAAACACCCCAGGAAGCTGCCCTCCTCCATCTTTCCCTCCCCCCCGTCACTGAATCATTGTTTTCCTCCCTGTTTGCCGAAATGTGCCAGTCTGTATGAAATGTCACTTCTCTCAGTTAACACCTTGATCGATGGGGAAATAGGAAGAAGGGGCCTGCGCTGCTGTTGTCCTGTGTCCCCCCTGGCAGGAGACCAGCTAGCCCCGCTGGTGACAATCGAGTGGAATGTTTTGTTGAGATCAGGGAACACAAGTCAATAGTAATGCTGCAGCATTGGTAGCAGGTACCTTCTATGCACGGACTGCAGCTCCCAGGAGAGGCATTTGTGTGTGTGCATGTGTGGAGAGAGGTAGGAGGCTGGCATGGGCAAGAGGGGGCGGGGGGGCTGAATCAAATGGAAATAATAAATTCCAAGATATATCTGATCTGGAAAAAAAAAAAAGAAATCACACAAAAGGTGGCAGCTGCATGAGAGATGAATACTAAAAAAAAAAAAAGCAATGAGGAGAACAGGGCTCAGATACTCAGCAACATTAAAATATACAGTATAAAAAGAGTATAGCTTAAAAAATGAGCGTTTCTGAAGTCTGAATTGTTCACAAACATAAGAACATAAGGGTAGCCATACTGGATCAGACCAACGGTCCATCCAGCCCAGTATCTTGCTTTCCAAATAGTGGCCAAGCCAGGTCACAAGTACATGGCAGAAACCAGGAGTGGCCTAGTGGTTAGGGTGGTGGACTTTGGTCCTGGGGAACTGAGTTCGATTCCCACTTCAGGCACAGGCAGCTCCTTGTGACTCTGGGCAAGTCACTTACCCTCCATTGCCCCATGTAAGCCGCATTGAGCCTGCCATGAGTGGGAAAGCGCAGGGTACAAATGTAACAAAAATAAAATAGATACTATTGGAGATTCTACATGGAATGTTGCTACTATTGGAGATTCTACATGGAATGTTGCTATTCCACTACCAACATTCCATGTAGAAGTCTGCGCAGGCTTCTGTTTCTGAGTCTGACGTCCTGCACGTGGAGGAGTGGCCTAGTGGTTAGGGTGGTGGACTTTGTTCCTGGGGAACTGAGTTCAATTCCCAGTTCAGGCACAGGCAGCTCCTTGTGACTCTGGGCTAGTCACTTAACCCTCCATTGTCCCATGTAAGCCTCATTGTAACAAAAATAAAATAGATACTATTGGAGATTCTACATGGAACGTTGCTACTATTGGAGATTCTACATGGAATGTTACTACTATTGAGATTCTGTTGCTACTATTGGAGATTCTACATAGAATGTTGCTACTATTGGCGATTCTACATGGAATGTTGCTATTCCACTAGCAACATTCCATGTAGAAGGCTGCGCAGGCTTCTGTTTCTGTGAGTCTGACATCCTGCACGTACGTGCAGGATGTCAGACTCACAGAAGCAGAAGCCTGCGCGGCCACATTGGTGATCTGCAAGGGCCAACTTCTAGTGGAATAGCAACATTCCATGTAGAATCTCAAATAGTAGCAACAGTGGAGGAGTGGCCTAGTGGTTAGGGTGGTGGACTTTGGTCCTGGGGAACTGAGTTCGATTCCCACTTCAGGCACAGGCAGCTCCTTGTGACTCTGGGCAAGTCACTTAACCCTCCATTGCCCCATGTAAGCCGCATTGAGCCTGCCATGAGTGGGAAAGCGCAGAGTACAAATGTAACAAAAATAAAATAGATACTATTGGAGATTCTACATGGAATGTTGCTACTATTGAGATTCTGTTGCTACTATTGGAGATTCTACATAGAATGTTGCTATTCCACTACCAACATTCCATGTAGAAGTCTGCGCAGGCTTCTGTTTCTGTGAGTCTGACGTCCTGCACGTGGAGGAGTGGCCTAGTGGTTAGGGTGGTGGACTTTGTTCCTGGGGAACTGAGTTCAATTCCCAGTTCAGGCACAGGCAGCTCCTTGTGACTCTGGGCTAGTCACTTAACCCTCCATTGTCCCATGTAAGCCTCATTGTAACAAAAATAAAATAGATACTATTGGAGATTCTACATGGAACGTTGCTACTATTGGAGATTCTACATGGAATGTTACTACTATTGAGATTCTGTTGCTACTATTGGAGATTCTACATAGAATGTTGCTACTATTGGCGATTCTACATGGAATGTTGCTATTCCACTAGCAACATTCCATGTAGAAGCCTGCGCGGCCACATTGGTGATCTGCAAGGGCCAACTTCTAGTGGAATAGCAACATTCCATGTAGAATCTCAAATAGTAGCAACAGTGGAGGAGTGGCCTAGTGGTTAGGGTGGTGGACTTTGGTCCTGGGGAACTGAGTTCGATTCCCACTTCAGGCACAGGCAGCTCCTTGTGACTCTGGGCAAGTCACTTAACCCTCCATTGCCCCATGTAAGCCGCATTGAGCCTGCCATGAGTGGGAAAGCGCAGGGTACAAATGTAATTAAAAAAAAAAATAGTGGCAACACGTCATATTACAAATCCCAGGGCAAGCTGTTGCTTCCCATGTCTGTTTCAATAGCAGACTATGGACTTTTCCTCCAGGAATTTGTCCAAACCTTTTTTAAACCCAGATATGTTAACCGCTGTTACCACATCCTCCGTCAAACAGTTCCAGAGCTTAACTATTCGATGAGTGAAAAAAATATTTCCTCCTATTTGTTTTAACAGTATTTCCATGTAACTTCCTCAAGTGTCCCTTAGTCTTTGTATTTTTGGAATGAGTAAAAAAAAATCGATTCACTTCTACCCATTCTACACCACTCAGGATTTTGTAGACCTCAATCATATCTCCCCTCATCTGTCTCTTTTCCAAGCTGAAGAGCCCTAATCTCTTTAGCCTTTCCTCATACGAGAGCAGTTACATCCCCTTTATCATTTTGGTCACTCTTCTTTGAGCCTTTTCTAATTACACATATTTTTTTGAGAAATGGCGACCAGAACTGAATGCAATACTTGAGGTGCGGACGCACCATGGAGCGATACAAAGGCATTTTAGCATTTTTGGTCTTATTCACCATACCTTTCCTACTAATTGTAGCATCCTGTTTGACTTTTTGGCTGTCGAAAGACAGAGCAGAAGATTTCAGCGTATTATCTACAACGACACCTAGGTCTTTTTCTTGAGTGCTGACCCCCCCCCCCCCCCCCCCACCAAGGTGGACTTTAGCATCAGGTAACTATGATTCGGATTATTCTTTCCAATGTGCATCACCTTGCATTTGTCCACATTAAATTTCATCTGCATTTGGACGACTAGAGGCATATTTTCAAAGCACTTAGCCTTCCAAAGTTCCATAGGTTTCTATGGAACTTTGGAAGGCTAAGTGCTTTGAAAATATGCCTCCTAGTCTTCCAATTTCCTAAGGTCTTCCTGCAATATTTCACAGTCTGCATGTGTTTGAACAACCTCAAATATTTTTGTATCATCTGCAAATTTGATCACCTCACTAGTTCCAACTTCCATATCATTTATAAATATGTTAAACAGCACCAGTCCCAGTACAGATCCCTGCAGCACTCCACTGTTCACCCTCCTCCATTGACCATTTAATCCTACCTTCTCTTTTCTATTCAATAACCAATTCCTAATCCACACCAAAACATTGCCTCCTATCCCATGACTCTAATTTTCTCAGGAGTCTCATGAAGAACTTTGTCAAAAGCTTTCTGAAAATCTAGATACACTATATCAACCGGCTCACCTTTAGCCATATGTTTATTCACACCTTCAAAGAAACGAAGCAAATCAGTGAGGCAAGACTTCCCTCGGCTGAACCCATGTTTGTCTACGTGTTCTGTAATTTTATTCTTTATAATAGTTTCCAATATTTTGCCTGGCAGCGACGTCAGGCTTACTGGTCTATAATTTCCCAGATCACCCCTAGAACCCTTTTTAAAAATCGGCGTCACATTGGCCACCCTCCAATCTTCAGGTACTATGGACGTTTTTTTTAAATACTCTTATTTTCAAAGATTAAAGTTATATGTACAACAAAAGAAAACCACCCCATTCTTCATACCTATTACATATTGTCATATTAACACACCCAAAGTCCTCCCTCCCGTTGAAAACACTCCCTCCACCCTACCCTTACTTGCATAACCAAGCCCAACATTAAATTCAGATATGGTGACTCGAACTGAACCCATCATTCTGCCAACCCTATACATTCAAACTGATATGTCTCGGAATTTCATATAAGGAGCCCACATTTTTGTGAATTGAGCAATGTGACCCCGCTTTTTAGCAGTGAGCTTCGCCATAAGACAGCAATAGTCTACCTTGTTGAAGACTTGTGTAACTGAAGGTGCTGCAGCTTGCTTCCAATATTTCGCAATCACTATCTGGACTGCTGTGTAGATGTAGGGTAGAAGATAGTGAAGATCCTTCTTGATGCCCAGTGGTTGTACATTCAGGAGGCAAGCGCCAGGCACCGGGTTTGGAAGCCCTGGAAACCCCTTCAACAGCTGGGAGTGAAGGTCTGACCAGAAACCTTGAATAATAGGGCAGGACCACCAGATATGCCAGAAAGTACCGGTTTCCCCACATTGGCGCCAGCATGCTGCTGACCCTGACTTAAATTTTCGAGACAGCTTGTATGGCGTAAAGTACCATTGGTATAACATCTTATAGCCATTTTGCACCAAGGGGGTTGCCACAGAAAGTCTCAACAAGTACTTAAATGTCTTTGTCCATTTTGTGGGGGTCATAAGTAAGAGATAGCATTGATTCCCTTTTATTTTGACACTTACGCAGAGGCTGGGATCTGTGAAGCAAGGCAAGGTATATCCTAGAGATTCCTCCCCTGCCAGTACCAGAGCACATAGCACTTTCCAGCTCATTTTCTGCCAACATTAAATCTATTTTAGCTCTACGCTGAATAAAATCTTTAATTTGTAGATACTGAAAACTATCTCTGTCTAACAAACCATAGTCCTCTTTCAATGCATCAAACGCAATACATTCTCCCTATACCCAGATCCCGGAAGAATGCTGCTGCCCATATGTGACAGGTGAAGTCAGTTTTTCCTGGGGAGGGGGGAATCCCATTGCATACACGATAGGGGTTGCTGTAGAAATGCTAAGTAGTAGTAGTAGTAGTAGGTTGTTAAATGGTACCTCCGATCAGGGAACATATTTGAGCTACACTTCACCCAGGCTCCCAACACCACACCCATCTGCCCTGCTATCCGGGGAAGGAGCCCCCATAAAGTTGACAAGAGGAGCCAGGGAACTGCCCAGAGGGGAGTATCTCCCAACATCTGTTGATTAATGTATGTCCATGGTTTAAAGAGCCCCTTCTGCCATATAGCCACTGTTTGAAGCTGTGTTGCCCTATGATACAGTATAAAGTTTGAAACCCCCATGTCGCCACCCTTTCTGGTCTGATACAGGATATTCCTATTTACTTTTGGAGGCCTCTTGCGCCAGATGAACGCAAACACTTTTCTATTGAGTGACTTAAAAAATGAAAATGGTATATCAATAGGCAGAGCCATAAACAAATAAAGCAATTTAGGCAGTAGCGACATCTTCACCGCTGCTCTTCTGCCCACCCATGATAAACTGAGACCTCCCCATCTTTCCAACTCCACAATTAACTCCTTCAATTTAGAGGGAAAGTTCTCTCGAAATACGTCGCCAACCTTTGCTGGCAGATTAACCCCCAAGTATCGAATAAAACTGTGGGTCCATTTAAATGGAAAGATTGTCTTTAACGAGAGCTGCAACTCATAGGGAACATTGATAGGCATGAGCTCCAATTTCTGCACATTAATTTTAAAGCCATTACCACAGACAGTGAGGAGCACATCATCAGCAAACAACCTAATAATATCCTGACGGCCCACCCGTATCCCCTGCACCACTGGATATTCTCATATAAGGGCGGCCAATGGTTTCATAGGTACAGGGTGAGAGAGCACAACCCTCTCGTGTACCTCGGTATAATTCAAAGGGCGTGGTATTGGTATTATTAATTTTCAATTGTGCCATTGGATGTCTATATAGTGCCTGAACCCACTGGAAGAACTTCCCCGAGAACCGCAGCTTTTCCATGAGTGTGAAAAGATAGGGCCAAAGGACCCTATCAAAGTCCTTCTCTGCATCCAATGACAGGAAAACCGCAAGTTCACCCTGATCTTGCAATTTCTCCAGTAAATGGAGTGCTCGTCTAGTGTTATCAAAAGTTTGTCTATTTTGAATAAAGCCTGCCTGGTCAGCCTGAATTAGTCGCGGTAGTACCCCTTGTGAAAATCTTATAGTCAGGCCCTAATAGTGATATTGGGCGGTATGATCCAACAGCTGTGAGGATCCTTATGAGGTTTAAGCAATAAAGTAATATTTGCCAGTCTCCAAGATAGCGGTAGAGTAGTGTTAGTGGAAATCCAATTAAAAACTAAGTAGTAGTGGGGCCAATAAAGAACTATAACATTTCTAGAAGCGATTGCCATATCCATCTAAACCTGGAGTTTTCCCATTAGGTAAGCTTTTAATTGCCACTAAAATTTCCTCGAGCTTCACGGGGGCTGATAACTGTTCCTGCTCCACCCCCGTTAAGTTGGGGATATCTACCCTCTCCAGGAATGACTGAATATTTCCCATGGGGGGGGGGGGGGGAGGCATTCTGGTTTATATAAGTGCTCATAAAACTGTAAAAACACTCTCTGGATATCAGCTAGTTGATCACAGATCTGCCCCTTTTCATCCCTTACTGAGCCTATAGCGTTACAATAGGACAGTTGCTTCAAATTATAGGCCAACAGCTTACTAGCCTTATTATTAACTAGTAAAAAAGGCCCGTTTCTGTTTGTAAGGAAACGGGCGCTAGCAATGGGTTTTTTTTGGTATCTGTAGAGTTGTTAGTAAAGTGTGTGTGTTTGAGTGTGTGTCACAGTGAGACACAGATAGTGGAAAAGAGTGTGTGTGTGTGTGACACAGAGCTACAGTGTGCCAGAGTATGTGTCTGCGTGTGTGCATGACCCCCTCATTCTGTCAGATGTGCAGTTACCCCCACCTTTTGTGTTTGAAGTTCTGGGACCACAGGGGCGAGCAGTGAGTCTGAGTGTGTGTGTGTGTGTATTTGTGTGTGTGCATGACCCCTTCCTTCTGTCCGTGTTGCAGGGTCGTCCCCTCCCCCCCCATGTGTTTGTATTTTCAGTAACTTTTCCTTGTTTTAATCCTGCGATTGTGCTCTTTTGTCCATGCCCTCCATCCATCCATGTGTAACATTTGTCCTCTCTCCTTTCCCTCTCATTCTGTTCTCTCCCCCCTCTCCATGTGTTTTTGTCTGTCTCCCCTTGAAGTTCCAGGCCCCTCTCTTTTCCTCCCCCCCTCCCTGCATGTGAGAGAGAACATGTGTGTGTGTCAGACAGAGAGTGTGTGTGTTTGAGAGTGTGTGTCACACAAAGAGTGAAAGACTGTGTGTTGTGTGTGTGTGTATGACCCCTTCCTTCTGTCTGAGGTGCAGGGTAGTTCCCCCCTCCCCCCCCCCCCCCCCCCCCCCCCGGTTTTTCAGTTCCTTTTCTTTTTTTTTTTTAATCTCCTGATTGTGCTCTTTTTTTTTCCTGCCCTTTCTCTTCCATAAGTGTACCTGCTGTTAGGAAAGTTGGTCCGTCTGCTAGGCTTCAAGCAGCTTGCATTATAGTCGACCCCTGCTGATAGGCTGGAGGCTGTCTCTTCACCTTTGTTTTTGTTTTGTTAGTGCGGGTCCAGAGGGCTGTTCAGCTTCCTGCTGCTTGCTGAGGTGCCCGGAGCCTGTGTGTTCACTTTTTTTTTTTTTTTTTTGGTTAGTGCAGGACTGGAGGGCGATTCAGCTTCCTGCAGCTTGCAGTGTGGTCGAGGGCCCCTGCTGAGTTGCCCGGAGGCTCTCTCTTCACCCTTTTGGGGTTTTTTTTTTTTGTTACTGTGGGTCTGGTGCCTTTTTTTTTCTTTTTTTTTGCACGTGCCAGCACCCAGTTCCTGTGTTCAGCTGTGTTTGTTGACGTCATTGAGTTCCATGCTGCCTAGTAGACCACCTGCTGAGGGAGCCACGGTCCCATGCATTAGAACGTTGGAGGTGAGTTTTATTATATAGGAAGTCATAATATTCTTGTTGTATACGCTGTAATCGTTCTTATATGGTGTTAAGTTCTAAGACAGCTAGCTGTATCCTATCTTTATGTAGTGCTTCCACTTGTTCAGGAGTAGCCTGATGATGTTTAGTGAGGGTGTCCAACCGCTGTATATTCTAAGATCCCATTCCTTTTGCCTACCAGATTTATGTATATATGCTTGTATCAAGATAAATTTCCCCCTCAGTACTACTTTGAGGTTTTCCCAGAGAATATCAGGTGTAACCTCAGGGGCATCATTATGATGGATAAACTCCCATATGTCCTCCTCTATGCGCTTAACATATATAGGGTCATCCACTAAAGTGTCTGGAAATCTCCAACTTCCCGTACCCGACGGTATCCCTTGTCCTCTAACCACGACGGTTATAGGGGCATGATCCAACCACGTGCGTCTGTGAATAACGGTAGCTAGTGTGCCTGATAGTACTCCCGCACTGCCCAAACAAAGATCTACTCGGGAATGAGAGTCCTGTGGTGCCGAGTAGCAGGTATAATCTCTTTCCTGACCGTGCGTAACCCTCCAAATGTCAACCAATCCCCAGTCATTGATAAACCTCATTAATTTGCCTCTTCCGCTCTAGCATATGTGGCTACCCTAGAGGAGTTATCCAGCACAGGATCTAGAGTTAAGCTAAAATCCCCCCCCCCCCCCCTCACTAGAAGTTCACCCTGTATGTGTTTAGATAGTTTTAAGATCAGTTGGTCATAAAACTCCCCTTGAGCTTAGTTGGGAGCGTAGATGTTTACCAGCGTGCAAGTTCGCCCTGCACTCTTCATTACTAAGAGCACATAACGACCCGCCCCATAACCACCCAAGGGTGCCCCTTTTTCAACAGGATTCCCACTCCCGAGGTCTTTGGGCTCACCCAGCTGGAGGCCAGATAAATCTGAGGGTATAATCTATTGTTAAGTAGGTACTCATGTTTCGCTAACAGATGAGTCTCTTTGATAAAAATAACATCTGCCCCCAACCTAGTAGCCTCTTTAAATAACCTTTTTTGTTTGATAGGGGAATTCAGACCTCGTACATTCAATGACATACACGTTATAAATGCCATAACAGTGGGAATTCAGACCTCGTACATTCAATGACATACACGTTATAAATGCCATAACAGTTTTACAGAAACAAAAGCTAGATTTCCATACTTAGCATTTAGGTGAGCAATCAGTACTATCTTGTTTCTCGTCACCAATATCTCTAACCCAAACCCTCTAATATCCCTATGGGTCAACAATCCCCCCAAACCCCTTTATCCCCCCCCCCATGATCAAAAAGCGGGCCATAAAGACCTCAGGATGAAATGTAGAGAAAGCGGCCGCCTTTAGCATGCCCACACTGAGCTTCATAATATACCCCCCCTACCAGCAGACAGAGGGTAAAGCTTCCGGCCCATATATACATCCATACAAAACCAAGAAATTATAAGAATGTACTCTTAGCCACAGTAGTCGCAACGATCCTCATCCGCACTTCCGTTCCCTATGAGGTATATCAAGTCAGTGTTCGTCCAAATAATGTAGGTCGCAGTCCCGATTGTTGTCTAGTGAGTCGACCTTTGCCCTGTGCCACACGGGTCCATCGGGGACAAGACTGATGGACTCCTCTGGCTTTAGCTGCCTCGGAGCTCTTCCCAGTTTTATCAGCCGGGGGATTCACCTCCGGCAGTAGTATTCGCGCTTCCTCCAAGTTATGTATCCGCTGCATCTTCCCTTCCATGTGGCATGCTAAAGCAAATGGATGCTGCCATCGATACTTAACTCCCCTTTCTCGGAGATATTTAGTAAATCCTCACAACTTGGACCGAAGTTTCAGCGTGGTAGGGGCCAGGTCTTGGTATATCTCTATTGGAAATGTTTCCCATTGTAATGGGGCAGATTTGCACACCTTTGCCAAAATCAATTCTTTAGTTTTATAATCCACAAAGCAAGCGATATCTCTTGGAACATTTGCTCTCGGGCAGGTGGCCACTCTATGCGCCCGTTCAATTTTAATTGGTTCCAGGGCCACCGCCTAGTCTTCCGTGAACAGCAGCATACCCGCAATCTGCTGTGTCACCAACTCACAGTTTATATATTCGGCCTGCTCCGGTATCCCCCGGATGCGAATATTTCTTCTACGACCATGATTTCTAAGTCCTCCACCTTATCAGATAAGAACCCACATAAGGCCTGTTGCTCCATCATAGACGATTCAAGGGTATTTAAAGCTTCTTGCTGGTTTTCCACTCTATTGTCTACGTCCTCCACACAACGGCCCAGTTTCGCCGCAGAGGTCTGTAGCAAGCGCCGAGAGGTCCTCTCGTACCCCTTTAATGTCCGATCTAATCTCTTCTAGTTGTGCATGAAACTCACAAATATTGAATTCTCCCACCTCCGGAACTCCATCGTGTGCTTGCTCATCTGCCCTAGCCATTACTGTTATTTGTGGGCCCCGTTGCCCCCATCTTGTTTGCAGGGGCTTGTGATCGATAAGCAAACTCTTTTAGCGATTTGCGGGATGAAGTTTGCCTTTACCCAGCCATATAATTAAACAATGGATCACTTGCGAACAAGTAGGCTGGTTTTATCGTGTTTTTTTGCTATTTCGGCTGGATATAGGCGACGTTTTTACTGCAAGGCATGCGGAGCTATTCGATCAGGCATCCATTGCTGGATGTGACGTCCCGTTTTCCCCACTATGGACGATTTTAACGACAGGTTACATATTACTAACAGCAGATCAGCAATTTCATGCTCGAAGTTTTTGTGTACCCTTGGATGTATACCATACAGTCCAGGTGATTTACTACTCTTTAATTTGTGAATTTGGCTCAGTACATCTTCCAGGTTCAGTGAGATTTCTTTCAGTTCCTCCGCATCATCACCCTTGAAAACCAATTCCTGTACAGGCAGATATCTTACATCTTCTTCTGTAAAGTCAGAAGCAAAGAATTCATTCAGTTTCTCCGCAATGGCCTTGTCCTCCCTGAGCGCCCCTTTTGCTCCTTTGTGACTTAGCGGTCCCACAGATTCCCTCGCAGGCTTTCTGCTTCTGAAGTACCTGAAAAAGTACCTGAGAAAGGAACCTTCAGGGCCAAGGAACCGGGAGGCATAGGGAGAGAAGGAGGGAGGGACCCGGTCACCCAAGATTGACACCCCATGGGTCACAGCCACAGCCAGGGAGCCCTGGGAGAGAAGTAGAATAATTAAAGAGCCAGAATGAACAAAACACTGCTGACCCCCGTAACATTTTTATTTCTTCCCTTAGGACTAGGAATGCCCGGGCCTACCAGACCAGTCGAGACTACACAGGCTTGCACCACTACCACCTGCTGGGAAACTGGGTGGGGGGGACTGCACAGCTAAGTTACAAGCTCCACCAGAATTCTGTAGTTCAGTCTCCACCAACCTGCTGGTAGAAGTGCATAACCCATCCGTCTGGGCTGGTCTGGAGGGACGCTAGGGAATGGAGGGCTAAGTGACTTGCCCAGAATCACAAGGAACAGCAATGGGATTTTCCCTTACCTACTCACTCTATCCTCATGCACATTCACTCTCCTTCTGAGCTATACTTCCTGCATCTGACAAAGTGGACCCTTGTCCTCAAAAGCTTATATCTCAATAAACAAGAGTGGGCAACCACAGTCCTCAAGGGCCATAACCTAGTTGGGTTTTCAAGATTTCCACAATGAATATGCATGAGATTGAGTTCCATGTACTACTTCCATTGTAAGCAAATAGATCTCATGCATATTCATTGTGGAAACCTTGAAAACCCGACTGAATTGTGGCCCCGAGGACCGTGGTTGCTCACCCCTGATCTACAACCATTTTACGTAGATAAAATGGACCTTCAGTTTCTAGATTTCTATATTAAAATATGAACATAGTATATACCATGCTGGGTCAGACCAAAGGTTCATAAGCCCAGCACCATGTCGCTGGTAGTGAATTATCTAGGCTACCAGGAAGTACCTTACAGATACCAAAGAATAAATTTTCAAACTTCAGAATGTGGAGAATTTTTTGAATGATTAGAAACAATTAGGCACTGTAATTTTGGATAAATCAGCCCCTACTTAGACCAAAGTCAAACAACAGAGGAACTCAGAAAAATGGTTCAACTCTGACTTGCTTGAATTAAAACGTAGATGTAGAAAATTAGACAGGAAGTGGAGGAAAGATCTATCAGTAGATAATAAAACAAATTGGAGGGAGCAAATTAATAATTATAAATATATGTTGACTGTCAAGAAAAGGTAATTTTATTCTAAACTGATAGGAACAGATCGACATTAAGAAATTATTTTCGCTCTTGGAAAATCTAACCAACATGAATAATGTTGTGAACTGTACAGCCTTGACTACAGCTTTAGATTTAGCATCCTGTTTTGAAAATAAGATTCTTCTGATTAGAAATCAACTGCCTGACAAACCACTCTGGGCCTCAGAAGAAGCCTTTTATTGACTCAGGTATTCCTGTGAACAAACTGCTTGATTGATTTCAGAATATTGAATCTTCAACCACACTAAGGCTAATGTTGAAACATGCTAAATCATTTTGTAGTCTAGATGACTGCCCCTCATATTTATGTAAAACATCAACCTCAAAATGTGTGTCTACAGTAACAGATTGGTACAATTTGCATTTGGAGAGAGGACTGTTTCCCACTTTAGGCGGGAGAGGAGGGATGTTGTTTTGACTCCAATACTGATGAACCCAAAGGGTAACCTTTCCAAGATCAGTAACTATTGGCCCATGGCATCTATCCCCTTGCTTATCAAGATAATGGAAGGGCAAGTTAGTTGATTATTTGCATCAACATGAACTTCTTTACACAACTCAATCTGGCTTTAGAACAAATTATAGCACTGTGACACTCGTGGGCACTTTGGTGGCTCTTGGTAATCGCATACTGTGTAAAGGACAGAATGCTATTATTTTACAATTCAGCCTCTCTTGTGCGTTTGATTTAGTGGACTGGCAGGTGTTAACCGACATTTGCCAAAGATGTGGTATTGGCTGCAGGGTTTTCTAATGAACCACTGTTACATGGTCAGGAAGGATGGAGTCTTATCCGCCAAATGGAAAGCATTACGCGGTGTCCCCCAGGGGTCATCACTCTCCCCGGTGCTATTTAATCTGTTAATGAGATGATTGGGGATGTCGCATGATAAATCTAATTTCTCTGGATAGGTTCAAGCGATGATTTTATTTTTATTTATTTTTGTTACATTTGTACCCCGCGCTTTCCCACTCATGGCAGGCTCAATGCGGTGGGCAATGGAGGGTTAAGTGACTTGCCCAGAGTCACAAGGAGCTGCCTGTGCCGGGAATCAAACTCAGTTCCTCAGTTCCCCAGGACCAAAGTCCACCACCCTAACCACTAGGCCACACCTCCACTCAATGAGCGATATGTGCTGTATTTTACAGTTGATGGTACTAAGTTTTCTTTAGACTTGCAGTTGAAAATACTGCGAGTTGAACTTGGCAATCTCTTAACATTACAACATAATGTATCAACCATTTTGAAGAAGATCTATATTGTTCTTAGAAAGCTTAGTGCCGTTAAAAAAATATTTTTCAGTTGAGATGGTTGCTTATTCTTGCCAAATTCGATTATTGCAATTTGGTTCTTATTGGTTGTTCCTCAAAATTAATTGACCGAATGCAAGTCATGCAGAATATGAGAGTCAGATTGATTTTTAATCTACCATGATTTGCCCCAGTAAGAGAATATTATTTACAATTACATTGGTTACCAATTAAGGAACATATTCATTTTAAGGTATGCATAATGGTGTTTAAGATTTCATTCTTGTTGCAATTTCCTACTGCTAATGAGCTAAAATTAGCTAGACACTTTTCATTACCACTTTACTATCAAATGGTTTCTATATGGAACTCTTTACCTTTGACTTTACGGTTATGTCACTGAGAGGTTTCTAACCACTGATGGACTGAGAACTCGAGTATGTTCAGGATAATATGGGATATACAGTGGTGGAAATAAGTATTTGATCCCTTGCTGATTTTGTAAGTTTGCCCACTGACAAAGACATGAGCAGCCCATAATTGAAGGGTAGGTTATTGGTAACAGTGAGAGATAGCACATCACAAATTAAATCCGGAAAATCACATTGTGGAAAGTATATGAATTTATTTGCATTCTGCAGAGGGAAATAAGTATTTAATCCCTCTGGCAAACAAGACCTAATACTTGGTGGCAAAACCCTTGTTGGCAAGCACAGCGGTCAGACGTCTTCTGTAGTTGATGATGAGGTTTGCACACATGTCAGGAGGAATTTTGGTCCACTCCTCTTTGCAGATCATCTCTAAATCATTAAGAGTTCTGGGCTGTCGCTTGGCAACTCGCAGCTTCAGCTCCCTCCATAAGTTTTCAATGGGATTAAGGTCTGGTGACTGGCTAGGCCACTCCATGACCCTAATGTGCTTCTTCCTGAGCCACTCCTTTGTTGCCTTGGCTGTATGTTTTGGGTCATTGTCGTGCTGGAAGACCCAGCCACGACCCATTTTTAAGGCCCTGGCGGAGGGAAGGAGGTTGTCACTCAGAATTGTACGGTACATGGCCCCATCCATTCTCCCATTGATGCGGTGAAGTAGTCCTGTGCCCTTAGCAGAGAAACACCCCCAAAACATAACATTTCCACCTCCATGCTTGACAGTGGGGACGGTGTTCTTTGTGTCATAGGCAGCATTTCTCTTCCTCCAAACACGGCGAGTTGAGTTCATGCCAAAGAGCTCAATTTTTGTCTCATCTGACCACAGCACCTTCTCCCAATCACTCTCGGCATCATCCAGGTGTTCACTGACAAACTTCAGACGGGCCGTCACATGTGCCTTCCGGAGCAGGGGGACCTTGCGGGCACTGCAGGATTGCAATCCGTTATGTCGTAATGTGTTACCAATGGTTTTCGTGGTGACAGTGGTCCCAGCTGCCTTGAGATCATTGACAAGTTCCCCCCTTGTAGTTGTAGGCTGATTTCTAACCTTCCTCATGATCAAGGATACCCCACGAGGTGAGATTTTGCGTGGAGCCCCAGATCTTTGTCGATTGACAGTCATTTTGTACTTCTTCCATTTTCTTACTATGGCACCAACAGTTGTCTCCTTCTCGCCCAGCGTCTTACTGATGGTTTTGTAGCCCATTCCAGCCTTGTGCAGGTGTATGATCTTGTCCCTGACATCCTTAGACAGCTCCTTGCTCTTGGATATTTTGTAGAGGTTAGAGTCTGACTGATTCACTGAGTCTGTGGACAGGTGGCTTTCATACAGGTGACCATTGCCGACAGCTGTCTGTCATGCAGGTAACGAGTTGATTTGGAGCATCTACCTGGTCTGTAGGGGCCAGATCTCTTACTGGTTGGTGGGGGATCAAATACTTATTTCCCTCTGCAGAATGCAAATAAATTCATATACTTTCCACAATGTGATTTTCCGGATTTAATTTGTGATGTGCTATCTCTCACTGTTACCAATAACCTACCCTTCAATTATGGGCTGCTCATGTCTTTGTCAGTGGGCAAACTTACAAAATCAGCAAGGGATCAAATACTTATTTCCACCACTGTAAATGTCAAAATAAATAAATAAATAAAATAAAATAAAATAAAATAAAATAAATACATTATTTGACATTTAGGAAAAATCTGAAAACTTTTTTATTCCCTCAAAGAGGATCTTAGACATTTCATTGGTAGGCAATATTTATGTTTGGATAACTTGGTTTGTTATGTTATTCCCAGATATACTGGATCTAGTTTCTTTGTACTTTGTAATCCACCTTGAACTGAGTAGGTGTTTGGTGGGCTATAAGACATGTAATAAGTACATAAGTAATGCCACACTGGGAAAAGACCAAGGGTCCATCGAGCCCAGCATCCTGTCCACGACAGCGGCCAATCCAGGCCAAGGGCACCTGGAAAGCTTCTCAAACGTACAAACATTCTATACATCTTATTCCTGGAATTGTGGATTTTTCCCAAGTCCATTTAGTAGTGGTTTAGGGACTTGTCCTTTAGGAAACTAACCACTTTTTAAACTCTGCCAAGCTAACCGCCTTCACCACGTTCTCCAGCAATGAATTCCAGAGTTTAATTACACGTTGGGTGAAGAAAAGTTTTCTCCGATTTGTTTTAAATTTACTACACTGTAGTTTCATCGCATGCCCCCTAGTCCTAGTATTTTTGGAAAGCGTGAACAGACGCTTCACATCCACCTGTTCCACTCCACTCATTATTTTATATACCTCTAACATAACATTACAAACTCTTTTCTTACAATCTCTCCTCCCCCTTGGGATGAGCAGCGCCATTCTGAGATCTACATACACGGTTAAATCATTTACAGACTTTTCTAGGAATTCGCACTAACTGTTCTATGTTGGATATCTTGACCCATTTGTTTTAAATCTGTACATGTTCGTTTTATGGAATGTCCCGTAGTCCTGATACAGTTCCGTATTTGCTTGTCCCAGCTCACTCTTGATTTTGTAAATCTCAATCATATCCCCTCTCAACCACTGCTATTGCTATTTGTAAGGTCACAAAGTGCCAGAGAGGATAATTCAGCTGAAGAGTTATTTCGGGTTGGATGCTTGGTTTAGTTGGTTCCTGGTCCTCAGATGTATTCACCAGACAAATACCTCCCCCATATGCAGCTCCAGCTACAAACAGGGAAGTCTGTGCTCCTTCCAAACAAGTTCCCTAAGCGTTTTCCTTGCAAAGTGGGAGATGAAACCTCATCAGGCAGGAGTGGGTTCAGGTGGTGTTTGGATGGCAATCTCTGCTTGGCCTGCACAACCCCATTCTGAACACTCAAGTGCTGTCTGCATGAAAACGTGTGTTCTTTATCTTCAAAATTAGCATCCGCTTAACAAGACAACGCCACCGCCCCCTCCCCCCTCCACACAAATGTGCTCAAAGACACAAACTAAACCAGAAGCATGACTGACAGACTGTAAACAGAGAGAGGAGAGACTTTTAGTAAACACTATACTGAGACTACAGGGGGCTGTACCTGAAGCAGCAATACTGAACCTGTAGCTCAAGGGCCAGCACCTGACTCTATAAAGCCTTCACTGTCTCTTAAACTAGAAATCAATTCAAATCAGCAAAGAATAAAGTTAAAGTTTCAAGTTTAAAAGACATTTGACTCTGAGCCACAGCAGAGTGATGGTGGGAAGGACACAAACATCAGGGCTAAACCAGAGATGGTTTACCTTCCAGCTCAACTAGAACAGAGGAAAGCTTAGCTTAAAGATAGAGTCTTGGAACCGGAGCTAGATAGCTGTCATCTCGAATCCCGCAAACCCTTACTGGCAAAGCAAGTTGCAGCACTGTGGAATGTATGCTTGCAGTGTCGTAGCAGATTGAATCCTCGCATAGTCACTGCGGCGCTAGCCAAGAGAGGTCACTTCTAAAAAGCATGTCTGGATGACCGGTGGAATCCACAAATGCACACCTTCACCTGTGACACTCTTTCTAATACAAGTAGTTTCAGGAGTGATTTAAAATATAGTGAAATAAGCTACGTACTGGTAATTACTATTAATACCATAACGTCTGGAGGGGTGGCCCTAAAACTGTATAGTTCAGATACTGACAAAGACATAGGCATTAAATCAAAATGGATGTCAACTCTACTGAGGTTGTAAGACTTAACAGCTATCCTAAGCTTAGTGCATGCTTTCCTGTCCATTTGCAGGGGGTTGAGGAAGCAGCTGATGGGGCAACCAAAAGCACTTTTCTGTAGCTCAGCTTACAATTAACACTGCTTCAGTCGCAAAGCTGGAACTGCTTAGCTCAGCACTTTTGTGGACAGAGCTTGGGGGTAAGCTACAGCAACCTGGTGGGGGCCACTGATCTCCAGACCAAGCCCAGGACAGCTTCTTGCACAAACGTTTAAGAGCATTTCTACCTGTCCATAAACTACAAACACAGCATCTCTGCAGAGACATCTTTTTCTGCCCGTGTCTCTTGGACTTTTTTTGACTCATTTTGAAGGGGACATGCTCGTATACCAGAAGACGGACAGTTATATTTTGTTTCCTATATTGCATTTCTAGCACAAACATTTGCAGAGAGAGAGAGTGTGAATACTTATGATGGATTCTCTTTTTATGTACCACAGAGGTCAAAATAGCTGAAATGATCACATCGGAAATGGAACTCAAAGACCACAGATCTAACAGCGATAGTGAAAAGGTAATGCTTCTGGCTGAAAAATATGCCAGCAACCACCTGGGGGAAGTTGCCACACGTAATATCCCAGCCCCAGCTTCACATTTTCTCATTACTAGCCTAACTAGTTGAACCTCAGTGTCTTACCATGGAAATGTTCCGCTGTTTTTCTCCGCAGGGCCTCCACAGTTTCTTCCGAATCGGCCCATTCCAGGACCAGCCGCCTCCCGTACAAATGCGTACTGTGACAGAGGGCACTGAAAGCTTTCTGCAGGCAAAAGAAGAAAATCTTAATGTTTAATGACGGCTGCCATTTTACCCACTTTCAGTGAGAACAAGCAACGCGATTTACAACTTTAAAACTCAGAAAATAAAAGACTACAATCACTGACAGGAAAGAACAAAAAAGAAAGAAAAGAAGACCTCAGCTTGAATGTTCCCCCTATCATCCAGAAATGTCAGTGGAGTCCTGAAGGGCTTGAGGAAAAAAAAATGTGGCTTCAAGGCCAATCTAAATTTTAGATAAGGTTCAGCCTGAAGGACTGCAGGAAGGAAGTTCCAAAGGGAAGGCACTCTTGTCTTGTTGAGTCACGGCATGAACAAGGAACTGGAGGAATTGAAAGGCGACGTTTTGCAGTAGAGTGGCCAGATCTCGAGGAATTATATAAAGAATCAATGAAGCCAGATATAGAGTTGTAGTGTAAAGAGCCTTGTGGACGAGTGTCAAAATGTTGTACCCGATACAAAAGGAGACCAACAACTAGCAGTGATGTAGGAGAAGGGTCATGATGTGATCAAACTGGCGCTCATGGGTTAAGACTCTAATGGCCATGATCTATACGGACTGCAACTGCTTAAGAAGGATAGTGCTGAGATAAGCATATGCAAAACTGCAGTAGTCCAAGCTGCACGTGAGAAATTATCAATAGTCCAAATATGATGTAAAGCAAAGAAACATGCCTTAATAATAGATGTGAATATCAAATGCAAGATGATACTCTGACTTCGATCTGATAGACTGTAGAGACACCATTGGGGTAGTAAGGCATGGACTTCCTAAAATGTATCTGTTTATTGGTAATTAAAACATTTAGAGTGTGTACTTTTATGAACTCAAACAGACCCCTGTGATCCACAAATAACCAATCATACATTTTGAGTTCTCTGAAACATTTAACGGTATATACTTGGCTGTCTTGCAATACAGAGGTTGATAGTAGATAAGAAAAACTGCTTAATGCGATTTATGAAAACTTACACAGTAAAGAAGTAGCCTAGAGATTACAACAGTGAGCTGAGAACTAGGGGTCAAATCCCATTGCAGCTCCCTATGATCATGGGTACAAACTTAGGTTTAATCCCTCCAGGCACAGGAAACACCTACTGTACTTGAATGTAACTCACTTCGAACTTCTGAGAAAAAAGTGTGAGCTAAAACCAGTTCACCTCTTCTCTCCATTCCTCTTACCGCCTCCCGTAGCCAAAGACCACAAAGGGAGTTTAACATTCCAACCAAATAAAAACAAAACAGAACATTAAGAAGGAAAATCAAAAACAAAATAAAAAGACAAAAACCCTAGCACAACCAACCATCCTGGACTGTGGAGCCACTTGGCCCATTAAATCAACCAACATTCTCATCACAACCATTTCTGGCTCAAGCTCAGAGCCAAGGACAATAATCTAAACATTATCCATCATCTGGAAGAAAGAATGCCTTTGACTTTTTCTTGAATATGAAGATGTTAGCTTCTCGTCTCACCTTATACTGTAAATCAAGCACATACTTAACCCAAAGTACGGAAAAGGCTTGAGCTCTCAACTTAGCCTGCCTGAAAACCACCACACCCTGGACACCGCTAACAACCACCCTTAGGCAGAACGCAACTCTCTGGCTGGGAGGCACCACATCAGAGGATTTAAAAAAATAAAAATAAAAAAAGTGGTTTCTTATCACTTTGCCTGAACATACCCATGTAACTCAGGATTATGCCTAATTCTGAAATCTTTTAAAAACCTGTATTTTTCTTACAGGATTTCCCTAATAAGGTGTTTTCATATTAGAGTTGAAAATTGTGGCTAAAATCATTTTGTTATTTTTGTTGGATTTTAGTATATTTAAAGGTCCATTTTACACAGAATATTTAGATGGAAATTGAGATGTCAAGGTTGGGACATTCGAAGCTCCCCCCCCCCCTTATTTTACAAAAGAATCTGTCAAATGCAGAGCCTTTAGTAAAACCTGTCCTGGGGGGGCTCTCCAGGCAGTCAGATTTTCAGGATACCCACAATGAATATTAATAAGAGAGATTTGCATGCAGTGGATGTAGTACGTGCAAATATCTCTCACGAATACTGCCAAACAGGGAATACTTAAATGAGGTCTTAAATGCGAAGCACTCCTTTCCCTATGCACCAAAGCATCCTTTTGGTTTCTGCAGCTGCTCATTTACCTGTTTGGAAACCTTAGGACCAGATACGATGATTTCCACATTCTGCTCTAGTTTTGAGCACAGAAGGATTTCACTCCTACCTATACTGCCTTGGGTTTTTGCAACTCAAATGCATGACTCGGCACTTTTTAGGTATTAAATCCAAGTTAAACTGTGGACCATTCCTTAGACTTTGCTAGATCTTGCCTTATGCTTTTTACACCTTCTAGTGTTTCTACCCTGTTGCAAATTTTAGCATCATACACAAAAAGGCTTTCCCGATAGCCATTCCACAATATTTACAAAAAAAAAAAAGAAGTTGAAAAGAACAGAAGCAAGAACTGATCCCTGTGGCAGACCACTGGTAATGCCCGTTTCTTTAGAGTGAACCAGGGGCATAGCCAGACTTTGGGGGGGGGGGGGCAGAGCCCGAGGTGAGGGGGCACATTTTAGCCTCCCCCCAGTGCCGCCGGCCCCCCCCCCCGCCACTCCTCTGTCCCTTTCGACACCCCCAACCCTCCCCTTCAGCACCGGTCTCCGAGTCTGGCGAGTTCGCTGATCTGGATTCTGTTTCTGCGAGTCCCGATGCCCTGCATGCTATGTGCAGGACGTCAGGACTCACAGAAACAGAATCTAGATCAGCAACGCGCCGGAGACTGGCGCTGACGAGGACTGGTTGGCGGGGGTTGGGGACCCCTGTTAGCAAAGGTACTTGACCGCGGCGGCAGGGTAGGGTTGGCGGTGGGGGGGTCGAATGTGGCAGGGGAGGGTTGGCAGCGGGGGGGGGGGGGGGGGGAGCAGGAGGGCCAGGGCTAAATCTGCAGGGGCCCATGCCCCCACCTAGCTACGCCCCTGGAGTGAACTGCCTCTACCATGCAACCAGTCTGTAAGACCACACAAGGGTGCTTACTTTCCTATGCAGAACCACGTCAAAAGCCTTGCTGAAATCCAAGTACCCCCTCTAGTGCTCTCCCTGTATCTTTTAGGATAAAACAGGAAATTCTATTATTGCACTGCCTCCACAGATCGAAGAGTTTGGATGAAATGGAATTAGTTTAGGTATTTACAGCCTCATCTAAGACAGAGAGCCAGATTCCCTTTCTGAAATGTTTTCTGTTGAAGCACAGGGAACTATCAGTGAAATCTACCATAACGGAGCGCACTGCAGAAGTGGTAGTCAAGATAGTTAGAGGTCAAACCATGGCATTGAGATCAGCAACTGTTGTCTTTGTCCCCAGACACAACCACTTACACCATGGACCAAGACAGGAAGGGGAATCAGAATCTGCTGGAATGGAAGGAGTTGATGGGGGGGGGGGGGGGGGGAGGGAGGACCAGGGTAGATATTCCTCCCTCCTGTCTTTAACAAACACTGCTAGAAGTGAGAAATTAAAAAGTATAAATTAGCAGAGGAGACCCTGCAATTAGAGCTGCAGTTGTTTACCACGCTCAGAATCGCTCTGCGTGCCAATGTAAACAGCCGCCACATTCTCCCTGCTGTTGGCTCCCTGCGTGTTTATTTAAGCCGACACATTGCTTTGCTAATTGGATAACATTCCTTGTGAAAATAGATCTTTAAGAGAGGAAGAAAGGAGGAGGGAAAAAAAAACCCCACTGACATGGCACTCGCACAAAGAATGATAGCATTTAGAATCGCACAGTAACAGATGAGTCCTCTGGAATAATCAGCTGACTTTTATTTATTTTTTCCTGCATTTTCTGAAGTCCAGAAATTATGTCCTTGTCTGTCGCTGGGTGAAAAGCAGAAAAAGTTGGGCTCTGGGTGGCACTCCTCTATGCAACTCCCTCCCCACCCCCGGATTCTATATAAGGCACCCAAAACTGAGTGCTGAAATTTCGGTCTGGATCCAAGATGTGCGAGGAACTGGTTAACGAACCGTTAACTATCAATGAATTGACTTTATCAATCACAGAAGTTAACTGACACTAATCTGCTTTTGTACGCTCTTCTGCCTGCGCACTATTCTATAACAAAAGGGGGTATTGCACACGGTGTTACACAATAGCGCCATTTACATGCCAAAAAGCCAGGAGTGGGCGCATCAGGTTTCAGCTGGCATAAATACAGCGAATGGGAATTGGCTTAAGTGCTATTCTATACAGGACACTCATTCCACAGCGCATCCAGCGGCGCCCTTTATATAACAGTGCTTAGCGCTGATTTTTCCAGCACTGATTTCTGAGCATCATTTATAGAATTTCCCTCCAATGGCTCGATCCATGATAAGAGAAAAAGTATACGAGACAGGAGGGGAGGTAGCAAGCAGAGATCAGACTGAAGGGAGCAAATGAAAAGCATGTGGTCCCTCAGCCCATGTCTGGTAACATTCTTGAGCAGCCCAGAGGCACCCTGACCTTGCCTTTTAAATATATGGAAAGCGAACTGAGATCTGTATAGCCAGACATATAATGAAGGCTGGAACACGAATGACATTGAGCGGGGCATGAGAACAGTAAAACAATAGGTCAAATAAAAAAGGACATTTAACAGGATGGGGGATACTGGTAGAGGGCTGAATATTCAGGGAACTCTTCTTAGTAGGCATGATGTTGTATACCTATAGCATGATAAAGTTGCATCCTTGCAGAGGTTGATAAGAGGGTTAGGGGTGTTGGGGGTTCATAGTGAAACTTACGCTGTCTTAGTTACATAGCTTAATTGAACACCAGGATATAGGATGGGGGGGGGGGGGGGGGGGTTGAGAAATGGGAGGTGGGGGGAACGGATAAAATACTGTTGGTGAAATTGCCATAAAGCTTTTGTTTTATTAGTCACTAGGAAAAAATGCCCGTTTCTGAGTGCAATGAAACGGGCGCTAGCAAGGGGCCCCCTCCCTCCGTCCCTCGGAGCTACTTGCGTTACTTGTTCGGGGTTCGCGTTCGCCTCACGTTTCGGCCCTCGAGTGTTATAGCTCCGCCCTCGACGTCATGACGTTTTGATGCGAGGGCGGTGCAGACACTCCAGGGCACACCGGATATCTTTGGCCCCTCAACTTCCGTGGAGGCTTCAGAACGTTGGGGTTGCCTTTTATATAGAGAGATGTGATTAATGGTTGAATATTGTGCTGATACGTGTGCTGTATATTGGTATTATTATAGCACCAATAAAAATTGTGGAAACATAAATATATGGAAAGCACCAAAGAGTGATCAGCCAACTGATTCATCCCAAGGATTTTATTTAGTTTTATACACAAATTACTATTCCGCCAAGTTTAATTAGAACTTAATGCTGGCTAAAACATGATCAGGTGTAGTGAAAAGATAAGAAAAAAAGTCATGCAATGGGGATGTGAGTTACAGGGGAGAAAAAGCTGCAATTAAAATAATACAAAAAAAAAAAGAAGTCAATTACTGCAAACTCGTTTCATGACTTCTCTGGACAGATGTTCATGCAGTCTCATAATTAGTACATTTAGAATGTGAAAAACCCGGCCTCACCTAATGGGTACCAACACCGAAATGCCGCAGTTCCTCTGGGACGCCGATACACTTTTAGGTAGGCATTAAACCTCTCCGATTTGCAATATTATTTGTAACAAAGTTTGATGTTAAACATGATAATTTATTTATTTGTTACACTTGTATCCCACATTTTCCCACCTCTTTGCAGGCTCAATGTGGGTTACATATTACCGTTAACGGCATTAACCGATTCCGGTCTGAACAAATACATGGCATGAATGAATGGATACAGTGATATTGTGGTGGAATGAAGTAAATGTATGGTAGGTAGAATTGGGGGGATCTTAGAGAGGGAGAGGGGAGGAAGGGTCAGGTAATGTTCATAACGATCTTTGGTTACATTGTGTCGCAAGTGTCCAGGTATATTATGTTGGATCGGTGGGGTAAGCTCTTCTGAACAGGTCTGTCTTTAGTGCTTTCCAGAAGTTTTGATGGTCAAGTGTACTTTTTACTGCTTTTGGCAGTGCGTTCCATAGTTGTGCGCTTAAGTAGGAGAAGCTGGATGTATAGGTGGATTTGTATTTGAGACCTTTATTGTTTGGGTAGTGGAGGTTTAGGTATGATCGTGTAGATTTTGTGGTGTTTCTGGTTGGCAGGTCCACGAGGTCTGTCAAGTATCCCGGTTCTTCGCCGTAAATTATTTTATGAACAGTTGTGCAGATTTTGAAAGTGATACGCTCTTTGAGTGGTAGCCAATGCAGTTTTTCTCGGAGTGGTCTGGCTCTGTCAAAGCGCGTTTTTCCAAATATTAGCCTGGCTGCTGTGTTTTGGGCGGTCTGAAGTTTCTTTATGATTTGATCTTTGCTTCCCGCATAGATTCCATTACAGTAGTCTGCGTGGCTTAGTACCATTGACTGTATCAGGCTGCGGAATGTTTCCTTCGGAAAGAATGGTTTCACGCGTTTGAGTTTCCACATTGAGAAAAACATTATGTCAACATAATGTCATCAGAAGTCCTCAAAACCAGTTTGCAGTGACTGACTTCTTTAATATATATAATAATTAGGTTTTTATAAGTCACTCTCTGTCCCTTTTCAAGCTGCTTTGACATACAAAATGTTGTTTCATGCTGGACCTGCCCAATTGTCCGTTGCATCTGTTCCTCATTCCAAGAAGTGTTGACAAGCCCTAAATCTATATGGCTATTTGTTAATAGACTTGTTCTACAGAAACTTGTTCCAACATTTATTTAAACTCAACTAACTACTACTACTACTATTTAGCATTTCTATAGTGCTACAAAGGATACGCAGCACTGCACAAACATAGAAGAAAGACAGTCCCTGCTCAAAGAGCTTACAATCTAATAGACAAAAAATAAATAAAGTAAGCAAATCAAATCAATTAATGTGAACGGGAAGGAAGAGAGGAGGGTAGGTGGAGGCGAGTGGTTACAAGTGGTTACGAGTCAAAAGCAATGTTAAAGAGGTGGGCTTTCAGTCTAGATTTAAAGGTGGCCAAGGATGGGGCAAGACGTAGGGGCTCAGGAAGTTTATTCCAGGCATAGGGTGCAGTGAGACAGAAGGCGCGAAGTCTGGAGTTGGCAGTAGTGGAGAAGGGAACAGATAAGAAGGATTTATCCATGGAGCGGAGTGCACGGGAAGGGGTGTAGGGAAGGACGAGTGTGGAGAGATACTGGGGAGCAGCAGAGTGAATACATTTATAGGTTAGTAGAAGTAGTTTGAACAGGATGCGAAAACGGATAGGGAGCCAGTGAAGGGTCTTGAGGAGAGGGGTAGTATGAGTAAAGCGACCCTGGCGGAAGATGAGACGGGCAGCAGAGTTTTGAACCGACTGGAGAGGGGAGAGGTGACTAAGTGGGAGGCCAGCAAGAAGCAGATTGCAGTAGTCTAAACGAGAGGTGACAAGGGTGTGGATGAGGGTTTTGGTAGAGTGCTCGGAAAGAAAGGGGCGGATTTTACGGATGTTGTAAAGAAAGAAACGACAGGTCTTGGCAATCTGCTGGATATGAGCAGAGAAGGAGAGAGAAGAGTCAAAGATGACCCCAAGGTTTCGAGCTGAGGAGACAGGGAGAATGAGAGAGCCATCAACAGAAATAGAAAACGGATGGTATAAAAAAAAAAATCCTTAAATGGCTGCATTTGCGTGGATGTGTGAGTGACGCTAGGATGGTGAGTCCGGCCGTGAAGAACTAGGGCAGACTTTGTAGGTCTGTGTTCTGAATATGGCAAGCCAGTTTATGATGCGCAGGAAAGGGTATCAGTGGGCAGACGTTTATGGTCTGGGTCCTACAAATGACAAGACAGATTCGGATAGGCTGGAGTGGGCTTTGACGGCAACTCCAGTGGTTGGAACATAAGGACAGAGCCAGGCAGACTTCTATGATCTATGAATCAGAAACAGCAAAGAAAGACCATGGCAAGTATATAATATCACGTTCATGGTTGATTTAATCATGAATTGATAATGAGCGGCACTGTTGGGCATGAGAGGACATGAAATGAGATTGAAGGGGGGGAAGACTCAAGAAAAATGTCAGGAAGTATGTATACCCCAGGGTACTGAAAAAACTCAAACATGAAATTGCTGATCTGCTGCTTGTGATCTGTAACCTGTCGTTAAAATTGTCCATAGTACATGAAGACTGGAGGGTGACCAACGTGTTGCCGATTTTTAAAAAAGGTTCCAGGGGTGATCAGGGAAGTTACAGACCAGTAAGACTGACTTCAGTGCCGGGCAAAATAGTGAAATCTATTATAAAGAAGAACACATAGACAAACATGGTTTAATGGGTCAGAGTCAGCATGGATTCAGTCAAGGGAGGTCTTGCCTCTCCAATCTGCTTCATTTCTTTGAAGGCGTGAATAAACATATGGATAAAGCTGAGCTGGTTGATGTAGAACATCTAGATTTTCAGAAAGCTTTTGACAATGTACTTCATAAGAGACTCATGAGAAAATTAAAAAGTCATGGGATAGGAGGCAATGTCCTCCTGTGGATTAAGAATTGGTTACTGGACAGAAAACGGAGGGAAAAGTTAAATGGTCATTTTTTTCTCAATGGAGGAGGGTGAATAGTGGAGTGCCGCAGGGATCTGTACTAGTACTGGTGCTATTTAACACATTTATAAATGATCTGGAAATCGGTGTGAGGTGATCAAATCTGCACATGATACAAAACTATTCAAAGTTATCAAAATGCATGCGGATTGTAAAAAATTGCAGAAAGACTTTAGGAAACTGGAAGACTGGAAATCCAAATGGCAGATGAAATTTAATGTGGACAAACGCAAAGTGATGCACATCGGAACGAATAATTCGAATCATGTTTTACCTGATGCTACCATCTACTCTACAAATCAGCACTCAAGAAAAAGACCTAGGTGTTATTGTAGACGATACGCTGAAATCTTCTGCCCAGTGTGTGGCGGCAACCAAGAAAGCAAACAGGATGCTAGGAATAATTAGCAGAGGGATGCAAAATAAGACCAAAAATATTATAATGCCTCTGTATCATGCTACTGAGTATTGCATTCATTTCTAGTCGCTGTATCTTTAAAAAGATATAGCAGAATTGAAGTTTCAAAGAAGAGCGACCAAAATGATAGAGGGGATGGAACTGCTCCCGTATGAGGAAAGGTTAAAGAGGTTAAGGCTCTTCAGCATGGAAACGAGACTGCTGAGAGGAAATATGATTGAGGTCTATAAAATCCTGAGTGATGTGGAACGGGGGGGGGGGGGGGAATCAATTTTTCACTCATTGAAAAAGTACAAAGACCAGGTAACACTCAAGGAAGTTACATGGAAATGCTTTTAAAATAAATAGGAGGAAATATTTTTTTAAGTTCTGGAACTCGATGCCAGATAATGTGGTAATGGTGGTTAGTGTATCTGGGTTTAAAAAAAGGTTAACAAGCTCCTGGAGGAAAAGTCCATAGTCGGCTATTGAGACGGACATGGGGGAAGCCACTGCTTGCCCTGGGGTTGGTAACATGGAATGTTGCTACTAATTGTGTTTCTGCCAGGTACTTGTGACCTGGATTGGCTACTGCTGGAAGAAGGATACTGGGATAGATGGACATTCTTATGGAGCATCCTTAACTTAACTAAATTTAAGAATATTAAATGACATTTTTCTTTAGCATTTGGGAATCTAGGAGTTTAGAGTTACTACTAGGGCTTTTGTCTGTAAGTAGTTCATTGTAACCTTTTTTTCTCTTTGCTACTCTCTTTGGAATGAGTATGTAGGTCTTTCCTATTTTTATTGTAGTTTCTTTCAAATGATTTGTTTTGTGTAATTTTATTCAATTGTAAACCCCTGGTGATCTGCAGAAGACAAGTAGTATAGAAAATTGTAATAAACAAATAATAACCAATGAGCACCTGTCGAGCAGGGACCGTCTCTTCATGTTCAAGTGTACAGCGATGCATACGTCTTGTAGCGCTATAGAAATGATTATTATTAGTTGTAGTAATAATATTTATCAAAATGTGAGAGCTCCTCTAACTGATAATGGGATAGCACAGTGATAAGAATGATGTAGAACAGTGGTCTTCGCTAATTTTTTAAGTCAGGGCCACTGTGGATCCAAATGAGCTGAAGGGGAGCAATCTTCCATGCATTGCCTCAACACTGCTAATGACATTCACCCCCTCCAGCCCACCTTCATACTTTTTACACAGTAACAAAGTAGATGACGGCAGATAAAGCCCTGTACGGTCCATCCAGTCTGCCCCAAGAGCTAAGTGTTCGTGCTATTTTTAGGGCAAAGACCGTAGAAATCTGCCTAGCACTGTCCTTGTTTAAAAACTTTTGAAGTTATCGAAGACCTTGATAAGCTCCATTCCAGTCCATCCAGATCTATCCAGCCACGATCAAGGTACAGACCGTAGAAATCTGCCACGTACTGGCTTTGCTTCCCAATTACCAATGTTGCCACCCAATATCTGCTAAGCTTCTTTGGACTGATTCCTTCCAAACAGGATTCCTACGTGTTTATCCAATGCATTTTTGAATTCTGTTACGGTTTTCATCTCCACGACCTGCTGCAGTAGGACATTCCAAGTGTCCACCACCGTCCTAGTGAAAAAAATACTTCCTGACACTATTCCTGAGTCTTCAGGAATGAGTGGAGTGGAACAGGTGGATGTGAAGCGTCTGTTCACGCTTTCCAAAAATACTAGGACTAGGGGGCATGCGATGAAACTACAGTGTAGTAAATTTAAAACAAATAGGAGAAAAATTTTCTTCACCCAACGTGTAATTAAACTCTGGAATTCGTTGCCGGAGAATGTGGTGAAGGCGGTTAGTTTGGCAGAGTTTAAAAAGGGTTTGGACGGTTTCCTAAAGGACAAGTCCATAGACCGCTACTAAATGGACTTGGGAAAAATCCACAATTTCAGGAATAACATGTATAGAATGTTTGTACGTTTGGGAAGCTGCCAGGCGCCCTTGGCCTGGATTGGCCGCTGTCGGGGACAGGATGCTGGGCTTGATGGGCCTTTGGTCTTTTCCCAGTATGGCATTACTTATGTACTTCCTCCCTTCAACCTCAATTCATGTCCTCTAGTTCTACCACCTTCTCGTTTTGTTTGCGGATTAATACCCGTCAAATTTTTGAATGTCTGTATCATATCACCCCTGGTTCTCCTTTCCTCCAGCACTATATGGATAAGGCTATTTAAATACTGACCTCTCAGTACAGAGGAAGATATGACTGCCCACAGGATGCTAATATAGGAGTTCTTCCATACGGTACTCAAGGCGCAAATCAATAAAGATGACTAATATTCTCCATCCCTTTCTGAATTATTCCTATTTAGTTTTTTTTTTTTACTGCTGTCACACACAGAGCTGAGGATTCTAACATATTGTCCACAATGGCTGAAAGATTATTTTCCTGGGTGGTGGTAATATGGAACCTATATTTACTGTCAGTTTATTTGTCCCCCAGTCTTGCCAGATTCTCCTGCTACTTCTTACTATCTACTACACATTTAACAACTCTGAATGATTTTTGTGTAATCTGTAAATTGTCACCAATTTTGTATCTTCCTTTTCTAGATCATTTATAAATAAGTTATAGCACCAGCCCCAGTGCAGATCCCTGGACACAACACAATTTATCTTCCTTCACTGTGAAAACTAATCGTTAAGTTCTACTCTGTTTATCTTTTACCCAGTTCAAAACAGGACACTGCCTTCCATCCCATGACTTTTTTCTTTCCTCAGGAGTCTTTCATGAGGGACTTTGTCATAGGCCTTCTGAGAATACAGACATAGTGGATTAAATTCTATAATCGTTGCTCAAATTTGGGTGCTAAAAAAATGACCGCTAAACAATATTCTATGGTCCACAGACCATTATTAAATTGGACTTGGGAAAATCCACTATTTCTGGGATAAGATTTTATACTTTTTGGGGATCTTGCCAGGTATTTGCGACCTGGATTGGCTATTGTTGGAAACAGGATGCTGGGTTTGGTCTGTGCCAGTATGGCAATACTTATGTACTTATTCTATTAACCGCACTGTTTACAGAACAGCGCTGGGATCTGCGTCCAGTTTTAAATGTGAGGATTTACACTAACTGAAACCTGCTATAAATCATCATGCCTAAAATTAAGCACGGATCTGCCTCATTCTGTGTCACTGCGCACAAATTCTAGGAACGTCCCCTCCCATGGTCACACACAAAATTTACACACGCATCTTTGTAGCCAGTATTCTATAAAAATGCATGCGCGAATTCAAATTAGTGGCAATTAGAGCCAATAATGGTTTGCGCCCAACTGGCTTGTTCAATTAAAGTGTATGCACAAAACCAAATTTACGCATGCAATTTTGAGAGCCATATACCGAACGAGGGGGAGTACGTCAGCTGGCTCATCATTATTCACATATTTAGTAACACCTTCAAAGAAAACTTAGCACTATTACATCATCAATTTCAAAGCCCAGACTTTAATCCACAAGATAATACACGGAGACTCTCCGAACTATATGATAAATCTGGTCGACCTTCCAGCAAGAAACATGTCTGTATCCTCACGAAAGTACCTCAACCTGCACTACCCCAGCTGTAAAGGTCTCAAGTACAAAACTTATTATGGATCCAATTTCTCCTTCCTGGGCAGCCGTCTATGGAACGCTCTCCCTAGACCTATCCGAGCAATCCATGACCACCTACTATTCAGAAAAGCACTAAAAACCCATCAATTCAAACAGGCCTACCCAAGATTAATCTCATGAACCCATCTACCTTACATACACTGAAGAGAAAACGACATTGACCCAGAATCTATCTCCCACCTTACCCTCCTATCTCTGTCACCTGTCTCTACCTACCTACCCATCCTATTACTACCCATCCATCCTTCTATTATGTTATACTTAATTTCCTACTTTACATAACGAGGAGTGGCCTAGTGGTTAGGGTGGTGGACTTTGGTCCTGGGGAACTGAGGAACTGAGTTCGATTCCCACTTCAGGCACAGGCAGCTCCTTGTGACTCTGGGCAAGTCACTTAACCCTCCATTGCCCCATGTAAGCCGCATTGAACCTGCCTTGATTGGGAAAGCGCAGGGTACAAATGTAACAAAAATAAAACAGATACTATTGGAGATTCTACATGGAATGTTGCTACTATTGGAGATTCTACATGGAATGTTGCTATTCCACTAGCAACATTCCATGTAGAAGGCTGCGCAGGCTTCTGTTTCTGTGAGTCTGACGTACGTGCAGGACGTCAGACTCACAGAAGCAGAAACCTGCGCGGCCACATTGATGATCTGCAAGGGCCGACTTCTAGTGGAATAGCAACATTCCATGTAGAATCTCAAATAGTAGCAACAGTGGAGGAGTGGCCTAGTGGTTAGGGTGGTGGACTTTGGTCCTGGGGAACTGAGGAACTGAGTTCGATTCCCACTTCAGGCACAGGCAGCTCCTTGTGACTCTGGGCAAGTCACTTAACCCTCCATTGCCCCATGTAAGCCGCATTGAGCCTGCCATGAGTGGGAAAGAGCGGGGTACAAATGTAACAAAAAAAAAAAAAAAACTGTGTTACCTATTACTATGTAAGCCGCATTGAGCCTGCTTTTAGTGGGAAAGTGTAGGATACAAATATAATAAATAAATCTACATTCACCACAATGTGCTTCAGTTCTCCTGAGTCATTACCATCGAAGCCTGTTTCCTGAATGCATATCTCCCTAGCCATCCTCTTCCGTAAAAACTGAAGTAAGGAACAAATTCATTTTTCCGCTATTCCCTTGTGTTTCCTCACTTTTACTTCTTAGTCATCTAAAGGTCTCACCCCTCACTCACAGGTCTTTTGGTTCAAATTTACTTGACTAAGATTCTTCTTCTTCCACGGCAAGCTTGTTTTAAATTTCTCTTTCTTATATTGTTTGGCACGGTTTATGCTTTTTCCTATTTTATTTATTTGCTGCATTTGTATCCCACATTTTCCCACCTATTTGCAGGCTCAATGTGGCTTACATTATGCCGCAACGGCGATCACCATTAACAGAATGAGAAGTTCAGAGTATTGCTAAAATTAAGGTACATAAAAATATCAGGTAAATTAGAAGTAAATAAATAAATTCATATCAGGCATACAAGATCAAGGACAAGGTATACTGTTCAATAATAATAATGTGATTAAAGTAACCAAATTAAAACAGTTCAATATTGGTTTGTTCTGGTGTAGTTTTGGAGTCAAGACTTCATGAAGGATTTTCTTTATTTGGATCCACTTTCCGTGTTTTGAAAGAAGTCCTTTCAGTTTTAATAAGCCTTTTTAACTTACCATTTATCCGTGCTGATTTCGGTCTTCTGTCAATCTTATTTTAATACATGGAATACAGTTGATGTGGACTTTTTAAAAAAAAATGTACATTTCTAATTAATTTCCTCACTTGATCACAGTCTCCATTTCTAAAGTTAAATGCAATTGCAGTAGTTTTTCTTACTGTCCCCCCTTCCCCAGTGATACATCAAAATATGATTATATAATGATCATTATTACTGATTGGTCCCACTACCGCTTCCCCCCTAAATTAGGTCCTGTGCTGCGAAGGCTACGTTTAGAGAAGTTCTTCCTCTCATCAGTAATAGGTCTAGCTGCTCCATAAAGCAGTAATTTATACCATCTAGAAACTTTATCTCTCTCATTCACCTCCAATACAAATTTAACCTAATATTGAGATAACCAAACTCTTCATTATTGTGTTTCTAATTGTGTCTTAGCTATCCTTAATTTCTCTTAGCATTTCATTTTGTTTCCTCATCCTGGTCAGGTGGACATAGTATACTCCCACTACTATACTCTTTCCTCTCGCACATGGAATTTCTATCCAATTTCTCAGTGCATTCTTTTTCCTACAGGACTTTTATCCAGTTTGATTCTATGCCATCCCTAGTATATAGCATATCATTGTTCCAGCAATTTGATTTGCCCTATCATTTTGATACAATTTGTGCCTTGGTATATGTGTCCCATTGCTTATACCGCCTTCCACCAAATCCATTACTGCCTAATACTGTTTAGTACTATATTTCTAATTCTCCAATATTGTTTTTTTTTTAGACTTCTGGTATTTGCAAACAGACAAATTTACATTACATTTTTTTTTATTTGTATTTACAACTTGTCTTGTAGTTAATACAAGTAATTTAGAATAATTTATATCTGTCTGTTCTTTGTCTTCCACTCAGATTTCAATAGTTTCTAATTTTGCATTGAGCCTGCCATGCGTGGGAAAGCATGGGGTACAAATGTAATAAATAAATAAATAAATAAATAAATAAATACATAACTTAAAACAGGAGGAAAAGACCTCCAAATAATTCCAAGTAAAGCTTTTGTTATTACTGAAAACAGTTCAATTATCAGGTCATACAAACCTCCCATTCCTTAATATTTATTATTTTCTATTTTTTGTTTAGCAACTCTTAGTCTTATTTTCAATGATCAATTAATTAAATTGCTTATCTTAAGAGTCAAGCAGTGTCTTGTGCATCAAAAACTCCAATTTAAACTGACAATGGCCAATGTTTTGCGTAACTGCATCAAGATGTCTTCCAAGATCTCATTAACGTCTCATCAAGATGTTAAATTTAAAAAATTAAAAAAAAAAAAGACTTGTACTTAACCGAGGTTCTGGAAGCATGTTATTTGTGGAAGAGGAGAATGGTCATATGACCAAATAAAAGCTACACAATGCTGCAGGGAACTGTGCTGACCGAGACACGGAATAAGTTCAGAATGGAATGGAGTTGCCTATAGTGTTGCACATTAGAATTTTTCTGTCTTCTTTTCATTGTAAAACAAAGGCAGCTGGTAGGCAATCAGAAGACAACTGGTGAATCAGCAAGCCTAAACTAAACATATAAATTTTCCATTTAGCAGCTTAATATCACTGGAAAATAGAAATTATTTTCAGGCAGCCACCGCCCTCCTGTTCCTTCTTATACAAATAGTACTGAGTCATTCAATCAGACATTCAGTCCAATACTACCAGT
Organism: Microcaecilia unicolor; assembly: GCF_901765095.1. Classification (NCBI taxonomy): domain Eukaryota; kingdom Metazoa; phylum Chordata; class Amphibia; order Gymnophiona; family Siphonopidae; genus Microcaecilia; species Microcaecilia unicolor. The sequence continues at coordinate 10,397,183 of NC_044041.1, read as the reverse complement.
GTACATGGATAGGAAACTTATGCATTCACCAGCCTTGGCTTATCTCTTATCATGGCCTTCTTGATTTTAACCATGTTTGATAGTAATGACTACCTCTCCTGAAAAGCTCCTATTTATCTATTCCAGACTGTAAACTTCACAAAGCAGGAACCGGGCTTTTATGTCTTACGTTTAGTGGTATAGTAACGACAGGCAGTTGCTGTAGGATGAAAAAAGAGGGGAAAAAAAGAAAAATACGGAGAAAAAGACACAGTAAAGAAAAACAAACAAACCAATGATGAGGGCAGAAAAAAAAACTGAAAATAGAAAGATCAAAGAATAAAATTAAAACTGCAAGATAAGGAGGAGAAATGAAAGGCAGGCAGAGAGTGAAAAATAAACTATTTGGACATGGCTTGAAGCTGAGGAAGATGAGTTAAGCCACAGAATGAAGGAGGCTGGACAAGGAGATGGCTTGTCTGCATTCCTCTCTCAGGTCCCTGCACTACACAGGAGCAACTTAGTGAATGCACAGGAGATAACCCCCTTCCATTAGGCCAACTGAATCAGGAGGGCCCTCTGTGCTCCAGGAGGCTCCGATGCCTCTTCAGACCTTCTCCCACTCCAGCTGCTATAATTAGCTTCCTGGAAATGAGAGCTGTAGAAAACGGAGTGAAGTCTGTTTCCCCTTCACCTTCCCCTCAACTTGTGCACGCACACAATCTCCGAGCAGCACGAAGACTGACTCAGTGCTCTCATAAACCACTGGAAATTGACTTGACTCCTAAGCCAGCTGATCACAGAAAAGTTCTTACGAATTTACATACAGGTCTGAAGTTGAATTCAAAAGCAATGACTAAAACTAATCAACTCGTGCTAGAAGAACCCGAGGACCTAGAAACCAAAAGAAACCATGAAAGATCTTATTGATATCAGGCTGCTAATTAATGGAGATTTATTCCAATTGATAGAAGACTTGAAAATTCTTATATAGTTTTTTTGTAAAAGTCTTTAGACTTATCTTTTTGCTGCACACTTTATCTGTTAAAATGAATTCACTAAGAATTGGCTGATGGTTAGTGAATAAATGTAAACTGACTCATTTTATTGTACTGTATTTTTGCTATTACTGTACGTTCTATCTTATTAATTCAATTCGGGTTTCATATACCACTAAAATCCCCTGTTTAGGGTTTGGTGCGGTTTACATCAGTTAGACTAGTTGGTTACATCAGTGAAGGACGGAAAAATTATAAACCGCTCTGGACCCTTGTGGGAAATCAGCGGTAGAGAAAAATCTGATTAAATTAATTAGGCTGTTCTCATTGTTTTATGCACAGATAGGTGTCTCTGAACAGGATAGGAAGGAGGCTTCTCTCATTGCTGAACTACTCAAGTCACTTCATTGGCTTCCGATCAGGTACCGCATTCAATTCAAGCTTCTGCTACTAACCTACAAATGTACTCGATCTGCAGCCCCTCCTTACCTCTCAACCCTCATCTCCTCCTACCCGTAACCTCCGCTCTCAAGACAAATCCCTCCTTTCAGTACCCTTCTCCACCACCGCCAACTCCAGGCTCCGCCCTTTCTGCCTCGCCTCACCCCACGCGTGGAACAAACTCCCCGAACCCATACGCTAGGCCCCCTCCCTGCCCATCTTCAAATCTCTGCTTAAAACCCACCTCTTCAACGTCGCCTTCGGCACCTAACCTCTACACCTCTACCCAGGAAATCTAGTCTGCTCAACTTGACATTTCGTTCTTTAGATTGTAAGCTCCATTGAGCAGGGACCGTTCTTCTTTGTTTATTTTGTACAGTGCTGCGTAACCCTAGCAGCGCTCTAGAAATGTTAAGTAGTAGTAGTAGTAGTATTGCCTAACTACTAATCATTTCTATAGTGATACTAGACATACACAGCGCTGTACACATTACATGCAGGTACTTTCTCTGTCCCTAGTGGGCTCACAATCTAAGTTTTTGTACCTGGGGAAATGGAGGGTTAAGTAGCTTGCCCAAAGCCACAAGGAAATGAAGTGGGAATCGAACCCAGGTTGCTAGGATCAAAGCCCGCTGCACTAACAATTAGGTGGGTCTGGACAGGAAGAAGGTCTCTGCAAACTACTGCCCTCACTGTTAAACATACAGATAGGTGTACAATTCTATGTCTGTTTCTCTGTTGTCTTCCTTTCTCTGTGTAAATGTGTGTGTGTGAGTGAGTGTATATATATATATACCACAAAGAGCAGCACATGTGAAATTCCCCACTTCTATCTGGAAATGTCTTATAATGTTCTCTGTTATATTGCTATCATGTATTTCTTTACCATGTAACCCAAAATCCTGTAACACCAATTGTTTATTTTCTTTTTCCATTATTCATGATGTATTGTAAGCCACATTGAGCCTGCAAAGAGGTGGGAAAATGTGGGATACAAATGCAACAAATACATAAATACATATATATATATAAAACAGAAAAACACGAAGAAACAGAATAGCTGCATTGTGCCTGCAACATGTGGGAAAGCGCGGGGTACAAATGTAATAAATAAATAAAATAAAACAAATTCAATCACAGGTAGTTTCTTACAGTATCTTGTATATCTGCTATAACTATCTTGGTCTGTATAACTGACATGGATAAAACCATCAGTAACAATCAGGCTCATTTTCAAAGCACTTAGCCTCCCAAAGTGCTTTGAAAATATGCCTCATAGTAACATAGTAGATGACGGCAGAAAAACACCTGCACGGTCCATCCAGTCTGCCCAACAAGGTAAACTCATATGTGCTACTTTTTGTGTATACCTTACCTTGATTTGTACCTGTCTTTTTCAGGGCACAGACCATATAAGTCTGCCCAGCACTATCCCCGCCTCCCAACCACCAGCCCCGCCTCCCACCACTGGTTCTGGCACAGACCGTATAAGTCTGCCCAGCACTATCCCCGCCTCCCACCACTGGTTCTGGCACAGACCGTGTAAGTCTGCCCAGCACTATCCCCGCCTCCCAACCACCAGCCCCACTTCCCACCACCGGTTCTGGCACAGACCGTATAAGTCTGCCCAGCACTATCCCCGCCTCCCAACCACCAGTCCCGCCTCCCACCACCAGCTCTGGCACAGACCGTATAAGTCTGCCCAGCACCATCCCCACCTCCCGCCACCGGTTCTGCCACCCAATCTCGGCTAAGCTCCTTAGGATCCATTCCTTCTGAACAGGATTCCTTTATGTTTATCCCACACGTGCTTGAATTCTGTTACCGTTTTCATTTCCACCAGCTCCCGCGGGTGGGCATTCCAAGCATCCACTACTCTCTGCCGTGAAAAAATACTTCCTGACATTTTTCTTGAGTCTGCCCCCCTTCAATCTCATTTCATGTCCTCTCATTCTACCTCCTTCGCATCTTCCTTCTTTTATAAAATGAGCATAAATACCACAACCTCTGCATTGCATCTACGGTTTATAAAGCTAGTGAATATTAATCTCTTTTCTCTAGCAAATAGTAATTCTGATGGACGAGAACCCAAGAATTGCCCTACTGGGTCAGACCAAAGGTCCATCTAGCCCAGTATCCTGTATCTAATGGTGTCCAATCCAGGTCAAAAATACCTGGCAGGATCCCCCAGAAGAGGCAAGAATCCAGAGGTGGCTTTACCTCTAGAAACGTCTTTAAACCATAACTGCTTTTACCACATCATCCAACAGGGAGTGCCAGAGCTTAGCTAGGTGTCGAGTGAAAACGTATTCTCTCTCATTTGTATTAAATGCATTACTCTGCAACTTTATGGCTTGTTCCCTACTTTTTGAAAGAGTAAACACTTAATTCACGTTTGGCCCTTCCACTCCACTTAAGATCTTATAGATCTGTATCATATTCCCTCCCTCCTCATTTGTCTTCTCCAAACTGAAATGCTCTAACCTCTTTAGCCCAGGGGCGTATCTGAGGTTCGGCGGTAGGGGGGGCAGGGGCTAGAGTGAGGGGGCACATTATAGCCCCCACCCCCTACCGCCGTCAACCCTCCCCCCTACCGCCGTTAACCCTTCCTCCCCCGCCTACCGCCGTCACCTACCCCCGAGGTCCGCTTCCTCCTGCCGGCTTTTTAAAATATTGCTTCAGCTGGCGGGGGACCCCAACCCCCTGCCACGTTGTACTGCGACGTCAGACTCCGTCCAACCCGAACTAAGGATGCATGCAGCTTTCACAGCACGACGAGGATGAAGAAGTTAAAGAAGACCGCGGCTGGGCTCCCCCGCCAGCTGAAGCAATATTTTAAAAAGCCGGCAGGAGGAAGCGGACCTCGGGGGTAGGTGACGGCGGTAGGGGGGGGTCCAGGGTGAAATCTGCGGGGGCCCAGGCCTCTGTGGCCCCACGCATATACGCCCCTGCTTTAGCCTTTCCTTGCCCATCCCCTTCTCTGTACCTTTTCACAATCTATTGTATCTTTTTTGAGTTATGATGACTAGAGCTGCACACAATACTCAAGGTGAGGTTGTACCATGGAGCAATACTGAGGCATTATGATGTTTTTTTTTCTTTTAATCTCTCTTCCCTTTCTAATAATTCCTAGCATTCTGTTGGCTTTTTTGGCTGCTGCAGCACACTAAGCAGAAGATTTCAGCGCACTGTCCACAATGACACCTTGATCCTGGGTAGTGACTCCTAATGTGAATATATTGTCAAACACGTCCTACCCCCACCCTTAATACACAGTTAACTCTTCACCAGCTGTTCACATTTTAGTGGCTTCTGGAAAGTTGCCGCATACTTAACGTAGAGTACATCAAACACTGGCTGAAAATCCAGACCCATGGAAAAAAATAAAACCAAAGCATCTGGTTTTAGACTTCAAAAAACGCTATCTGAACAAGTCATGCAATACCAGATATACATATACAATATTCAATAGAGACATTGCCTTTATCTTCATCTTATCTCATCATATAAGTGTGTAATCAGCGCCATCTAGCGGTAAGAGGAAAGAAATGCAATAAACAACGGGGGGGGGGGGGGGGGGGGGGGCTTTAGATGCTTGGTCAGAAGCTGCGGTAAGCAATGCTGAAAGGCAGGGCTATCCTAACCTGTCCTGGGGACCTCCCAGTCAGGTGGTTTTTCAGGATATCCACTATGCATATGCATGAGACCATTTGCATATACTGAGTCTCCAACGCGTACGGATTGATCTCATGTCACTGTAGATCAGGGGCGTATCTGCGTGGGGCCACAGGGGCCTGGGCCCCCGCAGATTTTGCCCCGGACCCCCCTACCGCCGTTAACCCTCCCTCCCTCGCCTACCGCCGTCACCTACCCCGAGGTCCGCTTCCTCCGGCTTTTTAAAATATTGCTTCAGCTGGCGGGGGACCCCAACCCCCCGCCAGCCCAGCCGCGATCTTTAACTTTTTCATCCTCGTCGTGCAGCGCGCTGTGAAAGCTGCATGTATCTTTAGATCCAGTTGGATGGAGTCTGTCTGACGTCGCAGCACGTTGACGTTACAACGTGCTGCGACGTCAGACTCCACGCAGCTTTCACAGCGCGCTGCACAACGAGGATGAAAAAGTTAAAGATCGCGGCTGGGCTGGCGGGGGGTTGGGGTCCCCCGCCAGCTGAAGCAATATTTTAAAAAGCCAGAGGAAGTGGACCTCGGGGTAGGTGACGGCGGTAGGTGAGGGAGGGAGGGTTAACGGCGGTAGGGGGGGTTGACGGCGGTAGGGGGGGGGGGCTATATTGTGCCCCCCCCTACCGCCGAACCTCAGATACGCCCCTGCTGTAGATATCCTGAGAACCTGACAGTTTGAGAAGTCCTGCTGTGAGATTTGATACCTCTGATTATTGCTGCTACATAAGCAGTTCTGAACCTGTTGACCCAGGACCGTGGAAGAGAATCTCAGAAGCTTCACTCAACAACACTGAAGGCACAGCATTTGTAATAAAATCTGTAGGTAGTTGCAATCAGCATCTCCTGGACAGTAGGAACATTACTGCAGAGAAGATTTACCAAAGGGAAATGTCCATGGCTGAAGTGGCAGAAGGACGACGACATTCGTTTTCCCCCCACATCGATCATGAAGAAGACAGGTTTTAATGCTCCTGTATAAGTCGTTGGTGAGGCCCGACCTGGAGTATTTTTATTTATTTGTTACATTTATACCCCACATTTTCCCACCTGTTTGCAGGCTCAATGTGGCTTACAAGTACCGTAAAGGCATTTGCCGTTACGGTTGATAACAAATACAAAACTGTGTTGTGGTCAGATGACGTAGGTGTGAGTCAGGCGTCATTGGGTCAAGGGGAATGGTGGTGGTAAGTTGTCCAGTGCGATCCTTGATTATGTTGTGTTGCTGGGTGTGGGGGGGTTAAGCTGGATCGGAGAGATAGGCTTTTTTGAAGAGGTGAGTTTTTAATGATTTCCTGTATTGTTCTCACAGCATGCGAGAGTCCGTTCCATAGTTGTGCGCTCAAGTAGGAGAAGCTAGATGCATATGTTGTTTTGTATTTTAACCCTTTCCAGTTGGGGTAGTGTAGGTTTAGATATGATCGCACTGATTTTGATCTATTTCTAGTTGGTAGATCTACGAGTACTGTGTTCAGTTTTGGAGGCCTTATCTTGCTAAGGATGTAAAAAGAATTGAAGCGGTGCAAAGAAAAGCTATGATAATGGTATGGGATTTGCGTTACAAGACGTATGAGGAGAGACTTGCTGACCTGAACATGTATACCCTGGAGGAAAGGAGAAACAGGGATGATATGATACAGACGTTCAAATATTTGAAAGGTATTAATCCGCAAACAAACCTTTTCCGTAGATGGGAAGGCGGTAGAACTAGAAGACATGAAATAAGATTGAAGGGGGGCAGACTCAAGAAAAATGTCAGGAAGTATTTTTTCACGGAGAGAGTGGTGGATACTTGGAATGCCCTCCCACGGGAAGTGGTGGAGATGAAAACGGTAACAGAATTTAAAAAATGCGTGGGATAAACATAAAGGAATCCTGTTCAGAAGAAATGGATCCTCAGAAGCTGAGCGGAGATTGGGTGGCAGAGCCGGTGGTGGGAGGCGGGGCTAGTGCTGGGCAGACTTATAGGGTCTGTGCCCTGAAAATGGCAGATACAAATCAAGGTCAGGTATACACATAAAGTAGCACATATGAGTTTATCTTGTGGGGCAGACTGGATGGACCGTGCAGGTCTTTCTCTGTTGTCATCTACTATCCTATGTTACTATGAATGCTGCACAGCTTGGCTGAAATACAGACAGGTTAAGAGGATAGGTGGACTAAAAAAATAACCGAAGGTGAACTGAATGACAATGACTCAAATTCATAGAGTGCTTTTCATTCGAGGAAGATCCCAAATGAGCAATAAAACTTCATATTTCAAGAGCAGCCAACTCTGTGCTGCCTGATCTACCAGAAAACGTTTTGCACCTGGACTATATGATAATTTCCACGTGGAAAAACAAGTAATTATTTCTGAAAACTGAAAGGAACATTACCATTACTATAACTCAGTAAGAGATGGGTTAACTGAGGCACTGGGGTACAACTGAACCAAGATCCCATGGACTTAATGGGAAAGGATGTGCATCTCAAGAAACCACAATGTCTCCCCACATTAATATTTTGACAGAGCTTTCTAGTCTCGGGACTGAATTGGACTGCGAGTCAATAGTTCTACTCAAGGAGGCAGAACTATTAAATGAACTGTGAGTTTGCTGGAATAGTGAAATCTAGTGGCCAGATGGCTGAAGCACCTGCATTAGAGTGAGCTGTGTTCTGTGGTTCCTGGACAGAGGATCTTGCTACTAAGGCTGGGCAAGACAGAATTTTGGGGTGGGGGACAGATGGCTAAAAATGAGCGAGAAATAAGCCGGTGCAAATGAAAGCTTTTTGTACTATGTCCCTAGCAAAAGATGCATCCTGATTCTGCTGAAACCCAAAGAAGCAGAAAAAAATGGTCAGGTCCCTGTCTTCACCCCAACCCCTCCCACCAAAAAAAACAGAGAAAGTATGCTCAATAATGCATTGGAGTGATCATTTTCTTGTGAATTGTTCTTGTGGTGTCTAAAAGTGCTCTGATCTGATAGCCTGCCCTATATCCATCTGCCTGAGGGCAGAAAACTCGTAACGTCACTGTCCTCTCGCCATATCCCAAGGCCACCTCCTCTCCTATTTTTGTCTTCACACTCTACTACTACTTATCATTTCTATAGCGCTACAAGGCATACGCAGCGCTGTACACCAAACATGAAAAGACAGTCCCTGCTCAAAGAGCTCACAATCTAAACAGGACAGACAAACAGTGGTTAAGGTGGTGGACTTTGGTCCTGGGGAACTGAGGAACTGAGTTTGATTCCCACTTCAGGCACAGGCAGCTCCTTGTGACTCTGGGCAAGTCACTTAACCCTCCATTGCCTGCCGCATTGAGCCTGCCATGAGTGGGAAAGTGCGGGGTACAAATGTAATAAAATTTAAAAAAATAAGACAGAACAACTAATAGGTAAGGGAATTAAAGAGGGGATAAAAGGGTACAGGGCAAGTGAGTAGTGGTTAGGGGTCAAAAGCAGCGTTAAAGAGGTGGGCTTTTAGCCTGGATTTGAAAACGGCCAAAGACGGGGCTAGACGTACAGGCTCGGGAAGTCTATTCCAGGCGTGAGGTGCAGGAACTGAGTTTGGAATTAGCAGTAGAGGAGAAGAGGACAGACAAGAGAGATTTATCCACAGAATGGAGTACCCGAGGGGGGGAGTAGGGAGAGACGAGAGTGGAGAGGTACTGGGGAGCGGTAGAGTGAATGCACTTATAGGTCAGTAAGAGAAGTTTGAATTGAATGTGGAAACGCATAGGGAGCCAGTGAAGTGACTTGAGGAGAGGGCTAATGTTAGCATAGTGACTCTGGCGGAAAATGAGTCGCGCAGCAAGTATCCGTCCTGGACCCTAAGGATAGCAGAACTTGGGCTGGCTGGTTAACCACGCTGTCAGGAAGTTTGTGAGACCTGGAGCTGGCATATGGCAGATCATCCAATTCCTACAGTGAATGAGCGTCACCTAGAGCCAGTGAAGCCAGAGAACAGGTACCTGAAAGCAATTGTTCAGGATAGTTCTGCTGGCATTCATGAGACAAGAACAAAGCCCCTCTCTTCCCCCTCCATGACTTTTTCACTCATGAAGCTAGCAATTCTGAAAAAGCTTGGACTCAAAATGGTTTGCCATCATTAGTGATGTTTCATCACAGTTTCGGAACCAAAGAACAATCTTGTAACACAATATTTAAAATGCTACAGAATGTGCTGATGAAAATAAAACGAGGGGCTGATAACTACACTCAGCAGAAGCAGGCATTCTAGCTCTACAAATTCTGCTAGATGGTGTGTCTTTAAAAGCTGCTCGATATCTACGTGCATTAAGGGGGTAAATTCTCAAAAGGTCGCTGAAATTGAGGCTCTAGGATATTGTGCATCAAGTGCAAATTCTGTTAAGGCAGTTGTGTGTGCAACTGTCTTTATAGGATACTAGCATAAGTCTAAAGGGGTTGGAACTCCTTTCATATGAGGAAAGGCTAAAGAGGTTAGGGCTCTTCCGCTTGGAAACGAGACGGCTGAAGGGGGATATGACTGAAGTCTATAAAATCCTGACTCATGAAGTGAACTGATTTTTACTCTTTCAAAAAATACAAAGGCTAGGGGACACTCAATGAAATTACATGGAAATACTTTTAAAATAAATAGGAGGAAATATTTTTTTACTCAATGAATAGTTAACCTCTGGAACTCGCAGCCGGAGGATGCAGTAACAGCGGTAAGAGTATCTGGGTTTAAAAAAAGGTCTGGATAGTTTCCTGGAGGAAAAGTCCATAGTCTTATTGAGATGTATGTGGGGGAAGCCACTGCTTCCTCTGGAACTCGCAGCCGGAGGATGCAGTAACAGCGGTAAGAGTATCTGGGTTTAAAAAAAGGTCTGGATAGTTTCCTGGAGGAAAAGTCCATAGTCTTATTGAGATGTACGTGGGGGAAGCCACTGCTTCCTGGGATTGGTAGCATGGAATGTTGCTACTATTTGGGTTTCTATGAGGTACTTGAGACATGGACTGGCCACTGTTGCAAAAGCAGGATACTGGGCTACATGGACCATTAGTCTGACCCAGTATGGCTGTTCTTATGTCTGCATTTCCATGCCTAAGTGCGTAAATTGAACACAGTTAGGCGTGTAAATGACAGCATTCTATAACCCAGACGTGTAACTGCCTGACACGCCTGGGCCCCTCCGAGGTCCACATCCCTTTGAAGTTGTGCGAGATGAAATTTGAGCACTCAGTTTACAGAATACGACAAAGGGCAGGTACATGCCTAACTGCTAACTGGTGCCAATTAACAGGCAATAACTGAATTAAGTTATATACACAACTGACGTTATTCTCTAACTTGCACTAGTTGGAAATTTCAGCAAGTTTATAGAGTTAGGCGGTAGGTGCATGTGGGGATGTGGGTGGCTGGGATAAGATGCACTGGGGCTCTTACCTTTGCATCCTGTTTGGTGACAAAATCCACAAAGCCAAAGCCTCGGTGGGACCCTGTGCCGCTTATCTTCTTCGGCAGCCGGACTGTCTTCAACTCCCCGAAGGTGCTGTATAGAGAAGAGGGAAAAAAAAAACCAAGCTTATCAAAGAGAAAACTGTTATCAATATTTCATTATTGTAAGCCACACTGAACCAGATAATATTTTTTGGATAACGTGGGATATAAGTATCAAATAAATACATACATAAATAAAATGAACAGAGGTCAGGGGAAAAATGATCTTCCTCTACAGGTGGCATAAGAAAAAAAACAGGATACTGCATAATATGAAATATCTTAAAAAAAAAAGAAAAAAAGAAAGATTTGGTGCATCTGCATGTGAAGATCACATTAACATTTGCACCCGAGTACACAATGCATTGTAATATGTAATACACAAAACCAATGATAAAAAAGCTGTAAGCCAAACTTACTCCCCATCCCTTCCCCCAGCTAACATGCTTCAAATACAGCTATGCCGACTATCTGAATTTAGCCAACATATCATGGTAACATAGTAGATGGCGGAAGAAAAAGACCTGTACGGTCCATCCAGTCTGCCCAACAAGACAAACTCATATGTGCTACTTTTTGTGTATATCTTACCTTGATTTGTATCTGCCATTTTCAGGGCACAGACCGTACAAGTCTGGCCAGCACTAGCCCCGCCTCCCACCACCAGCTCTGGCACAGACCGTATAAGTCTGGCCAGCACTATCCCCGCCTCCCACCACCGGCTCTGGCACAGACCGTATAAGTCTGCCCAGCACTATCCCCGCCTCCCCACCACCAGCTCTGGCACAGACCATATAAGTCTGGCCAGCACTATCCCCGCCTCCGGCACAGACCGTATAAGTCTGTCCAGCACTATCCCCGCCTCCCAACCACCAGCCCCTCCTCCCAACCACCAGCTCTGGCACAGACCGTATAAGTCTGGCCAGCACTATCCCCGCCTCCCACCACCGGCTCTGGCACAGACCGTATAAGTCTGGCCAGCACTATCCCCGCCTCCCACCACCGGCTCTGGCACAGACCGTATAAGTCTGGCCAGCACTATCCCCGCCTCCCACCACCGGCTCTGGCACAGACCATATAAGTCTGCCCAGCACTATCCCCGCCTTCCAACCACCAGCTCTGGCACAGACCGTATAAGTCTGTCCAGCACTATCCCCGCCTCCCAACCACCAGCCCCTCCTCCCAACCACCAGCTCTGGCACAGACCGTATAAGTCTGCCCAGCACTATCCCCGCCTCCCACCACCGGCTCTGGCACAGACCGTATAAGTCTGTCCAGCACTATCCCCGCCTCCCACCACCGGCTCTGGCACAGACCATATAAGTCTGCCCAGCACTATCCCCGCCTCCCACCACCGGCTCTGGCACAGACCATATAAGTCTGTCCAGCACTATCCCCGCCTCCCAACCACCAGCCCCTCCTCCCAACCACCAGCTCTGGCACAGACCGTATAAGTCTGGCCAGCACTATCCCCGCCTCCCACCACCGGCTCTGGCACAGACCGTATAAGTCTGCCCAGCACTATCCCCGCCTCCCACCACCGGCTCTGGCACAGACCATATAAGTCTGCCCAGCACTATCCCCGCCTCCCACCACCGGCTCTGGCACAGACCGTATAAGTCTGTCCAGCACTATCCCCGCCTCCCACCACCGGCTCTGGCACAGACCATATAAGTCTGCCCAGCACTATCCCCGCCTCCCACCACCGGCTCTGGCACAGACCATATAAGTCTGTCCAGCACTATCCCCGCCTCCCAACCACCAGCCCCTCCTCCCAACCACCAGCTCTGGCACAGACCATATAAGTCTGGCCAGCACTATCCCCGCCTCCGGCACAGATCGTATAAGTCTGTCCAGCACTATCCCCGCCTCCCAACCACCAGCCCCTCCTCCCAACCACCAGCTCTGGCACAGACCGTATAAGTCTGGCCAGCACTATCCCCGCCTCCCACCACCGGCTCTGGCACAGACCGTATAAGTCTGCCCAGCACTATCCCCGCCTTCCAACCACCAGCTCTGGCACAGACCGTATAAGTCTGGCCAGCACTATCCCCGCCTCCGGCACAGATCGTATAAGTCTGTCCAGCACTATCCCCGCCTCCCAACCACCAGCCCCTCCTCCCAACCACCAGCTCTGGCACAGACCGTATAAGTCTGGCCAGCACTATCCCCGCCTCCCACCACCGGCTCTGGCACAGACCGTATAAGTCTGCCCAGCACTATCCCCGCCTTCCAACCACCAGCTCTGGCACAGACCGTATAAGTCTGTCCAGCACTATCCCCGCCTCCCAACCACCAGCTCCGGAGGCAGCACATGCAAATCTAACTCAAGCATATTCACTGTGGATATCCTGAAAACCCAACTGGCTGGGTGAACCCCGAGGACTGTGGATTGCCTACTTATTAAACGTGTTTACTAACGTGGAATCTTACAAGATCCCATTTCTGCTTGTCAAACAAGCCTTACACCCGTGGTTCCCAAATCTGGTCCTGGAGACACCCCAGGCCAGTCAGGGTTTAGGTTATCCACAATTAATATTCATGACAGAGATTTGTATGCAGTGGAGGCAGTGCATGCAAATCTGTCTCATGAATATTCATTGTGGATATCCAGAAAACATGACTGGCCTGGGGTGTCTCCAGGACCAGGTTATGGAACCATTGCTTTACACACAGAAAATGCTTCATAAAATTACCCCCATACTGCCATTTACGCAGATAAGTTGCACACTTACGCACATAAAAAGCAGCAGAGACACAACTGCTATTCTGTAAATAGGTGCTAAAATGAGACTGTCTCTGGGAAAAGATAGTTCAAGTCACCAGAAACAAAAAATGAAGTTTTAGTGAATTCTATTACAGCAAACAATTTCTAATTCAACAGTTCAAACCCCATCCTTTTAGAGGAAAAATTTTTTTTTTAAGTTACAGACATTCAAACGTAACCTTTGCAGACTGCTTACGGACCCATGACATCAAAATTGGCCATTCTCAACATTTTCGATTTCCTACATTAGTCACTTTCTCCCAGAGATGGTCACAAATGGCTTATCAAGTAACTGCAAGGGGACATTTACAAAGAGGCAGAAGACAACATGTACACACGTAACTTACAGAATACTCTAAGAGACAGCCACATTTGGGTGCTAACATTTATGCATGCCACAGACCTGGTACAAATACTCATGCCTAAATTTAAGCACGCCAATGCTGACTCAGGCTAGTGTTCTATAACAGCATCTGTGGTGGGGTTACAGAACTGACGCTCAGTGTGACGCATTGGTGTGCCTAACTGGAGGCACCAAGTTATAGACCCCCCCCCCCCCCCCACCAAATCAAAACAAAGAGGTTGGACACTGTAAGATAATTTCTCCTTTAGGTCTTACTTGATCATTTTCTTTCCATTAGTCCTTCCCACTACTCTAGAAACTGTGGGGTAGTTGTGTCCATCAACCAGCAGGTGGAGATAGAGAACTGAAAACTGAGCTGAGACATCTCTCTCTCTTGGCATCCAGTCCAGCTCATCAGTACTTAAGTAGACCAGCAGTAAGGAGAAACTCAGAATAAACAAAACCTTAAACATTTGTTCCCCAACTAGAATTTTTAGATAATGCGGGTTAGAAATAAATGTTTTTATTATTATTATGATAATGATGAACTTGCTAACCTAACTCTAACCAGACGAGCAAACGTGTGGACCTCTCATCTCTGGATAACCTGTTGCGAACAAGAGATATGCAGGAAGCACCATGAAAGGTGACACTCTTTATTTGACCCATTACTTCTTAGCTTCCCACTATTTCAGAGTCTGTAGGATGTTCAACAGTGAGTGGAATTCTGGCACTGATGCCCTGAGGGCCGAAGCCCCAAAACTGGATTCTGAGCGCACCACAATGTCCACCCTATACTGCTTGGCAAAGGTATGAGGCGTCGACCACATCGCCATCTTGCAAATATCCGGAGACAATAAGGTAGTCTTCGACCAGGATGTTGTGAGGGAAAAGGACAGCTCCACAGGAAAGAGGGGAGAAGTGAAGGGAGTGAAGAAGTAAATTCACAGGGCACCAGAAATAGCGGATCAGTTGACCAACTGGACCAAGAGCAAATCACTCAGAACCAGAGGCTGAAAAGTGTGTCCATCCACTTGCTGGAGATAAAAAATACCGAGGAGCTGGACTGGATGCGAAGAGAGGTATATGCTTCAGCTCCATCGCCACCTGCTGGTTGATGAACACAACTATTCCACAGGTTCTGGAATAGTGGGAACTACGTAATGGAATCACAGTTGTATCCACAGCAAAGAGCTACTTGAAAACTGCCCACCTTGTGAGCAAGTAGATGCAGTGAATAACTTTTGTAGCTTTAACCGCATTCATGGCAGGCAATCCTGGTTGTGAGGGCAGGGATTGTAAAAATCAATATATTTCTGAAAATACCAACATACGTGTGTTGGAAAAAGTCCCTGCTGAAAAGGAGGTGCAAGTCTATGTGCACACTTTCACTTTAAAACTGGTGCAAAGTTCCTAGGTAAAAGCAGCCATGGATTTTGCAGGTATGTGAGCAGCAGAGTGGCTCAACACATGAGCCAGGTAAGGACGGGCTCCGGGGTCACCCAAAGGGCACCAAAATGCTCTGCCTCTTAAATTACCAGCTTAACGATTTTGTGTAATTGAGGCAGGTAGGCACGAGACGGCAGTTGGGATATAGGAGCTGTTTTAGGGCTGCCCCCGCACCCTCTTCTACGGCATGCTGCATCTCAATCCCAACATGCCTTGTACAGAGGAGCCAGTGCAGAAGCATCACTTAAGGAGTTTCAGAGGCTGGGCACATTCTTTCTGCTGCTGTGGAACCAGAGCACTGACAAAGACTGGAGAGCATCTTCCATGCCCCAGGTAAGAGGGGCAACTTGGTCTGTCTGTTGACCCAGGAGGGTAGAAAACATGATATCAGTACTGGGTGTGGGGGGGGGGGGGGAGAAAGAATGTTGCTTGGTATGGGCGGGGCAGGGAGAAGAAAGCCGAGAAACTATTCCAGGTGGCTGTTTTTCACAACTTTGATGTTTTTCCATGTTCTAAAAAGGTACCTAAAGTGGGGTATTTGACGTCTGGCGTTAATTACCTTTTATAATGATAAACATTTCTCATTTTTTTTAAAGACATAATTAGTCCATACCTGAGGTTGAAATTTGGCAGGACTATGCAGTTGATATCCCTCTGTCTTGCGGTATTAAGTCACATACCTGATACTCCACTTTTGGTACCTTTTCGCTCAGTTTCAGAAATCTCAAAGCAATTTACAAAAGACACCCAAATCTTCAATGAATACAGCCAATTTTGCCTCACACCACCCCCCACCACCCCAAACTCACAATAAAAATCTCTCTCGCCATCGTCTGTACATTCTGGTTTCTAATGTGTCTGAAAGGCAGTGCTGCAGGCAGAGAGCTGTGAAGTCTCTATTTTGATACCCTCCACTAACTCCATCATCTCTGACACTGAGTGGCCCTTCATCAAATCATTACAACCCACGCGTGGACTCCGACTGCCAGATCTTTGATAGGATTTATCATGTGAGTCCAGTGTGCACGGACGATACAAATTGTAAAAAGGAATGAAGGGACTGGAGGGTGGAGAAAGAAATGTGTGTGTGGGGGGTGTGTGGGAGGGGGGGAAGATGGAAGGAACAAAGGAGGGAAGACAGGGTTACCTCTGCACCCCTCCCAGTCAGGAAAATCCGGGAGGAATGGCTCTTTCGTATCTGCCTCTCGGTCATTTTCCTCCTTTGAATCCATTTATCAACCCATCCCCCACCGTTTGCTGGCTGTAAATATTTAATGTGCACCGTGGCTATGAATTCCTCTATTATTTCATTGGAAAACCTGCACATGGAGACACACACACATGGTGTTACAAAGCTCTGGGGCCAAGAGAGTGAAGCAGGAATAAACACGCTAAAGGCCATAAAAGCTCTCAGGAAATGATATAAGCTAAATCCAGAGAGTTAACCCACTGTCCTGCCAGCATGACCAACCATTCATCTCAGTAATTTCCTTCAGGCAGCACGATGTGTAAATGTAGCATTATGAATCCGGAAAATAAAACTGCACGCTTGTCTGCTTCCTCCAGACCCTTTCTCTCTTCTTCCCTTGGGATATGGCTCGGGGGGGGGGGGGGGGGGGGGGGGGGGGGGGGAACCTCATGGTAGACGAAGAAGGGTAGGGAGGGAAGGTGAGGAGTCTGAGAAAAATAAACACTTCCTGGTCATTACACTCCTATATGGGTGAAAGAAAGCGGGGAGATCAGAGGTCAAAGGGTTAACTCTGTCAAATTTGCACAAACTTTTCAAGGCTGAACCTTAATATCTACAGTTGTGTAAGGCTGGCCTGAACAGTGGAGACAGCATCTCAGGTTGTGATGCATGATACATTTTCATTTTGAGACGGCAGGTTTTTTTTTTTTTTAAGCTAAGGCTTCCAAAACACACTCGCTTCTCACCCTGCAGTGTGTGTTGCATGTTTTTTTCTTACCTCCTTCCTGCCAGGAGAGGATTATGAGTTTTTAGAGCCACTGTTACCCCCCCCCCCCCCACGGTACTGATCTCCATAGTCACAGTCAGGTCTGGTGCTCAGGACATGTGCACCCCGTAGGTGGCTTGGCAGGGCTAAGGCTTAGCATGTGGATGCTCAGGACTCTCCCCGGACTTCTGTAAAGCCCTAGAAATCAGTCTGAAGGGAAGGCTCTGACTGGCACTGGCTCAGAGGGCTGCCCAAAGGAAAGAAGGATGCACTCCTATTTTAAAATATACATGCCAACTGTCTTTTCTCAACAGAGTTGTAGTCCCTTCAATCCCCTGGATCTGGTAGTGAATCGCAGCAACTCTTGAACCCAAATGACATCTGCCTAAGGTAAGTTCCAAGAGACTTTAGGAACTGACTTTTAGCCTGTCTTGGTTCCCTGGGGTCTTTCCATTCTGTTTGGGTGACTTGCAGAGTTGTTATGGCTCAATACTACTACTACTATTTAGCATTTCTATAGCGCTACAAGGCGTACGCAGCGCTGCACAAACATAGAAGAAAGACAGTCCCTGCTCAAAGAGCTTACAATCTAATAGGCAAAAAATAAATAAAGTAAGCAAATCAAATCAATTAATGTGAACGGGAAGGAAGAGAGGAGGGTAGGTGGAGGCGAGTGGTTACAAGTGGTTACGAGTCAAAAGCAATGTTAAAGAGAATATAATGAATATTACATTTTCCCCAGGGCTGGGGAACAAAATGTTTCTGTAACAAATACAGGAATCATTTAAGGGCCCCTCCAATGTTCTCAACCTGGGGTAAGGAGTGAAAAATCAGCTTCCTCACAACAAAAAGACGAGAAAAAAGAAAAACATGAAGGGGATGTCCCAGACAAACAACCAGGTGGGGTTCACACTTTCCACAGAAACGGAACGCAAACAGAAATTGGGTGGAAAGGAACCGGTATCAAGTGATCAGTCACCACATCAAGGTAAGATGCTCCAAAAGAAGCCTTTATTAGGACCCAACACAGTCCGTGTTTCGGCCAAAACACCTTCATCAGGAGTCTTGACAGGCGTCTTATATAACGTACTGTCAATATAGATCCACAAGCAAACCTTGACAAGCGTCTTTTGTGTAACGCGCTGTCAATACAAATGCAAAGGCTTTTCCATTTGTATTGACAGCGCGTTACACAAGACGCCTATATTGACAGTACGTCATAGGCGTAGTTTGACTGTTTCATTTGGGGGGGGGGGGGGCAAAGGATGGGTCGGAGCATATTAGCATATTCATTTGAATATATATATGCAAATGAATATGCTAATATGGAGGAAAGAGTAAAAACACAGCAAGATCGATCTAATATACCTGGCATTCTGCTACTCCCTCCTATATAGGAAGGCCTTCTTTTGTTTTTTTTTTCTCTAGCCACCAAAAACTCCAGGATCTTCCATTATTCACCTGCCTCCTCCGCTCGCTAACGTGCGAGAATCTACTTACACCAGGGATCCGCTCGCATCACACTTACCGAAGCAGTCCTCTAGGCGACAGCGCCCCGGCCAGCCTCCTGACCACAAGCCATACCCCGATCAGCTCACAGCCCAGCAACACCATAAGCAGCTCCTGCAACGACGAACGGGCGGGCGGCGCTGCGGTAGTAAAAGCAACAAGGAGGCAGGTTCGACTCCGTCCGTCACTTCCCTGTCCTCTCAGCGTCCCGCCCGAAAGGAAATGACATCACAGGAAGGCGGGACGCAGAGGGCAGGGAAGTGACAGACGGAGTCGAACCTGCCTCCTTGTTGCTTTTACTACCGCAGCGCTGCCTGCCCGTTCGTTGCTGCGACTTCGGGTAAAAGTCGCCATTCCAGTTGTCGTCGTTTGGGGGGGGGGGCATTGCCCCCCTCGCCCCCTCCCAGTCTACGCCTATGCAGTACGTTATATAAGGCGCCTGTCAAGACCCCTGATGAAGGCGTTTTGGCCGAACCACGGACCGTGTTGGGTCCTAATAAAGGCTTCTTTTGGAGCACCTTACCTTGATGTGGTGACTGATCACTTGACACCGGTTCCTTTCCACCCAATTTCTGTTTGCGGGGATGTCCCAGACAACATACAGTCAAATCTCACTTTCCTTTTAACATTTTCCCCAGTCAGGCACCGGCCCATTTCTTCTCCCCATACTTAAACTTATTATTTAAGAACTGTCGTGACATTTAGCAACAGCTTTTTTTTTGTCTTGGCTCAAAATAGTTTTTGTCTAACACACGCCGCTGTTGCAGCAACACACTTAAAAAAATCTCTCAGTTACTGCTTTATGTGAGAGACGGAGGCCAAGTGCAGCATGGGTAGGAGGCAGAGCCGGAAAACAGAAACCTCTGGCTTGCTAATTGGAAGACTTAACATGCTAATTTAAGATATGAAGACATGTCACGAACATAACAAAAAATTTCATCTCCACCACACACATACAAAAAATAAGACTGAACTTATTTAAGGACCTATATAAACAACAACAAAAAAATCCTTCATTTTCATTATCAATAGAGGTGGGAAGATAGTTGGTAGGGCAGGTAGGATCCGGTGAAGGTTTTTTTTTGAAGAGGAGTATAACCACAGCAAGACCATCTAATTGTGTTCCGCTACCTATCTTCTAACCAGTTACCAATCCAAAGTATGGCATTTCTTCCTATCCTGTGATTTTTTTTAATTTCCTAAACATGGCTTTTGCCCATTAAGTTACATTTATCCATATGACCAGTAACATTGTGAAAAATACTATCAGTCTTGGGTCTGTTCTGTAGTTACTTGGGTTATACTTGGGAGTGCTTTTTGCTCCTTGTGACTCTGGGCAAGTCACTTAACCCTCCATTGCCCCATGTAAGCCGCATTGAGCCTGCCATGAGTGGAAAGCGCGGGGTAGAAATGTAACAACAAAAAATAACAAATTTGACACACTTCACGGTCCCTATGCAACAAATCCTCAACATCTCTCCCTCCAAGGGAAATTAATAATCAATAACGATTAAAGTAGAAACAAGCCTTTAATCTGGTCATTAAAAAATTGTCTTTTTTTGTACCACAAGATAAGTCGGTCCATATGCCGCAAATGGTAGAAGGGAGCAAGCTAGGAAGTTTGCTAGCTACGTGTTTTCCAAGCCTTCTAATGTCTGTTACCTCGTTCTCTCTTGTTCATTCTGTCTCTAGGCTTTTTATGCTTCTCTTTCTTCACTGATTTTCAATCTAGTCTGAAGGGATCCTTGGATCAGTCAGGTTTTCAGAATATCCACAATGAATATGCATGAAATACATTTGCATATAACAGAAGCAGGACTTGCAAACACATCTCATGTGTATTCACGGTCTGCAACCTCAAAAGCACACTGGATGGGTGTCCCTGTGCATCAGGTTGAAAACCACTTTCTCTTTTCCGTTTCAGAAGGATAGTTACTGATACGCGTTAAGGAAATAACACACAATTTTGGTAAAATAAGGCATGTTAAATGGAAAAATTGTGCATCGCTTGTCCTAAAAGCCCCTTTTTATTTTAGCACAAAGCCAGTTGAATGTTGAGAAGTAAAATATGCATACGTATGAAAAGCACCTCATTATTATGCAAGCTGAATAATACCGCGTGCATTTAACTTTGTGAGCTGTGTTAATCATGGAACGGTAATGACCACTTTGAGTTGGCATTTTCTTTTCTTCCCAGAAGCATCAGGCTACTAAAATATGGACCACCTGAACACCTCTTCAAAGAGCCTTGCCACTGTCAACCCCCCCCCCCCTTACTCTTGACTCACTATATAACCCATCCTCTATCCCACCCCCCTCCCCAGCACAAAGCACAAGCCCCATCCTCCGCAGCTATTGAGTTTTTCCCTGGTGTCTAATGACAGGAAGGAGCAATCCTCCCTTGCTCTTCCACCATCAAGCCCTACACTCTGTATTATGCTGGTCAACAATACCACTAAGGGTTGACTGATGCCATTTTGAACCAAGAGGCTCAACGAGGTGGATCAACTGTAGATCACTCCTGCCTGCCCATTAGATACTAGGGAGTCGATATTCAAAGTGACTTAACAGGGCGAGAGAGGCTCCTGATCAGTTAAATTGCTTATGCAGGGCTATCCGTTGAAATTCAGCGGTACATAACTAACCATTAAACTAAAACCCAACTATTCTGTGGGTGGTCTGAGGCGGAGTCAGCGCTTATGAGGTTTATTTTTTATTTATTGCATTTGTATCCCACATTTTCCCACCTATTTGCAGGCTCAATGTGGCTTACAGAGTTTTGTTAACATACATTTAGTATTGAACAGATATTAAGTAAGGGAAGAAAGAGGAAGGAAGGGAATGATTAGGGTAATTATAGTAGGTGGCTTTCTTAACTGAGTGGGTTGTAAGTTAAGAGGAGGAGGAGCCATCGGAATGGCTCAAATAGTGATAGATGTGCTGGTAAGTCACCCTCACATTCCTCTTCCTCATCGGAGGACGAGGGAGGGCAGCCGGTCACAGCAACCAGACACCATACAGCCCTGTGCTGGATTATGCCCATAGCACAATGCAAGCATACAAGGACTACGAGGGCTACAGAAAGGGTCAAATACGATGATGAATCATTGTGTCCCCGTTTCGAATTATCCCCAAGTGGACCCTGGCTGATCCAGGCCCATATGCACCAGATCTTAGCCGGTAGATCTTAGCAGGTAGGCGATGCATGCAAATGGAGCCCCCCCCTCCCCCAAGGCAGGATTACCACGACACGCCCCTTGTGGCACAGCAGAGCAGTTACTGGGGCAAGTAGGGCAGGGCTCCCACCCGAGGCTAGCTCAGCCAGTGCACCTGGACAGGGATGGGACGACTTTCCTATGAAGAAAGACTAAGGAGGCTAGGGCTTTTCATTTTGGAGAAGAAACAGCTGAGGGGAGACATGATAGAGGTATATAAAATAATGAGTGGAGTGGAACAGGCGTCTGTTCACACTTTCCAAAAATACCAGGACTAGGGGGCATGCAAGTTAAAACAAGCGAGAGAAAAATTTTCCTCACCCAAAGCATAATTAAACCCTCAATATTCAGCACTTAACCGTCTATCTTAACTGGATAAATCAGACTACGCAAAAGAGTTCCATCTTTATCCGATTTCGCTTAGGCGGTTAAGTGATCCTGGTCCGTAGAGATGGAGCGAGAAGTAGCAAAGCCAAAGTTATGTTCACCCAACTCTAACAAACAGCACTGAATAATATCAAATTCATACATTTATCACCCACATTTCAGTTTCATTTTTCTAGTTCTTCATGTGGCAGAGAAACTGTAGCAGACATGTTGACCTGAACATGTATACCCTGGAGGAAAGGAGAAACAGGGGTGATATGATACAGACGTTCAAATATTTGAAAGGTATTAATCCGCAAACGAACCTTTTCTGGAGAGGGGAAGGCGGTAGAACTAGAGGACATGAAATGAGATTGAAGGGCGGCAGACTCAAGAAAAATGTCAGGAAGTATTTTTTCACGGAGAGAGTGGTGGATGCTTGGAATGCCCTCCCGCGGGAGTTGGTGGTGAAGAAAACGGTATCTTGTTGGGAAGACTGGATGGACCGTGCAGGTCTTTTTCTGCCATCATCTACTATGTTACTATATAACCAGTTAAGTCTCAATGGCTCCCAAATTACTCTTACATAAAATGCTTTAATTTGCTTAGCTAGTTAAATACATGTAGAAAATAATGTTATAAAGCATTTTTGGACGGATAGGCTAAATACACATGTGAACAGCCTGTTATAAAATTCCAGACTGCACAGAGACAGGAAAGCGCATGCCTTGCCAGGGAGTTTGGGCTGAGCGCATGCAGAGTGTGTAAATAAATGCATCGATTATAAAACATGCTTGTTTATGTCATCCTGAAATATAGGCATGCACATTTACACCTGCTCTCAGGAAGGGGTGTGTCTGCTCCTGCAATTTAGCTGCTATTTTGATTGAACTTGGAGTGCGCACAATTGTTTTTCTCTCTATGGCGATAAAACCACCTTGAAAATTAAGAGATTTTTTATGTGGCTCCTCAATTGTCTGTTTTATAAAATATGACATGTATGACACATGTATAAGCTTGTGAAACATTTCTGGCATCTCCTTTGGCCCTTGACCTTCATAAGTGCTTAGAATATTAAACTGGGGGAAATGATAAGTTTATTTATTTGTTGCATTTGTACCCCACATTTCCCCACCAATTTGCAGGCTCAATGTGGCTTACATTATGATGTAATGGCGATCGCCATTTACGGATAGAAATTTATTTATTTATAGCATTTATGGAGAAGGGTAGTTAGTGGGGTTCCTCAGGGGTCCGTGCTAGGACCGCTGCTTTTTAATATATTTATAAATGATTTAGAGATGGGAGTAACTAGCGAGGTAATTAAATTTGCTGATGACACAAAGTTATTCAAAGTCGTTAAATCGCGACAGGATTGTGAAAAATTACAAGAGGACCTTACGAGACTGGGAGACTGGGCGGCTAAATGGCAGATGGCGTTTAATGTGAGCAAGTGCAAGGTGATGCATGTGGGAAAAAAGAACCCGAATTATAGCTACGTCATGCAAGGTTCCACGTTAGGAGTTACGGACCAAGAAAGGGATCTGGGTGTCGTCGTCGATAACACACTGAAACCTTCTGCTCAGTGTGCTGCTGCGGCTAAGAAAGCGAATAGAATGTTGGGTATTATCAGGAAAGGTATGGAAAACAGGTGTGAGGATGTTATAATGCCGTTGTATCGCTCCATGGTGCGACCGCACCTTGAGTATTGTGTTCAATTCTGGTCGCCGCATCTCAAGAAAGATATAGTAGAATTGGAAAAGGTGCAGCGAAGGGCGACTAAAATGATAGCGGGGATGGGACGACTTCCCTATGAAGAAAGACTAAGGAGGCTAGGGCTATACAGCTTGGAGAAGAGATGGCTGAGGGGAGACATGATAGAGGTATATAAAATAATGAGTGGAGTGGAACAGGTGGATGTGAAGCGTCTGTTCACGCTTTCCAAAAATACTAGGACTAGGGGGCATGCGATGAAACTACAGTGTAGTAAATTTAAAACAAATCGGAGAAAATGTTTCTTCACCCAACGTGTAATTAAACTCTGGAATTCGTTGCCGGAGAAAGTGGTGAAGGCGGTTAGCTTAGCAGAGTTTAAAAAGGGGTTGGACGGTTTCCTAAAGGACAAGTCCATAAACCGCTACTAAACGGACTTGGAAAACTCCAAAATTCCAGGAATAACATGTATAGAATGTTTGTACGTTTGGGAAGCTTGCCAGGTGCCCTTGGCCTGGATTGGCCGCTGTCGTGGACAGGATGCTGGGCTCGATGGACCCTTGGTCTTTTCCCAGTATGGCATTACTTATGTACTTATGTACTTATATCCCACATTTTCCCACCCACGGGCAGGCCCAATGTGGCTGAAAAGGCATACATCAATCTGGCACAAACAATCAAGTACACGGAAGTAGGAGAGATCAGTGAGTTATTACAGAGAAGGGGAAGGGGTAACAGAGTTGATGATGTCGTTAAGATAGTTACAGTTCAGTAGTTATGGATGCAATGGCGGGACTTTTGCGTAAGCTATTCCAAATAAGGTGGTCTTGAGCGTTTTTCTGAAGGTCAGATCATCGGGAGTAGTTTTTACAGGTTGAGGATAACTCCACTCCGATGTGCAGCTCAGAACCAAGGGCAAGTACATGGTGGCAGTGGAGATATTTGCTATCCTGGCCTCCAGTGCTGGACTTCTACTATTGCATTAAGGTTTATAAGTGGGGAAGTCGAGTACAAAGTGGTGTTACACTGAAGTTCCTGAATGAGTAATAACAATAAGTTAAATTAACTATAGGAAGTTCATTTCCGGTATGAGAAATAAAGTGGTAGTGCGTGGATTGCGTGCTTTTCACTGGTAGCCACGGTATCAAGTCAAGTGTAAGCGTTCAGATTTGTCTAGTTCATGTTAGTTTAGTTATTTAAGTGGTTTGCTATACTATCTATATATATAAAAGGCAACCCCAACGTTCTGAAGCCTCCACGGAAGTTGAGGCGCCCGAGATATCCGGTGTGCCCTGGAGTGTCTGCACCGCCCTCGCGTCAAAACGTCATGACGTCGAGGGCGGAGCTATTGACACTCGAGGCCCGAAACAGCCCACAGCGAACAAGGCAAGTAGCTTCGAGGGACGGAGGGAGGGGGCCCCTTGCTAGCGCCCGTTTCATTCCGCTCAGAAACGGGCATTTTTTCCTAGTCTTTCGATAATTTCAGAACCAAAGCAGTTTACAGAGTAAAACACAAGGCCAACAATGTTTAAAAGCACAGACGTGACACAGTGGGGAATCTTGTACACGCTTCGCAAAGGTAATGGAGCTTTCCCCTCTTCTAGATCCTGCCACTACTGTGGGCCTGTTAATTGCTGCTCCTTGCCCTGCACCGGTGGACAAGTATCTATTACTGTGCTAATATTTCCCTGGCTTTCACAGCCTTGGATCTTTTCACTTTCACCACACTTTGTTTCTCTCATTAAATTACTGCTGTACTGTATGGTCCTTGTAGCCCCTTTATTCTATAAAGTTGTGCACTCAAATTTCCAGCTAGCATGCAATTTATAGACTAGTGTCAGCTGTGCATCTTGTTAAATTAGACGCCAATTGAAAGATATTAATCTGCAAACAAACCTTTTCCAGAGATGGGAAGGCGCTAGAACTAGAACAGTGTTTCCCAAGTCATAAGTATTGCCATACTGGGACAGACCAAAGGCCCATCAAGCCCAGCATCCTGTTTCCAACAGTGGCCAATCCAGGTCACAAACACCTGGCAAGATCCCCAAAAGGTTCAATACATTTTATGCTGCTTATCCCAGATATAAGCAGTGGATTTTCCCCAAGTCCATTTTAATAATGGTCTATGGACTTTTCTTTTAGGAAGCTGTCCAGACCTTTTTTTAAACCCTGCTAAGCTAATCGCCTTTACCACATACTCTGGCAACGAATTCCAGAGTTTAATTACACGTTAAGTGAAGAAACATTTTCTCCGATTCTTATTACATTTACTACTTTGTAGCTTCATTGCATGCCCCCTAGTCCTAGTATTTTTGGAACGAGTAAACAAATGATTCATGTCTACCTGTTCCACTCCACTCATTATTTTATAGACCTCTATCATACCTCCCCCTCAGCCATCTCTTCTCCAAGCTGAACAGACCTAGCCACTTTAGCCTTACCTCATAGGGAAGTTGTCTCATCCCCTTTATCATTTTTGTCCCCTTCTTTGTACCTTTTCTAATTCCACTATATCTTTTTTGAGATGCGGCGACCAGAATTGAACACAATAGTCAAGGTGCGGTCGCACCATGGAGTGATACAAAGGCATTATAACCTCCTCACTTTTGTTTTCCATTCCTTTCCTAATAATACCTAACATTCTATTTGCTTTCTTAGCTGCCGCAACAAACTGAGCAGAGAATTTCAACGTATCATCAACAATGACGCCAAGATCCTTTTCTGGGTCAGTGATTCCGAAAGTGGAAGCTTGCATTACGTAGCAATCCTGTCCTGGAGTACCCCTTGCCAGTCAGGTTTTAGGATATCCACAATAAATATACATGAAAGATTTGCATATAATGGAGGCAGTGTATGCAAATCAAGTTCATGCTTATTCATTGTGGATATCCTGAAAACCTGCCTGGCAATTGGTACTCCAGGACTGGACTTGAGAAACACTGAATTAGAGGTCATGAATTGAGGTTGAAAGGGGGCAGACTGAGGAATATCGTTGGGAAGATACCTGGAAATGCCCTCCCGTGGGAAGTGGTAGAGAAAACAGTAACAGAATTCAAATATGCGTGGGATAAACACAAAGGAATCATGTTTAGAAGGAATAGATCCAAAGAAGCTTAGCAGAGATCTGAAATCAACACTGGCAATTGGGAAGCAAAGCCAGTACTGAAAATGGCGAGGACAAATCAAGATCAGGTATAAATATGAAGTTATCACATACCATATGTAATGAGGTTATCTTGTTGGGCAGACTAGATGGACTATACTTATCTGCCGCCATCTACTAAACCCCAAGCGATGTCCAGTTAAGTCTCACGTCAGTGGTAGGAAAAATAATGGAGTCGCTGCTGAAAGAAAGGATAGTTAACTTTCTAGAAACCAACGGGTTACAGGACTCGAGGCAACATGGCTTTACCAAAGGAAAATCCTGCCAAACGAATCTCATTGATTTTTTTGACTAGGTGACAAAAGAAATGGATGAAGGCCATGCGTTAGATGCAATCTACTTGGATTTCAGCAAAGCCTTTGATACGGTCCCCCACAGAAACATAGTAGATGACGGCAGAAAAAGACCTGCACGGTCCATCCAGTCTGCCCAACAAGATAACTCATATTTGCTGCTTTTTGTGTATACCCTACTTTGATTTGTACCTATGCTCTTCAGGGCACAGACCGTATAAGTCTGCCCCGCACTATCCCCGCCTCCCAACCACCAGCCCCACCTCCCAACCACCGGCTCTGGCACAGGCACAGACCGTATAAGTCTGCCCAGCACTATCCCCGCCTCCCAACCACCAGTCCCGCTTCCCACCACCGGCTCTGGTACAGACCGTATAAGTTTGCCCAGCCCTATCCCCGCCTCCCAACCACCAGAAGACTCATGAATAAACTGAAAGGGCTGAACTTAGGACCGAAAGTGGTGAACTGGATAGAAAACTGGTTGACTGACAGGTGGCAGAGGGTGGTGGTAAATGGAATGCGCTCGGAGGAAAGGATGGTGAGCAGTGGGGTTCCTCAGGGGTTGGTGCTGGGGCCCATTTTGTTTAATATATTTGTGAGAGATATCGCTGAAGGGTTGGAAGGAAAGGTTTGCCTTTTTGCAGGATGACATGAAGATAGCGAATAGAGTGGATACCCTGGAGGGAGTAGAAACGATGAGAAGGGATCTCCAAAAGTTAGAAGAATGGTCGAGGGTCTGACAGTTAAAATTTAATGCGAAGAAGTGCAGAGTGATGCATTTGGGATGTAGAAACCCAAAAGAGCGATAACCGAACAGGAGGGGTGAGATTAGTAAGCTCGACTCAGGAGAGAGACCTTGGGGTGTTGGTGTTTTGGGGTGTTGTAGGAGAGTCCTGTCGCTAAGAGCGTTCAATGGACAGCACTGTTTCTCCGGCTTGCACAGGGTGCCAACAGCGCTTTCGTAAGCCCTGCTCAGAGGAGGCATCGGATAGTTGATGCTATTGCCGTGCTTAATCAGACTTAGCGGCCCTTTTGCCACGCGGAGGCAAAAGGTGGCATCGGCGTGTGGTATTGCTATGCGCCGGGGCCACCTTTTACCGCAGTGGGTAAAAAGGCATTTTCCTTGTACTCTTGGAATACCAAAGCTCTGATGAAGTTGCAACGAGAAGACAGACAGGAAGCACTGAGATGCTCAAGAGGAGAATATCCGGCAGAATGCAGATTTACAAAAGGCCAAAGATATTCAGAAGCTTCACCTTTGGCACTTGTATCCTGCTGGGTGTCCACTCAGTCAAGGAATGTCTTTAAATTGCAAAACCAAGGAACTACAGGCAAGTGTTCACTTCTCTCCTTGTCTCTCCCCCCCACCCGTCCTCAAATGACTGGTAGAGTAAATCCTGTTACAGCTAAATAACATGCCTAATTCAAGTTAATTAAATCGTTACAGGAATTTGGACAATCCAAATACTGGCCCATTTGGGACTAGTTTAACTCTCTCTCTGAGGTGTTATCCCCAGCTCAAGAAATATGTGCCCAGTGGGAGGGGAAGAAAACAACCCCCACACCCCTGGCAGCCTAGAGTCTGAGAATTTTGAACTTAATCCAATTTTATTGTCGGTCCTGTCAGCCATAAAATCTTTCCTGTAATCTTGGCAGATAAAGGCTTTATTTATTATTATTTGCAAAGGTCTTTGATTAGCCCCCATGTTTTTGATTATGAAAGTTGGTGAAAATCCTGTTAAATAGGTGACCTTGCTACTTGGAAAACAAAAGATTCTTTATCTGTCATCTGCCCAGACGCAGCTCCAAAGCTGCACAGTGCTTCTGTTGGTCAAAAAAAAAAAACAAATTAAAGATTACGCTTCTAACAAATCCATTTCCTTATCGTATTTCCCCTTTAGTACCTCACAGATAGATGCCTGCTTACATACATTTATAAAAATTGTTGCTTCTAAGGAGATGTACAGGATCAATTACATTGCACTGTATATGCTCCCAAAGAGAGTTGCAATACACTTCTGACCAGAGGTTAATTGAGTTGCTCAAGGTCACACAGTGAAGGGATTGAAAACTCTCTTAGGTTTCAGAGCTTAATGCTTTGAGTATTAAGCCAGCCTGTCAGTTCTCCACTTAACTGTCAATGCTTACTTTTATTACAACATTGTTGCTGTAGTTTAAGGGCAAATTTAAATTTTGCCACGAGTATAAGGTTCAGTTGCTTTATGACAACTTGGAGTTTTTCAAAAGATAATTATATTAGTGCGAAGAAAATGCCTGTTGCACCAGGTTGCTGCAAATAGTGTTAAATAGAGAACTGCTGAAGTGAACAGCTTGGCATTGGCCCTGAGGCATGGAATGAATGGAGGGCAAGGAGAGGCTCCTCAAGGGTTCCCCCATCCTTAATTTTCTTCTCTCTTCCAAACCAGTCACTAGGAGAACATGACTCAATAAATGCAGCTGCGGATCTACATTTACTCAGCTGGAGATGCACAGCACGAGTAACACCTGCCCAATTCTCACTATGTGCAATAGCAAATCACCGGCACCTAACGGTATCCACTTTGAAGTTCTAAAGAAACTTAAATCACATTAAAGAACTGCCATTCCAATCTACTTCTGTACCTAAGGACTTGAATGTAGCAAATGTAATGCCTATTTTTTTTTTTTGTTACATTTCTACCCCGCGCTTTCCCACTCATGGCAGGCTCAATGCGGCTTACATGGGGCAATGGAGGGTTAAGTGACTTGCCCAGAGTCACAAGGAGCAAAAAGCACTCCCAAGTATAACCCAAGTAACTACAGAACAGGCCCAAGACTGATAGTATTTTTCACAATGTTACTGGTCATATGGATAAATGTAACTTAATGGGCAAAAGCCATGTTTAGGAAATTAAAAAAAATCACAGGATAGGAAGAAATGCCATACTTTGGAAAGGTAACTGGTTAGAAGATAGGTAACGGAACACAATTAGATGGTCTTGCTGTGGTTATACTCCTCCTAAAAAAAAACCTTCACTGGATCCTACCTGCCCTACCAACTATCTTCCCACCTCCCTTCTCGTTTCTGCATCCTAGTTACTCAAACGCACTGTTCATCACCACTGTCTACCCTTCTTTCATAGCGAGCCACTTTTCATCCACTCCAATCTGGCTTTCACCCTCAACATTCTACAGAAACAACCCTTGCCAAAGTTTCCAATGACTTATTCTTGTCCAAATCCAAAGGCCTTTACTTGATCCTCATCTTCCCTGTTGATCACTATCTACCCCTTGATAAGCTATCCTCAGTTTTGGTTTTCTTTCCAGTTACATGTTCAGTATAATTTCAAAAATGGCTCAAAATGAAAAAGGACTACAGAGATGAGAAAATCAAGTCCATTGGACTCTGGGAAAACTAGAACAGCGGTGGTATGGGAAACCCTACACAGGCTTGGATATCGTCCCACATGTGAAGACTAACCTGCTTATTTTCCAAGGAGAAGGGCGCCCATGTTCCGACACAAATCGGGAGATAGGCGTCCTTCTACTAAGGTCGCCCAAATCGGCATAATCGAAAGCCGATTTTGGGCGTCCTCAACTGCTTTCCGCCGCGGGGATGACCAAAGTTCAAGGGGGCGTGTCGGCACTGTACAGAAGGCGGGGACGTGGTTAATGGGCGTCCTCGTCTGATAATGGAAAAAAGAAGGGCGTCCCTGACGAGCATTTGGCCGACTTTACTTGGTCCATTTTTTTTCACGACCAAGCATCAAAAAGGTGCCCGAACTGACCAGACGACCACCGGAGGGAATCGGGGATGACCTCCCCTGACTTCCCCAGTGGTCACTAACCACCTCCAACCCCGAAAAAACCACTTCAAAAACTTTTGTCTTTTTTTTTTTTTTTTTTTTAAAGAGTATGTCCTTCGCTATGCCTCCGTCCCTGCAACGGCAGTTGAGGATGTCCTTCCCTGTGACGGCAGTTGAGGACGTCCAAAATGTGGATGTTTCTGTGAGGACATCCATGCCTTTGCTATGCCTCCAACACCCTTTTTATTTATTTATTTGGATTTTGGATCACAAGTAGCAGAGGTGGGATTTGAAGTGGCCACCTCTGGATTGCAAGACCAGTGCTCTAACCACTAGGCCACTCCTCCACTCCACTCCCTTCAAATTTGGCCATCCCTGTGGAGGGGGGGGGGGGGGCAGTATGCAGGTCCCTGAGGCGGGGAGGTATGTGTGTGTGAGCGGAGGTATTACGACGGCATGGACGTCCTTCTTTCAAACATTTTGGACGTCCTCAACTGCCCCCCACAGGGATGGCCAAATTTCAAGGGAGTGGAGTAGAGTGGAGGAGTGGCAGAGTGGTTAGAGCACTGGTCTTGCAATCTAGAGGTGGCCGGTTCAAATCCCACTGCTGCTACTTGTGATCCAAAGTCCAAATAAATAAAGGGGGTGTTGGAGGCATAGCAGGCATGGATGTCCTTCTCACAAACGTCCACATTTTGGACGTCCTCAACTGCCATCACTTCCCCTCCTTAGGAAGGAAATCGTATGCAAATGAGCTAACAGCGAACAGCTCATTTGCATGCAATTTCCTTCATGCATGCTCGTTCCTTTCCAGATCGGTAAGGGAAGGGCTTGTTCCATTGTTAGTGGGACCAGTGCAGTACAAATGCTGGCTCCTCCCATGACCAAATGGCTTGGATTTGGTCGTTTCTGAGATGGGCATCCTCGCTTTCCATTATCGTCAAAAACCGGGGTCGACCTTAGAGATGGGCGCCCCCGTTCGATTATCCCCCTCTGTATCACCCTGCTTGTACGTGGAGAAAATATGCAGCCAGTTCTCACAAGCACATCCACAATAACTACTAGTATTACTAATCATTTCTATAAAACTATTAGACACACACACTGCTGTACACATTATATGCAGGCATTTTCTCTGTCCCTAGTGGGCTCACAATCTAAGCTGTTTTTTGTACCTGGGCAATGCACGGTTAAATGATTTGCCCAGGGTAACAAGGAGCTGCAGTGGGAATCGAACCCAGTTCCTCAGGATCTCAGCTCACGGCACTAACCATTAGGCTACTCCTCCTGATTAAACTAAGTCAGTTTAAAATGAATCCACAAGGAAGAAAAGGGGATGCAAACGTGGGAGAGGAAATAGTAAAGCAAAAGGCAATTCATAAAGCAAAAAAATTCAGAAAATTATTAAAGACACACCTATTCGGAAAGGCATATCTGAATGACCCAACTTAGGTGACTCAACCCTGCAGATCGTATTGAACATTGACAAAACCTTTTACCTCAAACCCAACTTGATTGAATCTTATCTTCCCTATCCCACTATAACATTTTGTACTATTCCCACACTGGACTCGGCGAAAGCCTTCACGGTATTATGTAAGCCACATTGAGCCTGCAAATGTGTGGGGAAAATGTGGGATACAAATGTAACAAATAAAAAAAATAAAATAAAAACAGCTGTATGTATGTCAGGCAGTGTATGCTAGCAAAGACAACATTTTGTGTTTCAATCCCTGAGTCATCCCTTTTCCTCTTCTCTTCCACCACCTACTCCACACCTTCCTCCCTCACCTTCTCAACAAAATTTCAAATTTGTGGCAATCTGCCGAGATGTCAAAACAGCGCAGATGAAAGCCATCTAAGAACGAAGGAGCGTGCAATGTCGCAATTAAAGTGGTCATTAGTAACGCACACAGTGCTGGGACTTGCAAATGAAGTGAGGAATTTTTTTTTCTAAATAAAAGTTGTTATTCATCTGCCAGAGGTAGGCAAAAATTTCACATCCTGTTTTTAAAAAGCAATAAATAAGGGCAGAGAATGGAAAAAAAAAAAAAATAGGCGTTTGAGATGTGATGCAGCTTTTTCATTTCTCATATCATGGCTCAAGGCTTAAAATGGAAGTTGTCTTTTGTAGCTGTAGCTGCTCATCACATTTCTGCCCATCACAAATACTTCCCCGCGACCTGGCCTTCAAGCGGTAATTGTTATATACTATTCTATACAACGAGGTCTGTAAGTGGAAGTGGACTAGGATACAAGACCTCTGGGTTTTAGTTCCGCCTCGCTCACAAATTCTCTAACCCATAAACTGTTCACTTTATACACCTGCGTCTATTTTCAGCCAACTGGAAATCCTCAGACACTGAATGCAATTAAAAAGGTCCGCAGAAGCAGCTAGGTTACTACTTAATTCAGGGCTAGGAGGCTGGAGAATGCTAGATTCCATTTTCAGCTCAGGCCCAACTTTCTCTTGCAAAATGAGCTGATGAATATTCTTCCAGGGTCTAACGTGTGTATTAAACCAGCAAAACAATATTG
The DNA here is from genome assembly GCF_901765095.1 of Microcaecilia unicolor. Taxonomy (NCBI): domain Eukaryota; kingdom Metazoa; phylum Chordata; class Amphibia; order Gymnophiona; family Siphonopidae; genus Microcaecilia; species Microcaecilia unicolor. The sequence continues at coordinate 10,363,541 of NC_044041.1, read as the reverse complement.
TTGTACAAGAACTTTTGAGACCACACAGGTCCCTTTACTCAGGCCCTATGCGGTCTCCAAAGCTCATACACTACAGCACCTTTTTGGTTGGTCCAATATAAATTTAACACAGACTATATTGTTTTCCTCAAGACCGACAGGACTAGCAGAATTCTACCCTATATAATGCAGGCTCTCTCAGTTTACCAAAGCCCAGATCAGAGATCAAACGTTCATCCATCTAATTTGTTGCCCTATGGTTTGCAAGTATTTGCGTGTTGGCATGAAGAATTACATGTATGTAACATATAAACAAAGAAAGCGATGGCACAAAAAAAAAAAAATAGAAAAAAAGTCTGTATCACTCGGCCACTTTGTCCATCCAAACCAACTGCCCTGCTCTACAATCCTTCCTCTTCCTCAGATCCTTATTTATTATTTAGATTTTGCTCACACCTTTTTCAGTAGTAGCTCAAGGTGAGTTACATTCAGGTTCTCTGGATATTTCTCTGTTCCAGGAGGGCTCACGATCTAAGTTTGTACCTGAGGCAATGGAGGGTTAAGTGACTTGCCCAAGATCACAAGGAGCAGCAGTGGGATTTGAACCGGCCACCTCTAGATTGCAAGGCTGCTCTAACCACTAGCAATATTCCATCTAGAATCTCAAACAGTGGCAACATTCCATGTAGAATCTTCAATAGTAGCAACATTCCATATATTTATTTAGATTTTGCTCACATCTTTTTCAGTAGTAAGTAGCTCAAGGTGAGTTACATTCAGGTACACTGGATATTTCTCTGTCCCAGGAGGACTCACAATCTAAGTTTGTACCTGAGGCAATGGAGGGTTACGTGACTTACCCAAGATCAAAAGGAGCAGCAGTGGGATTTGAACCGGCCACCTCTGGATGTCAAGACTGGTGTTCTAACCACTAGGCCACTCCTCCACTCCTTTGCCTCTAGACCGGCAACAGATGGGAAGTGACAAAGCAGTGACCATCAAGGGTAGGACCCCTAAAGTCCTGCTTCGAAAACACAAACTTCAAACGCCCTTGGCCTGGATTGGCCGCTGTCGTGGACAGGATGCTGGGCTCGATGGACCCTTGGTCTTTTCCCAGTGTGGCATTACTTATGTACTTATCCTACCACACTTGCACATCCAACCTGTAATGACAGGGAAAGGAATTTAATGAAGACCACACTGCTGCCTTGCAGATGTCCAATGGAGACACCAATGAATGTTCTGCCCACAAACCTGCCTGAGCCCGAGTGGAATGAGCACAAAAAATAAATAGCCAGGATCGGCCTATTCTTAAGTAAGCAGACATGACTGCCTCCTTGACCCACTGAGCAATAGTAGCCTTTCAATGGCCACCAAACAGCACAAAAAGACAATCAGATCAATGAAATTTCTGAGTAACACACATACCTACTGAGGACCCAACGTATATCCAGACAATGCAACCGTCATTGCACTTCAGAACCAGCGTGGTTGCCCAGCACAGGCGATAACAGGCGATGACACCGACTGATTGACATGAAACGGTGATACCACTTAGGAAGAAAAAGGACCCAACTAAAGCTCCAATTTGTCTTTAAGGAACAGCACTAAATGATCCCGATGTGAAAGGGCCTACAACTCCGAAATCCTGTGAGCCGACGACACGGCCACCAAGAACACTGCCTTTAAGCTCAAATCCTTCAGCGTACAGGCCGACAAAGTCTCAAAAGGCACTGCGACCACCACAGATAATACTAGATTAAGGTCCCAAGGAGGGACAGAGGGCCACAACGGCGGTCGAGTAAGATGCATGTCCCTAAAGACATGGACTATGTCACGATGCACTGCCAAGGCCTTACCCCGGACCAGGCCCCTGAAACTAAGCAAAGACAAAGCCAGCCCTTTGTCCAGTCCTCCCTGTAAGAAATCCAGCACCTGAGGCAACAACACGAGGCCTGTTACACCAATCCTTAAAGATATGCCACATCCACACAAAAGTGAGGGAAAAAGACCACTTCTGAGATGGAAGAAGCGTAGCAATAACTGAAGCAGAATATCCTCTCTTCCTCAAATGCTTCCTCTAAGAGCAAAGCCATAACAAAGAACTGAGCCGGATCAAGCAGCTGTACCAAACCCTAACACAGCAGGTTCTCCAACGGAGGTAACCGAAGCGGATCCCTGACCAGGAGACGCACCAGACCATCATACCAAGGCCTGCATGGTCAATCCGGGGTCATCAGAATCACAAGGCCTCCATGACACTCTAACCTTTGAACAACCCTATCAGCGGTCATGGAAGGAACACAGAGGAGCCCAGACAATTGCCACGACTACATCAGATCATCCAAGCCTACCGCCAAGCCATCTCTGCTCCCGATGAAAGACCAAGGAACCTAGGCACTGGAAGCTGCTGTCATTAACCATGATGGGAGTTCCCACGTGAGCGCAAAGAGAGTGAAGGCCGCTGGACTCAAACTTCACTCCCCTGGATCGAGGGAATGCATGCTGAGATAATCTGCCTGGACGTTGCTCACCTACGCGACATGCGCCATTGACAGACTGGATAGGTGAAGCTCCGCTCAGGAGAGGAAGAGAGGTGCCTCATGCACCACTTGATGACTTTTGGTGCCCCCTTGACAACTGACCTTAGCCAATCCAGATGCCTGAGAGACCACTGCAGACTCTGGCCCAGGCTCTCAAAAAGCCATGGGCAGCAACCCTGAGGGCTGATCAGCACACGCAGACTGCAAAACGGTGGCGGTTTCCACTGAAATCGGAACCGCATTCATCAAGTGCTCCCCTACTGAACTCATGGCACACTCACAAACACCCATGGAACTGAAGGCAACAGCCAACTGGACTCCCACATGGCAAAAAGCTACAACAGTCCCAGGAAAGGCAGAAGGCCGGCTCCCTTCATTACTCTCATAAGCAGTTCTCTGCTGATCTGGCTGGTCTGGCTTTTTTTTTTTTTAATCAAAACCCAGTAGCTCAAACAAGCCTCTAAAATCAGTAGCGCTGGTTTTGTGGTAGACTAGGCCACTCCCTCCCTCCCCCTCAGGCCCCAAAAGAGAAAGGGAAATGGGACTTTATGTGGTATTTTGCAACTACATTCAAAGCGGTTTACATATATACAGGGTTTTGTACCTGGGGCAATGGAGGGTTAAGTGACTTGCCCAGAGTCACAAGGAGCTGCAGTGGGAATCAAACTCAGTTCCCCAGGATCAAAGTCCACTGCACTAACCACTAGGCTACTCCTCCACTCAAAGCTCACAGGACACGGTTTTTCACCACTCTTTTAAATATGTTTGTAATTTTTGTTTTAAAATGTATTCATGACAAGTCAACACATCGGTTAGCAATACAGATGACTTGATTTTACCACAGATTTTACCATTCTTGACTCTTGTGCCATGAACATTGTACTATGTCTGCTTCACGTAGATTACTGTGTGTTGACAGCAAACGCATCCACTGGTCCATTAAAAAGGTACCACAATTTTCTGAGTAGTTGTGTTTGTGTAGCAGCGAGTTGTGGAATTCATCATGAGTGTTCTATGAGATCTGCACAGGCCACCAATAAATCTCAAAAAGTTGTCCATACCCCAAATTAATACATATTCACTACCTCTGCCCTCCACCCCAATCTCTTCCCTTTTTAACACTCACATGCAATGCATGCATGTCCTTAACAATGGTCTACTGTAGGGGAAAAAAAAAAGGGGGGGGGGGGGGAGATTAAACTTGGACAAAGAAAATGCAAATTTAAAACACCCACAATTATGTCTAACGTTTGTACCGGCGTATTAACATTTCCGAACACAGTTTTGGCTTGTATGAAAACCCTTTAAATTTATGAGACTTATTCATATACTAGTAAAAAAGCCCCGTTTCTGATGCAAATGAAACGGGGGCTAGCAATGTTTTCTTCTGTGTGCATGTGGGAGTGTGTGTGTCCCTGCCCTCTGGCCTCTCTCCCCTCCCCCCTCTGAGTCCTTCACTGTTACAGAGCCAGCGATTTGATTTCGTGCTCTGCTGTTTTCCTTCACTGACTGTGTTACAGAGAGGGCGGGGCAGACACTCATAGGGAAACCGGATATCTCGCCCCCTTCACACTTCCGGCTGGAGGCTTCATAGAACGTTGGTTTTGCCTTTTATATAGAGAGATCTGGGGCTGCCCTGATGCTCTTGATAAGCAGATATCTCTCTCCAGTTGTTCTAAACTAACAGATATCCTTTGCCTTCTTTAATTTGAATACTTTGAACCAGTTTGCCCATCCCTTGTTAAAAATATCCTTCACTAGGATATCAAACATGAATAACTGAATGCAAACAGAAACTCCATTAGCGCCTTAAGTGATTGCTAGACATTAAGGTATATGAACTGTTGTACCTGGGGGAAGAGGGGGATGGGCTCTCTCAACAAATAATAATATTCATCACCTCCCAAAAGATATCTACAACCTGTCAACGGCGATGGCAGATGCTGGCACCTTCTCGACAAAGGCTGTCACAACAATGTCACAAGAGCAAATCAACAAGAACTCAAAGTTATTATGACTGGAAGGAAATGTCAGGTCTCCGTCTCATGGTACTGCACAGTACCTGAATCAGGTAAGTAAGACAACTTTCTTTATGGCTGCTTGACTGAATATTGTAAACTTGATAAAGATAAAATTTAAAAAAAACAAACCCAAAAAACACCGCACTACGCACTACTTCCTTGATGCTTCTGCTCTGAACTGTTGGAAGCAGCTAGGTTTCAGAAGTTTCCTGGCCATGTCCAAAGACTTTCACTCAGTCCTCAATTTCTCTGCTAAACGATGCTGTGATCACCACTTACTCCTTGGATTTTGGGGCTCTATCCTACCTTGGTCATCTCTTAGCTCTCCCATTGCACTTTTATAGGGCGATTCTAGAAGTTGGTGCAGCGATGCCGCACGGTAAGAACCTATTCTATAGAGTCATCTGAGCGCCCAAATTCTGTTATAGAACACTAGCATAACCCGCTACTGCTGCACGATACAATTACATGCCTTCAGTTAGCATAACTGCCATTGTGTAAATATGGCAGGGACGCGCGTACTGTAAATATGCATATATACGTGGAAGACACGCTCTATCCCGCCCAATGCTCTGCAAGTGTACATTTCCTTACTTGTATGCGCTATGCCACATATGCATGCCATTGCAGAATAGAGTTTAGGCACCCTGCTGGCATTTTCACAGGAAACTGTGCACTTATGCACTTCAATGTTAGTAGTGTTCTATCATTTAAGTGTACGAGAGGATTGTAAATGCAGGAGTCAGTTACAGAACTATCCTCTTGAGTGTCTGCTCTGATGAACCCTCTTCTACCATTATCCTCAGGTGTATCTCCACCCCCAGGTCCAACATGTTTCTATCTCCTTCCCCTTCCCCCCACGGGTCCAACAGGTTTCTCTTTTCTTCCATTCCTCCCTGTGTATAACATCTCTCCCCTCTGCCCCCAGGTCCAATGTTTATCCATCTCTCTTCCTTCTCTTACTCCACCTCATGTGTCTAACGTCCATCTCTCTCTCCTTCCCCCTCTGACTCCGATCCAATATGTTGTCATCATTCTTCCTTCCTTCCCTTCCTCTCTCCCTGCATTTAACATCTCTCCTCTGTTTCCTCTCTCCTTACTGCCCTTGGGTCCAAAATCATCTCTCTTCCTTCCCTTTCCACCCCATCCGTCCACCATTTCTCACTCTGCTTCCCCTCCACCCCCGGGTCCGGCAGTACTCATCTTTTTCAATTCCTCTCCCTCCTGTCCATGGCCTGGTATCGCCCCCTTTTAAAACCTGCATTTCTGTGGAAGCGATTCTCTTCAGCTGTCTGCTGCTGCTGAGCTCACTGTCTGCTCTCTGCTGCATCCCGCCCTTCCGGAAATGGGAAGTTGTGTCGGGACGAGTAGACAGCAGACTATGAGCTCGGCAACAGAAAGCTGAAAGGAATTGCTGCTGTTCTGCCACAAAAATGTAGGCAAAAATGGACACGTGGGGCAGGAAGCGCTGGGCCCCCGGGCACTGCCCGGTTGCCCAAATGGTCAGTCCACCACTGGCTAGAACAGATTAGTCTATAAAGTGGATTTCTCACTCTTTGGGGTTCTTAGTTCTTGTGTTAGGGTGTCAGTCTTAAGACACTCATCTGATTTTGCTAGAACTTTTAATCTCTCCAGTTGGCTCTCTACAGTCAACTAGAATGAGTGAGTACAGTGTGTATGAAATATGAATAGGAAGAGATGCAGACCAGGCGATGTTTGGGAATAGCAGGGACACAAAGGCTGTGGGCCTCTGACATGGCCATATGCCCTTTCTGCATACAATCAGATTCTGAAGCACGTACAGGAAGTACAGTGCCTCCTTTTCTTTACATTCATTCATCAAGCACGACACAATTCAGCAATACTTTTTGATCCTCAGTGAGCACAGGCAGAAGAAAACGTGAGTGAGAATATGATAGAAAGAAAAGCAACAAAATGCACCAATTAACCTCTCAAGGTCACACGTCTTACTTCTGTCCTCTGGGCACGTACTGAACTATGGAGGATGATGTGGAGAAGATGCAGGTAGGTGGTGTACAAAATGATACTGTGGAGTCTTAACAAAAGAGAAGGACAAGGTTAATCTGACTGTACAGAATAAACAATCAAGTTGATGAGGGAAAAGGTCACCACAGGTTCAGGCAGACACCTCTATTAACAGAAGAAAAGAAAATAATCCTTCCTCTCCAAAACAGCCACACCTTACAAAGCTAATAAAATATCACCTTCTGACTGGCTCATCAGTGTCTCTTCAATCTTTCGTATAAATCTACAACCTAGAAGACCCTACGCCAGGGACTTGAAACTCTTTGTCCTTATCCCTTATTTGTCCTGTTTGTCAGTCCTAATTAGATTGTAAGCTCTGTCGAGCAGGGACTGTCTTTTCATGTTCAAGTGTACAGCGCTGTGTACATCTAGTAGCGCTTTAGAAATGATAAGTAGTAGTAGTAGTAGATTCAGGAATACCACAACTGACTGTACTGTTTTTAAAGGAAGGGAAAAAAGTGGATGGTCAGAAGGGAGAATGAGTAAGGCAGAAAGAATGTCTTCAAAAGTACGATTCCCCAAATTCCTCCGTGAAGAGGATTTACAGAGCAGGATATTGGAGGAAATTCTAGAAATAGTGTTAAAAGTTAGGTGCCAAAAAACTGGGCACTAAGCTAATATTCTGTAACGGCAGTTGCGCCAAATCTGTTATAGAATAACTAGTAAAAGAGGCCCGTTTTGAACAGAAAGGAAACGGGCGCTAGCAAGGTTCCAGGGTCCCCTCCCCACCCTCTTCTCCCCCCTCTTTTCCCTCCCTCCTGCCCCCACCCCCTCTCCTCCCTTATTGGAGGGTGGGGGGGCCTTGGTTGGCAAACTGGGACGGTGTGGCTGTGTTTTTTTTTTTCCGTTGCGAGGCTGACGTATCCTTCAGACCATGTTGTTGTTGCGTTTTGGTGTGTCTTTCTGATAGAGCTTTTGTGTGTTTGGGGGAGGGGAGAGCGCTGCTGGCGAGCTGGGAGGGTGTGTCATGTGTCTGGGAGGGGAGTTGTGAGGGGGTAGCGAGTGGCTTGCAGGGGGGTGGTAGCGACAACAGTACTGGCAGCGTTGATGCCGGCGAAGTTGGGCGCGCACTGAGGGTGGGGGTGCGGTATAAATTATCTGAGGTTGTTTTCACCGGCTCCGGTAGCGGCAGTGTTGAGGTGTTGGACGTTGGCTGTGGAGCCGGGGGGGGGGGGGGGGGGTGCGCTGCGTGTCTCTCTGAGGGGGGTTACCCGGCAGTACCGGCAGTCTTGAGGCCAGTTGTCTTTCTGCTTCGGTTAAGTTCTGTGTGTGAATCTGTGTCCGGGCGCGTGGGTTGCGCTATTCTTTGAGTCCATTGGTGTGCATCATGCTGCTATCGTGTGGTTGGTCAGTGCTGCTTGTGACGAACCAGGAAGCACGCTAACATCAGGACAGGAGATGGATACAGCGTTACAGGCAGCACGAAACCTACAAACCCTTCACTGCCACGGAGTCAGCTTCAGAACGTTGGCGGTAGTTTTTATTACAGTAGATAATATAAGTCCACAGTTACGCGCCAAACGTTAGTTGTGACCAACCATGCCATGTCTCTGGCTTGTGTAACTTCTGGTCCCTAAAAGCAGCAGTTGGGCTACTAAATGCAATAGTTGGTAGGTCCCTGACGCACTCGTGCCCCTCCCACATTAATGCTCCCTTTGCAGTTGCACGCTATAGAACTTAGACGCTCAGTATACAGAATAAGGGTGTGTTAGTTATACGTACAACTAATTAGTGCTCAACGCCAATTATTGGTAATTATCGCCAATTAAGTGCCAATTAGATAACTGACTATTCTATAACTGGGCGCACAATTGAACACCTAACTTTAGGCACCACTTACAGAATTTAGGGGATTGCGTCGATGCTAGTGTTCTGGAACATGTGATTCAACTAACCCGAAAATTCAATATTCTCATTTTTTTGGTGTTTCATACACTGAGTAACAAATTTAATAAATGCATAAATCATGCATTTCAATGCATTCAAATGCATGTGCCTTCAAAGGCAGACATTTGGGACTTTCAGTGATGTCGTCACCAGGGCAGTTGAGCTAGAGGCACACCTGCACTGGCAAAGAAGTCAAGTGCCACACGGGGGAAGACAAGGATGCTGACTGATGTCTGAAGTTTGCAGGTAGGGTGGAAGATTCTGGGTTCTAGCTGAGAGGATGGTGGTTCTGGATAGGCTGAGCTGGTGGCTGAAAACAGAGAAAGGGACATCAGGGTCTGGCTAGGGATTGGGGGGTGGGGAGTACATAAGTACATAAGTAGTGCCATACTGGGAAAGACCAAAGGTCCATCTAGCCCAGCATCCTGTCACCGACAGTGGCCAATCCAGGTCAAGGGCACCTGGCACGCTCCCTAAACGTAAAAACATTCCAGACAAGTTATACCTAAAAATGCGGAATTTTTCCAAGTCCATTTAATAGCGGTCTATGGACTTGTCCTTTAGGAATCTATCTAACCCCTTTTTAAACTCCGTCAAGCTAACCGCCCGTACCACGTTCTCCGGCAACGAATTCCAGAGTCTAATTACACGTTGGGTGAAGAAAAATTTTCTCCGATTCGTTTTAAATTTACCACACTGTAGCTTCAACTCATGCCCTCTAGTCCTAGTATTTTTGGATAGCGTGAACAGTCGCTTCACATCCACCCGATCCATTCCACTCATTATTTTATACACTTCTATCATATCTCCCCTCAGCCATCTCTTCTCCAAGCTGAAAAGCCCTAGCCTCTCTTCATAGGAAAGTCGTCCCATCCCCACTATCATTTTCGTCGCCCTTCGCTGTACCTTTTCCAATTCTACTATATCTTTTTTGAGATACGGAGACCAGTACTGAACACAATACTCCAGGTGCGGTCGCACCATGGAGCGATACAACGGCATTATAACATCCGCACACCTGGACTCCATACCCTTCCTAATAACACCCAACATTCTATTCGCTTTCCTAGCCGCAGCAGCACACTGAGCAGAAGGTTTCAGCGTATCATCGACGACGACACCCAGATCCCTTTCTTGATCCGTAACTCCTAACGTGGAACCTTGCAAGACGTAGTCCTGTTCTTCAGATCCCAGACACCCCCAAATCCATTCATGGCTCCCAGCGTGGCAATCCTGCCAAAATGTGTGTGTGGGGGGGTTTGGTCTATGATCCCACTACTCTTAATTCAGTTTCATCATATAACCTTAGAAAGAGGATCTAAGCATTTACACAAGAGGAAACAGGCTCATGAGTAACCTAAGAAAATACTCTTTCATGGAAAGGGTGGTGGATGCGTGGAATGGCCTCCCAGTGGAGGTCGTGGAGACAAGAACATAAGAACATCCATTCTGGGTCAGACCAAAGGTCCATCTAGCACAGTGTCCTGTTGAGCGTAGTACCGGAAGATTGGAGGGTGGCCAATTTAATGCCGATTTTTTTAAAAAGGTTCCAGAGGAGATCCGGGAAATTATAGACAGGTGAGTGAGGGCGGTGCCGGGCAAAATGGTACAGACTATTATTAAGAACAAAATTACAGAGCTTATTCAAAAGCAAGGAATTATTAATGAGACAAAGTCAACATGGATTTAGTGAAGGGAAATCTTGCCTCACCAATCTATTACATTTCTCTGAAGGGGTGAACAAACATGTGGATAAAGGTGAGCCGGTTGATATTGTGTATCTGCATTTTCAGAAGGCGTTTGACAAAGCACGTCATGAAAGACTCCAGAGGAAATTGGAGAGTCATGGGATAGGAGGTAGTGTTCTAGTGTGGATTAAAAACTGATTAAAAGATAGAAAACAGAGGGTAGGGTTAAATGGTCAGTATTCTCAATGGAGAAGGGTAGTTAGTGGGGTTCCCCAGGGGTCTGTGCTGGGACCGCTGCTTTTTAACATATTTATAAATGACCTAAAGATGGGAGTAACTAGTGGGGTAATTAAATTTGCTGATGACACAAAGTTATTCAACGTCGTTAAATCACGGGAGGATTGGGAAAAATTACAAGAGGACCTTACGAGATTGGGAGACTGGGCGTCTAAATGGCAGATGACGTTTAATGTGAGCAAGTGCAAAGTGATGCGTGTGCGAAAGAGGAACCCGAATTACAGCTATGTCATGCAAGGTTCCACGTTAGGAGTCACGGACCAAGAAAGAGATCTAGGTGTCGTCGCTGATGATACGTTGAAATCTTCTGCTCAGTGTGCTGCTGCGGCTAAGAAAGCAAATAGAATGTTAGGTATTATTAGGAAAGGAATGGAAAACAAAAATGAGGATGTTATAATGCCTTTGTATTGCTCCATGGTGCGACTGCACCTCGAATATTGTGTTCAATTCTGGTCGCCGCATCTCAAAAAAGATATAGTGGAATTAGAAAAGGTGCAGAGAAGGGCAATGAAAATGATAAAGGGGATGGGATGACTTCCCTATGAGGAAAGGCTAAAGTGGCTATGGCTCTTCAGCTTGGAGAAAAGGCGGCTGAGGGGAGATACGATAGAGGTCTATAAAATAATGAGTGGAGCTGAATGGGTAGATGTGAAGCGTCTGTTTATGATTTCCAAAAATACTAGGACTAAGGGGCAAGCTACAATGTAAATTTAAAACGAATTGGAGAAATTTTTTCTTCACTCAACGTGTAATTGAACTCTGGAATTCGTTGCCAGAGAATGTGGTAAAGGCGGTTAGCTTAGCGGAGTTTAAAAAAAAAGGTTTGGACGGCTTCCTGAAGGAAAAGTCCATAGACTATTATTAAATGGACTCGGGGAAAATCAGTATAAAATGTTTTGTACTTTTTTGGGATCTTGCCAGGTATTTGTGACCTGGATTGGCCACTGTTGGAAACAGGATGCTGGGCTTGATCGACCTTTGGTCTTTCTCAGTATGGCAATACTTATTGTACTTATGAGGGGGCATAGTATGAAGGTGAAACTCAGAAGTAACCTGAGGAATACTTCTTCACGGAAAGGGTGATGAATTCATGGAATGGCCTACTGGTGGAAGTGGTGGAGATGAAAACAGTATCTGAATTCAAGAGAGCTTGGGACAAGTACACAGGATCTCTAAGGGAGTGATAGGGAGAGTAGGTGACATGGATGTGCAGACTGGACAGGCAATATGGTCTTTATCTGCCTACATATTTCTCTGTTTCATTTGTAAGAACTCATCCAGAATGCAGTGTCTATATCAAAAATCATACCAGATGAGAATTAAGGATCTAAATAATGTATACCTGAGAGGAAAGGATAGGGGTGGGGATGGGGGGGAAGTAGGGATGAGATATAAGAGACATTCAAATACGTCAAAGACGGACGCATGGAACAGCCTTCACTGTAAGTGATGGAGACAAAAGATGGTAACAGAATTCCAGAAAGAACAGATCATCCTTCGTTCCAAAGAAGTAAGTTGAAAGCACAGATCAATCAACTGGGGTCTATGGCACTGCAGCAGGAGTGAGACTGGACAGGCTAAATGGACAAGCTAGGGGTAATATTTAGCCCTTGGCAGTCAGCAGTCTTTAAGCTGTCAACAACCGTGGACACATATTCAATGTCCGCCCTCCAGCACTGAATACCCAGGTATATGTGGAAACTTGGAAGTTTATCGGACACCAGCAAACATTCAAACCTGTGCCTAGTTAGCTTGGAAGGTTAAGATAACCTTTTTGCTGTCTTAACTTTACCCGCTTACTCAGCCGGTTAGAAGACTGAATATTGCCACTTACGGGTTAAATAGCGGCTCCTCCCAAGCCCCATCCATGGATCGCTCCTGTATCAACCAGACAGTGAGCGGCTGTTAGTGCTGATATTAAGCAGGATGGATAGACAGTTGCAAGTCCTGCTCAGTTCAATTGCTTTGAATATCGACCGGTTTTTAATTACCTTCAGATTTTACATTTTCCAACAGGGAAAGGGAATGGGACTTGACATACCCCCTTTCTGAGGTTTTTGCAACTACATTCAAAGCGGTTTACATATATTCAGGTACTTATTTTGTACCAGGGGCATTGGAGGATTAAGTGACTTGCCCAGAGTCACAAGGAGCTGCCTGTGCCTGCAGTGGGAATCAAACTCAGTTCCCCAGGATCAAAGTCCACTGCACTAACCACTAGGCTACTCCTCCACTCATTATTCCACCAATAAGAGCCAACCTCATCAGTGATGTCACAATGGCTTGATTGCCCAATACAGTTCCCCAGGATCAAAGTCCACTGCACTAACCACTAGGCTACTCCTCCACTCATTATTCCACCAATAAGAGCCAACCTCATCAGTGATGTCACAATGGCTTGATTGCCCGATACAGTTCCCCAGGATCAAAGTCCACTGCACTAACCACTAGGCTACTCCTCCACTCATTATTCCACCAATAAGAGCCAACCTCATCAGTGATGTCACAATGGCTTGATTGCCCAATACTTGGCTCACTTCTGATATTGTGATGTCATAAGGGAAAGGGGGAAAGGGAAATGGAACTTGATATACAGCCTTTCTGAGGTTTTTGCAACTACATTCAAAGTGGTTTACATATATTCAGGTACTTATTTTGTACCAGGGGCAATGGAGGGTTAAGTGACTTGCCCAAGGAGCTGCAGTGGGAATCAAACTCAGTTCCCCAGGATCAAAGTCCGCTGCACTAACCATTAGGCTACTTGTTCACTCGGCAACACTGAATCACTGTCTACTTACAGAAATATAAGGCCCTGATATTCAAAATGATAAGTGGGCAGGAGAGGCTCCTGTCTGCTTAAATTGCAACTGAGTTAGCATTTACCCGGGAAGTGTAAATACTGAATATCCCCCTCTGGCCACTGAAGCGCTCCCTGGTTGGTGCAGGGGCTGACAGGAGGCGGAGTCTTGGTGGGCAAGCTGGATTGAATAAACAGAAGCCTGAATATTGCCTGGTTAGCTATGCAGCTACGGTATTCTGTATCAGCCATATCCTCATAACTTCCCGGTGCCCCCACAGAGCTGGATATTCATAGCCGGAGCACAGATGTGGCTCTGCAATGAATATCCAGGTCTACTTTAGCCGACAGTGGTCAGCATTTAAAAAACAGCAACTTCGGTAACTATTATGTCCAAAACATTTTGCAATTGCTTAATTTTAGAAAAAAATCCAAACTATTTAATGTCTAGAATATTTCTTTTACTCTTTCAACTAATAACCCTTCTCTCCAGAGAGGATACCCTCAGCAGGCTGACGGATGGAGTGGCACTTAGTGACAGTAGCAGTAGCCAGAGTACAGCACTTTACGGGTGACCCTGGTCCAGTCTGCCCTGATGAGGAACTCGGATCCAACTACGCTCCAGTGCCATAATCTAAGCCAACAGACCAACTCAGCCTAGCTCAAAGGAAACTATATTTTAATATTTAGGTAAAAAATGTTACCCGGGGGGGGGGGGGAGGGCAAGAGTTACCCCCCCCCCCCCCAGATCAAAATAAACTTTGAAAGTTTGCTATATTTTGACTTAGGTATTTTCAATTGGTGTGTTCCAGTTTGTACATGAGGGAGAAAGAATCAACAGAATTTTGAAGTAAAAGGGTGAAGATTCCACCTCTCTGTGCCAGTAGCGGCCCTGTGATACTGGAATCTGCAGAGTTAGGATATAAGATTAAAAACAGCCAGGTGGAGACAAAGAATAACAGTATTCAGACAAAAGACTTAATACAAACAAAGAGGCAGGATCAGAGGGAGAGGGGATAAGAAAAGACTGGGACTGGTGCTCCCTGGTGGGGAAAAGCACAGCTGGTACATAAAGCGGTCCCTTATGTGATTCAGTATAATTCTAAGTGTTCCCAGATATATGCTTTGGTTTTTTTTCCTGGCAGTGTCTATCATTGTTTCTCCTCTTTCCCACAAAAGCTCCAATTTGTTGCTTCTGGACTTGACTCCACCTCTGCCTTTTTTTATTCATCACTACCCCATTCCTGCTGTCAGCCAGGCACCTCAGTGCCCCCCCACCCCCTTCCTCCGGCTGAATTAGAAAGATGGACGAACTCCTCTTTCGAAACTCATCTGATGCCATTCTGGAATGTCCCATCAGATCACATTAATAAGCGGCAGTCCACGGGCTCTCCTTTCAAGAGCTTCCTCTGCAGTCCTTCCACCCTCATGGGTTGGCTCATAGGGGGGATCAGAGTGAAAATCAAGCCCTAGTCTTCCACGTGGCCATGCTTGAGTTTAGCTAGCAGGCTAGCTCCTTAGACTGTTCTAAGACGTAAGACATATTACAGAAGCAGTTGGCGTTGCACGCTTCCTTTTTCACTAGTGCACAGAAATCAGGTTTTGCAAGAATCTTTAAAAAAAAACAACACAGATTTTCAGAAACTTGAACACTGATAAAGAAAAAAAAAAAGGCTGAGTGCGCCCCCTGCTGCTACATCCAGGGACCTACTGTTAGCTACAATCAAAACCCTCCACCTCAATTTATAGAATTCTTTTTTTTTTTTTTTTTTTTAAAGCAAAACTCTGGTGAGGAGTGGGGGATACTTTGCTCTACTATCATTTATGTGCTTTCACCTATAGAGAAAACATACAAGTTTTTGAAAAACTTAACAAAAGTACAGACAGATGACAAGGCACACAAGACTAATATCAAACCATTTATAAGTGCTGACAGCCCATATCCTTCATAAGTTATGTTCATATTATTGTATTAAGGACTATTATGGTTAACAATGAGCATCAGAATATGAGGGCAGCTAAGGACCATTAACCACATCTAATCTGTACATCCCATTATAATGCCATAGACCCTTCTTCGTCTCTGGCTTCGTACAGAAAATCCCTCTGTGTTCACCCCATGATTTCTTGACTTCTGTTATGGTTTTTACCCCTCCCATCTGCCTAGGAGGGGGCCATTCCATGCATCCACAACCCTTTCCATGAAGGGTGCAAGGAGGAGGGTCGCACGGTCTGAACCAGGGCTGACACCAATGGACATCAGCTTTGCCCTGGAGAACCATTTTCCTCTGGCTGGGAATCATTCCCTCAGTCTGCGTTACCTATGGATTGTAGTACGCACCCTTTCACTCCACTGTTGCCAAAATATCCTCGACTGTGGCCAGCATTTTGGATCACCCACTGATGGCTCACATGCTGGAGGCAACATTAACTTTTATATATATATTTTTTTAAAAGATCAGCTTCAGTGTTAAATAAGCCGAGACAGTCAGTAGATTCTTAATGATGCAGAGCAAGTAGATTTCCAGAGTTTACTTTCTGAAGTTGTAAACTCTGCCCCCGCACATGCCCGCTGGGAAAGTATGAACCATTTTGTCATCATCTTTAAATACATCTTCCACAGTAAAGACTGAAGCAGTTCATTTAGGGGCCCCTTTTACTAAGCTGCACTGTAATTTTCGTAAAACATATCAAGGAAGTCCCATATCAATAGCATTGCAATAATCTCTCATAGTACCTCACTTCTGACCTATCAACCCCATTATTCAAGTAACAAAACCCTCATATATGACTCTACTAGAGTATTTTAATCCTCACATTATGAACTCTCTGCTACTCAAGTTCCCACTGGCTCTGTCAGTTTATTTTATTTTGTTACATTTGAACCCTGCGCTTTCCCACTCATGGCAGGCTCAATGCGGCTTACATGGGGCAATGGAGGGTTAAGTGACTTGCCCAGAGTCACAAGGAGCTGCCTGTGCCTGAAGTGGGAATCAAACTCAGTTCCTCAGGACCAAAGTCCACCACCCTAACCACTAGGCCACTCCTCCACTGTCACTAGGCCACTCCTCCACTGTTGCTACTATTTGAGATTCTACATGGAATGTTGCTGTTCCACTAGCAACATCCCATGTAGAAGTCGGCCCTTGCAGATCACCAATGTGGCCGCGCAGGCTTCTGCTTCTGTGAGTCTGACGTCCTGCACGTAGACTCACAGAAACAGAAGCCTGCACAGCCTTCTACATGGAATGTTGCTAGTGGAATAGCAACATTCCATGTAGAATCTCCAATAGTAGCAACATTCCATGTAGAATCTCCAAAAGTACCTATTTTATTTTGTTACATTTGACCCCTGCGCTTTCCCACTCATGGCAGGCTCAATGTGGCTTACATATTATATACAGGTACTTATTTGTACCTGGGACAATGGAGGGTTAAGTGACTTGCTCAGAGTCACAAGGAGCTGCCTGTGCCTGAAGTGGGAATCGAACTCAGTTTCTCAGGACCAAAGTCCACCACCCTAACCGCTAGGCCACTCCTCCACTATCTCTGACTCTCGCCAAGCTGCAACCCCTGCTTACTCTCGAGTCTCACAGATCTACTAATGCAGCAGCTCAAACCTAACCGGGGGCATCTCCAGTTATTTCAGATCTGAGACACACACGGAATTCTACCAATATTAACAAATTAATTGGTAATCTTACGTACAATAACTACAGCAACATCTACTGTCCGAGCACGTGTCTACCAATAAATCTCTTTCCAGACCAGAGCTATTCCGTTGCTGTTCCGGCACTGGATTTCTTCTAACTCACTGCACAAAACAACGAAGACAAAGTACTGCAAGAGCAAACTGAGGAATACAGCTTCTCAATAATTTAGAGAACAAATTGTGTGATCTCAGTCGCCGCAGATAGGTTAAAAAGTGGTGCTCACCTGAACAGCTCTCGAACCTCCCTCACGGTAGCCTGGAAAGGAATATTTCGGACCAAGATCTTTGAACTCTTTTGCTTTTTATTGGTTTGTTTTTTACGGCTGGAGTTCACGGCTGGTCTGGAAAGAAAAGTGAAGCGATCAGAAAAGCGTATGGAAGGAAAAAAAAACAACAACAACAATTCAGCAAAAAGTAGGGCTGCAAGTTACTCGCAGTTAACACTGTGATTAGTTTATTTATTAGTTGTGAATATAAAAAAATTGATGGTGGCTAATAAAATTAAACCACTCCCCTCCCTCGCTGGCTCCCCGGCATCTTTCAAGTTACTTAGAGAGGAGGAGTGACAGTACAGCAACGCCTCTATGCTGCCAGCTCCTGAGGCTCCCTCCGACCTGTCTCACCACTGAGGAAAGAGGGAATTGCATCAGTGGCAGGTGAAATGGGTCAGAGGGAGCCTCCAGAGCAGGCAGCAGTGTATAGAAATTGCTGTGCTGCCCCTGCTGTTTAAGCAACTTGGAAAGTACCGTATTTTTCGGACTATAAGACGCACTTTTTTCCTCCCAAATTTGGGAGGAAAATGTTGGTGCGCCTTATAGTCCGAATGTAGCCCCCCCCCCCCCCCCCTCCCCGTTACAGGCATCTCCCTCCGTTACAGGCTCCCTCCCTCCCTCTGTTACAGGCACCCTTTCTCCCTCCATTGGAATTTTAAAACTCCTCGCCTCGTCGGTGTGACTCGCGGTAGCAGCAGTGCTTCAGAGTGCAGATCGCTCTTCACTCAGCCTTCTCTCTCTCAGCTCTCTGGTCCCGCTTGTCGTGCACGCTGAAGCGCTGCTGCTACCGCGAGTCACACCACCGAGGTGAGGAGTTTTAAAATTCCAACGGAGGGAGAGAGGGGTGCCTGTAACGGAGGAAGGGAGTGCCTGTAACGGAGGGAGAGAGGGGTGCCTGTAACGGAGGAAGGGAGCCTGTAACGGAGGGAGGGAGGGAGCCTGTAACGGAGGGAGGGAGCCTGTAACGGAGGGAGGGAGGGAGTGCCTGTAACGGAGGAAGGGAGTGCCTGTAACGGAGGGAGGGAGGGAGTGCCTGTAACGGAGGGAGGGAGCCTGTAACGGAGGGAGGGAGGGAGTGCCTGTAACGGAGGGAGGGAGTGCCTGTAACGGAGGGAGGGAGCCTGTAACGGAGGGAGGGAGTGCCTGTAACGGAGGGAGGGAGCCTGTAACGGAGGGAGGGAGGGAGTGCCTGTAAAGGAGGGAGGGAGGGAGTGCCTGTAACGGAAGGAGGGAGTGCCTGTAACGGAGGGAGGGAGGGAGTGCCTGTAACGGAGGGAGGGAGTGCCTGTAATGGAGGGAGGGAGCCTGTAACGGAGGAAGGGAGTGCCTGTAACGGAGGGAGGGAGGGAGTGCCTGTAACGGAGGGAGGGAGGGAGTGCCTGTAACAAAGGGAGGGAGTGCCTGTAACGGAGGGAGGGAGGGAGGGAGTGCCTGTAACGGAGGGAGGGAGCCTGTAACGGAGGGAGGGAGGGAGTGCCTATAACGGAGGGAGGGAGCCTGTAACGGAGGGAGGGAGGGAGTGCCTGTAACAGAGGGAGGGAGCCTGTAACGGAGGGAGGGAGGGAGTGCCTGTAACGGAGGGAGAGAGGGGTGCCTGTAACGGAGGAAGGGAGCCTGTAACGGAGGGAGGGAGGGAGCCTGTAACGGAGGGAGGGAGCCTGTAACGGAGGGAGGGAGGGAGTGCCTGTAACGGAGGAAGGGAGTGCCTGTAACGGAGGGAGGGAGGGAGTGCCTGTAACGGAGGGAGGGAGCCTGTAACGGAGGGAGGGAGGGAGTGCCTGTAACGGAGGGAGGGAGTGCCTGTAACGGAGGGAGGGAGCCTGTAACGGAGGGAGGGAGTGCCTGTAACGGAGGGAGGGAGCCTGTAACGGAGGGAGGGAGGGAGTGCCTGTAAAGGAGGGAGGGAGGGAGTGCCTGTAACGGAAGGAGGGAGTGCCTGTAACGGAGGGAGGGAGGGAGTGCCTGTAACGGAGGGAGGGAGTGCCTGTAATGGAGGGAGGGAGCCTGTAACGGAGGAAGGGAGTGCCTGTAACGGAGGGAGGGAGGGAGTGCCTGTAACGGAGGGAGGGAGGGAGTGCCTGTAACAAAGGGAGGGAGTGCCTGTAACGGAGGGAGGGAGGGAGGGAGTGCCTGTAACGGAGGGAGGGAGCCTGTAACGGAGGGAGGGAGGGAGTGCCTATAACGGAGGGAGGGAGCCTGTAACGGAGGGAGGGAGGGAGTGCCTGTAACAGAGGGAGGGAGCCTGTAACGGAGGGAGGGAGGGAGTGCCTGTAAAGGAGAGAGGGTGCCTGGGACAGGGAGGGGGGGCCTATTTTTCGGACTATAAGATGCACTTCTTTTTCCTCCAAATTTGGGAAGAAAACCTAGGTGCGTCTTATGGTCCGGTGCGTCTTATAGTCCGTAATGGGGTGGGGGGGGGGGGGGAAGAGAGGGAGCGATGTTGGACCTGGGGGCAGAGACAGGGAGAGATGAACACAGCATAAGGTGATGGCAGGTTGAACCCAGGGGGGGGGTGAAAGGAAAGAAGAGAGAAGGAAAGATGTTAGATTGGGAGGGCAGAAGGGAGGGGACAGAGCATAGATATTGGATCCAAGGGCCAAAGGGTAGAGGGAGCAATGTTGGGCATGGAAGGCGGAGGGAAAAGAGGAGGCAATATTGGGCATGGAGGGCGGAGGGAAAAGAGGGAGAAAATTGGACCTGGAGAGTGAAGGGAAAAGAGGGAGTGATGTTGGATCGGGTGGGGGGGGGGGGGGGGGGGGGGGTGGAGGAGACAGTGAAGGCAAGAGAGAAGACATTACACAAATAGACAGGAGACCCTGGAAAGAGTTTAGAAAAGATGAACAGAGGGAAGTAGAAAGCAGAGTATGTGACCAACACAGGTTGTTTTTTGTTTTTTTAAATAGCTAAACAAAGGCAGATAAAAGTTTTACTCTCAATTTTGTACTGGAAAGTAAAATTTTACAATGTATATCTTTGCTTCTGATATTGTTTTTTTAATAGTTTGATTAAAAATTGTTAATCACATGATTAATCACTATTTAAAATTTGACTAAAAATGAAGCCCTAAGGAAAACACAAACTTACTGAGCTGTTAAAAAATCAATGATGCAAAAATACTGACCAGGAAGGAAAAGAATTCTATTGCCCAAAGTTAAGTGCAAAGTGTATCATTGCCTCGGAGGTCATTGTTTTCCCAAAGGTTAATATGACAGTCTAGATTTTCAGGAGAAAGTCATTCTCTTGAGTACGGTATGGTATTAACTGACTGTTCGAGAGCTAACTTTAATGAACTGTCCTAGCAAGCTGAATTATGTGATCATATCCAAAATTAACTAAAACAGTTTGTTCTGGTGATGGCAATGCTCCCATGCACAGCGCTATGTGCAGTTTGCTACTTCAATGTGCTGGATGAGCAGAAGGGCAGCTGTGGACATGAACTTATACGTTTGATGGCCGCCATGAAATATACAAGTCCTCTGTGCATGGTTTTTCAGTGGCACTATCCAGATAGTGCTGGCGAAAATCCCTCTAACCAATGCAGAACTATCCAGTTAAGGGCAATTCCATACCCTAGGTGCCGAATCAACATCTGCAATATACACATAAATGGCTAGAATACTAGCATTACGTCCCCATGTGCACACATACCTGAATATGGGCTGGCAGGGCAGCTAAGCGCTATTCAGGACTGAGATAGTCCGCCTCCAGATTGTTGGCGCCCGCAACATGCGCCACTGAGAGTAACCGGACATTCTGCTCCGCCCAGGCCATGAGCAATGCCACCTCCTGTGCCAAAAGAGCTCTTGGTACCCCCCTGGTGATTGACATATGTGACCGCTGCCATGTTGTTGGAGAGGACGCAAACATCCCAAAAGCACAACTGCTGAAAAGCTGTAAGAGCGAGATGGATCACCCGAGTCTCCAAGCTGGTTGATGGACCAACGTCCCTGAGCCACCTGCCCCTGACAATGGGCGCCCCCCCCACCCAGTCAGGCTGGCATCTGTTGTTAGTAGAACCCAGGCTGGAGGGTCCAGGGGCATGCTTAGACTTGAGATGATGCTGGTCCAGCCACCACTGAAGACTGAGACGCACTTGCCACCGAAGCCAAACCCTACAAGAGAGAGGCTCCACTTGAGAAGACCAGTGTGCCAAGAAGACAGACTGGAGAGGCAACATATGCGCCCTCGCCAACGGCACCACCTCGATGATCACCACCATCATGGATCCAAGAACCCACAAAATCTCCCACATGGACGGAGTCCTGGCCGCAAGCAGCCAACAAATCTGGAACTGAACCTTCAGGATCTGCTCGCCAAAAGATGTGCCATGCCATCCTGGGTGTCGAGTGCACCCCCAGATACTCCAAGGACTATGTGGGGAAAGAGAGCTCTTGGGCACACTGACCACCCGACCTGGAGCAGATGGACAACGCAATCTGTGGCTCTCTGGCTCTCCTCCACAGACTTCACCCGGACTAACCAGTTGTCCAGGTACGGATGCACCAGGACACGATCCTGATGTAACTGAGCTGCCACTACTACCATTACCTTGCAAAAGGTCTGCGGCGCTGTAGGCAAGCAGAAGGGCATTGCCTGAATCTGGAAGTGCTCCCCTAAGACTGCAAAATGGGGAAACCTCTGGTGATCCCAGTGAATGGGAATATGAAGGTATGCCTCTGACAGATCCAAGGACGTGAGAAACTCCATTGGTTGTACCACCACAATAACTGGACTGGAGGATCTCCATGTGAAAAGGTGACACCCACAAGGCCCGATTCACCCGCTTGAGATCTAGAATCAGATGCCAGGAGCCCTCCTTTTTTGGGCACGATAAAGTAAATGAATACCTACTAGAACCCTTCTTGGCCGGAGCCAAAAATCGTTCCAAGGTCTGATAGACGGCTTGCACCTTGAGAGGGGACTTGCAAGGAGACACAAGAAAAGTGTCTGGAAGAGGATGACAAAATTCCAGGGCATAACCGCCCTTGATATCATCTAGGACCCACTGGTCCAAAGTTACGCAGACTCACCTCCCACTTACAGAACACTAAGTTATGTGTGCATGTATGCCAGCATTATGGCTGCTGTAAGTGCAGGTGCCTAAATATTAGGCATGCTGTTACTGGGAGCTTTAATGAAGACACCCATTTCTAGAACTGCTCCCTAATGCTGGGTGGAGGTGGGCTGGAGCGAGGGTAGATCAACTAGGTATATGGACAGTGGTGACATTCAGCTGCTGCTTGAAGAGAAATTAGGCCTTACCTGTTAAATTTCTTTCCTTTAGGCACTCCAGACCAGTTATCTGTATCTTGTCTGGTCTGGAGTACCACTATGGAATAGGTTTAATTTAGTTCTGCAAAAAAGCAGTCCAAAATTAAACTCTTTAGTTATATACGTAGCAAATGTATGTTGCTGACATACTTAGCCAGTGATGGTGACCACATCAAACATATAAACGGCAAGTGACCGACTCACCTGCAAATGCGCAGTAGAGTCGGAACGCTGAGAGTGTAGAAGTCCAAGCCCTGCCTCCACCAGCAGTACAGCCCAATAGAGAGGAGGGCTTGGACATGGGCGTGGAAATCGGAGGAGGAGGGAGCAGGGAGGGAAGGAGGGGGCAGAACTGAGGGAAACAGACGCTGGGGGGAGGGCAGGGGAGAGAGCAGGGTTGGTGAAGGGGGGGGGGGGGCCATAGGAAAACAAAAAACTAGCCCGTTGTTACGGGCTTAACGGCTAGTTATACACATATTCATTACTGCTGCCGATCTGTATATTGCTGAATATGCATATTCTTTAAACTCCTCAGCTGGTATTTAAAAGAATGCAATCACAGCTGGCTTTCAATGTGGACCTGATAAGAATGCGATGCAGTATCACTCTTTCTCCCCCTACTGATGCTCCTACCCAAACTAAAGGCGGCTTCAGCTGTATTTTTGAAGTGCTATATTTATAGAAGATACTGAAACTCTCTTATGCTCAAACTACTTGTAAAATAATCTCTCTTCCTGGGTTAGTTTTCAGCTAAGAAGGTCATACCTTTCCCAAGCTGCTTCACTGTTCCGTGTTCAGCATCTATTTGGAAAAGCCAGAGCTGCTCTGTTGTTTTCTTGGGATTTGTCATTTTAGTCAAGTGATCAGATAAGTAAGAAAAAAAGTAAAACAGTTAAGAGTAGAGCGAGCAACTCACCTGGCAGCCCTTTCCGACAGTTTCAGTTCCAGCTGGTGCTCGTCCACCATGCAGTGCTGAAAAGCACAAAGTCAATTACACAGACAAATCACATTACGTAAATATTTTTAAAAACTCTTACCAACACTAACATTGCTAGAAAAAAAATCTTCCTGGTACAAAATTAATACAATAAATACAAAATGTAAGGATTTTATGGCAGCACGTTTCTCCCATTTTAGCCAAATTACACTGGCTTCCTGTTAAAGAGTTCATTTTCAAGCTCTAACCCTCCCTTTTAAAGTGTTATATGATTTGGGCCCATGATATTTGTTGGACAAAGTTTAAGTTGCTACTCCCGAGGAAAGAGTTTACCTTCAGTCAGTGAGAGCTTATTGATTCAGAATGCATGTTTTTTTTTTTTTTTTGGGGGGGGGGGGGGGGGGGGGGGGGGGGGAGTCATTTCTCCAACGGGGTTAGTTTTGCACATGCTGTGACAAGAATGAACTCCCACTCCTAAGCCAGGACATGTGGGGGATTATCTCAGTCTCTCAAATTTACTGCTCACGCTCGCCACCACAGAAACTGCCATACTTTGACAATTCTGGTGCACGTGGATCTGATGATGCTGTTAAATAGGCCTGGAGGCCTATGATGGTAGCTCTAAACGTATAATCTATTTCCATGAAGCCCACTCCTCCCCCAGCTCTAGGAATGCACAGCCTCAGCGTACACCGATTCTTACAGACTAGCTCATGAACGTGGAGGAGTTTTCTGGTTCACCCATCCAATCCTTCAAGATATCTAAGAGGACAGGAATTCAAACATGCATGGTATAAACACAAAGGAATCCGGTTTAGAAGGAATGGTTCCATGGAATCTTAGCGGAGATTGGGTGGAGACGCCGGTAATTGGGAAAAGAAAACGGGAGCTGGGCAGACTTCTAAGATCTACGCCCTGATCGTGACTGAACAGATAAGGATGGGCTGGAGCAGTGCCGTAGCGCGGGTGCCTGACACCCGGGGAAGGTCGCCGCTGTGCACCCCCCCAGGTGCAGGGCACGGCGCCCCCCCCCCCTCCGCAGCGCACCCCCCCCCCCCCGAAACGCACCCTACCTTTCAGCGGGGGGCAGGTGGGAGGACCGATCCGCCCCCAGTGCACGTCACTGGGAGCTGCGTCGGCTCTGCTGCTTCCCTGCTTTCTCTGCCCCGGAACAGGAAGTAACTTGTTCCGGGGCAGAAAGAGCAGGGAACCAGCGAGCCGACACCCCCCTCCCCCCAGCGCGTGCACCTGGGGCGGACCGCCCCACTGCCCCCCCCCCCCCCCTTCCTACGCCACTGGACTGGAGTGTAAATTTTAAGGGGCTTCGACGTTAGCTTTAGAACTTTTAGTATAAAAACAGTGCTGGGCAGACTTCTACGGTCTATGCCCTGAGAAAGGCAAGGACAAATCAAACTCGGGTATACATATAAAGTATCACATACCATGTAAAATGAGTTTATCTTGTTGGGCAGACTGGATGGACCGGTCTTTATCTGCCGTCATTTACTACGTTACTAAATTCCAAAGCTGTACAAAAGTACAGGAATTGCAAAGCTGGTTGATGGGCCTGCATCTTACTGAAAACAGTATCAATTTTAGTCTCCTGTAATACGCTTTAGATAGGTACTTTATGCTGGATTGTTGCTCCTTCCTTGACTCCTAGATATTTATACACCCTTTCCCGTTCAATTGATGGCACAAACATCAAATCAGAAAAAAGGTCTTAAATTTCATTCCTAGGAAAATTGCCTTAGCACATTTATTCAGGCCAAAAATCATCCTGTCACATGAAAAGCTTTTTACTAAACGGAGTTGTTCTGCCAAATGTTGAACTTCAAGCCATCTACAAACAGCAGGTGTGATGTAACCTCTGGATCTTTGCCAGGTCTAAGATTAACGCTAAATCCATAACCTGAAGAGTTAAGAAGTGTACTCAAAGGATTAAGTGCTGTACAAAAAAAATCAAAAAAAGGTGGTGACAAAAGTCTCCCTGAAATATTCCTCGCTGGATTTGGATATTAGAAATGACATGAATGTCCATTTTCATACTGGTTTTCTGTGTGGGCTAATACACTTTCCACTGGGGCACCTGTGTTGTGAAACAAATTACCGTTAGCACTGTGCCAAGGTTTTAGGATTGGGGGGGAAGGGGAGGGGTAGAAACTGGAATTGGGAGTTTAGGAAAAACCTCAAGATCCACCTGTT
Source organism: Microcaecilia unicolor (assembly GCF_901765095.1). Lineage (NCBI taxonomy): Eukaryota > Metazoa > Chordata > Amphibia > Gymnophiona > Siphonopidae > Microcaecilia > Microcaecilia unicolor. The sequence continues at coordinate 10,337,886 of NC_044041.1, read as the reverse complement.
TAGCGGAGAAAATAGGAATACAGATGGTGGTAAAGGAAACTTGGGTTATTGCTGTTGAACTGTTTTAATGTACGTGGAGGGGCATAATTGAATGAAAACGTCTATCTCCATGGGCGTTTATCTCCGAGAACGGGTCCGTGAAGGGGCGGACCGAACTGTATTTTCACAAAAAATAGACGTCCATGTTTTATTCGACAATTTTTGAGCTGGGCGTTTTTGCTTTTCAGCGATAATGGAAAATGAAAGCGCCCAGCTCAAAAACGAATAAATCCAAGGCATTTGTTCGTGGGAGGGGCCAGGAGTCGTAGTGCACTGGTCCCCCTCACATGCCAGGACACCAACCGGGCACCCTAGGGGGCACTTTTACAAAAACAAAAAAAAAAAGGTAAAAGAGCTCCCAGGTGCATAGCACCCTTCCCTTGTGTGTTGAGCCCCCCAAATCCCCCTCAAAACCCACTGCCCACAAGTCTACACCATTACTATAGCCCTAAGGGGTGAAGGGGGGCACCTACATGTGGGTACAGTGGGTTTGGGGGGGTTGGACGACTAAGCATTAAGCAGCACAATTGTAACAGGTAGGGGGGGGGATGGGCCTGGGTCCACCTGCCTGAAGTCCACTGCACCCCATAACAACTGCTCCAGGGACCTGCATACTGCTGCCAGGGAGGAGGGTATGACATTTGAGGGTGAAAATAAAAAGTTGTGAAACATAATTTTTTGTGGTGGGAGGGGGTTAGTGACCACTGGGGGAGTCAGGGGAGGTCATCCCCGATTCCCTCTGGTGGTAATCTGGTCATTTAGGGCACTTTTGGGGGCCTTATTTGTGAAAAAACAGGGTCCAGGAAAAGTGCCCTAAATTCTAGCTACAAACGCATACTTTTTTTCCATTATCGGCGAAAGGCGCCCATCTCTCCTCGGCCGATAACCACGCCCCAGTTCCACCTTCACCACGCCTCTGACACGCCCCCGTCAACTTTGTACGCTTCCGCGATGGAGTGCAGTTGAAAACGTCCAAAATCGGCTTTCCATTATACCGATTTATTCGTTTTTGTGAGATAAACGTCTATCTCCCGATTTGGGTCGAAATCTAGGCGTTTTTCTCTTTCAATTATAATAAGGTGGATAGCATGTTTTATTGGGGTGAGGTGGGATGGGTAATTGTATGTCTTTTTTTTTTTGTTTGTTTAAACGTATTGATGTCAGTTTGTAACCCAGTCTGGGACTTCTGTTTGGATGGAAAACAAACTAAATAACTACAATTTCCAGTGACCTAGGCATCTGATGAAGGAGTTAGGCGTGCAGACTTTTACATCTGAAAGACACCCTGAACAGAACTGGTCAAATAGCCGCTTTCCAGTGGTATGTTAAGGTGGGGGTAGAAACGTTTTTATATATAATGAATTTTCAATGACAAGTGTATCATTTAACCTCTGCCAGCAACACAGAAACCTGTGCACCTTTAGCCAATTTTCAAAGAGCAATTACCAGGATCGCTAATTCCTTTCCTGCCTTCCCTAAAAGAAATGACAGGGAAGGGGCGGGGAGGAGGAGAAGGGGGGCCGGCTACAGTGAGATCCTGAAGTGACTGTCTTCCGTGTTCACTCTTCTGAGCCGTGTAGGTGGTCAGGGGGATAGGGGAAGGTGGTTGGCTCTGTCAATGATAAACCATTATAGAAAGGGGCTGATCAACTCTCATACAGGAAATCAATGAAAGTCAAACTAGGCGTTCCCTAATTGGGATTTTTATAAAGGTGACCATCTATGCCTAGCCCCCTGCAGTGCTAAGAAGAAATGAAATGAGAAGCAATTAGCAAAGGCGCACAACTCTTATGTTTCGTAAGATATTCAGCCAAAACTAACTAGATGGTTTTTGGACCGAATATCTGTCTCTCTGAATAACTGGGACTGAACAATTAAATGTAGGTTATTAGCAGTGAAATCAGTAGCAACCAGCTAAATGAAAATCCCACCCTGAAAATGCTTCTGGCTCCATACTACCGACTGGCTCAAGAGTGCGCAAATTTAGTCAGTTGGTGGGCAGCGGGGATTTTTTTTTTTAATCTAAGTACATTTATCTAATTAACCCTCAAAGGTAGCCACCCCCTTACTGGCACATCTGCAAGTGGTCTTATTTTCAAGCATCTCTGCAATAAGGTGACAAGGTCAAAGCACTTGATATATATCACTTGATATTTATCTATTTATATCTGTATATCTTTGTTTAAGAGACACCCCTGCAATTCCCCTGCAGAACAGTCATCCAAAGCTCAGCTCATACATGTTGAACAAGATTAATTCATACTGGCAGTGTTGTCACGGTTTTAGAGGCCGACCAAAACCGAATCCGACGCCAAAATCCTTGGCTCAGTTTTAGCCAGAACTGCAACTAAAACAGTGGCCCTGCCCCTCGCTGCTGCTGCCCCCACTGCAGACCAGCCTCCCCCCCACCCCAACCAGACAGAAAACACATCCCCCTCCTGGGCCTCCCACCACTCCATTCTCCTTTCCCGGCCTACCTTGTAAAGGCCCTGATTGTCTAGTGAGGTCTTTGGGGCAGGAACATCCCTAATTGCTCCTGTCCCCCATCCACAGTGCAGAACCACTTGGTGGGTGAAACTGTTGTGGGAAGTCGCGGCCGCCATTTTGGAATTAGGGACAGCCCGAGCAGGAGCTGCTCAGGCTATTTCCAATTCCAAAATGGGTGGGAAGTCAAGGCCGCCATTTTTTCAGCACAGAGAAAAAGGCAGGAGCAATTTAGGATGCTTATGCCCCCAAAGACACCACTACAACACCAGGACCTTTACAAGGCAGACACAAGGAGGTCCTACCTGGGGGGGAGGGGAGGAGGAGTGCTGGGTGGCACGGAGAGAGGAGGCTGGTTTGTTGCGGCAGGGGGCGGGGCTACAGTTTCTGCCAAAAATGCACAGGCATTTTCAACAGAAACCCAAACGCACGTTTCAGGTCAAGTTCGCTGCCAAATCCAAAATCAAAATACGGTCAGCCTGTACACTGCTTGACTGATTCAAAGCTCAGGTACACTAATCTTTTCTTTCCCAATGATAACATTACAACACGGTGCCATAGAGGTCAAGGCACATGTGCTGTGCCTATTTTTTTTTAAGGTAATATAATGTACCTATGTGTCTTTATAAAGTTACTCCATGGGAAAATAATTGCAGGTATTTTATATCTATAATATATATAGATAAATAAATAAATAAATAGATAAAGGTTGGTTTTTTTTTTAAAACATTTTGCATCTCAGGCCCCAGAATAGTTCTGCACTGGTCCTGTGCACTCTCATACATGTAAGAATCCTTGGGCAATTTTTAGAAGCCCTCTCAGAACTACCTAAATTTTAGAAAATTATTGAAGTCCGTCCTGTTCAAGAAGGCTTATTCTCCAGGTTCAACATAATCTGATTAACTCCTGGTTTCAACAAGATTCATGGACACTAATCTCTATATATAAAAGGCAACCCCAACGTTCTAATGAAGCCTCCAGCCGGAAGTTTGAGGCGGCCGAGATATCCGGTATGCCCATGAGTGTCTGCCCCGCCCTCGCGTCACAACGTGATAACGTCGAGGGCGGAGCAATGACACTCGAGGGGCGAAACGGACAAGGCACAGGCTCGGAGGCGGAGCAACAACCCCCCCCCCCCCCCCAGGAACAACGTGGGACGCAGGTACGGAGGCAGGCAGGCACACAGCCTCGACGTCGGCGGCCACCCCCCCCCCCCCCGGGCCATCGCTCACTCGCACCCCGAGGTCGATGGAGGCAGCGCTTTAAAGTAATGCCAGCTCACAGGAAGAGAAGCACAGTACAACACCCTCGCGTTCACCTTTTCCCTTCACTCTCTCTGCGTTCTCCCCTCATTTCCTGTTTCGCAGAGAGAGAGGGGGAAAGCTGAACGCGAGGCTGCTGTACTGTGCTTATCTTCCTCTCAGCTGGCATTACTTTAAAGCGCTGCCTCCGTCGACCTTGAGGGGGGGGGCAGTGAGCTACAGCCCTGGGGGGGGGGGGGGGGAAGCGAGTGCCCCGCAACCCTGTGTTTCTGTGTCTGGCTGGGTGTGTGTGTGGGGGGGGGGGGGTTGCACTTGCCGGGCTTCTGCAAACATTGAGGGACTGCGGTGAGTGGTTACCTCGGGGTGCGGGGGGGGGGGATGCTGTTCTTGGAGGGAGGGGCCCTGGAAATCAGAGGATACAGAGGGAGAGGGAGGGAGGGGCCCTGGAAATCAAAGGCCACAGAGGGAGACGGAGAAAGAGGAAGGGAGGGAGGGGATGCCTACAACTCACAGGGGACAGGGAGGAGGGCCTACAACTCAGAGGCCAGAGAGACAGGGAGGGGGGCACTCTATATGGCTGAAAGGAAACATACAGACACATATAGAGAGGATGGGAGACCAGGGGGAGAGAACAGATTGCTCCATGTGGACAGGAGGGGACGCCAGGGGACAGGACACACTGCACTCACTCTGACAGACACATGCTCTGTCTCAATCACACACTCACTCATACTCACTCACATGCTCTCTCTCTCACACATACTCTCTCCTAATAGTTTCCTTAAAAACAAAATTACCATTACAGAACCTTGCTAGCGCCCGTTTCATTGCGTTCAGAAATGGGCCTTTTTTCCTAGTTATCTTATATTATCTTTTACATATTGTTGTTTAAATGATGCCTATATGTTTACTATTGTTAATATATGGCCTGGCTTTAAGGCTACCACTGGAATAGTGATGGCCAAAGCTATGCAGCCTAAAACAACTGAAAAAGTACTGACTAGGCCAAACAACAAGTAAATGATGTAATATTTGAGAATCTGCAAAAAGTAGGTTTGAACAATGAGTCCTGCCACAAATTGGTACAATTTTTAATTCAAATATAGCACCTGTAATGAAAGATCAGATGAATAAAATGGAGCTTATTAGTTTTGGTATACAATGATACAGAGGTAATACAGAGTTCATGAAATGGTATGAAAGGTATGAAAAGTATGAAAAGTATTGCAGCCGGAAGATGTGAAACTGTTATCTCAACGCTTCCCAAAACATGTTGATAATTAGCAGTAGCTGAGAACGGAAGGAGGTGGGCACATCCGACAGCAGATCGCGTGGGAAAGTATGATCTCAGAAAGTGAGAAAGATTAGGAGCAAGGTTTCTCACCATTCACTTCTATGGAGAGGTTTGTGTATAAAAGAGGGGAGATTTTGCCTTAGTTTGGAACTCCTCCCCAACGCTTCTCTCAGACGGCGAAGCCCTGTGCGGCTGAAACCAGAATCTGATGTCTGTATTTGTATCAACTTGAAGACTTGTGTTTGGGTAAGAAATAAAATGTACCTATCTATCTAAACTTATCTCTGTCTCTATTTTTATTGATTCTATCTTCTCTTTACCTAACATTTAGCCTACAAGGTAGATCACATACAAGTGACACTCAGTTTTGGACAGAAAGCAGTAGTTATGGGAATTAGTTTTCAATTACGGCTCCTAATGCCACCCCAGAACAGACCCCCTTATGATTGGGTGACAATGGAGGTTAGAGAAACTATACAGAACCTGATGTATGAAATAAGTACCTTTAGTCCCCCCTGTGACGGAGTCAGAAAGAGGTCTATAAGAGGAGGGAATTTAAAACACTATCTTACTTTTACACTGTTTAATTGCACTTTTCTGTACTGTAGCCTTCTCTGCAGTTTTGTGTAAGCCACACTGAGCCTGCAACTAGCGGGAAAATGTGGGGTATAAATGTATTAAATAAAACTATCAAAAGATTTTATTTTATTTTTTTGTATATACAGCAGCACTTCACATACAGAAACAGATATATAAAACTGTGTCCGATACGCACCAAAGCTGAGTAGAGACACTCCTGATGCTTACCAACACATACACAGACTTCTGAAACTACACGCACATTCATGGAAAAACCACAAAAAAAAAAAATTGTGCATGGTAAAGAGCAGCTGTAATACATTTCCTGGGATAATTTTCAAAATACTACTACTACTTGACATTTCTATAGCGCTACTAGGGTTACGCAGCGCTGTACAATTTAACAAAAAAGGGGGGGGGGGGCAGTCCCTGCTCAAAGGAGCTTATAATCTAAAGGACGAAATGACAAGTTGGGGTAGTCTAGATTTCTTGAATAGTGGTTAGGTGCCGAAGGCGACATTGAAGAGATGGGCTTTTAGCAGGGATTTGAAGATGGGCAGGGAGGGGGCCTGGCGTATGGGCTCAGGGAGATTATTCCAAGCATGGGGTGAGGTGAGGCAGAAAGGGCGGAGCCTGGAGTTGGCGGTGGTGGAGAAGGGTACTGAGAGGAGGGATTTGTCTTGAGAGCGGAGGTTACGGGTAGGAACGTAAGGGGAGATGAGGGTAGAGAGGTAAGGAGGGGCTGCAGATCGAGTGCATTTGTAGGTTAGGAGGAGAAGCTTGAACTGTTTGCGGTACCTGATCGGAAGTCAGTGAAGTGATTTGAGGAGAGGGGAGATGAGTATATCGGTCCAGGCGGAAGATAAGACGTGCAGCAGAGTTCTGAACGGACTGAAGGGGGGATAGGTGGCAAAGTGGGAGGCCAGTGAGGAGTAGGTTGCAGTAGTCGAGGCGAGAGGTAATGAGAGACTGGATGAGAGTTCGAGTGGTGTGCTCAGAGAGGAAAGGGCGAATTTTGCTAATGTTGTAAAGGAAGACGCGGCAGGTCTTGGCTATCTGCTGGATATGCGCAGAGAAGGAGAGGGAGGAGTCGAAGATGACACCGAGGTTGCGGGCAGATGAGACGGGGACGATGAGGGTGTTGTCAACTGAGATAGAGAGTGGAGGGAGAGGAGAAGAGGGCTTGGGTGGGAAGACAATAAGTTCGGTCTTGGCCATGTTCAGCTTCAGGTGGCGGTTGGACAATACACAACTCACGCTCAGCAAACTCACTGAAGCCCACATGGGGTAAAAAGTATGTGTGCCTTCTACAAGTGCAAGGAGTTACTTCCAACATTGTCCAACATGGAGGAAAAAAGACACTTTTATAAAGCAGCGGGAGCGCAATGCCAAATCGGCACTACCGCCAGGGTAGCACGTGCACCCAGAAGGTAATTTCGAGTTCGCCGTGCACCAAAATTCCGCGGTAGAAAATATTTTTCTATTTCCTACCACGGGGAGTATTCTCGGCGGTAATCGGCAGTGCGGCCACGTTGGCACACGCTACATGGGCAACACATGGGCAGAGCGTGAGCCCTTACCGCTAAGTCAACGGCTGGAGGTAAGGGCTCAGGATGTAAATTGGCATGCACTAATTTTAATTTTTGTGCACACCCGTTTCCCAGACCATTAAAAAATGGCCTTTTTCCCCAACCGCAGGAAAAAGTGGCCCAGCGCGCACCCCAAAGATGCACCCCACACTACCAGAGGCCACGTTTTACCGCAGTTTTGTAAAAGGACCCCTTAGAGAAGTAACTTGTGGCCTGCTACTTCCACAGGTTTAGCTGACTTGGAGGGGAAATAGTTAAAAAAAAATTATTTATATAATTTATATTAAGTAGAAAAAAAATGCTCTCTATCCGTCTTACTTTATATCTACCTATCTACGTAAAGTAAGACTGATAGCAGTTTTTTCTACTTGTAGCAAGTACTTTCAATATTCTATACAGGGCACAGGCAGAGTAGCTTTCTCCTAAGGCAATTTTACCTGAAGCTGCCGGAGAGCTTTCTGTGCATGCTCTGGCTTCTTGTACTCCACAAATCCAAAGCCCATGGACAGGAGCGTCCCTAAAAGAAAAGAGAAAAATAATCCACAGATCCAGATCGGAAGCAGTAGATGGAGAACAGGCAGGCCAGAGAAACTGCTACCATATACAAAGCAGAAGATACACTGAAAAAGCTACTGAGAAGCAAAGCTCATTTTAACCTGTTAACTGGTCTGGATTAGAGAGTTGCATGGGGACAGAAATCTTACCCATCCCCGCCCGTCCCTGCTGGAATCTTACCCGTCCCCACCGGAATCTTACCCATCCCCACCCATCCCCGCAAAAATTTAACCCATCCCAACCCGTCCCCACCAGAATTTAACCCATCCCCACCCATCCCCGTAAAAGTTAATGGTACATAAAAGAAAATTCCAGTCAGCTCCCTCAGTCTGTCTCTGGATTTCAGCCACAGCACTGTAGGCAAGGAAGGAACGGAAGTTGGAACTTGGAACACTCTGGTGCGCACATGTAAGATTTGTCTCTGATTCACTGGCATTGTGTGCTCAGAGGTCACCATATGCACGCGCCAGTAGATCAGGTGACATCTGATTCTCGTGCCTCTGTCAGAGCTGAGGTCTTTGTACCAGCCTGGGAGCAAAGAGGATTAATAGTAACATAGTAAGTAACAGCAAATAAACCTGAACGGTCCATCCACTCTGCCCAATAGTCACACTCATTATCAATTCATCATTAAATCAATGAGTGTGATATTATATACTTGATTATGGTCTTTCTTTCGTGTTTCTGGAACAAAGACCTCAGAAGTCTTTCTGGCCCTATCCTTATGTTCCAACTACTGGAGTTGCCATTGAAGCCCACTCCAGTCTATTTGTCTTCTCATTTGTGGGAAGTCTGTCCAGCACTGTCCTCATATTCCAGCCACTGAAGTTGCTGTCTAAGCCCTTTCCAGCCCACCCTAAACCAGATTGCCATATATGAGACACAGACCGTACAAGTCTGCCAGGTATCAGCCCTAGTTCATCACAGCCAGAGTCGCCATCTAAGCATCACTTGACACATCCACACACATGCAGCCATTTAAGGTTAGGTTTTTTTTTATAACTTCCATTTTCTAATTAGAGATCCTCTGTGTTCATCCCACGCCTTTTTGAATTCCGTCATCATTTGTGACTCTACCACCTCCTTAATGGAAGACTTTCCACATTTGTGCTGTTAAAGCAAGGAAGAAGAGGAGGAGGAGGAGGAGACAGCACTCAAAGAACTTGGTATTTGGTAGATCAGAGGCTGGTGCAGGTGCAGCTTATACTTTCACGGGAATCCCGCTGACTTGCTTCCATCCCCGCGGGAACCCCGCAGGAACTGCCTCCGTCCCTGTGGGAATCCCGCGGGTTCCCCGCAAACCCCGTTCCCGTGCAGCTCTCTAGTCTGGATTCTCAGCCACAGCTAACAGATTTGAGCTGCAGCTATAATTGGGGAGAAAAATTCATCCATCTCAATCACCCTTGCACCCGATTCCTTTTTATATCCAGCTAAACATGCTCTCACAGAGATTTTGACCAGCAGATTTTAGTTAGAAGGGAAAGGGAACTTTTGTCATCTTATTTATATAAAATTTTCACAATTTCAAACGGGCAATACAAGTGGAGGAGAATTTTTAACCCATTAGACTGATGCGATCTCAGGCCCCTAACAATTATCCCTGATAAGAAAACACACCTATCAAACGTGATCTTCACCCATATTCATGGTAAAAACAGTTGACAAACTAATAAAAATTAGCAAGGAAAATATTGCGCTTTTTTTGGTCCAGGTGTCTATTCATTTTTTAAAAATCCAATAACAATCAAAGCAAAGAAATAAGTGACAAAAGAATATAACAAATGTAAAAAGTTTTGATAACATGGAAACCAAAGATCTGTTGGTCTTTAAATTCTGTTTTGGCTTCAGCACTGAAACTGGCCTGAATTTTAAATTCAACTTTGTTTTGGTGAAAAATGCAGGTGCATTTTTGGCTGAAACAAACACCCCTCTCCTCCCCACTCCATCCCCCATCTCCTCCCCTCCCAGTAGGCCCCTCTCCCTCCCCGTGGGCCTACATCACAAACCCTGGTGCTCAAGTAGCTTCATTGGGGCAAGAGTGATCCCCAGTTGCATCTGCCTATGCTGGCTCGGCATTCAAAATAGCTGCCAAGACTGCTGTGGGAGGTCAGAGCAGCCATTTTGAGATTGGAGCTGGCATAGGCAGGAGTGATCCAAGTGGAGGGAGGTCAGCTATGTGGGTGGAGAGAGAAAGAAACAGAAGTGTGGTGTGCGTGCTTGGGGGGGGGGTGGCGGTAGAGAAAAAGGAGAGGTAGTGTATGTGCCTGAAGAGGCACACCTTAGTGACACACAGAACTGGGGTTGTTGTTGAGACTTAGGGAATGAGAACAGGAGAAGGCTGAAGTATTGCGGGAGAGAACTTCAGAAGGCAGAAAGCATGCCAGAGGACAGGTATGGATAGAAACTGAGGACAAGAGAAGAAAAGAAATAGGGATCAGAAAGAGAATGCTGGGAGATGTCCACCTTGGAGAAGGAACAGAGGAGCTGAATCTACTAGAGAAGGTGTTCAAGCTAAGTTGGCACGAAAGAGAAAGCACGCAAGTAAGAGAGAGGACTGGACCCTGGAGAGTGACATTGTTCTTGAGGTCGAGCCTGTAAAGGGAAAAAGGCTTGGGGGAGGGAGATATCAGGCCTGGAGGAGGAGTCAGGCCTTATTATGAAGGAGCTCTGCACCAATACATTGAAAATATGCAGAAATTTAACACAGTGTGCAAATTTTTCAAAATGTTCACAAAATTCTCCATGGAGTAAGAAATGTAGGTGGTTGAATGGTTTTAAGAATTCAACTATGTATACCAAAAGAGCCCTTGCACCTTACAAAGAAGAAAATATGAAGGGATGTTGTAGGTCCTGGGAAGCACAGTTTCATGACTAGTTGGGAAGCATGGGATTGCTCGTATCCATGTAAAAAAAAGGCTTGGATGGCTTCCTAAAGGAAAAGGAGAGGCCTAGTGGTTAGGGTGGTGGACTCTGGTCCTGGGGAACTGAGTTCGATTCCCACTTCAGGCACAGGCAGCTCCTTGTGACTCTGGGCAAGTCACTTAACCCTCCATTGCCCCATGTAACCGCATTGAGCCTGCCATGAGTGGGAAAGCGCGGGGTACAAATGTAACAAAAATAAAATAGATACTATTGGAGATTCTACATGGAATGTTGCTACTATTGGAGATTCTACATGGAATGTTGCTACTATTCCACTAGCAACATTCCATGCAGAAGCCTGCGCGGCCACATTGGTGATCTGCAAGGGCCGACTTCTACATGGAATGTTGCTAGTGGGACTCTGGGCAAGTCACTTAACCCTCCATTGCCCATGTAAGCCACACTGAGCCTGCCATGAGTGGAAAAGCGCAGGGTACAAATTAACAAAAATAAAATAGATACTATTGGAGATTCTACATGGAATGTTGCTACTATTGGAGATTCTACATGGAATGTTGCTATTCCACTAGCAACATTCCATGTAGAAGGCTGCGCAGGCTTCTGTTTCTGTGAGTCTGACGTCCTGCACGACTCACAGAAGCAGAAGCCTGCGCAGCCACATTGGTGATCTGCAAGGGCCGACTTCTACATGGAATGTTGCTAGTGGAATAGAACATTCCATGTAGAATCTCAAATAGTAGCAACAGTGAAGGAGTGGCCTAGTGGTTAGGGTGGTGGACTTTGGTCCTGGGGAATTGAGGAACTGAGTTCGATTCCAACTTCAGGCACAGGCAGCTCCTTATGACTCTGGGCAAGTCACTTAACCCTCCATTGCCCCAGGTACTAATAAGTACCTGTATATGTAAGCCGCATTCCCCATGAGTGGGAAAGTGTGGGGTACAAATGTAACAAAAACAAAAATGGACTTGGGGAAAACCCACTGCTTATTTCTAGGATAAGCAGCATAACATGTATTGTACTGTTTTGGGATCTTGCCAGGTATCTGTAAACTGAATTGGCCACTGTTGGAAATAGGATGCTGGGCTTGATGGACCTTCAGTCTGTCCCAGTATGGCATTACTCGTGTACTTTGCACTTATGTTGAATCAGGTGCAAAGTAAGCACGAGGATTTCAAAACAAAATTCTTGTACATCTTACCAACTCTGCACCCACTGCTGAAAAGTGCATAAGCTCTCAGAGTAAACAAGATTTAAGCCACATTTATGATGGGCAATTTTCCAAATGCTATTTCATTGGAGTGGAGGAGTGGCCTAGTGGTTAGGGGGGTGGACTTTGGTCCTGGGGAACTGAGGAACTGAGTTCAATTCCCGGCACAGGCAGCTCCTTGTGACTCTGGGCAAGTCACTTAACCCTCCATTGCCTACCACATAGAGCCTGCCATGAGTGGGAAAGCATGGGGTACAAATTTAACAAAATATATTTATCTGTGTAAAAGCCCTTGAAGATGTCTTCTGTAAAAGTCACTGTCACACACCAGAACCCTACCTGACTTGTCTTTCTTCTTGGAAATGCTGCAGCTCTTCACGGCTCCAACTTTAGAGAAAACCTGAAATGAAGAATTAAAAAAATTATTCCATTTCTCTTCTCCGGGAACGGTGAGGAAGGAGAAATTAGGTCTTATCTGATAAATTTCTTTCAATTAGTCCTTCCCACTATTCCAGAACCTGTAAGATAGTCGTGTCCACCAACTTGCAAGTAGAGATAGAGAACTGAAAACTGAACTGAGACATCTCCCTCTTGGAATCCAGTCCAGCTCCTCTGTATTTACGTAGAGAAGCAGCAAGGAGAGCATCAGAATAAACACAACAATTTTAAACAACTTGCTAACCTAACATTAACCAGACGAGGACCTCTCTCTCATCTCTGGACAACTTGTAAATAACATGAGATATGCAAGAAGCACCATGCAAGGTAACAGTCATTACTACTGCTCACCAACTAAATATCTTAGAAACTTCAAGCAGGCCTCTGGAATAGTCGGAAAGACCACTGGAAAGAAAATGATCAGGTAAGACCTAATTTTTCTATTGATAACATAGCTTCCCGTTATTCCAGAACCTGTGGAATGTTAAAAGAACAGTGGGTGGGATCCTGGTGCCACTGTTCTGAGGACCAAAGCTGCACACTGGCTTCCGAGCAAACCGTTTATAATGGAGTCTGGGGTTATATGGTCCCCTCTGTTAACCACCCCGTCTCAGGCTATAATATGTGGTAATTCTTTCTCTGGCCTTTCTACTTACCATAAGAAATATACCAATAGGGTTTTCTGCCTCATTACACCCACCCCAAGATACAGTGGACCAGTCATCCCCAAGATATGGGATGACAGAAAAGACAGAAGCTACGTTCCTTCTACTGAAAAAAATCTTTACTCCTCACCATTTTAGATAATGACAAAGCAATCAGCCAATAACAAATAATAATTTGTCATGAGAGGGAGAGAGACCACTGCTCACTGTTGATCATCTCAGCCTCTGACTAAATACACTACAGCAGTGACTTATATACCCTTTGTACAATGCATTGGTCATCAATTCCCTCCCGAAAATCATGCAGTTTGCAATTTCAGCTAATTTCTGTCTTACTTTATCTATATAAATAATTCTCACCTCCAATTCTGAAGCTCACTGTGGGGCAGGGAAACACTGAAGCCCTGTACTGTTGCAGGCTGTCAGCACCACTCACTCTCACTCATACACCCGCCCTCAGCCACGCCCCATCCGGACATAATTCGCAACCCCAACATTCTAATGAAGCCCCAAGCTCCTCCCACTTCCGTGAAGGGTTCGTTAGTTCGTGGTGGTGAAGCCTCTCCACTGACCATGTGATGACGTCGAGGGCGGAACAATTTCAATGACCGAAAGGAACGCAACGGAACGGGAGGAGTAGGGAAACACGCTCCTCCTCCCCCTGCCTGACACTCAGCTGCCAGTGCGCCGACGAAACCAAAATGGCGCCCAAAACAACCGTACAAAAACGGCACAAAACCGCTTCGGGGGGGGGGGGGGGGGGGGGGGGGGGGGGGGGAAGGCAGGCAGCCAGAGAGACTCAACGTCGGAGGGTGCGAGGGAGGGACTTACACTCATGCCGTCCCGCCAACACTTCAACGACAACGTGGATTGAGCACCTCACAGGTTTGCTTTCTTTTGCATGTATGGCCATGACGGCTGCGCAGGGCAGGGGAAACAGAGATTAACCAAATTACCTTCCTTGCTTACACTGCACTACATAGCCTTACGTGTCTACAAACAGAGGGAAGGGAGGACCGCATGCAACTCGGAGGGGACACAGGGAGAGACCAGGGGGGGGGGGGGAACCTTGCTAGCGCCCGTTTCATTTCATACAGAAACGAGCCTTTTTTACTAGTTGCTTACATAAAATGGAAAACACTATCTGAATATTATGGAATACAGAACGCAATATCTAAATTGTTTATGGAACACAACCTATGGAACACAGTCCAAGGTTTCTTTCACAGGAGATTTGTAGTGCTATTTTGCTACAGGAATCTCTCCTGATGCAATATCCTCCTTCAGCCATCTAGAAATTGTGGGTCAGGAAGCAATGAGGCCAAGCCTTTTGTTTACTAAAAAGCACAGTCTGCAAAACTCATTTGTGACTTCCAGATATCTAATTTATTTGCAGCATTTGTATCCCACATTTTCCCACACACAAGCAGGCTTAATGTGGCTTATTAATAAATAGGGTCAGGTAAGGGAGGGGTACATGCGTAAAATAATAAACAAAGTACTATGCAATAAAAATTGTCCTCTGAATCAATAGAAAGCAGAGTCTATTGAGTAACAGCAGTAGGATAGGCCCGACAAAACAGATAATGAGGACTCTACGCACACGGAGATCCTTCAAAGAAGAATGCTGAGTCTCTTCATCCTCTCTGAAAGAACAGAAGCTCCACAGACTGGTTGAGATAAAATTCTAATACCACTTGTGGAAGAAAGGAAGGAACCGTGCACAGGGAGACCCTCCGCCTCCAAAAAGCCAAGAAAGAGATCCTGACAAGAGAAAGCCCGAAGCTCCGAAACCCTATGTGCTGACACAACAGCCACCAAGAACGTTGTCTTGAGTGTAACATCTTTCAAGGAGGACTTCCACAGTGGCTCAAAGGAAGGTTTCTGAAGAGCCTGAAGGAATAAGTTAAGGTTCCACTCTGGCCAAGGCGTACAACAGAACATGGCCTCCTATTCCATGACTCTTTGATTTTCATAGGAGTCTCTCATGAGGAACTTTGTCAAAAGCTTTCTGAAAATCTAAATATACTACATCAACTGGCTCACCTTTATTCACGCTTTCAAATAAATAAAGCAACTTAGTGAGGCAAGACTTCCCTTGGCTAAAACCATGCTGACTCTGTCCGATTAAACCACGTTTATTTATGTGTTCTGTAATTTTATTCTTTATAATAGTTTCCACTATTTTACCCAGCACTGATGCCAGGCTTATCGGTCTCTAATTTCCTGGATCATTCCTGGAACCCTTTTTATAAATCGGCGTCATATTGGCCACCCTCCAATCTTCAGGTATTGCAGACGTCTTTAATGGCAGGTTACAGATTACTAACAGCAGATCAGCAATTTCATACCTCAATTCTTTCAGTACCCCTGGACGTGTGCTATCCGGTCCACGTGATTTACTAGTCTTTAGTTTGTCAAGAGATTTTTCACTTCCTCCGCATCATCATCATCCTTGAAAACCATCCCAGATCTCTTGAATCATCTTCTGTAAGACCGAAGCAAAGAATTAATTCAGTTTGTCCGCTATGTCATTGTCCTCCCTGAGTGCCCCTTTTGCTCGTTCATGATCTTAATGGTCCCACTGATTCCCTCGCAAGCTTTCTGCTTCTGGTGTACTTAAAAAGCACTGGACCTTGCCTCAGCAGGCCATGTACCTGCGGAAGATGGCGATGACCCCCTGTCCAACAGTCAAATCAGGTCCGCATACCATGGCCTCTGCATCCAATCCAGGGCTATGAGAATTATTCGGCACTACTGCAATGCAATCCTTTTCAACATGTGGTCTACTATGGGCCAAGGAAGGACGGCATACAGTAGGGCATCTATCCCCATCACACCCGTTCTTTCAGACAGCTGAAGAACTTGGGCACTTTCACATTCCTTTTTGTTGCTATCAAGTCCAGAAGCAGAGAACCCATCGGTCCACTAACAGCTGAATCACCTGGCTGGATAGTTCCTGTTCTTCCAGGTCCAGGCGTGCCTGCTGACAAAGTCTGTCTTTATATTCAAGGACCCCACGATGTGAGCTGCCGACAAGCAGAGATGTTTCTTCACCCAACTCATGAGGGAGGCTGCCTCCACAGCCATCAGGCAGCTACAGGTCTCTCCTTGCTTGTTATAAACTACTGTTGTTCCATTGTCAGAGAAAGCTCCCTCCAGAAAGAGATCAAAGTCATGTAAGACATTCCACACTGCCCTGAGCTTGACTGCTGAGACTCCTGTCCCATCCAGTTGCACTGTGCCAGATGGAACTTGTAATGAGCACCCCAACCCATCACTGGCATTCGTTGAGACCACCTCCCATTGTATTATCGGAAAGTGAGCTCTGACGGTCAAATTTCTGGGTAATAACCCCACTACATACTCTGTCTGGCAACCAGTTTCCAAGGAAGATGAAGGTCGTACTTCTATCACACCAGAAACCATCACCGCTGTCACTGACCCCAGAACCTGGACATAGTCCCAGACTCTGGACCTTCTTAACTGAGGAGAAAACAAATCTGATGAACCAGCATCAACCGTAAGGAAAGTCCTTTCCATCGCAGTGTTGAATACAATGCCCCGATAGTCCAGCATCTGCGATGAAGTTAATCTGCCATTCTCGAAACTGATCACCCAACCCAATGACTGCAGAAGACAAACAACTTTGTCTGTCGTCGCCATGCTGTTGAATCCAATCCAAAACGTGCCCTGGACACACAGCATCTCCTACCAGAATGGATGTTTTGTTAGTGCCTACCAACTTCTGGGAAAGTTTGCCATTAGCCCAGCCAACTCTGAGACTGGCCTCTGGGTATCCCACCAAGCCAAAATCATGGCTCAGATTGCCTCAGGGTCTAAAACTAATTTCAAGACCTTTCACACTAGAATGGGGTCCCCCCAACATCAATTGCTCTTGTACTGGAGCCTCTGAAATTCTCAACGCTTCCAAAGCCTGAGTGATAACGTCTGGCAGAAAAAAAGCCAAACAACTGAAGAGTCATCCCTGTTTCCAACAGGGACCTCCCCTTCCTTCAGAGGCTCTTAAGGGAGTCCCACCTCAGTCTGAAAAGCTGACAGTTGTCCAACAATCCAAACCAGTAACCAACTGAACTTCCCAATCCTCCTGTGGATCAAGCCTTGGCCTTTTCACATACTCAGGCTCTTCAGTGGAAAGTGAGAAGCTCCACAAGCCCTGGATGAGTCTCTTTCAACTGAAAGGAAGCTCTGGAATGATGAGCTCCGGATGAAGGTGAAAGGGGACAGACTTGGGAGTAACCTAAGGAAATACTTCTTTAAGGAAAGGGTGGTGGATGCATGGAATGCCTCCCAGTGGAGAAAGTGGAAACAAGGACTGTATCTGAGTTCAAGGAAACATGGAACAAGCACATAGGATCTCTAAGTGAGAGGAAGGGATTGCAGAGCTTATTAGCTGGTAAGGATGGGCAGACTCAATAGGCTATCTAGATTTTATCTGCCATCATTTTCTTGCAAAATGGTGGCTGCTCTCACGATGCAATATGTATCAGCAACTCCCTGAGCAGAAATGGCAGCAGAACTCTCTGACTCTGCTTACCTCCCAGGCCCCCAATTTCTACTCTCAGAGGACAGAATGCCCTGCTGCTTCCCCATGGCACAAGCCTGAATTCCCCTGGCAGCTGCTGCCGTAAGAACAACAAATGGCATGCACTACCAGAGCCTTCATCTGCAGCCTTATACTCATGCGGTCAATAACGCTAAAGCAACACACCCCACTCCCGGCATTTTGAACTACAGCCCAGTATAAACAGGTGACTCCTGGCACCCCAATGGAGGGCTCTGTCTCTCACACTTTGCAGCCAAACTGTTGGAGTTCCCCTGTTCTCAGCCCCCACCTCCCTCTGAAGACATGAGAAAAGAGCCCCCCATATTTGCCCAACTTTCATCTCCCAACAACAGCTTCTTTTATTTTTTTTCTGGACCACGAGTGGAGGAAGGGGGGATGAAGAAGAGTGTAAAGAAACTGAGGCAGGGAGAGGTGGGGTGGGGGAGACTGGACTCCTTCAGGTACTCTCCAGAGCTAGTACAGAGGACTCTGGAAATTCTCTACCTGCCTGGGCTCAACTAGTAACCAGTTCTCCAAACCAGCCCAACCAATATACCAGAACAATTCATGGTATGCTCCTCTACCATCTTCTAACGTCAGAATACAGAGGACAACGTAAGTATAAGGTGCCCTATATATATATATATATATATATATATATATATATATATATATATAGGGCAGATCTCACAAACTTTCAGTCTCTGTCTCCATCTGCTGGTAGTAGAGCAAAACCCATTCGTTCTGGACTGGTCTGGTAGACAATAATGAACTGAGTTTATCGAGTTACACAGACTTGATTTGGGCCAACTGCATTGGTTAACAGAAACCTCACCCATGTAAAAATAAACAGTCAAACCATTACACATATCCCTCAACGACACTAAATTACTTACCGCCTGCAGCGTCTCCTCTGTAGTAGAGAACTTCAGGTTTTTGATGAATAGAGTGCAACCAAAAATGCTGTCTTCCTCTTCCTCCTCTACAATGACCTCTTTACTGCTCTTCAGAGATCCTGTCATTTCGCCAAGAGCTAGAAGAGAAGAGCAGAGGGGCAAAAATCATTTTCTCTACCATGAAGATCTTAAACCATCTTCTCAACTGAAGTGAACAAGTTGGTGTCTCCCAAAGTCTTTTTAGCTCACCGCTATGATCAAGGTGTTCAGACATGGGGACATTTAAGGTCAGAGGAGTTAGGCACACTGGCTCTAATGGAAGCTTTACCTAATCAGCATTAAGGAGGTTCATTTTACAAAGTCATTTTCATGTGTATCAGGCCACATACACACATAAATGGCCTGTTATAAAACACACAACAGCGTATAAGTACATGTCATGTCATGCCATGACAGGATAGTGTATGCCTAGCCAGCAGGGATGCATATAGGTAGAGTTTGGGCAAAGCACAGGTGGAGTTCACAAGCAGACATACAGATTATAACATATGATAGTCTATGTCCATGCCTGCAATCTACGTGCAATTTCCGTCACTTTCGCTAGTATTTTTATTAGAACAAGGCGCCTACTTACCCTTCTTAAACCAGGTGCCCAGTTATAAAATTACTCTCCATGGAGGCAATCCTACAAACTGGCACCTACAGTTAACACTTCATTGCCAAGAAAAACTGCGCCAACAAGCATGTAAGTGTTAGGGGGCATGCAGAGGCACCAGTCGACACACATACCATACAGAATCCTATAAGTTGCGCACATCCTTGTCACATTAACTTGTCAATGATTACACCAGGTCTATGGCAGGCATAACTGAAGGCACATTACATTTCTGGCGCGCCAAGAACCTGTATAGAATTGGTGCTCAGCATACACCAACAGGGGATCAAAATTGGGACACAACTTTAAAAGAATTATTCCCTAAATGCCCAGCTCTGATTACTTAACTTTCAAGTTCTACATAGTCTGTGATAACATTTTTCCCACTAAGGCTAATTTTGGTGAATTGCAAGTAAAATTATTTCTAATGCAAATGGTTAATTAGTCCTTCAGCTCAATTTGATCAGGTTTCCCAATGACAAAACTAACCTAAAATTGAAAATAAAACAAACAAAAACATTTTCCGATGACAATTTTAAAAAGGTCCTAGAACACAGCAAAAATAAATAAATAAAACATTTAAAAACAAAAACAACAAAAAAAAAAAACCAGACTCAGTCCCTGATTCCGACCACAGCCCTGTACTGGACTACAATGCAGGAATCAAATCTAGGCCCAATCAAGAAAAGCATAGAGAAGTTTAGAAGAGCAACAAAGAGAAAGGAATAAGCAAAATGCTTAAAAGGAAGAGAGGATGCTAAAAAGTTAGAAGGCTAAACAGATTCAGCTTCAGAAGTTGAAGTAATAAGACCAGTGCTGGGCAGACTTCTACTGTCTGTGACCTAATCGTGGCTGAATAGATTTGGATGGTCTGGACTGGAGCTTATCGAGGGCTTGTTAATGTCAAAGCCCCTGACAAGCTCCAGAACGTTTAACTTCAGAAATTTTAAAACAAGGGCAGTGCTGGGCAGACTTCTATGGTCTGTGCCCTGAAAATGACAAATCAAGACCAGGTATACATATGAAGTATCACATGCCATATGTAGCGACTTTATCTTGTTGGGTAGACTAGATGGACCGGACAGATCTTTATCTGCAGTCATCTACTATGTGGCAGAGCTGGTGGTTGGGAGGCGGAGCTAGTGTGGGCAGACATATACGGTCTGTGCTGGGGCTGGTGGTTCGGAGGGGGGACTAGTGCTGGGCAGACTTATACGGTCTGTGCTGGGGCTGGTGGTTGGGAGGGGGGACTAGTGCTGGGCAGACTTATACGGTCTGTGCTGGGGCTGGTGGTTGGGAGGCGGGACTAGTGCTGGGCAGACTTATACGGTCTGTGCCAGAGCCGGTGGTTGGGAGGCGGGGATAGTGCTGGGCAGACTTACACGGTCTGTGCCAGAGCCGGTGGTGGGTGGCAGGGATAGTGCTGGGCAGACTTATACGGTCTGTGCCAGAGCTGGTGGTTGGGAGGCGGGGTTGGTGGTTGGGAGGCGGGGATAGGGCTGGCCAGACTTATACGGACTGTGCACTGAAGAGGACAGTACAAATAAAAAAAAGTAGCACATATGAATTTATCTTCTTGGGCAGACTGGATGGACCGTGCAGGTCTTTTTCTGCCGTCATCTACTATGTTACTATGTAGCAGGCGAGAGAGGGGCTGATGCTCTAGGCCAGCACTGACATGTAGTTAATGCTCGTTTTGCACGTACATTATTGTGCACTGAATGATCAGCGAGCTTGTGCGCCGGTGTTAAGTGTGTGGTAAAGATGGCTGCAAATTGTATGGAAATGTATGGTAATGAGGTCAGTAAGAATTGCTCTGCAATGCACAGATGGGAGTGCTGGCCTCTAACACTGAGAAGTTTTCACCAGGTCAGAGGCAGTAGGTCGTACTACAAAACTAAAATTGGGCCGGACTACAAAAACTCGAAGAAACTATACCATCTCGTGAACAAACTACTGGACACAACACCGGTCACCACAACCAACACTGACATCCCATCTGAGGACAACCTTGCTAAATATTTCAATGAAATAATCAGAAACCTAAGCAAAACCCTACCTCAGAACAACATGGACATAGAAAACGTCATTAATGGTCTAGATCCACTCCCTGGTGAATATCCTGCTGACCAACAAATATGGTCAAATTTTGCTTGGCGTGGAGGAGTAGCCTAGTGGTTAGTGCAGTGGACTTTGATCCTGGGGAACTGAGTTCGATTCCCACTGCAGCTCCTCGTGACTCTGGGCAAGTCACTTAACCCTCCATTGCCCCTGGTACAAAATAAGTACCTGAATATATGTAAACCGCTTTGAATGTAGATGCAAAAAAAACCTCAGAAAGGCGGTATATCAAGTCCCATTTCCCTTCCCTTCTTTACTCACTGCCGACACAGCTACCCAGGCGATTAAACAATACTCAAACAGCCACTGTCAACTGAACACCTGCCCCAGCTACCTAATATGATCTGCCCCCCAACGCTTCATAATAGATCTTACATCCCACTTAAAATTCATGTTACAACAGGGTATATAACCTCAAGAAAAAGGCAACATCCTGCTCACCCCAATACCAAAAGACACCAAGAAAAAAACAAATGGCATTACCAACTACCGCCCAGTAGCTTCTATCCCATTAGTAGTCAAACTCATGGAAGGACTGGTGAACAAACAACTCAATGATTACATAAACAAATTCACTATACTACACGAGTCACAATCAGGATTTCGACCCCTACACAGCACCGAAACAGTACTACTCACTCTCCTAACCAAATTCAAGCAGCAAAATAGCAATAGGCAAGAGCATTCTCCTCCTCCAATTTGACATGGTCAACCATAACATACTGCTAAGACTCCTAGAATACTTCCGAATCAGTGGTGGCACTCTGAATTGAATTAAGGGCTTTCTAACCACAAG
Organism: Microcaecilia unicolor; assembly: GCF_901765095.1. Classification (NCBI taxonomy): domain Eukaryota; kingdom Metazoa; phylum Chordata; class Amphibia; order Gymnophiona; family Siphonopidae; genus Microcaecilia; species Microcaecilia unicolor. The sequence continues at coordinate 10,315,856 of NC_044041.1, read as the reverse complement.
AACATATCAAGTGAAATCAAAAACAAACATATCGTCACCGTGGAAACCAGGCTGTGGAGTACCGCAAGGTTCACCATTATCACCAATCCTCTTAAACCTCATGATGACCCCACTAGCCAAGACCCTATGAACCCATGGCCTCAATCCATTTATCTAAGCTGATGACGTTACACTATACATCCCATACAAACATAATCTGGTGGAAATCACCAATGAAATCAAACTAAGCTTAAACATCATGAACTCATGGGCAAATGCATTCCAACTAAAACTCAATACAGAAAAAACACACTGTCTCATTATCTCATCCCAATACAATACTTACAAACCCACAAACATTAACACCCCAGGATACACCCTTCCTGTCTCAGACAGCCTGAAAATTCTCAGAGTAACAATCGACTGTAACCTATCACTAGAGACCCAAGCGAAATCCACCATAAAGAAAATGTTTTTCTCAATGTGGAAACTCAAACGTGTAAAACCATTCTCTCCGAGGGAACTATTTCGTAACCTGGTTCAGTCCATGGTATTAAGCCACGCAGATTACTGTAATGGAATCTGTGCGGGATGCAAGGATCAAATCATAAAGAAACTTCAGACCGCCCAAAACACAGCAGCCAGGCTTATATTTGGAAAAACACATTTTGACAGCGCCAAATCACTCAGAGAAAAACTGCACTGGCTACCAATCAAAGAACAGATCACTTTCAAAATCTGCACAAAATTATTTACGGTGAGGCACCGGGATACATGACAGACCTCTTTGACCTGCCAACCAGAAACACCACAAAATCTGCACAATCATACCTAAACCTCCACTACCCAAGCAGCAAAGGACTCAAATACAAATCACAAATCCACCTATGCAACCAGCTTTTCCTACCTAAGTGCACAACTATGGAACTCATTGCCAAAAGCAGTAAAAACTACGCTCGACCACCTAAATTTTCGGAAAGCACTAAAGACAGACTTGTTCAGAAGAGCATACCCCACCGACCCAACATAAAAATACCGGTCACTTGCGACAGAATATAACCAAAGACTGTAACGCACATTACCTGACTCTTCTTCCCCCATTATACCACAACGCCACTAACGGTTATATGTAAGCCACATTGAGCCCGCGAAAGGTGGGAAAATGTGGGATACAAATGTAACAAATAATAATAACTAGTAAAAAAGCCCCGTTTCTGATGCAAATGAAACGGGGGCTAGCAATGTTTTCTTCTGTGTGCATGTGGGAGTGTGTTTGTCCCTGCCCTCTAGCCTCTCTCCCCTCCCCCCTCTGAGTCCTTCACTGTTACAGAGCCAGCGATTTGATTTCGTGCTCTGCTGTTTTCCTTCACTGACTGTGTTACAGAGAGGGCGGGGCAGACACTCATAGGGAAACCGGATATCTCGCCCCCTTCACACTTCCGGCTGGAGGCTTCATAGAACGTTGGTGTTGCTTTTTATATAGAGAGATAGTAAAAAAGCCCCGTTTCTGATGCAAATGAAACGGGGGGCTAGCAATGTTTTCTTCTGTGTGCATGTGGGAGTGTGTGTGTCCCACTCCCTGCCCTCTCTCCCCTCCCCCCTCTGAGTCCTTCACTGTTACAGAGCCAGCGATTTGATTTCGTGCTCTGCTGTTTTCCTTCACTGACTGTGTTACAGAGAGGGCGGGGCAGACACTCATAGGGAAACCGGATATCTCGCCCCCTTCACACTTCCGGCTGGAGGCTTCATAGAACGTTGGTGTTGCCTTTTATATAAAGAGATAGTAAAAAAGCCCCGTTTCTGATGCAAATGAAACGGGGGGGCTAGCAATGTTTTCTTCTGTGTGCATGTGGGAGTGTGTGTGTCCCTGCCCTCTGGCCTCTCTCCCCTCCCCCCTCTGAGTCCTTCACTGTTACAGAGCCAGCAATTTGATTTCGTGCTCTGCTGTTTTCCTTCACTGACTGTGTTACAGAGAGGGCGGGGCAGACACTCATAGGGAAACTGGATATCTCGCCCCCTTCACACTTCCGGCTGGAGGCTTCATAGAACGTTGCTGTTGCCTTTTATATAAAGAGATAGTAAAAAAGCCCCGTTTCTGATGCAAATGAAACGGGGGCTAGCAATGTTTTCTTCTGTGTGCATGTGGGAGTGTGTGTGTCCCTGCCCTCTGGCCTCTCTCCCCTCCCCCCTCTGAGTCCTTCACTGTTACAGAGCCAGCGATTTGATTTCGTGCTCTGCTGTTTTCCTTCACTGACTGTGTTACAGAGAGGGCGGGGCAGACACTCATAGTGAAACCGGATATCTCGCCCCCTTCACACTTCCGGCTGGAGGCTTCATAGAACGTTGGTGTTGCCTTTTATATAGAGAGATAATCATCAATTTTTTTTTAGACTGAAGTGCCAGTTATGCCTTCTTTCACAAATGGAAGGAGGCTCCTGCAAGTTTTAAAGACAGACAGGAAGGAAAAAATGCACATATCCGCACCTGCTCTTCTGCGCCTAAATATGAGCTTCATAAAAATGTCATGTGCCAGTAATATTTGTGAGGCTCATATTTTTAGGTGCTGAAAAAAAGAGCGCCAATGTGTGCTGGCACTTCTGTTTCCGTCTGGGCATGTGCACAAGAGCCATGCTTACCGTAATACCTTTGTGTGCGTGTCTCAAGCACGTTCCTCCCTCCACTTCCTGTTTAACAGCAAGATTTAACCATGCATAAAATTTAAACGTCATTTGCTTTGAGCATTGCTGAGCCTTTTTTCTTTTTTTTGCATAACTGTTGTGTAGTGGGCCCATCTGTGCACGGCTTTGAGTGTCAGCCTGAGAGAAAGAGGGAAACCAAAAATGTGGAGAAGCGGAGGACGTGAAATGGAAGAATATAGAGAAAAGAAAGAGTTTTTCTCTGTAGAGTACATGCACAACTTCAGAGTAAGACAGAGGAAGAAAACAAGAATGAAAAAAAAAAATGACCCCCCCCCCCCCCCCCCCCCCCCCCCGAAAAACAAAAAGATTGATGGGAAACATGCTTTCATGAGCAGTTATCACAAAAAACACATGGGGCTGCATTAATGCCCTCTCCCTCCCCAACCCCAAACACACGGGGGATGCCTGAAGGACCTGTTATCAGGTTCAAGCAGTTATCCCCCCCACCTCTAGGTTAAAGCCCCTTATCTTACAATGAGGGTCTCAGTTAGGAGGAGATAAAACCACCCTCTCTTTTTTTTTTTTGCATCCCCGGTGTCCCCTCCCCCCTCCCTTTACACAAAGCAGGAAAGAAGAAAGCTTTTCATTTTTATGCCTTCATATTTCAAAGACTGCTTGAGGAAAGGGAGAGGGAAATGTTCTCAAAACGCCCCTGCTATTAAGGAAACAGAAGAAGAAAAATCGATGTTGCAGGACTGCGATACGCATGAGGGAACGCAAAGGAGGCAGGAGGATGAAAAGGGAGAAGTGGCAGGCTGGGGAAGGTAAGGTCGTGTCCTTGAAATAAGCACACTGGGAATTCACCCTGCATAAGGAGTTCACTGGGGCTTGAAATTAATACACAGACTAGGCCCCATTCACTGGCCTGGGGATCAGCTGTCCCTTTCTCCTGCTCAGTGCCTTTACATCCTCCCATTAAAGCCTGAGGGAGCTTGCGCTTGGGCTCAGCAATCAGACACGTTATAGTAAGCACTTCTGAACCCAATATGACAAAAGCTGTAAATTCCAGGCAGGGACAGAGGAAGGAGAGTCGGGGAAATATTAAGGCAATAGAACAGATCCTCAGAATGGCCTGGCACATTATTCACTTAATAGACTTTTCTTCTTTATATATCCAAACATTAATACTGAATCCTTTATTTTTTTTTTTTTCCCTTTGTACACATATAATGGGGAAGGGGCAATTCTTTTTGCCTGGCCTTTAGAGACGTTGTCTTACTAAAACTCAGCAGCCACATGTAAGAACCAACTTATATATCAATTTAATGTAAATAAATTCCTGAGTTTTACTAAAACGTTATAGATGAGTACACGTAAGGACATGTTAACGTATCATTTTGAGGAGTCTGGCAAACAAAATAAACCATGACGTGAAGGTATTTTCGTACACAGTTAAAAATATCAACCGTTAAGCCTTGGTTGAAGAAAGCACAGTTAGAGCAATCAATTCCTAATAATTTTAGAGTAATTTCTGTTCTACTAGTTATGGTAAAAATTATCACAAAATTAGTATTACAGCAATTGATGGTCTTTTCTGACAGAGCTACATTGTTAGTAGGGCTGCACTTTAAATCACAGTTAACTCTGCAATTAATGCATTAATCATACTGCAGCATCTCCTTTAACATAGTAGATGATGGCAGAAAAAAAGGCCCGTACGGTCCATCCAGTCTTCTCCAAACATCTCTTCTGCTCTCTTCCACTCCCAACCCCTATCCTTGGTGCAATCCGAAATCTTTCCATCCTCCGTGATTCATTACTACCCCACACGCACATACCCCAGTCTACGTTAAAGGTGCCCTTCTGTTGGTCCTTGCTAGTGGCAGCATTACATATATGCTGCCTGCAGGCTGGTCCAACCCTGCCCATGCAGAAACAAGATGTGATCTCAGAAAAGGCAGGGTGGGCCAGAGCGAAAGCTTTGGTGCAGGCACAGGCAGCATGATGTGCAATGCTGACACTTCTGGAGACCACTTTTAAGGTAGACCAACAGAGGAGGGGGGCGGGGAGTGAGCTACAGATCTGCCAGCACAACTGGAGGGGCGACTGATGGAAGCTATGGCCAAGGCAGTGAGCTCCAGCAGCCACGAGAAGAGCTTGGAGCTGCTCACCACCAAATCCGCGTTGCTGCTCATAGGGATAGAGGGGAGGGAGAGATATTGGACCCCAGGAAAGAAAAAGCAATAATGGACCCAGGGGATGAAAAGAGAAGGAAAGAAAAAGAAAGGAAGAGATGTTGGACCTGGGGATAAGGAGGGAGGATTATCAGTCCTTTAGGGGAACGGAAGGGGGATGGGATTTGATATACTGCCTTTCTGTGGTTACAATCAAAACAGTTAACATTATGTACACGTACTTATTTTGTACCTTGGGCAATGGAGGACTGAGGTGTCCTTTTACAAAGGCGAGCTACAGTTTTTAGCACACTCTAAAAATAAGAACGTTAAATGCTAGAGATACCCATAGGTGTGAGCTTAGAGCACAGTAAAAACGCTAGCGTGCCTTTGAAAAAGACCCCCTAAGTGACTTGCCCAGAGTCACAAAGAGCTGCAGTGGAAATAAATACATACAATACTTTAGAGTGATTAATCACGATTAAAAATTATCAAAATGCAGGCCTAATTGTATAGTTTTCAATTAGGATATACAACAGAAATGTTGATGTTATCGATGTTTGATGTCATTAAGAAAGGACTAGATAATAACGTGCAATATTGTTTTGTATCACTCGATGTGTCATCAGCATTTGAAATGTGAACCATTCTTTATTGCTTTGCTGTCTTTGGCGGTTGGGTTTAAGGGGGGAAAGTTTCCGAGTGATTTAACTTCTATATGGAAAAAATAAATGGGATGGTGAGGTTTAAGAGGTTCACTATTTGGGAAGGCTGTCCCTCAGGGCTCAGTTTCATCAGTAATACTGTTTAATAACTTTTTACAGCCATTATGTGATATGTTAAAATTCCGGGATGTGGACTACAGGATATATGCAGGATATACGCTCTTTGTTGGTGGGGTGGGGAGAGGACACCAGTTAGATGACTCAGTACTGCGTATATTGATTCAGCAACATACAATCACTACTACCTAGAGGAATGGCAACTGATTTGTACAGGCTAATAATGAAGTTGGGAAGAAAAAGGACAAGTAAAATGTAAATGCTGTCTCCCACCCCCCTCCCTTCGGGGTCATTACCTTCTTCTGGCTCTGTTTTCCTTTCTTCTGTGGCTCCCAAGTCTGAACTCTGTTCCTTCCTGGGAGGAGGATGGTTAAAGACCCCCATAGGGGCCCACTCCAAATACAGTGGAACGTGCTGAAACTGAGGGAGAGAAAGAGCTGGAGGTAAAAGTGAAACGGAACAGGTGCAGGGCACGGAAAGGTTGTGAGAGGACCACAGAGAAAACAGGGGCACAGCAAGACATCTTACTATTTAATATGCCCCACTGAAGATATTCAGGCCGCTAGATCTTTGAGAACAGAGGCAGGCCAAAGTCTACTGACATTTCCCTCCCTAAAAAAAAGGTCCATTTTGCAGAAACCAGGAATTGTGCCTTTTCTATAGCTGGGCATCGGGAAAGGAATGGAAAGTGTTCCCTGTGCACATCGGACTGCACGATGAAAGTGCCTCCTTTAAAAAGAAAAAAAAAACTCTGAAAAGTCATGTGGATAGAGCGGGAACACTAGCTGATTGGGGGGGGGGGGGGGCACATGAATTCTGTATTTTAGGGAAGGAATTGTTTCTGGCAGGAAACGTGCTTATCACCCTCATTCTATAACGTTCTCACCTAAATGTAAGTGTCACTTGCGCACTAAGATTATAGAATACTAGAGCTTAACGCACATTAATCTTACATTCAGGTGCGCACATTTACGCCTGCTGTACATATGGCAGAAGTGGGCGTACCAAGATGCCGACTTATGCCAGTATTCTATAATGGAATCCAGGCGCCCAGATGCCAATCCAGAATTTGTACTGAATACACACCATTTTGGCGCCTAAATTTTGATGTGCTTTATAGAATTACCTCCTACATAGGCGCCGACTCCGTGGGTGCTCGAGCACCCCCAATATATTTCATCCACCGGAACCGGAAATTCCCTTCGCCAGCCTGACCTGCCCTGCCCTCTTCTCCCTCAGTCCTCCGCTGGTCCGCCCTCGCCTTCCTGCGTGCTGCCCAGAATTTTAAAAGTCATCTTACCTCGGGGTCCCGGCGGCAGCAGTGAAAGGCGTGCAGGCTCGGCGCTTCAGCCTTCCCTTCTCTCTCAGCTCTGGTCCCGCCCTTGCGGAAACAGGAAATGAGGGCGGGACCAGAGCTGAGAGAGAAGGGAAGGCTGAAGCGCCGAGCCTGCACGCCTTTCACTGCTGCCGCCGGGACCCCGAGGAAAGATGACTTTTAAAATTCGGAACTTGGAGGGAGGGAGGAAGGAGGGCCTGGAACTCGGAGGGCGGGAGGAAGGGGGGCCTGGAACTCGGAGGAAGGGGGCCTGGACCACGGAGGGAGGGAGGCAGGCAGGCCTGGAACTCGGGGGGAGGGGAGGGGGAGTGAGAGGGGGAGCACCTCCAATCATTTTGAAAAGTTGGCTCCTATGACCTCCTATATCTTATTTTCACCTGTTTATATCATTTGATATTGTTTATATTAAGTATTGTCGCTTTGTTTGTTATTATGTATGGTATTAAGCATGCTTGGTTGTAAGCTGCCTTTGTGTAGGGTGGAAAATCAGTAAATCAATCAGAAGGGAGATCAGCAAGCATCAACTTCTAGATCTCATTCCCGCCATTAGATTCAACTATTTAAGTAAATACCCTGCCATGAGCGTGACAAATCAGAGTCTCATTACCTTGCTATATGCCAGTTTGGTAAATGCTCGTTTAGCCTCTGTGGGCTCAAGGAACTCCACAATGGCCGTGATTCCACCTTCTGGGAGCAGCACACGCCCGAGGTCACCGTATCTTCCAAAAACTTCCTCTAGCTCCACTGTCCTAGTGCCAGCAGGGAGGTTTTTCACCAGCATCACAGTCTTACTCCGTTCCCCTGCCGCCTGCAAAGAAACGAGGGTGAACAAACCAACAGCCATGAAGCCTGGTTAAAATTGCCAATGATTTTCTTGTGGCCAAAGACATCAAAATCAGCAGTTTTATATTCAGAAAACTGCTTCATTGGTACAGTTCAGGAAAGGTTTGATATTTTGATGAATTATGAAAAACAAGGTGTCGGTTCGACTGGACCAAAATGTTTCCTTAATAATGGACAGAAAGTGCTCTAGTTCAGTCAGTTTGACAGTCTACCAACATAAGTACATAAGTAATGCCATACTGGGAAAAGACCAAGGGTCCATCGAGCCCAGCATCCTGTCCACGACAGCGGCCAATCCAGGCCAAGGGCACCTGGCGAGCTTCCCAAACATACAAACATTCTATACAATCAAGCCATTGTGACATCACTAATGAGGTTGGCTCTTATTGGTGGAATGAGCCACTATGACATCACAATAGGTTAAATCACTGCTCTATGTAATAAAAGTGAGCCAAGTAGAGGACATAAGTACATAAGTAATGCCACACTGGGAAAAGACCAAGGGTCCATCGAGCCCAGCATCCTGTCCACGACAGCGGCCAATCCAGGCCAAGGGCACCTGGCGAGCTTCCCAAATGTACAGACATCCTATACATGTTATTCCTGGAATTTTGGATTTTTCCAAGTCCGTTTAGTAGCGGTTTATGGACTTGTCCTTTAGGAAACCGTCCAACCCGTCCAACAGTCGTCAGATGCTCCCCATTAATCTTTTGACACTGTGCTGCTAAATATTAATTTGGCATTTCTGGAGCAGCCTAGACCATGGTACTGTTACTTACAGGTACAATTCTTTACCCCAACCTTACAGTCTTAAGATAGTCACTAAAGCAACAGAAATTAAAATGGTCTGACCTAAGGCCACCGAGCATACTGGCGGGAAAAATAAGATTTCAGCCCTGGTCTCCTGGGTCCCAAACTATTTCTGTAACACTGAAACTGTCAACAGCACTTCCTACAGGCATCTCCATGGCCATGGTTCCATTTTTCTTCACTTACAAGTACATAAGTATTGCCACACTGGGAAAGAGCAAAGGTCCATCAAGCCCAGTATCCTGTTTCCAACAGTGGCCAATCCAGGTCACAAATACCTGGCAAGATCCCCCAAAAAGTACAAAACAGTTTATGCTGTTTATCCCAGAAATAAGCAGTGGACTTTCCCAAGTCCATTTAATAATGGTCTATAGACTTTTCCTTTAGGAAGCCGTCCAGACCCTTTTTAAACCCCGCTAAGCTAACTGCCTTTATCACATTCTCTGGCAACGAACTCCAGAGTTTAATTACACGTTGAGTGAAGAAAGATTTTCTCCGATTCGTTTTAAATTTACTACTTTGTAGCTTCATCAAATGCCCCCTAGTCCTTGTATTTTTGGAAAGAGTAAACAAATTATTCACGTCTACCCGTTCCACTCATTATTTTATAGACCTCTATCATATCTCCCCTCAGCCGCCTTTTCTCCAAGCTGAAGAGCCCTAGCCGCTTTAGTCTTTCCTCATAGGGAAGTCGTCCCAGCCCCTTTATCATTTTCCACCTCCAAAATTTCTGCATTTATATTCTATGAATTTTTTTTTAAGTTTTTGAATTTTAAAGCCTTTTGGAATACTTTCCTCAAGTCAGGTGCTGCCCCCCACCCCAGCACCTCTACATCAAGAGGTAGGAGCAATGTGTGCTTGCGCCTGACTCTGCACTGCCATCTACAAAAAAGGACGGTGCCCGACTCTGTGCAGTACAATGGGGTTAGGCTCCACCAGACTGGCCTCACTATGGGATGCATTGTGCTGGTTCACCATGGACATTTGTGGAGTTGGCCGGGGGAAGGGAGGAATTGTGTGTGTGGGGGGGGGGGGGGGGCGCACCAGTGCCATTTGTGGGGAATCCAGCGAGTGTCTTTAGCGCACTTTTATTCACAGGAGCAATTTATAATGCTGCAATTTAAATGTATATTGCATGCCAACACCAACACTGAAACACTGGTATCTTTTCTTCCTCCATCAGGAATAAGATTAGTACAAGCAAATCCCAATGTAAACTGCTTCACGAAGAAAGACTAAGGAGGCTAGGGCTTTTCAGCTTGGAGAAGAGACGGCTGAGGGGAGACATGATAGAGGTATATAAAATAATGAGTGAAACAGGTGGATGTGAAGCGTCTGGTTCACGCTTTCCAAAAATACTAGGACTAGGGGGCATGCGATGAAACTACAGTGTAGTAAATTTAAAACAAATCAGAGAAAAATCTTTCTTCACCCAATGCATAATTAAACTCTGGAATTCGTTGCCGGAGAACGTAGTGAAGGCGGTTAGCTTAGCAGAGTTTAAAAAGGGGTTAGACGGTTTCCTAAAGGACAAGTCCATAGACCCCTACTAAATGGACTTGGGAAAAATCCACAATTTTGGGAATAACATGTATTAACTAGTAAAAAAGGCCCGTTTCTGACACAAATGAAACGGGCGCTAGCAAGGTTTTCCTCGGAGTGTGTATGTTTGGGAGAGTGTATGTGAGAGTGACTGTTTGAGAGTCAGAGTGAAAGTGTGAGTCCAATCCATGCTCCTCTGTCACCTGGCCCCTCCATTCATCCCTATCCAGCAATTCCGCTCTCTCCCTGAGGCCTGCCCTGCAATCCATATGCATCCATGGCCATCTGTCCCCTCCATTCATCCCTATCCAGCAATTCCCCTCTCCCTGAGTCCTGCCCTTCCAATCCATGCCCATCCATGCTCCTCTGTCACCTGGCCCCTCCATTCATCCCTATCCAGCAATACCCCTCTCTCCCTGAGGCCTGCCCTGCAATCCATATCCATCCATGCCCATCTGTCCCCTCCATTCATCCCTATCCAGCAATTCCCCTCTCTCCCTGAGTCCTGCCCTCCCAATCCATGCCCATCCATGGTCCTCTGTCCCCTGCCCCCTCCATTCATCCCTTTCCAGCAATTGCCCTCTCTCCCTGAGCCCTGCCCTCCCAATCCATGGCCATCCATGCTCCTCTGTCCCCTGCCGCCTCCATTCATCCTTTTCCAGCAAGTCCCCTCTCTCCCTTCCATGACCCCCCCCCTCGCATCCATGCTCCTCTCTCTCCCATGTGCCAGCCTGGCACGCCCTCTTCTCCCCCCCCCCTTCGCATCCATGCTGTCGTTTCTTCCCTGCCCTCCCGCTCCCATTGTTGTACTTTACTGGCCACCCTCTTCTCTCCCCCCAACATGCGTGTTTTTGTTTTTTTCTTGTTTTTAAATTTACCTCCGTGGCGGATCCGGCAGCGAAGCGTCAGGGAAGGAGGCGGTGCTCCCGACGTGTAGGTTTCCCTTCGCTGTGTTCCGCCTTCTTTTGACGTCATCCTTGACATCAGAAGAAGGCGGAACACATGGAAGGGAAGGCTAGACGTCGGGAGCGCCGCCTCCTTCCCTGACGCTTCGCTGCCGAGCGATGCGATTGGTTGAGTGTCATTGCTCCGCCCTCGACGTCATCACGTTTGACGCGTGGGCGGGGCAGACACAATGCGATCTCACCCCCTTCACTTTGCTAAGAGAGGCTTCATTAGAACGTTGGAGGTGCGTTTTATATAGAGAGAAATGTTTGTACGTTTGGGTAGCTTGCCAGGTGCCCTTGACCTGGATTGGCCGCTGTCGGGGACAGGATGCTGTTCTCGATGGAGCTTTGGTCTTTTCCCAGTATGGCATTACTTATGTACTTACGTACTCACAGGCCCCACAGTCTTGTTATCCTAGCAAATAATTCCTAACCCTAGTTACCTCTAACAGGAGAGTTACTGAACTGCAAGCGCCAGCAGCTAACTCACTGTACACAAAGGTCTTGAACAGCAGGACAGTTTTGGGTATGCACAAGAAGTTCCTTCCAAAAACAGTCTCCAATATTCACCCAAAACCTTATTTCCTACACCTCATTCAAACAAGGCTGAATCATTCTTACATCCTTTCAACTGCAATAATGCTTTGTCCTTCTACATTGACAGAAGGAAAAATACCGGAAAAGCCACCTAGCTTTCTGCTCATGTGATCCTAAACTGATCTAGACAGGATGTCAGAAAAGCCATATTATTACAAATCAGATCCTGGGACTCTCTTTCTTGAATAAAAGCAGCCTTATCCTTGCCACATACTGAGACAGGACTGCATTAGGTTTTTAACGTATTTGACTATTTTGTAAATGAATTATATTTTAAATTCTAATGTTCTAATTTGTTGCAAACCACCATGAGTCCTCTTGGAGCAGGGTGATAAGGTGAAATGAAACTGATTTTCCACGCCAATCTTCCACCAGTTATCTCTCTATATAAAACGCACCTCCAACATTCTATGAAGCCTCCACAACTCCCAACATTCTAAATGCATGGTGGTGAAACCCACATCTCCTGAATTGACATCACGTACTTCCGGGTTCGTCACAAGCAGAAGTGACCAACCACACAAGGTTTCTCGGCTTCAGAATGTTGGAGGTGCATTCTATTACATAGGATTGGTCAGTTCATTGAAGCACAGCCAGAGCTCAGTGTCCTGCACAGTAACACTCAGACACCAGAGAGAGAGAAGGGGGGCCTGAAACGAGAGAGGGAGGGGGGGCCTGACACCAGAGAGGGGGGGGGGGGAGAGTTATCTCTGTCACACACACACTCTCTCACAGTCAATGTCTTTCTCTCTCTCACTCTCTCTATGTCTCACACTGTATCACATTCACTCTCTATGTGTCACACAGTCACTCACACACTCTCTTGGTCTCATACACTCAGTCTCACAGAGTCTGTGTCTCTCACACACACTCTCTCGCACACACTGTATCTGTGTGAAACACACTTTCTCACACTGTGTCTCACATACGCACTTGCACACACTCTCATTCTCACACACACAGTCTCTCTCACAGACGCACTCGCATATTCACTCTCTCTCACACACACATACACTCTCTCAAACATACACAATCCGAGGAAAACCTTGCTAGCGCCCGTTTCATTTGTGTCAGAAACGGGCCTTTTTTACTAGTTTGTAATAAATGTTAACATGTTAAAGTGCTCAAAATGTATATAATACATAAATCACTGACTGTACCCACAGAAAGGTAGTATATCAAATACCATCATATTTTCCTTTACACTTGCAAAAAATGATTTAGTTCATTAGAATAATACTTAAAGTCAATCAAAGGCCAACAGTTCAGTAATGGAAACCTGCTAATTATAAACACAAAAGTCTTAAACTCTTATGATGGTTTCCATTAGAAAAACACAGTTTCATGTTACTTGCAACTTCTTTTCATTCGGATTTATGGACTTGGATTTTGAGATTTAATTACCTGCCTTTTCAAATCCAAGTTCAAAATGAAATACATGAGTTACATGCCGTGGGAGATCCCTACAGCTGTAAGCAGAGCTATCATGGCCATCCTATCCTTGAATCTTCAAACGTGATCTCACCTGACTGAAGGAATCCAGACTGACACCATTATTGAGAAGGAACTGACGAACATCCTGCACAAGCTGGGTCTCTCCCAGAGCGACTCTCACGGCCATGCTGCCTTTATCCTCCTGCAGGGAAACAGCACAGCCATAAGCCAAAAACCAATACAGACTGATCCCAGGGCTGAGTGGCTTCTTATGGCAGACAGGAAAGGTTATCAACTACAGGCATGTAACAGAGACATGCCAAGGGTTTGGGGGAGGGTGCAAACAGGGCATTGTACTGGGCCCCTGCTTGAAGCTGAAGGCACATTCTGCCAGTGGGTTTTAGGGGACCTCTCCCTAATTCCTTGCCAATGCCACAGCATGCCTAACACTGGCCCAGGATGTCAGCCATGTGAGTTACACTTTAAAAAGGAGAGCTGAGCTTCACAGGAAATAGAGGAGAGCTGGGACGGAAGAAGTAAACTTGGGAGGCACCAGAGACAGAGGTCTGAAGACCTCTAGCTATAACTCTGCAGACTCAAGCCACCTGCAAAGTTCAACTGGGGACCAGCTGACCAACTAGACCAGGAGCAAAGCACTTATAACCATCCACTTGCTGGAGATAGAAAATACTAAGGAGCTGGACTGGATGCCAAGAGAGAGAACTCTCAGCTCAGTTTTCAGTTCTCTATATCCACCTGCTGGTTGATGGACACAACTATCCCACAGGCTTTGGAATAGTGGGAAGCTACGTAATTGAAAAACTAGTTTGGGTCAGCCTCTAAGGGAGATGCCTGCTAGACCTAGGACAGATGAGTCACTTGGCTCTTGGATGTGTGCTGCTGGGGCACCGTGTACCCTGTTAGGGTCTCGTGTACCCCTTGGGGTACATAAACCACATGTTGGAAACCCCTGTTTTAGAGCAGGCTATATGTCAGCAGATCTCGTTTTTTTTTTAATCATTTTACTTAATTATATTCACATTTATCACATAAATGTAAGGAAATTCAGAAATTAATATAAAAAGGAAAACATGTTCTCTCAACAATATATATTTACATAATTGTCCACAATTGGAAGATCCAAGATCAGGAAAACAATCTTAAAGAAAGTAAGAAAAACTCAAAACGGTTAATCTTACACTTCACATTTTCTGAGGGAGGAAGGTTAATCGGTTATTGCAGCCGGTACAGTGGTAACTGAAGGAAGTTGCTGCAGAGGATTCTTCATCTGTTTCCACAAACTCTTATAATTTCTTAGGTTCAAACAAATAAGTAATAAGGAAATAAAACACTTACAAGGGAATCGCGCTAGGAAGGTCCCACCTAGGGCAATGATTCCTGGCTTAAAAGCCAAGACCTCACACCTCCCTTGATGTGTCAGGAAATATATTCATCTTTGAACCCAAAAAACTATCAACCATGTATCGGAAATACGGCAGATCTCGTTTTAAAATACATGAGAAATGAATGTCCTTAAGTGATGTACAGACTTGGACATTCTTTCTAAATCTGCCTGTAGTCTCGGGGATTCCAAACTCATTGAAAGAAACGGGACTTCCCAGAGCACATTTTCAGTAACACTTGACATGGCTAAAACAAACAAAAAAACGTTTTAAAGATGTTTTCAATTAAGGAAGATAATGGTCCAATCCATTTCCATGGGTTTTTTATAAAATGACTCGGCCTTTACTCACACAGTGCAACGTCACATGTACTTTTTACCCACTGTAAGGACACGATTTGTAACGACACGCAGTATATGTTTTTTGTTCGAAACGTACTGCTCAATACAACAAGACAGAGAGTGGCTTTTGCAGTACTCACATGATCCAGCACTTGGCTTTTGGTTGTGCTGTACTTCTGTGCTATTGCATCTGCAACAGCATTTGTTCCCATGAACAGCGTGTTCCAGTTATGGGAGCTGAAAAGGGAGGAAAGGTTTAAAAAAAAAAATCAGCTGGAACCTTAATACTTCTAGGAATGTTGTGCAAGAAAGAGCTGACCTTGGGGCAGTGCAGGGAGTAAACAGTCCTAGCAGCAGAGCCTGTACTAAGTGCAAACATTTTTGGCTCGCTATCTGCCTGCGTGTCCTGTTCTAATTTCATCTCACATACTCTCCGATTCTTCTCTTATTCCTTAACAGTTCAGCTTTATGGTGGCCAACAGCTGATCGGCACAGGAGAGGCTCCTGACAGTTTCAGCCTGTGCCTGCTCCTTGGGAGGCACCGTTTTAGCTCTGCTTTGCCTAGGGACAAGTGAGCAAACTTTAAGCAGCAAGTATGGGGTCTGGCAACTATCCAAGGAGCAGAGCCACAGAGCCAAAAGGTCCTACACCACAGAACAAACAGCATACCTGCCGCTTTTCGCTTTGTCCTTGGCTATCTTCTGTTTCTTGAAGTCGGAACTTCCCACAAGATTAGGTTCCTTCTCCTCCGTTTCTTTCTTTATCGTGGAGGGCAATAAATGAAGCATTCTGCCCTACAGGTATGAAAAGGATCAAGCTTACTGCTATAGCAACATCTTAAAACGAGGGCAGAAGATGGCCAACTGGCCCATCCAGTCTGCCCAGTTAATTCTGTCCATTCTGTTAAAGATGCATTCTAGTTACTAGCCACAGAGCGTGACAACCTGCAAGATCTCAACCTTTCTCTATTGTGCTCAACTTTATTTAAATATATCACCCATCAAAACAAACAATCTGTGTGGTTCGCAATAAAATAGATAACAGGGGAAGTAAATGGACATACAGGCATATCAATAATAGCTACAACAGCTTAAACAAGACAAATTAAAACAGTAGAGCAGATTCAAGAAAGCGTGTCAGAAATCAGGTGCAAAAAATTTCATTATAGAATACACCGTGTCAATATCTGCACGCCTAACTTCCGGCATAAGCACTTACTCCACGTAAAGGCTATGCGTGTGACCTGGCATGTCTGCTAACCTCTGCTCTATATTCTGTACTTGTATGATGCACGTTTTCATTGGAATTTTACCCCTGCCAGAATTCTGTGTGACTGTGGAGCGCAGAATTCCCCAGTGGTGCACAATCCCGACTCTCCGTCCGCTGCCACCCGGCCTACCTGTGCACTGTCTGGTGGTCTAGTGGCCTCTTCGGGGGCAGGAAAGAACCCCCACTCTTCCTGCAATGCTGCCGCCGCTCTCTTGCTGGTACCATGTGTTTTCAAAATGGCCACAGACGTCAAGCAGTGGTGGTCGTATTGAAGAAGAACGGTACCAGCAAGAGAGCGGAGGCAGAAGGGCAGGAAAGAGCGGGGTTCTTTCTTGCTCTCGAAGTGGTACTCTCGCTTCAGCTCCTACTCCTCCTACCTCAGGTGAGTGCGGGGGTGTCATGCTGTGGGTAGCTGTTATAAAAATAAGGGATGCTGTGGGTGGAAGGGGGCTGCAAAAAATAAGCACATTTTGTGCACTGAATTTTGAAATTTTTTTGCGCAGAATTTTGTTTTTAGGCGCAGCAATCCGGAAGGAGTAGAATTTGTTGCAAATGACTTAACTTTGAAGAAATGTGTTTGGTGGAATCTCTAGGGTTGGAACACCACTACTTTGGAGTGTCTCCTAAAATTAGAAATAGTATAAATTTGGGCCCTGGCATTGTGAATCCCTTCCCCCAACAGAGAATCCACCTGAGATCTTGCATGAAGGCTGTGGGGCGCCCTTCTGTTTAATATGCATACCCAGAAAAGGGACACCACCTTTATTTTGATGAATAGACAGCAAGATTGATCTACTGTTATCAAGTCTGGGAGGCAAAAGCAATCTTTTTGGCTCCAGTTTAAATTGCGTGTTTACAAATTTCAAATTTCTAGTGTATCTGGTAAAGGTCTTTCTGTGTACTAGGGATGTGCAGAGCTTAAAAAGGATTTGGTGTTTTCTGATTTTCCTGAAATTTGTCCCAATTTTGGAGTTTTTTTCTCCAGTTCATTTCACAAATTCTTTTTAATAACTTAATTGCAGATACACTAAATGGGGACAGAGCCTCTCCTTTACTGATATGATTTAGTATCATGTGATTAGAACAATATAAAAACCTGTAACATAATTATATAGCTACTTCTTTTGTACTGTAACGTTCTTGGGAGATATATTTTGTAATGTTTTAGTTTCTTTTATTATAATGCTGTGAACTGCTTTGGTGCCTTTGGGTGTAAATGCAGTATATCAAATCAAAGCTGGTGTAAATATTTGCACCCAAAGTTGGCAGCTGCATGCGTATTAATATTCTATAACTTGCCCACACAACTGCAAGGCACACCCATAATCTGCTTGTGCGCACGCCACTTTCTCATTGCTCGCTATGAAGCAAATACCTATAGAAGGTTATCTATCTCTCCACAGGAGAAACGAAAGCCAAATACACGAACAGTGGAACCAAAAAAGTCCTCTCACAATTGGTGTTTTCTAAACAAGGTCTTTATTCAAATCAATAAAAACAACCCGACATGATTCGTGTTTCGGCCGTAAGGGGTCTATTGATTTTTGATACAAAGACACTGGTAAAACAGATGACTCACAGTCAATTGTATATCAACAGAGATATTGCATGCAGAGTGCCACTGCACTAATCTCTCTGTCAAACGTGGTATACCGATTGGATCCACTGTTCGTGTATTTGGCTTTCATTGATTGCTACAGCATTTAGGAGCTAACCGTCCAATATTCAAAGTGATCAAAGTGAGCGGCTCATGGTAGCCAACTGCCGAATGAATATTGGCTGGGACCCGCATACCTGGAAAGTCTTTTAAGATACCCTCCGATCCTCCCCTCTCCCAGAAATGGGAGCTCTCCAATTCAGCCCCCCCCCCGCCCCCGCCCACACACTCTTGCAACATGAAGGATAGGATTCCCAGGCCCAAGGGCAGCCCAAACATTAGGCCACCTGAGGCGGAGGCCTCAGGCGGCACTCTTCAGGAGCGGCATCTCCCCCTTCGCAGCGTTTTACCTTGTCTCGTTCTAAACCCAGCAGCGTTTCCCATACGCTGCCCTGCCGCTGACACCTGCCTCTTCCCTTTACTGTGACCGCCTCTCCAATGTAACTTCCTGTTTCGTCAGAGGCTCAGTGTAAAGATGCAGGAATGCCTTCGGGCCATGAGATGATGAAAGATGCACTGAGTCAGGGGTAGAAAACTCACAGGTGCCAGTTTACCTAGGTATCTAAAATCTGACACCCGACCTTGGCCTAACAACGGCCAATACCACTGCCGTGTCAGTGATCCCACAACCAATGAGAGGACAAAAAGTCAAAAGTAAATAAAGATGATTTTTTAAAAAACCCAGAAAAGTAAATAAAGATGATAAAAAGAAAACGCTGTCGCCACAGTTCCTAAAGATTTTGGTTCGTGCCTAGTTTTCTAAATACTTTTCCACTCCTGCACAATGCATAGAGCTTCAGTTTACAATTGCATTCTTCTGCACAGCATTTAAGTCGCAGATAGGGAAATGAGACTTTAATAGTATAAACAGTTATGAGATGTCACACCATCAGTGATGAAATGGCAAACTGTTCTATGAAATCCCATCCCAACTTCTTTACCTGAAACACCTGTCCATCCACCTCAGCGAAGGCCTTCACCGCATGCTCTGGTATCATGAAGGTCACAAAAGCAAAGCCTTTGGGTCTCTTAGTTAGGCTATCAATGGGGAGATGGATCTCCGAAAGTGGGCCTGGAAAAGAAAAATGATTTCCCAGAAATACTTCAGAGCTCTCCCTAGAAACTTTTGCCAGCCAGGTGGGGGTGGGAGGCAGAAAAGTTATGTCTTACCAAATAACTTTCTTTCAGATCAGTCCAGACCAATGGATTGTGTCCATCTACCAGAGGATAAGAGACAGAAAATAAAAAAAATAGCTCTCAAGTGATTCGCCCCTTAACGGGATCATGTTACACAGAATGTTAAGTATTTCGATTAGCCAAGCAGCGGTGCTCAAAATTTGCCCGGTAGCCAATATTGAAACTTTGAGAACAAATGTCTCAATCCGGTCAGAACCTTACCAATGATTGAATCATATACTCTATTGGCATGCAGATATTTCACATATTTCACCGAGTCAGGAGACCTGTGACATACAATAGGTTAGGCCACTTAAAAGTAGAATCAGTGATATCTGAAAAATATAGCTTGTAACTAAAAGAAAATTAATTAACCAGGGAGGGATTCTGGACTGGTCTGATAGGATGAAAGGAAAGAAAGTTATCAGGTAAGATAACTTTTTCTTCCATAGCATCCTATCCTATTCACATCTGTGCTATTAAAAGCAAGGAGGAGACAGCACTCAAAGAACTTGGTACATGGTAGGTGGGAGGCTGGCGCAGGTGCAGCTTACACTTCCATGGGAACCCCACAGTAACTGCTTCCGTCCTCACGGGAACATCGCAGCCCTGGAGGGGATTTGAACGAACCCCATTCCCATGCAGGTCTCTAGTCAGAAGAACAAGCCCAGGAGAGCACCCCCAACTCGGCTCGAGCACAACTGAGAAGCAGGTTCAGGAGAACAAACCAAAAAGGCACCACCAAAGTCAAATGAGACTCAGCATAAAACTGGCTCAGGAGCACAAAACCCCAAAAGCTCAACTGAAACTAGTTAGAAACCAGGTCAGTAGTGGGGCTGCAAGGCTGTGTAGCCCATCATCCATCCACTTGGGAGACAGAGGAATACTGGACACTCTATGCAGCATGACACCCTTAAAGAGCAAATCACTTGAGAACTATTTTCATTCTCTGTCTCTATCCACTGGTAGACTGACAACCCATTGATCTGGACTGGTCTGATAGGATGCTATGAAATGTTAAGCTAGTCAGGTGGTCAATAAAATTAGCCAGGTGGTGTACCCATTCAAACTTGCTTCAGGTATACCCATAGCCTACAAAGCATAAGGAAGAGGTTGCATGCACCCTGCAGGAGACAAAATAGTAAAAGTATGCTGGACAGATCTTGCAGTTCTAACTCAGATATGAAGACTGTTTCCTTTTTGGTGGGAATTGTGGGCTCCTGGTTACGTTCTCCGATACAAATACTGGGAGACATCTCAGGATGTGAGCTCAACTTTCCCGTCTGCCATCAATGGGTGAAGGAGGACAGAATAAGAAAGCATTTTGCCTGCCAATATACTCAATGGTTACAGAGTTATAACTACTACTAATATTGGGTGTTCTCTTTTCAGGAAAGATTTCTTCAGTCCGGGGACAAGAAACCTGCTTCAAGTCCTTCACCCTAAAGTAGCTGAGTGAACGTTTCTGAAGGGACTAAACTGTAACACATGCTTATACCCTACACAAAAATAAAAAAAGGATCAACCAATTTCAAGAATAATTCTATTTATTTATTTAAGGTTCATTTATATCCCACAATTTCCCACTCATTCTATTAAATACATCACTGATCAACCCTATGAGGTTACTTACATGCCTACACTTTGCCTGTCCCAAAAGAGCTTACCCCCTTATTCCATAACTTAGTGCCTACATTTACACGCAAGTGCGCTCATAAGTTATAGAAAACCTGTTACTTGGGCATCAACCCTCAAAATCTATAAATGGTGCATAAAGCTAGGCACACAATTGCATACATAGGTAGGCATATTTTCAAAGCACTTAGCCTTCCAAAGTTCCATAGAAACCTAACACATAACAATTAGCTAAGTGACGCTAAATTCAAAAAGGCATATCCTACCCACCCAACATAAATGCCTACACTCTGCAACACAGCAAAACCAAAGCTCATAATGGACACTATATAACCTCTCCTCTCTTCGATCCCCATTGTGCCTGAACCTTAATCGACCACAACATCACCATGTATTTGTTTCTCTACCGGACTTGGCGAACGCCTCTACGGTACTATGTAAGCCATATTGAGCCTGCAAATAGGTGGGAAAATGTGGGATACAAATGTAATAAATAAATTGGCACTTAATTGGACAGAAGTACAAGAAACTGGTGTTAGCAAGTACTAATTAGCAGTCAAGTGTGTAATTAACTTATCTCCCTTCTGAATACTGTATTATTTTTGTGATTTTGTTTTTTTGACATGTATGTTTTATTTTTTTCTGGTAAGTTGATTTTATTATGTATGTGAATCTGTAAGCCACCTAGACTTGTAGAAAAAAGGATATAAGAAACTTTAAATAAAATATACTGAACATCTAAGTTCTATAGTGCCAAGTTCAAAGGGCAGGGGCGTTCTGACTACTCCTATATGCACTTTACAGGACAGTTGCATTTGGTTGCCCAACTGTTGCTTTTAGGCGCAGCATTTACATCAGCCATAGACATGGCACAACTGGTCACAATTAATGTTTGGCGCATAACTGCGGACTTATGCTAGTACACTTTACAGATTTAGCACACATAAGTACTTATGCGTGCTAAATCTGTTAAGAGTACATGTCTCGCTGCAGTATGTGCAGCCCGAGTCAATCCTTGTGTGTGTGAGTGAGACTAACAAGTTAGTTACTTCTTCCATTAAAGGCTTGGTTGAAGAGCCAAGCTTTCACCTGCTTCCTGAAGTAGAGGTAGTCTTGTGTTAAGCGGAGCCTTTCAGGCAATGCATTCCAGAGCGTGGGGGCTACTCCGGAGAAGGCTTGCTTGTGGGTATCACATCGTGTAATGTCTTTTGGAGAGGGTGTAGTTAGTGAAAGTCCTTGGGAGGACCTTAGTGTCTGTGGCGGTGGGTGGAGGATCATCCTATTCTTCAGATACTCTGGGCCCCTTCCTTTCAGGGCCTTATGCACTCCTGGGCCACACTTAGGTGCGCACATTACACCTGCCGTGGTGTAAGTGGGAGCATCCAAATGTAGAGGCATAAATGTCAGCTTATGCTAGTATTCTAACAGAATCCAGGTGCACAGATGCCATTATAGAATTAATGCTAAGCACACTGCATCCAGGCATTACAATCGTGTCACTCAGTTATAGTCTTGCCTCCTCCTGTCTAACTCTAGATAGAGGAGATGAAAAGGACAGATCCAGGAACAATTGGAGCAGGTGTGAAAAGTCTGTTCTGCTCGGTCACTGTCACGAAACGCCTAACACCCACCTGGGGTAACCCTGCGGCCACCTGAAGGGTCTGTCCCCAGCACTGCTCAGGCCTGCCTGCACTTGTGCAAGTGCTCTACACTAGCACCCTCCTCCCACCGACTGGGTTCCGGCTTGCCTCTGGATGAGTCTCCCACTCTCAAGTTATTCCCTAGTGATTTCTAAGGATACTGGGGCCACTCTCAGGGGTTCCACAGTTCCTAGAAAACACAAACAGACCCAAATCACAAACCACCAGGACTCTAAGTCAGTCCAGGACAACAGAGCTAATAAACTAATGGCTTTATTATCAGAAGGTAGAACAGTTAAGGATATAAAACAGGTAGAAAAACAACATGCAACAACAGGTAACTGAATCAGGATTAATATTAAAGCTATCTAAACAATTTGTTACTACCTGGGGACTTTCAGGAAAATAACTGCTCACAGGTCTTGACTAGGGCCTCAGGGCAGTGATGTTTACCCTCTGCACTCCCTATCTGAAACTGGGGAAAATCCAGTACCTCCAGCACCAACTTTGAAACTATCTGGCCAATGGCACTGCAGGTTACCTTCCCACAGGGCTTAAACTGAAAAGAAAAGTCTTCTCTGCAACAGCTTTAAAACAGAAAACAAACACCACCTGCTGGCCAAACAAGAGAAATACACTGCATGAAAACATTCAATACATTTCACAGACTTGAAAACCCTCTGTTTCGCCAGTCACTCAGCAGTGCTGCCAGTACCAGGGGCGTAGCCAGACACACAATTTTGGGTGGGCCTGGGCTCAAGATGGATGGGCAGAAGAGGTCATTTGGTCTTTCCTTCTCTCACCTGCATGCCATATGGTCTCTCAAACATCCCCCCTCTCCCGCATACCTTTACAATTGCAGATTTCCACCAGTAGCGAGCAGAAACTTATACACACTGCTCATGTTGGCCACACAGTCTTCCCATGATGCAGCTCCCTGTTTTTGCATAGGCGGGAACACGTCAGAGGGAAGGCTGTGCGAGAAGTATGTATCGGTCACTGCTTGCTGCAGGCGAAGATCTGCTATTTACAAGGTATGCAGGAGGGACAGTTGTTGGGAGTTTTTGGCTGGTGGGGCTTGGGGATCCCTGCCAGCCACATCATAGGTGTGCTGCTACTGGATGGGCCTGATCCCAAAGTGGGTGGGCCTGGGCCCACCCGGGCCCACCCTTGGCTACGCCACAGGCCAGTACTGAGGGTGACCTTTTACCAAACCCATGCCCCTAAGATACTTTCATTCAGCTCTCCTGATTGTTACCCAGTTCATGTCCTACCATATTTGGAGAATATTTTCTCAATGTCATCCTCTGAGCAAATGTAGGACAGGTTCCTCACAAACAGCCTTCCTGACTCAGCAAGGTCCTCCTCTTCCTCATCAGCAGCCTTCTCCCGCCCTTGCCAGGGCCTGGTTTCACTTTTTTGGGCTGGCTTTTTCACTGGCACATGCTCATCCCGGAACACTTCGATATAGCGCCCACCTGTGGCACACAATGCAGCAGTTGAGAACTCCAATAGGATCAAGGGTCTCTGACAAAAAAAAAAATGCCTGAGGGGAGTCCTAAGATTAACAGGAAACTGCCTGCAACACCATTTCCTGCTCCTCATTGTTTAAGGCCTCGTGGAATCTCAGTTCAATTGTAGCACTGATCCATGTTATACCCTCTAAAAATTATTCTTGCAAAGTGATGCACTTAGGAAGTAGAAATCCACGGGAGATGTATGTGTTAGGCGGGGAGAGTCTGATAGGTACGGACGGAGAGAGGGATCTTGGGGTGATAGTATCTGAGGATTTGAAGGTGACGAAACAGTGTGACAAGGCCGTGGCCGTAGCTAGAAGGTTGTTAGGCTGTATAAAGAGAGGTGTGACCAGCAGAAGAAAGGGGGTGTTGATGCCCCTGTATAAGTCGTTGGTGAGGCCCCACCTGGAGTATTGTGTTCAGTTTTGGAGGCCGTATCTTGTTAAGGATGTAAAAAGAATTGAAGCGGTGCAAAGAAAAGCTACGAGAATGGTATGGGATTTGCGTTACAAGACGTATGAGGAGAGACTTGCTGAACTAAACATGTATACTCTGGAGGAAAGGAGAAACAGGGGTGATATGATACAGACGTTCAAATATTTGAAAGGTATTAATCCGCAAACGAACCTTTTCCGGAGATGGGAAGGTGGTAGAACGAGAGGACATGAAATGAGATTGAAGGGGGGCAGACTCAAGAAAAATGTCAGGAAGTATTTTTTCACGGAGAGAGTAGTGGATGCTTGGAATGCCCTCTCGCGGGAGGTGGTGGAAATGAAAACGGTAACGGAATTCAAACATGCGTGGGATAAGCATAAAGGAATCCTTTGCCAAAGGAATGGATCCTCAGGAGCTTAGTCAAGATCGGGAGGCGGGGCTGGTGGTTGGGAGGTGGGGATAGGGCTGGGCAAACTTATACGGTCTGTACCAGAGCCAGTGGTGGGAAGCGGGACTGGTGGTTGGGAGGCGGGGATAGTGCTGGACAGACTTGTACGGTCTGTGCCAGAGCTGGTGGTTGGGAGGCAGGGCTGGTGGTGGGGAGGTGAGGAAAGTGCTGGGCAGACTTATACGGTCTGTGCCTGTGCCAGAGCCGGTGGTTGGGAGGTGGGGCTGGTGGTTGGGAGGCGGGGATAGTGCGGGGCAGACTTATACGGTCTGTGCCCTGAAGAGCACAGGTACAAATCAAAGTAGGGTATACACAAAAAGCAGCAAATATGAGTTATCTTGTTGGGCAGACTGGATGGACCGTGCAGGTCTTTTTCTGCCGTCATCTACTATGTTACTATGTAAATGACAAAGCTCACACAATACTCCCCCACTTAGAGCCTCTGCCTGGATGGAACCAAATAATGCATATAATGAATCTAAACGCTTAACATGAGTATATCAATCAACTTAAAAATACATAAACAAACAACAGATAAAGACAATACGGTCTATGATCTCTGGATTTAACTTATTTATTCATCGATAAGGATGCACTGGAATTTAACTAGCAATTTTACCCCATCTCTACAAAATATAGCTGCATACACACACATCGCTACCCCTGAATCCACCATTCTGCCTCACCCCTTTGTTCTGTCGCTTTCTTACTATTAACATTTCCTTTATTTTATTGCATCATCAACCTCTCGGGTATTTCAATATCCTAAACAATTAAAAGGTAGTCCTATTCTGTGTACATCGTGCTCATGCCTATCAAATTTGTGTACTGGCCTGCCACTTTCCGTATGCGGTGTAGAAGGAATAGCACATGCTAATCATGGACAGCACAATTTGTGTATCAAACATCTGAACAGAGGATGCCGAAGGCTGGGGATTTATGGCCTTATCCAGAATCATCTTGAATGGCACAGTTGGCAGGGAAGGAATAATTAGGAATTGTGCCTGCCACAGAACTTGGCCTCCCTTGGGATAAGCAGGGTAGAGAGGAGGGGGGCAGGAGGCTAAACAGGGGCACCAAGGGACATGGGGTATTTAACATGTTATGTGGGGTAATTAGGAGTTTGTCGTCTGATGGTTTTCCTATTAATGTAATCATATTCGATTATTGTAAGGCCATACATGCTGGCTGTAAGAAGTACCTGTTGAAAAAACTCCAAACAGCTCAAAACACTGCAGCCAGGTTCATATATAAAATTTCTCGTTTTGAAAGTGCCTCCCCTTTATTAATCAAATTACATTGGCTTCCCATCAAAGTGAGAATCACCTTCAAATTATGTACCTTTATTTTTCAAATACTAAATGGCACAACTCCAGACTATATTGTACCATTAATAAACTTACCTCAAAGAAACTCTAAATATGAGGCAAGAAACTCTCTCAGACTACACCTCCCAAACTGCAAAAAAAGTGACCTACAAAACTGTCCACTCTGCAGACTTCACTTACCCAGGAACCAAATGGTGGAACTCCTGACCACCCCAAATAAGAAATACACAGGAATCAAAGAATAATGCGTAAGAAAGTAATTTGTTATAAGAATCCAATTTTACAATACAGTATCATAAACATACTGGGAAACCTATAGAAATATTTGTTTAATATTTAGAAAATCTATTATGAATGAGAAATTGTACATGAAGTAAATAGAGTAATAACCAATTCAAGTAATAATTAGTTGTTTGAGATTTGGTTGTTCTTTGTGAGGGTTTGATTGAATAGGAATGATTTGAGGGTTTTGCAAAATTTGGTATTTATGTATCCTATACTGTTTATTGTAAGCCACATTGAACTCAAGCTTGTTTGAGATAATCTGCTATATTAAAACTCACCCTCAACGTTCTGAAGACAACGTTCTGAAGTCACTCAGTCACTCCCTGAAGGGTTCATGGATTCATGGTGGTGAAGCCACAACACTGACCATGTCTCTCTGCCCCGCCCTCGCATGACGGACCAATCAGAAAAAACACCCTCAACATTCTGAAACACAAAGGACCATCACAACACCATTCCCAGGCAACACTAGGCAACGTAAGACGGACCAATCAGAGGAAACTACGTGACAATAAGGGAGGAGCATTCCCCAGCAGAACGGCTCATTATCTGTGCAGCACGGAGAGCACAGAACCACCGCTGGAACGTGAGAAGAATATTCCTGCTGTGGGTATGTGCAAAAATAGACCGGGGGAGGGGGGGGGGGGGAGAAATTTTTAAATGCCTAATGCCAGTACTGAAGAGTGCCAGAGGGCCCATAACAAAGACTATATTTGGGATCGCTTGACATGGAGTCAGAGGAGCCAGAAAACAATGTGCCCGTCACCATCTGGGACATGGGCGAACAGGACAAGCTGCGGCCCAGCTGGAAGGATTACCCGCGACCCAGCCAGCAGCAAACAGCGACCAAGGAAGGGAGAGGAGTAGGGAAACACGCGGAGTGTGTTTCCCTACTCCTTCCCTGCCTAGGAATCGCTGGAGACTGGCTGCCAAACTAACGAAACAACCGCACACCGACGCACCACCTCCATCATTCAAAAGGCATCCACTCTTTCTTCAACAGAAATGCAAACTAAAAATACAAAACAAAGAATACCCGTTTTCACACGCAGCTACAAGTAACTCCCCACCCCCTTCCTCTTCCCCTTTTGCCAAAGCAGCCGTGCCCAACCATCCCCAGCCTCAGGCAAGCCGTCTCCCACCTCGGGGATACCCCGAGCACCCGGAAAAAGACGGCGCAGCTTCCCGCAGCGCATGTTCCAGCATTCCCCTGCAGCCGGCCTGAAATGGACCGAACATACCGGATCACCACCCGATGGCCCGAGACCGTGCTCCTCTCCCTTCCGCCAACTTAAAACAACCATCCCCCTCCTCAGGCAAGCCGTCTCCCACCTCCAGGATGTCCAGAACCCCAGCCCAACGGAAAAAGATGGCGCTGCTTCCCACAGCACATTTCTCTTCCAGTGTTCCCCTACAGCAGCCCTGAAACGGCCAAAAAATACCGACAGACCAAGAACGTGCTCCTCTACCTTCCGCCCATCTAAAACAACACTGCTGCCTCAGCACAACACAAAAAAAAAAACCCGGAAAAAACAATCCACCACTCAAAGGCTGACCCCCCTACAACCACATTTACATTTCACCATCAGAAAGACCCCCCCCCTCCACAAACCTCCTTGACA
Source organism: Microcaecilia unicolor (assembly GCF_901765095.1). Taxonomy (NCBI): domain Eukaryota; kingdom Metazoa; phylum Chordata; class Amphibia; order Gymnophiona; family Siphonopidae; genus Microcaecilia; species Microcaecilia unicolor. The sequence goes on along the minus strand of NC_044041.1, from coordinate 10,288,017 downwards.
GACAAAACCACACACACACAATACAACAGACACACACCCTCAAAGCCACACACCAATCCAACCCACTTTGCCAGCACAGCACATCCCCCAACCCCCCAAGCAAAAAAACAAAACAAAACAAAAAAAAGACACACATCAACAACCTGCACACACACCCCACCCTTACACACTCACACACACACAAAATAACTCTGTGACACATACACACACAAAAAAAAACCACATGCTAGCGCCCGTTTCATTGGTTTCGGAAACGGGCCTTTTTTACTAGTATGGGATATAAATGTCAAAAACAAACAAATAAATAAATGCCACTTTGATTCACGATACTGAAGTCCCTGAATGACTGCCATAAAGTGAACTCCCACTTTACGGGATGCTAGATTGGACACCACACGATAGTGCGCTTATTTTGCACTTCTCCCTCCTTGTGGAATTCTTTGCCGGTCAACATTCGACTAGAATTGCTCTATCGCAAGTTCAGAACAGCTTTGAAGACCTACTTATTTCACAAGGCTTTCAAGTGATCAACTCTCACTAGTATGCAGCAACTCATGTTCACCAACCTCATCCACGTGTATGTATTTGTGTGTGTGTGTATGTTTAATATAGGTTCTTGGTATGAGTGTATTTTTTACTGTTTTAATTGGCGTTCTATTTATTTTAAACTAGTAAAAAAGGCCCGTTTCTGTAGGCAAGGAAACGGGCCTTAGGCAGGCAATCCTCCCCCCCCCCCCCCCCCGTGCTACGGCCCCCTCGAACCCACCCCCTCCCGCGAACCTGTCGATCCCCCCACCCACCCCGGAACGCCGAAAACTGCCGCCACTGTTGCCGCCGTTGTTGTGCTACCTTCCCTTCCCTTCCCGTAGGTTGTTCAATCATCTTAGAAAGTTTAACTCCGTGCGTCTGACGTCAGACGCACGGAGTTAAACTTTCTAAGAAGATGATTGAACAACCTACGGGAAGGGAAGGGATGGTAGCACAACAACGGCGGCGGCAGTTTTCGGCGTTCTGGCGGGGGGGGGGATCGACAGGTTCGCAGGAGGGGGTGGGTGACAGCTGATTCCGAGGCAGTAGGAGGAGTAGGGAAACACGCGCACTCCTCCCCTTGCCTTGCAATCAGCTGTGTTGACATCAGTGACGTCCTGCGTGCCTGCCTCGCAGACCACTTGCAGCCAGGGACCCACGGTCCCAAGCATGGAACATTGGAGGTGAGAATTATTATATAGGATTGCAAACCGTTTTGTAATGTTTTTCAGATAAAATGATATATAATAAATAAACCATAAACTATAATAAGTACATGTGGACTCCAGTCAACTTAACCCAGTCTACCTCAAAAGTAACCGGTTCTAAGTCACGTCTACTGGAGCCCTAGGCCACCCCGCGCTATGTCTATCATAATTTGTTCCCGCTCCCAACTTCATCTTCCCCATCATTATATACTTCACCCTATCATAAGCTCTTGGGGTAATAACATTTTTGGCTCTTTAGCTGCCTTCTCTTTTACAGTGCGGTGTACACTAACGGCAGCCTTTGCCTGTGATTCTCAACCAGCTCTTCAAGACATCAATTTAGGACTTAATTATTCATCTTTCCAAATCTGAGGCACAGGAGGTCCTTCTTTGTACCAGAGGATTTAAAATCTAAGTTGTACTTAAGGCATGGAGCATCAAGAGGTGCATCCAAAGTCACAAGAACATCTGTTTTTTCTGGTTCTCACCTCACTGATCCAGCGGCGTAGCCAGAACTCGGCGGGAGGGGGGAGGGCAGAGCCCGAGGTGGGGGGGGGGGGCACTGTTTAGCTGCCTCGTCCCACCGCCACCCCACCGCCACCCCCCCGCCACTTTGAACCCCCCTGCTGCCTCAACCGCAAACCCAAACCCCCACCGTCGCATCAGATACCTTGTTTGCTGGCAGGGGTCCCCAATCCCCGCTAGCTGAAGAGTCTTCTTCAGCGCCGGTCAACTCTGGCGCCTTCGTTGTGGGATCATCTGTTTCTGACGCCTTACGTCCTGCACGGGGCTACATGCACGGTGCAGGACGTAAGGCGTCAGAAACAGATGATCCCAAAACAAAGACGACGGAGTTGACCGGCGCTGAAGAAAACTTCGGCTGGCGGGTTTGGGGGACCCCCCCCCCAAAGCAAACAAGGTACCTGATGCGATGGCGGGGCCGGGGGGGTCAGATGTAGAGGGGGCCAGGGCGTAATCTGTGGGGGCCCATGTCCCCGTGGCCCCACGTAGCTATGCCCCTGCACTGATCTAAACACTAGCTGCTCCTCCACTCCACATGCAGCAAATTAGGTTTTCAGGATATCCACAATGAATATGCGTGAGGCAACCAGAGTATGCAACTATCCCTGTGGACTGGGTTGAGAACCATTCTTCTGCAGTTATTTGCAATTTAATATCACCAGTGCCCTACATACCAGAGAGCAATGCCCAGAGGCAAGGGATGGCAGGGGTGGAGTGCATGGAAGAAATCCAGACTTACCATATCCCCATACATTTAGAAAGGCACCATTACGCACCTATGTAATCATTATTTCTTTTCAGTGCTTTCAGCACCTCTGCCTCATTTTTAAAATCAACAAAGACGTAGCCTGAAAGATAGAAGGGGAAAAAAAAAAAGATAAAAATAGTGAAAAGCTACACAATGAAGGATATATACGAGTGCAGGAGTACAGTAGTGGTTAGTACAGCGGACTTTGATTCTGGGGAACTGGATTCGATTCCCACTGCAGCGGGCAAGTCACTTAAACCTAGTAAGAACCTGTATATACTAAGTAAACCACTTTGACTGTAGTTGCACAACCCACAGAAAGGCAGTATATCAAGTCCTTATATCAGCAGACCAGGCAGGGGGAGGAGCAGCCATACAAATGCTAATACAGACCATTTTGGTTATAAGTGTTTGCAAGAATGGCTTTTTTAATTTGTTAAACCAAGGTAAAACGATTCAGTAATTCTTGTAAAAACATGGTATACAGATACAAGCCAATATTCAAAGTGAATTAACCAGGTGGGAACGGACATCGACCAGTTAACTCCCCTGTTTTTGTGGCTATCCGGTCATTCTCAGCAGCACTTAACTAGTTAAGTGCCACTGAAAATCACCTGTTAGTATGAACTTGAAGCCAGCTACATCGGGGGCATTCTAGGGCAGAATCCGTTACGTCTCAATATTCAGATGGAACCGGCCAGGTTTAGCAGATAAGACCACGTAAATAGCTGTCCTATATTTATCCGCTAACTTATGGCTGGTTAAGTCTGGCTATTAACCAGGGCTTTTTTTTGAGGGGGTACTTGGGGGTACTGAGTACCAGCACCTTTTCCATTGCCTGCTAAAATTGACCCATGGTCTCCAAGTTTTAATGAAAGAGCTCAGGCTTTACACACCAATTCTGCCTTGTCATAGATTCTGTGACTGGTTGCAGGGGTCCTGGCTATTGTGGGGTGGGTCCCTCAGTGATTACCCCACCCTTCAAGGGTGGCCAGGCATTTGAGTACCGGGACATTTTTTGCTTGAAATAACGCACTGCTATTAACTTAACCGATCATGCACTAGCCAGCTTAAAAAACAAACAAACGGAAATTCAGTGACAAAGCTCGTTCAGGGCCCAGCATTGAATTTCCAGTTTTAGCACTGGTGGTGGACAAAAAAAAACCTCTGTCTGTCGCCAGCTGAGTATCAAGAGGGGCTAGATTTTAACTCACTGTAAAAAGATGATCACAATGGATTTGAAATATTACAACCAGTAACAGAACCTCAAGAGACCCATGTGGAAGTCGCTCTCCTTCTTCAGTTGTAAGGCCTCATCCTCCTCCACCCCATAACCAACACAGCATCAGAAAGCCCCAGCAAGATGGCAGCAGCAGCAACAGACACACAAACAAAATATCATATTTTGCAACTATTTTTCGCTCTTCCGAGTATTGCTTTGATCTCTCTCTCTCTCATGCATATTCTAAAAAGCCAATGGGACTAAGTGTGCCCCGAGGACTGGGTTGGGAATGTAAACTCCTAATTTCTTTTACATATTACTATCGTAACTACTTAAATACACACTTAAAAGTCAGACGTGAACATTTCTGCCAGCCACAGAGCTCATGTGTTAAGTGTCTAAATTAGAGAATGATGGGGAGGGGATGGGGATCCACAGTAATGATAATATTTTAAATTACCACAGGGACAGGGTGGGGATGGACATTTTGAGTTTGTGGTGGTGGTGGTGGGGACAAACTTTGCCCCCCATGTCATTCCCTAGCCTAAACGCCACAGGTAATATAAAGTATTCTATACGGTAAATGTGTTGTAAACGCTGCCCAAGCCCCACCCCTTGCAAGTGGATGCTATGTAAGCTATGTGTGTATTTACAAAATAGAGTTTCGGCAGAATTTTGGCAGTTGCACACATACAGGTATAAATGCCGTTATTCTGAACATTTACATGCGTAATCGGAATGTTAACGGTAGCACCTATGTTACAGAATAATCATAAGTAATTTATAAAGGTGGTGCTATGCGCTCAGCCTTTCTTGGACCCCATGCAGGCAGCACCCAGCTAAAATCGTATGAAAAGCTGGAGAGCAAATTTTTAAACAGACCTTCTCACTAATAAATATGTATTTCTCTATAGATTTCTGGACTAAAAGCTAACACTATGCAGAATCTGAAAACATGGCCTGGCTCTCACTCATTAAGGCTTCCAGAATTAGTCCAACTCACCTGTCTTATTTCCATGGGCATTTCTCACTATCCTGATTGCCACCGGTTTAAGAGGAACGAAGAATTCTTGCACATTTTTCTACAACATCAAAGAACACGTAAATACAGCATCTCCTCCTTTGCCACTTATTATTTCATCTTCCTCCACTGTAGCTTACATCAAGCACCCTCTCTCTCCCTCTCTCTCCCTCCTTTCTAATACAAGGCCCCCAAAATTATTTTAAACTGCCAAGAGTGCAATAATATATCTCAAAAACACTAAGTGTCACTCCTTTTATACAGTCTATAGGTGAGCGCAAGACCTCGATCTAACATAAGAAATTTATATAAATAAAATAGCCTGAACAGCCCAGGGAACCTAACATTAGGACTAAACTGAAATGGCCAACATCATGGGCTCCTGCCGCCTTCCGAAAAAATTCACAGACATCAAAAAACTCCGTTCTCCGTTTTTTGTTCAGAGAATCTTTTTCTCCCCAAGTGTGGGAGTTTTTTGATGTCTGTGAATTTTTTCGGAAAGCGGCAGGAGCCCATGATGTTGGCCATTTCAGTGGAGTCCTAATGTTAGGTTCCCTGGGCTGTTGAGGCTATTTTATTTATATAAATTTCTTATGTTAGATCGAGGTCTTGCGCTCACCTATAGACTGTATAAAAGGAGTGACACTTAGTGTTTTTGAGATATAATACAAGGCCCCACAATAACCCAAATACCATCAAAACAGTACGGCTCTTACCCAAACATCTGGCCTCCTACACTCCTGTGTCCTTTCCAGATGGCACTTTTACCAATACTTTGCCACCGTGCCACTAAGCACACAGCACGCACAGCTTTCCAGACTGACCTGGCTATGAAATAGATCCCTCGAGCTGATATCATTTTAACTTCTAGAACCCACTCAAAGAGCACGCTCTGCATCTATAACTCTTAGGTAAAAAAAATATTTCAAGATGCCATGGGACTGTGTTAATGATGCGTTATCCACCCAAATTACAAAGCATAATTTGATTTTTCATCGCTGCCCGACAGCCAAAAGGAAATTTGGGTTAATTAGTAATAGGGGGGGGGGGGGGGATAATATGGACATCAAACAAAGGAGCTCATTTTCAAACAAAACAATGGCATAAGATGGGCAGGAGGATGTTTTTCTCTCAAAAATGTCCAAGTTGCAATTTTCAAACAGCCCAATTTTAGAAGTTTTGTTCTACAGTTCGTCCAAATTTCAAGGGGCAGGACCTGAGCGGGACATGGGCTGCACAAAAAGAGATGTTTTTCTGCATCAATGGAACTAAATGAAAACATCGAGGGCCAAAATTAAAACTTTTCATCTAAATGACCACTGGATGGAATAAGACAACCACCACTCCCCCCAGTGGTCTCTGACCCCCTCCCAGGCCCCTATGAACTGACAGTGACCATACATACTAGGCTCTATAACAGCTTCCGATATGATGGCCACTCCTATTAGAGCAGCAGGCAGGTCCCAGGAGTAGCCTAGCGGTCAGTGCTGTGCACTGTAGACAAGAGGACCCAGGCCCTTATCCCACTCTAACTGGTACACCACAATGTGTAAGACAGGGGCGTATCTGCGTGGGGCCACAGGGGCCTGGGCCCCCGCAGATTTCGCCCTGGACCCCCCTACTGCCGCCGTGGGTACCTTTGCTGGCGGGGGACCTCAACCCCCACCAGCCGAGATCCGCTTCCTCCTGCTGCTGCGAGGTTTTTTAAGTTCTTCATCGGGATTCGTCCTCCGTCACTCTGTGCTGCTGTTCAAAAAAGCTGCTAGCTGAATGCAGTTTCGGACTGAGTCTGATGTCGCTGCTGCACGTTGTACATGAGTCTGACGTCCTGCACATACAACGTGCAGCAGCGACGTCAGACTCAGTCCGAAACTGCATTCAGCTAGCAGCTTCTTTGAACAGCAGCACAGAGTGACGGAGGACAAATCCCGATGAAGAACTTAATAAACCTCGCAGCGGCAGGAGGAAGCGGACCTCGGCTGGTGGGGGTTGGGGTCCCCCACCAGCAAAGGTACCCACGGCGGCAGGGGGGGGGGGTCGGAAATGGCGGCGGCGGGGGGGGGGGGGCTATAATGTGCCCCCTCACTCTGGCTTCGGCCCCCGCTACCGCCGACTTTCAGATACGCCCCTGGTGTAAGACCTCCAAAAATCACTAAATACCTACTATACCTACACATAGGTGACACCTGCAAGCTTGATCAATATTGCAGTGGTGTACAGTAGGCATTTTTCTGCTCCTGGAGGGCTCAACCATACAATATAGAGAAATTAGATCTTACCTGATAATTTCCTCTCCACTTGTGTCCATCAACCAGCAGATGGAGACAGAGAACTGAAACCTGAGCCGAGACATCTCTCTCTTAGCATACAGTTCAGCTCCTCAGTATTTACGCAGACAAGCAATAAGGAGAAAAACTCAGAATGAACACAACCTTAAACAACTCGCTAACCTAGCATTAACCAGACAAGCAACCACGTTTGGACCTCTCACGTCTCTGGACAACTTGTACAGAACAAGAGAGATGGAGAAAGCACCATGCAAGGTGAGAGTCGCTATTTGAACCATTATCTCACACCAACTAAACATCTCAAAAACCTCAGGCGGGCCTCTGGAATAGTGGGAAGGACTAATGAAAAGAAAATTATCAGGCAAGACCTAATTTCTCCTTCCATTACGTAGCTTCCCACTATTCCAGAACCTGTGGGATGTATAAAAGCAATCCCTAGAGTGGATGGGATCCTGGCGCCACTGCCCTGAAAACCTAAAATTGGCTTCCAAGTGCACCACAACGTCCACTGTACTGCTTGGCAAAGGTATACATCGTGGACCACGTCGCCGCCTTGCAAATGTCTACCAGAGATAGTAAGGTAGACTCCACCGAGCATATCGCTGTACGCCTCATAGAACGAGCCTGCAAGGCCTGAGAAGCCTGCTTTCCCATAAACAAATAAACCGACGCAATAATCTCTATAAATTCAGGGCTTGGAAATCATGAGGCCAAGTCTTTGTTTACCAAAATGCAGTTTGTCCAATTTGCCAAAACTTGCTCGTGACTTCTAGATATCTAATCAGGCCTCTATGCACATTGAAAAGATTCAAGGAAAAATACCAAGCCTCTTCATCCTCTCTGCGAAAGGATGGAAGCTCCACAGATTGGTTGAAATAAACACCTGATACCACTTTCGGAAGAAAGGAAGGAACCGTGCACATGGAGACCTCCGCTTCTGAAAAGCAAAGAAAGAGACCTCGACAAGAGACAGCCTAAAGCATCAAAACCCTACGTGCCGACGAAACAGCCACCAAGAATGCTGTCTTTAGCAGAAGATCTTTCAAGGAGGCTTTCCGAAGTGGATCCTCAAAAGGAGCATTCTGAAGAGCCCGAAGGATTAATTAAGGTTCCACTCTGGATACAGCGGACGAAAGGGAGGCCACGAGCGGCCTGCTCCCCACAAGAATCAAACAATATCCGGATGACTCACAAGACACGTCTTCTATAGTCAGCCCTTGATAAAGGCCAAAGCAACAACCTGAACTTTTAGAGAACCCAATGCCAATCCTTTCTGAAGACTTGCCTGGAGAAACAATAGATGTGTGCAATCTGAGCAGAGAAGGGAAATAGTCCACGTTCAGAGTTCTGCGCTCAGAACACCAGCCCTCGAAAGTCCTTCACACTCTTGCATATGTGCATGAAGAGCGTTTCCGAGCCTGAAGCAAGGTAGCAATGACCAAATTAGTATAACCTTTGGATCTCAACTGAACCCTTTCAATGACCAGCAGTAAGATCAAAGGAGATGTGAGCACTGGACCTTGCTTCAAGTAGGTCATGTACTTGTGCTGAAGAAGAAGGCTCCTCAATGGAAAGCACTGCCAATGCCTCAAAAATAAGAGCACTGAGCTCCTGTATCAAATAACCTCAGTACTTTCAGATCATCCCCTCCCTCAAGGGAGAGCTCTCCCTCCTCTAACGGCGCCGTCAACCATGGCTCCTCTGAACAGTCCGAGGCCACATCAGATAAGGAGGGAGAAGCAGAGATAGCCTCATCTACCCATTCCTGGAGCTTTAAGTGAGATCTCTCAGGAGCTGGAGGAGCAGCAGGGTGAAAAACTGAAGCACTTTGCAACAACTCCGACTGTCCCTGCTTTGGTAAATAGATCTTCTGTAAGAATATTAACTCTGAAGAAAACACAGATCCTGATATAGCTGAATGCGCTGTCAGGCCCTGAGGCTATAAAACGGTGGCTGTACTCCGCACATGATCAGACACAGACTGGTCCTCACTGCCTGTCATCCCTGACAAAACGGTGTCCATTCTCGTGTTCTCCTGCATCAAACTGCACTGCAGGCCTGCCAGAGAGCGCAAACACCCCAGCATATTCAGATGCTGTGCCAAATCCAAAGATGTGCCGCGCCGACTTTTTCCGTGTCCTGTGGGATTCCCAGCTTGCACGCACTGCAACACCCAGACATCAGCGGGTCCTCCACGGGACTTGCAATTCACCCCAATTATCACAAGCACAGCATAACGTGTCCCAAGCAGTGAGTCAGGATCCCTCCCTTGCACCCCTCCAAGTGGTTCCAAGTCAAACTTTTCTTTTTTCTTTAAGGTTGTTGTGCTGGAGAAGGAGAGCTTCACAGGAAACCAGGGGGGGGGGGGGGGGATGAGGGAAAAGGTATATCTGCAGGGCACCAGATGCAGGGGGATCTGAAGACCTCCAGATAGGACTCTGTAAATTCAAGCCACCCGCAAAGCTCAACTGGAGACCAAGTAAAGCACTCGGAACCAGAGGCTGAAAAGTGTGTTCATCCACCTGCTGGAGATAGAAAATACTAAAGAGCTGAAGTCTGGACTAGATGCCAAGACAGCTATGTCTCAGCTCAGTTTTCAGTTCTCTATCTCCACCTGCTGGTCGATGGACACAACTACCCACAGGTTCTGGAATAATGGGAAGCTATGTAATGGGAAAAGGAGGTCATGGTGAGATGTGTACCTGGGACCTTTTTATGTGAAGTCTACTGCAGTGCCCCTTAGGCTGCCCCACTGCTCTGCTGAGATGTCTGTGTAGCCAATCTAATAAGGATGATGGCCCCCAGACATCTCAATGGCTGGTTTTTGGACACTTTTCTCTCGGACGTTTTATTTTCCAAAACGGTATCAAAAGAAAAAAACAATGCAACTAGCACAAAATTTCTAGAAAAAGGCGATTTTCAAAACAAAAAGACTGACTTTTTCCATGTTCACTATTCAAATTTTTGGACATTTTTAGCAAAGTGCCCTTCATAGTGTCAGTGTCAGGGAGGAGGGTGCTTTAAGCCATTTAACATGCATGACGTCACCCTCTCCCAGTATCACTCAATCACTATTAGGAAACAGATTGCAGAAATCTGCTTCTGCCACCCTAACATGAAGTACAAAGCCATGGCATCTTCACACCCACTGCTGTTGAGACACACTGAATATTAAAAAGCCCAACACACAACTTCACCAGCCCACAATTCAAATACGCCAGCACCAGAGAATGGCTGAGAAAAGATTGTATGCATGCTCTCCAAAACGCCTTCTGCTACTCAGTCATGACTGGTATGGCACTTGCTTTATAATCTGATGTAACAGAAATGTTAATTACCTCAGTAATATTAAACGGGGCACCACGGAGCTTCACAGTATAGGGAGTGGTGGCTTCATTCAGATTACATGAACCCTGGAATGAGAGACAAAAAAAAAAACCTAATAGCACCCAAAAGACACAATTAAAGGTACACGAGGAAAAGCTAGAGGTTAGGTTTTTTTTTTTTTAAATGACTAGTTATACAGATAATACACTGAATTAACTGCCACTAGCCTTACATTTTCTGGAACGTCCTCACTCTATGCCAAATAGCGTTGGGAGGGTCTGTAATAACATCAGCGGCATTACCTATACAGTGTCGCTGAAAATCCACAAATAGGGCCAGCTAAGAACTTACCCGGATAAATGCATTTGAATATTGCCAACACCTGCACTAACTTCTCCAGGAAAACCAAGGGAGTTGATTAAGTATACCAGTATCTGAATTACCTACAAAACTCCAGTGATGTAAGCACACAAAGGATGGAACTAAGTCCGTATTTTTCTTATGATATTGTTCTTGTGTTTCTTATGCACTTTCTTAAACCTCCATTACCCTAACTGTAAGGGACTTAAATACAAGTCATTATATACATCCAGCTTCTCTTACATCTGCGCGTAACGTTGGAATGCACTACCAAATCCCTTAAAAAAAGAACACAAGACCTGATCACTGAAAACTAAATTATTTAACGAGACTTACAACAAGAATCCTTCATAATAGACTCACTATCACATCTGTATTAGAACTAATCAACATTGAACCCTTAATTTGGTTACTTTAATCACACTGTAATTATCTAATATAATAAAACGCACCGTGAACGTTCTGAAGACAACGTTCTGAAGTCACTCAAACACTCCCTGGCTGTAGGGTTCGTGGATTCATGGTGTGAAGCCAGCCAGCCATCTCTGCCCCGCCCTCGCGTCAAACGTCATGACGTCGAGGGCGGAAAAAAAACCAAACAATTCCGGCAGCGCAGCGTCAGGGAAGGAGGCGGCGCTCCCGACGTCTCTAGCCTTCCCTTCGCTGTGTTCCGCCTTCTTCTGACGTCAAGGATGACGTCAGAAGAAGGCGGAACACAGCGAAGGAAAGGCTAGACGTCGGGAGCGCCGCCTCCTTCCCTGACGCTGCGCTGCCGGAACCGCCACGGAGGTAAATTTAAAAAGAAGAAAAAAAAAAGGGATGTTGGGGGGAGAGAAGAGGGTGGGCAGTAAAGTTGAACAATGGGAGTGGGAGGGCAGGGGAGAAACGACAGCATGGATGCGAACTGGGGGGGCATGGATGCGAAGGGGGGGGGGGAGAAGAGGGCGGGCCAGGCTGGGACATGGGAGAGAGAGGAGCATGGATGCGAGGGGGGGTCATGGAAGGGAGAGAGGGGACTTGCTGGAAAAGGATGAATGGAGGGGGCAGGGGACAGAGGAGCATGGATGGGCATGGATTGGGAGGGCAGGGCTCAGGAAGAGAGGGGAATTGCTGGATAGGGATGAATGGAGGGGACAGATGGGCATGGATGGATATGGATTGCAGGGCAGGGCTCAGGGAGAGAGGGGAATTGCTGGATAGGGATGAATGGAGGGGGCAGGTGACAGAGGAGCATGGATGGGCATGGATTGGGAGGGCAGGGCTCAGGGAGAGAGGGGAATTGCTGGAAAAGGATGAATGGAGGGGGCAGGGCTCACACTCTCTCTCTCATATACAATGTCTTTCTGACTCTCACTCTCACACACTCTGTCTCACACTGTATCACATTCACTCTCTATGTGCCACACAGTCACTCACACACTTGCTTGGTCTCATACACTCACTCTCACAGAGAATCTGTGTCTCACACACACTCTCTCTCTCGCACACACACACACACTCTCTCTCACACTATGTCTCACATACACACTTGCACACACTCTCATTCTCACACACACACTCTCTCACAAACACACTCACACCCAGACTCACTCTCTCTCTCAAACACACACACTCACACTTTCACTCTGACTCTCAGTCACTCTCACATACACTCTCCCAAACATACACACTCCGAGGAAAACCTTGCTAGCGCCCGTTTCATTTGTGTCAGAAACGGGCCTTTTTTTACTAGTTTAATGATATACTCTACCTTACATTTAGTATATCCGATAAGTATTAATTATTTCTTCTATTTTCTTGTTATCTAAAATACCTTAATTTTACAATACTTTGTTCTTCTCATACCGTTTATGATTGTCATTGCGGCATAATGTAAGCCACACTGAGCCTGCAAAGAGGTGGGAAAATGTGGGGTACAAATGCAACAAATAAATAAATGCATTCAGACTTACTCACAGTATAAGCTGTTATAATTAACGATTTCCAGTATTTATGTTTGGATGTCTATGACCCATCTCAAAATCAACCCTGCTACATCAAATGTTTTATGGGTGGGAAATTCTCGACAGCAAATCCAAAATTAGCAGGGGTGGAAGTTTTGCTGAAATCAGAATAAATTGTTAGGACTATCTATGGATTTGAATATTAATTCTGATGTTTCTTGAAACTGTTGAAGAGATTAAAGCGATATTTTGAGGAATACCAGTTTAAAGGGATTGTTCAATCTTTAGTTCTCACCATATTGGATTACTGTAATGTGATTTTTTTATGGTTCTATCACAGAAGCAGACTTGTAGGCTGCAAGCAGTTCAGAAAGCTGCAACAAAATTAGCAGAAGCTTGGATCATGTAACCCCTTATTTGATACGATTACACTGACTCACTGTAAGAGTTAGAATTGAGGTTAAGGTTTTCCTTTTTGTTTTTAAAATCCTTTGAGTTTAGCCCTTGATATCTGACTGTTAAACTTTATACACCTGCTCGAAGTTTGCACTCAATGGTACAAACAATACTGGTTAAGAGACCTTTGCAAATTGAAAACCATGGAACAATGAACATTAGTAGCTCAGGAATCTGCTCCCATCTTCTATTTGCAATATTAAGAATTATATGACTTTTTGCAGTAGTTTAAAGACTTGGCTACTCAACAAATATTTGGTAAGGCCTACTTAATTATTAACTCCTCAGTCTTTAAAATGTTATGATTTATACCAGCTGCTGGAATTTGTTTTTGCTTTGACTGTTTGATTGCTTTGATTTATTGTTTTTTATACTATATTTTTTCTTTTAGTGTACTGATCGTTCTCTTTCCGTAATCCGTTGTGAACTGGCTGTTTGAGCGGAACATAAAGGACTTGAATTAAAGTGTCAAAGCAGACTCTCAGCCAATGATTGTTACACTGACATGAAGGATATTTATGTCACAAGCTCAAAAAAATCTTCCAAAATACCAAACTCAGTTTTAATTTTTTTTTTTGTTATTTTAGTTACATTTGTACCCCGCACTTTCCCACTCATGGCAGGCTCAATGCGGCTTACATGGGGCAATGGAGGGTTAAGTGACTTGCCCAGAGTCACAAGGAGCTGCCTGTACCTGAAGTGGGAATCGAACTCAGTTCCTCAGGACCAAAGTCCACCACCCTAACCACTAGGCCACTCCTCCACTGTTGCTACTATTTGAGATTCTACATGGAATGTTGCTATTCCACTAGCAACATCCCATGTAGAAGTCGGCCCTTTCAGATCACCGATGTGGCCGCGCAGGCTTCTGCTTCTGTGAGTCTGACGTCCTGCACGTACGACTCACAGAAACAGAAGCCTGCGCAGCCTTCTACATGGAATGTTGCTAGTAGCAACATTCCATGTAGAATCTCCAATAGTAACAACATTCCATGTAGAATCTCCAATAGTATCTATTTTATTTTTGTTACATTTGTACCCTGCGCTTTCCCACTCATGGCAGGCTCAATGCGGCTTACATGGGGCAATGGAGGGTTAAGTGACTTGCCCAGAGTCACAAGGAGCTGCCTGTGCCTGAAGTGGGAATCGAACTGAGTTCCTCAGTTCCCCAGGACCAAAGTCCACCACCCTAACCACTAGGCCACTCCTCCACTCCACTTTTAATAAATATCAAAACACTACATGTTAAGTGAAAAATGTAAAAAGCAAAAAAAGTATCAAAACACAGTACTTAAGCTTCAAAACCTTCTAGAAACAACTGTCACAGTCCCACCTATGGTGGCCAGTTTCACAACCCTCTGCTTCAGGGATTAAGGCTACCATGGGCGGGACCGTGACAACCGTTTCAAGATGTTTTTGAAAATAACATTTTCTTTTTCACATTTTCAGAATTTTGATATTTACTAGAAACTGAATTTGGTTTTGAACTTGTGACACGAATATCCTCTGTGTCAATTTTAAACCAACCTTGACAGGGAGTGTGAGGCTTTTTCCTTCCTTAATGAAAAGTGTTTTGAGATTTTGTTTCATGCTTGTATCCTTGGAGTTTTGTAGGCAATTCTGTTTGATGTAACACTCCAGTTGTCCTGTTTTGTAGATATTGATCAAGTGTACCAGTACGTCAACCACAAATCCTGCTACTTTGAATTTCTGATCCTCTGCCCCTTCCCCCTTCCCCCACCCTTCAAAGCAGATGCACCACTCTGTAACAGGGGTGTAGCCAGACCTCGGCAGGAGGGGGGGGTCCAGAGTCTAAGGTAGGGGGGCACAGTTTAGCCTTCCGCCTAGAGAGTTGCACGGGGACAGAAATCTTACCCATCCCCACCCGTCCCTGCTGGAATCTTACCCGTCCCCACCCATCCCCACTGGAATCTTACCCATCCCCACCCATCCCCGCAAAAATTTAAACCATCCCAACCCGTCCCCACCCGTCCCCGCAAGAATTTAACCCATCCCCGTAAGAATTTAACCCATCCCCACCCATCCCCGTAAAAGTTAATGGTACATAAAAGAAAATTCCAGTCAGCTCCCTCAGTCTGTCTCTGGATTTCAGCCACAGCATGTAGGCAAGGAAGGAACGGAAGTTGGAACTTGGAACACTCTGGTGTGCACATGTAAGATTTGTCTCTGATTCACTGGCATTGTGTGCTCAGAGGTCACCATATGCACGTGACAGTAGGTCAGGTGACATCTGATTCTCGTGCCTGTGTCAGAGCTGAGGTCTGTGCACCAGCCTGGGAACAAAGAGGATTAATAGTAACATAGTAAGTGACAGCAAATAGACCTGAACGGTCCATCCACTCTGCCCAATAGTCACACTCATTATCAATTCATCATTAAATCAACGAGTGTGATATTATATACTTGATTATGGTCTTTCTTTCGTGTTTCTGGAACAAAGACCTCAGAAGTCTTTCTGGCCCTATCCTTATGTTCCAACTACTGGAGTTGCCACTGAAGCCCACTCCAGTCTATTCGTCTTCTCATTTGTGGGACACAGACCGTAAAAGTCTGTCCAGCACTGTCCTCATGTTCCAGCCACTGAAGTTGCTGTCTAAGCCCTTTCCAGCCCATCCTACACCAGATTGCCATGTATGAGACACAGACCATACAAGTCTGCCAGGTATCAGCTCTAGTTCATCACAGCCAGAGTCGCCATCTAAGTGTCACTTGACATATCCACACACATGCGGCCATTTAAGGTTAGCTTTTATATAACTTCCATTTTCTAATTAGAGATCCTCTGTGTTCATCCCACCCCTTTTTGAATTCCGTCATCATTTGTGACTCTACCACCTCCTTAATGGAAGACTTTCCACATTTATGCTGTTAAAGCAAGGAAGAAGAGGAGGAGGAGGAGACAGCACTCAAATAAATTGGTATTCGGTAGATGAGAGGCTGGTGCAGGTACAGCTTACACTTCCACGGGAAGCTCACAGAACTGGTTCCATCCCCGTGGGAACCCCGCAGGAACTGCCTCCGTCCCCGCGGGAACCCCGCAGGAACTGCCTTCGTCCCCGCGGGAATCCCGCGGGGACGGAAGCCGTGCAGCTCTCTACTTCCGCCGACCCCCCCCCCCCCCCCCCCAGCGCTGAAGACGACTTCAGCTAGCGGGGGTTGGGGACCCCCACCATGAAAGTAACCAAGCGGCACCGGGGGAGGGGCCAGGGCTAAATCTGTGGGGGCCCATGCCCCCGTGGCCCCACCTAGTTACGCCCCTGCTCTGTAGAGTTCTTAAGAGAGGTTCCAAGGCACAACCAAAGTAGATATAGCATTTAATCTGAATGCACTTTGTCCTGGACCCAAACAGGCTGTCAGCTTCTCGCTCTTTTTTTTTTTTTTTTTGGAAAGTGAGGCACTTGCTGCGTGCAAGGAGTGCTCATCCATACCCTCTACTCTACTACCTGCATAGCTGCATGAGGATGTCAGCGACTGCCACTACCAGATAAGACGTATACATATAAAGTATCTTGTTGGGAAGACTGGATGGACCGTACAGGTCTTATCTGTCGTCATTTACTATGTTACTGTGTATGTTAAGAGGTGCTTTGCAGCAGAAGCCTCACTTCCAAGAACCAGTCCAGGGCTCAGTGTCTCACCAGGCGAGCGCTTTTCCAGTAACATCCTCTACACTCCTCTACCAGTAACATCCGAAATGCCTCACAGGAGCTCAGTATTAATCCTGGAAACCCACACATAAGAAGCGTACTTGGTATATTAAAGACCTACTTATTCAGAAAAGCATTCCCCACCGACATAAATTAGATGCATCAACTCTGCAACACAGCAAAACCTTAAGACTGTACTGGACACTCAATATATATTCCTTCCTACCCTCGATCCCTATGTACCTGAATATACCAACCTACCCGACTTAACCTCAAACTGTATTTGTTTCCATACCGGACTTGGCGATTGCCTTTACGGTACTATGTGAGCCACATTGAGCCTGCAAATAGGTGGGAAAATGTGGGATACAAATGTAATAAATAAATAAAATATTGCGAGGCCTGGTTTCTCAGCAGGCACCTGCTTCCGATAGGACATACCTCTGGCACGCCTCCTCTCCCCTCTCTAATTTGCTGGCCTCTCACTCCTTGTTCTGCCTCTACACACATGGTATCTGGCTTTGGGGTGTCGGCTCCCTCTTCTTCATCACTTCTGTCATCATCTTCACTTGAAGAGGAGGAATGCTTCACAACCTTAGATTTCAGGTAATCCATATCGGAGAGGTCAGAGGTGACAGCAGCCTTAATGGCACTGTTCTTATTAGCTGTTAAAGAAAAGCAGAGGTTTAATAAAAATTCAACACTGCTTCCTTCCAAAAAAAAGTATGAGAAAGGAAATGCTTCTCTATAGACCTTTATTTCAGTACATCATATCGAATGAGCTAAAACATGCTCACACAGTGATAAACAAATACATAGTGATATCATGGTAGAGATCATGTGTGTCTGTCACACATGATCTCTACCACATCACTATGTATTTGTCATACCGGAACTGGCGATCGCCAGCACAGTGCTATGTAAGCCACATTGAGCCTACAAATAGGTGGGAAAATGTGGGATACAAATGCAACAAATAAATAAATACACTGGATTTGCAAGTCACGATTAACTTGGAAAAAAAAAAAAAAGTATATTCCATTTTAATTTTTCTGGGGACTACCTCGACCCATCCCTGCTGCTTGCCAAGTTTTATCAGAAATGCCATCTCTCTCCTCTTCTATCAGTCCAAAACTCTGCTGCGCGACTCATTTTCCGCCAAAGTCGCTATGCTCACATTAGCCCCCTCCTTAAATCACTTCATTGGCTCCTTATCTGTTTCCGTATTCAATTCAAGCTTCTCTTATTGACCTATAAGTGTATTCACTCTGCTGCTCCCCAGTACCTCTCCACTCTCGTCTCTCCCTACGCCCCCCCCCTCGGGTTCTCCGTTCTGTAAATAAATTTCTCTTATCCGTCCCCTTCTCCTCTACTGCTAATTCTAGGCTCCGTTCCTTTTGTCTTGCTGCACCTCACGCCTGGAATAGTCTTCCTGAGCCTGTGCATCTAGCCCTGTCTTTGGCCGTTTTCAAGTCCAAACTTAAAACCCACCTCTTTACCACTGCTTTTACATAGTAACATAGTAGATGACGGCAGAAAAAGTCCTGCACGGTCCACCCAGTCTGCTCAACAAGATAAACTCACATGTGCCATTTTTTGTGTATACCTTACCTTGATTTGTAACTGTCTTTTTCAGGGCACAGACCGTATAAGTCTGCCCAGCACTATCCCCACCTCCCAACCACCTGCCCCGCCTCCCACCAATGGCTCTGGCACAGACCGTATAAATCTGCCCAGCACTATCCCCGCCTCCCAACCACCAGCCCTGCCTCCCACCACCGGCTAAGCTTCTGGGGATCCCTTCCTTCTGAGCAGGATTCCTTTATGTTTATCCCACGCATGTTTGAATTCCGTTACCGTTTTCCTCTCCTAACCACTCTCACTTGCCCTGTCCTTTAACCTCACCTATTTATTCCCTTACCCTTAATTGTTCTGTTTACCTGTCTTATCCAGATTGTAAGCTCTTTGAGCAGGGACTGTCTTTTTGTGTATGGTGTACAGCGCAGCGTATGCCTTGTAGCGCTATAGAAATGATAAATAGTAGTAGTAAATGTCGTCATAACCAAATAAATGCGAGAGCACACCTCTGGAACCTTAAGATCAACCGAGAACAGTTTTTCTTTCAGAGTTCATTAACATCTATCACAGAGCATCCAACAACCAAACATATTGGATACAGGTGACTGCTATTTCATAAAAGGAGATTAGAATTTCTGCTGAATTCTCTGAAGATGAGAAGTATTATGACTCTTTATAGAGTTGTCATCTGTGTTGTAGTTTGGACGTTTTGTTTGTAGACCTCTCCAGATATCCCTTTTGCGTAATAAAGTGATGTAAAAGGCATTTTAAAAATAAATAAAACAAAAAATGATTAGTACTGCATCATCAATAAATCCTGAACACCCCTTCAGAGTGGCCTAGTGCTTAGAGCAGAGAGGTCAGAATCAGAGATACCAGGATTCAAACCACATTTCCTCCACTGATACTGATGACAGGGAGAGAAGGGGACAAGCTGCTCGTGGATAGGAAGGAAAGGAAAAAGGGGATATGCTGTTCATGGATGTTTGCTTTTCTAATTTTGTATTTAGACTATGGAAGAAAACGCATTTGTTACTTTTACTAGTATTTTCACTGCTTATAGAATCTGGCTTTCTTTTTGAGGGGGGGGGGGTCAAGGTGACTGTATGGTGGGGGTGGGGCAGCATTTTACTTTTTTTGTCTCCACTAATATGGTAACCCTACCCATTTTAGACAAATTACCTTGTTATCCCTCTTTAAAGATGAGCTCAAGACCTTCCTTTTTCAGGATGCCTATGCTTAATTTTTCCAGATAAATCTCCTCCTGACAGATTTCCCATCCTTTTTGTTCTTCCCCTCCTCCCCTCAGAAGCAGAGAACCCCAATCGGTCCACTAGCGCTGAAAACTCTGGCTAGATAGTTCCCATTCTCCTGGGTCCATGGAGTGCCTGTTCAGAAAGTCAACTTCCACATTCAAGGACCCAGCGATGTGATCCGCCAACAAGCGGAGAAGTTTGTTCTCCACCCAACTCATAAGGGAGGCTGCCTCCACAGCAGCAGGTCCCTCCTTGCTTGTCGATATAAGCCACAGCCAACACATTGTCAAAGAAAATGTGGTCCTGGGCCCCCGCCAGAAAGAGAGCAAAATTGTGCAAGGCATTCCACGCTGTCCTGAGCTCTAAGTAATTTATGGACCACTAAGACTCCTGTTTTGTCCAGGTGCACTGCGCCAGATGGAACTTGTAATGAGCTCCCCAGCCAGACTTGCTGGCATCTACTGTCACCACCTCCCATTTTGTTATTGGAAAGGAGATCCAATGGTCAAACTCTCGGGCAACAACCACCACTGCGACAACCAGCATCCAATGAAGATGAAGATCGTACTTCTGTGACACTGAAGACCAGTGGCCAAGAACAGGCTCCTGTAAAGGCCACATATGAGCCCTTGCCATAGCAGCACTTCCATTGCCGCCATGACTGACCACAGAATCTGGATGTAGTCGCAGAACCTGGACCCTGCCATGACTGAATAGAAGGTGAATCTGTTGAACCAGCTTTGACGTTCTGCATTCCATGAGAAGGGTCCTCTTCCTTGCTGTGTTGAATAGAATGCCCAGATACTCCAGTGTCTGCGATGGAGTTAGTCTGCTCTTCTCAAAATCGATCACCCAACTCAAGAACTGTAGAAGACGGACAACTGTCTGTCACCACTATGCTGCCCGAACAGGAAGATGCATGAATGAGCCAGTCATTGAGATACGGGTGGAACCCTGATTCCCTGCTGCCGAAGGAAAGCGGCCACCACCACCATAACCTTGGTAAATGTTCTTGATGCCGTGGCGAGACAGAAAGGTAGAGCACTGAATTGGAAGTGACAGCTCAGCACTGCAAAATATGGAAACCTCTGATGTGGCAGCCATATGGGTATATGTAAGTACACCTCCATGAGATCGAGGGCGATGAGAAATTCTCACTCTTGAACCAAGGTTACGACTGCTCTTACTGTTTCCATGCAAAAGCAGGATACTCGGAGGCAGTAGTTTAGACCTTTGAGATCTAAGACTGGATGAAAGGTGCTTTTCTTCCATGGGACAATGGAGTATTTGCCTTGTCCCTATTCAGCCTGGGGAACTGAAACAATAAACTAAAGCACCAGCAAGGAATCTACAGTGGCCTGAACCTCGACCATCTTGACTCCTTTTGACGAGACTGCAAGGAGCAACAGGGTGGGAGAACTCAGACTTGTAACCTTCTGTAAGAATATCTAGAACCTACTGATTTGACATGATTTTGGCCCATTGCTTCTAAAACTCCTGAAGACGTCCTTCCATCGGCGGGAGAAATGAGTGGACCAGTCTCACATCATTCTGAAGCTCAGGAGGCATTGGACGATCTAGCTGACAAAGGACTTCCTGTCTGCACAAAAGAAAGATTGGGATGCATGAAAGTGGGACTTCTGACCATATTACTGACGACCAGTAGGTACTGTCTGCTGTCTCGAAATAGAGATTGAGATCCTCCTGAAGACTGATCACAAAAGACTTTTGGCAACCGCTTTGGCTTAGTTTCCTCCAGTTCTTTCATCAAGTTACTGAGATCTCCAAATAGTCACTTGCCCCAAAAGAGCAGTTTAACCAGGGGTGACTGAAGCTGCATCTGCTGCCCAATGCCACAACTAGAGTTGCCAACGTGCCTTGATAGCCAAAGACATACTGAAGTCCATAATTCATATCATATCGTAAATAGCATCCGCCAAGTAGGCCAACCCCACTTCCACCTGGGCATTATGGCACCCTTCTTGGGTTTCCAACTGCTGATGCCACTTCACGCATGCTCTCGCAACAAACAAGCTGCTCACTGTCCCTTGAAGGCTCAAAAAGGCCACGTCAAAGGCTTGTTTCAGTGAGCCTTCTAGCTTCCTTATCTTGTAGGTCTTTTAAGGCAATGCCCCCTTCCACCGGTATGATGATCTTCTTAGTCACCACCGTAACAAAGGAGTCCACCCTAGGAAGCTTCAATTTCTCTTTCTCCTCCGAAACCAACGGGTAGAGGCGAGCCATGGCTCATCCCACTCTCAGCTCTGCATCTGGTGAGACTCATTCTGCTGTAATCAAGTTCTGAATGTCATGATGCATTGGAAAGGCCTTAAGAGGACCTCTAATCCCCATCATGATTGACGAAGATGGAACTCCTGATGCCTAAGCAGAAGGCTCCTCAATGAAAATCACCTCCAGTGCCTCAGAAATAAGAGTACTGAGCTCCTCTTTATGAAACAACCTCAGTACTTTCGGATCATTTCCATCCTCTAATGGCACCTTCAACGAGTGAGGCATGAGAGGGGGAGGGAACTGGCCCCACCGGATGTCACCCAGGCTGGGGAATGAGTGACTCGGGACACCGAGTATCATCCAAGTTTAGATAGTAAGAGAGTCAGTTCAACCAGCAATGACCCCTTGTTCAACTGACACCTGGACGAACCGGGATCAGGAGCTGCCAGAAAAGCACCACAGAGGAACGGCACAATCTGCTACCATCCGCTTGGAGACAGAGCAAAATACAGAACCTTCCAGGCTGTATGATACACTTAAGGAGTGAATTACTTCAAATTATTTTTTTCTCCATCAGCTGTTACATGGACACAACCGTTGTTCTGGTATGGACGTGAACTTAAGGAAGCAAATTTATCTTACGCATATTCACTGTGGCAATCCTGAAAACTTGACTGGTTGGGGGTGCCTCTAACAGAAGTTTGAGAAGCACTGTGTTAGGGTAATGTTTAATTCAATATTTCATTTAAAAAAAAAAAACAACCACCACACACACACAAACAACAAACCAAAAAAATAAATAAACAAACCTATAACTAAATGATGAAGAAAAGGGCAGAATTACCTTTTGATGTTTCACAGTCTGTGCCTTCCTCATTCTCACTCCCTTCTTCTGAGTCAGAATCAAAATTCAAATAATCATTCTGCTGATTCCTTTTGCTCTTCTTGGACTCATCTGCCACACTGTCATTAGTCCAAGTGGCCACCTGACTGCGGTTCTGGTGCACAGCCAGAAACTCTCTGAAATCATGTTCCTTTTCCAGCTGTTACAGGAAAAGAAAAAAAAAAGAAGTTAACACCTCTTAACTCATCGATTAGTGTGAGATTTGGAGGAGGGCAGGTCAACAGTTAACACCAACAGGGAGGATCCTGGAAGGAATGACCTTTAACTTTAAGAAAAAAAAAAAAAAAGATCTCCCCCAGGTCAATATTCAGCGGAGAGCCAGGGAAGCCATGGATCAAATCTCAAGGGATTATGGGCAAAGAACAAAAGAGAATGTTACTTTGGATGCAGCCCGGAAGGATGGCGATGGATTAAGAGACCCCCATGAAGTCTCTTCCAGACCTGTGTTTACACCCCCCTGAACTCTCCTTCTGACTTAACTCTCCACTGCCTCAGGTACAAACAGACTGAGCCTTCGAGGCACAGAGAAATACCTACAGTACCTGAATTTAACTCACCTTCAGCCACCAATGATAAAATGCAAGATAATCCAATTGAATACATTTATTTGGATTTAACTTTAACTGAAAATATAGCTAACTTATATAAGTTGGGTTGCTGAATATACTTGAATAAAGTTAACTGTATCAAAAGGAAGACATTGGATTTAGCTCATACTTCTTTCAGTAGTCGTTTATGGTGAGTGACACTGAGGTACGCTAGGTAATTTCCTGTCGCCAGAAGGCTCACAATCTAAGTTTGTACCCGAGGTAAGTGAGTTGCCCAAGACCACAAGAACAGCAGTGGGATTTGAACTGGGGCTTCCCTGGTTCTCAGCCCACTTCTCTAACCATTAGGCTACTCCTGTTACTCCAGTTAACTTCAGGATTATACTAAGATAACTCCAACTGTGAGCAGACTTACAGGGTTTTTTCCTACGGTGCACTAGCGTTTTTAAGCACATCTTAGTAAAAGACCAGTTAATGTTTGCCTGGGATGGAAAGTTTTGTCCAGATAACTTCTGAAGTTTTGTATTATCAACCCCTATTTACACTAATAATCAAGGCTTACTTTTATTGAAAGGTTAATAGAATACAACAAACACATCAAGCATTTTCAGCCCGAGAGTGAAAATGTCCCTCTATAATGCTTACATAAATCCACTGAACAATGCAAGAAATGTTAAACGTTCTGTTTCACTTCTACTTTCCTACGACTGCCAGCCACAATCAGAGCAGGCCAAACAGTAAACGGAGAAAACAGGTTTAGTTGTAACATCTGAATACAAGATCCATCCCCTTCCCCACTCTCTTAAGTGATTCCATAAACCCAACGTCTGCATATTGCAGGTGGCTTTTTTCCTAACGGCGTTTGGCTCTTCAGCTCACTGAATATTTCTTTTTGCTCTGAAATCACCTGTTCAGAAAAGCACGCAGAAGGATTCTTTGACGCAAGGAGTGAAAGGAGAACGAAAACAGTAGCACTGGAAGTGGGGAGAAATCAACGGGTCTGATATACAATGCAGAAGCCATCTACCCCGCACCAGCCTGGAAGTAGAGGCTATCCTTCTGCAAGACACTTACCTCTTGCAGATCTCCCAATGCACTTGTCTTGTCTCCCTTCTGAAAAAGAAAAACATGTTAGGACCACCTAAACCATTTTATAATTACTGTGGAGATCTGTAATGCTTGTTGCATTCCCTATGATATAAATTAGAAATTCATCTTGCCAGGGCACAGTATCAGCTGTCATTTTGTTTTCATTAATTTTTCCCAGTTTTTGGAGTGATTTCTTTTTCCATATTTGTTTTACTAAGCTGCGGTATAAAGTGGCCTCAGCATGCCCCTACCCGGGTTTTTCCCGCACGGCAAGGACATTTTTGCAGCAGTAAAATGACCAAATTTCCATTTTTTTTTTTCAATTAATGGCCATCCTCTAAAGTTGATTTAGCACGCAACTATTAAAAAAAATTAGTGCGCACGCACTTACCAACCCCTATTTTGTAGGTGGTAAGGGCTCACATGCTAATCAGTTGAGAGTGAAGCAATGTAGCTGAGTAGCGCAGAAGACCACCCCCCACTTCCTGCCCTACACAAAAAGCAGGCAAGAAGTTCACACACCAAATCTGAAAACTCCTATATTGAATTACTGCAAAAGCATGTTACTACCTACATCTTTTAGAATTGAGCAGGGACTGTCTCTCTATGTCAAATGTACAGCGCTGCGTGCGTTTGGTAGCGCTATATAAATGCTATTAGTAGTAGTAGTAGTAAAATGGCCTTGACACTATTCTAGACACAAAACAATAGTGGAAGTGGGAATGTGCCAAATGACCAAGGCAAAACACGGATACAGAGCATCCAAAAGTTTGCCAATGGTAAATCTGACCCAAAGAAAAGACCCTACATGTGCCGTGTTTCGGCTAAGAGCCTTCCTCAGGGGTCAAAAACAGTTCAAAAATCAATCAACCACAGAATCATAAAAGGGACTTCTGAAGTGATGATATCACTTGTGGAGAGTGTGCTTCTATGGGAAAACCACAGACCTGGCAATTCTGCTGCTGGGAGACTGAGAAATACTGACCCTGGCTTGGAGGACCTGCACAGCTAACTTATAGGCTCCACTAGAAGTCTGTAGTTCTCAGTCTCCACCCACCTGCTGGTAGGAGTGCATAACCCATCCGTCTAGGCTGGTCTGGAGGGAGGCTAAGGAAAAGACCCTTAGTGTTTGCTAAATTAAGTCAACATGCACTAATCAAAGAATTAAGGTGCAGTAACTTATTACAGTGGGATAAAAGTTAGGGGTTCTTTTACTAAGAGCATGTGTTAACTGCCAATTAAACATTTTATATCTATATTTATTATAATTTTTAAAATGTAAAGCAAAGCAATTTACATTAAAAATTCAAAAACCTAAACTAAAATAAGAAAAAAAGAACAGCATAAAACGATAGGACAGAACAAACTTATCAAAGGTCCTACTGCACTGGAATCTAATGGGCTTCTTTGCAGCAGGATGCACCGAGGTATCCTGTGGTAAAAGGACCAATGTGCACGTGCAAACCATGTGCTAAAAAAGTTTATTTTCTTCGGGGGGGGGGGGGGGGGGGGGGGGAGAGACAGTACAAATTATAGCAGCCACGTTACCACGCGCTGATTAGCATGGGATTAGAATGTGAGCCATTACTGACTACAAAATAGGTGGCGATAAGGGCTCATGCGCTAATTTTTGGTAATGGCCACACGCTAATGGCCATTAATTCAAAAAAAAGAAAAAATGGAAAAATTGGTCATTTTCCAGTTGCAGTAAAAGCAGCTTTAGAGCTTCTTTTACAAAGCTGCGCTAGCAATTCCCGTGCAGCAAATGAAAGGAAGCCCATAGGAATTGAATGGGCTTCCTCTCATTTGCCGCACTGGGAATCGGTACTGCGGCTTTGTAAAAGAGGCCCTTAGTGCACGGGAAACACCTGCTTAAGGGAGTGCTAAGGCCACCTTTTACCGCAGCTTAGTAAAAAGAGCCCTAAGTAACCAAAGACAAAAACTTGAATAAACTAAAGAGGAGATTTATTATAAGTACCAAACAGTGCATTCAAAGGACATCCACAAAAGGAAAAGTAGTATTTGGAGGCGGGGCTGGTGCTGGACAGACTTCTACAGTCTGTGCCCTGAAAATGGCAGATATAAATCAAGGTAAGGTATACACAAAAAGTAGCACATATGAGTTTATCTTGTTGGGCAGACTGGATGGACCGTGCAGGTCTTTTTCTGCCGTCATCTACTATGTATGTATGTATGTGACAAAACAGTGGGTTTCAAGCCTGTAAAACTGTATTATTTTTTGACGTGAATTTCTCTAGTTTGGCCAGCAGGTGGTGCATTTTTATGTTTAAAGCTGTTAAAGAGAACTGATTGTTCCTTCTTTAGTTAACACAGTTGTTCTGGGCTCCAATTGGCCCAGGAGCTCAAAATTCAGCAAGGATGTACTGGCTTTTTCTCCAGTCTTAGCCAGGGAGGAAAGAGAGAAGGATCTCTTTGCTGAGGCCCTGTAAACAGTTATATTAGATAACCTGTGAGCAGCTATATGTCCTGATCTCCCCAGGTACTATTTAGATAGTAAATAAATGTTAGTTATTGTTATAATTGATCCATAATTCAGTTACCTGTTATTGTTTGCTGATCTCACATTTTCTGTCCACTGTTCAAGTTCTGAGAATACACACATTTGTTTGTTTGTTCGCCCTGCCTGTCTGGACTAATAAAGAATCCTGGTGGTTTGTGTTTTGGGCCTGTGAGTGCTTTCTGGGAACAGTGGGACCACTGGGAGTGTGGCCCTAGTAACCCAGAAATCAATGGGGATATTTTGCAAGCTGGAGACTCGCCCAGAGGTGGTTGTGACCCAGTTGGTGGGAGGAGGGTGTTAGTGTAGAGCACAAGCGGCAGGTGCACGCAGACCTGAGCTTGCTGGGGACAGACCCTCTAAATACAGCGCTACGTACATCTAGTAGCACTATAGAAACGATAAGTAGTAGTAGTAAGTGGCCGCAGGTGGCTAGGTGTTTCACAATAGTATTGTTACTTCTTAGGCATTTGTGGAGGAGAGGACGCTTGTATTTTCTAAAAGCATAAGCTATGGGATGACAAACATGGCTACTGTACACAAAGTTCACAGAAACACTGGTAATTAAAACACTCACTGTGTTAAAATGCAGTTTTGAAAATATGAAAAACAAAACATTCTTATGAGTGGTTTCTTTATGGCTTCTACGTCCATTTCCACACAGTGTTGAACATCAAGTGAATTTGGCCTGTTCCATTTACAGCACAGACCAGTCCAATCAATAAACTGGCATCAAAAAGTGGAAGGAGTGCAGGTAGAAACCTAAGCAACACTTGTGTAGCCAGACAGCAGATTTTGGGTGGGTCTAAGACGGAAATGGGTGGGCACTAACTGTCCTCTCCACTCCCACACACTCAACTTAAAAAAAAAAAAAAAACGAAGTACCTGAACCGGCGGAGATCCCCCAAGCCCTGCTAGTTGAAGATCTCACCGAGGGCACCCAAAAACTCTTGTGCACAGCTTGGCAGCTGAGTTCTGAGCTGCTGCTGCCAGCAGTCTGCGCATGTGTGAAAACTGAGAATGGGCAGAGTACTGGTGTCAGCGGCTCATGAAGCAGATGCCGACTGCTGAGCTGAACACAGGAGTTTCTGGGCGCCTTCAGGGAGATCTTCGGCTGGCGGGGCTTGGGGGATCCCTGCCAGCTACTGCAGCAGCATGTTGCTGTTGGGTGGGCCTGTGCCCACCCAGGGCTATACCACTGCTGAGCAGACCTGTTTTGAAAGTGCTAAAAGCAGGCACTTTCAGAATACACCAAAAGATGATGGAGACAAGAGTTTCATTCTTCACAAAATCCTTCTGTGGTCAACCTGAGAACTTCCACCCACACAAAGGGAAAATGAAGTAAGAAGATGGGGGTGCAGAACACAAGGGGAAGGAGAAGCAGCAGAATATCCCTTCCATATACTAGTCTCATTATCGTATAATCGCTCAGATCACATTGTCAGAGGCAGAACTTACTTTCTCGGCATCTGGAGAGAGATTTAGTTTCTCTGTTGACTTCTCAGGCTGTGCAGGTTTCTGGGAGTGTTTGCTCCAACCTTTGGGTTTTGATGGATCGCCAAAAGATTTACAGAATTCTACCTAAAAAAAAATTAGCCAAGTTAATGTTTAAATTTATGACTTCTTTTTTCAAAGGATTACAGGCAAAGAACAAAGGGGAACTGAAACAAAGAAACACGACTGCAGATAAAGACCAAATGGCCCCGCCAGTATCTCATCTTCTCCCTAAGGAGATCTCATGAGCTCGTCTCAAGCTTTCTTGAATTCAGATGCAGCCTTTATCCCTACCACCTCCACCTAGAGGCTGTTCCATGTATCCACCATCTTTTCTGTAAAAAGTATTTCCTTAGATTACGGTAACGGAATTCAAACATGCGTGGGATAAGCATAAAGGAATCCTGTGCAGAAGGAATGGATCCTCAGGAGCTTAGTCGAGATCGGGAGGCGGGGCTGGTGGTTGGGAGGCGGGGATAGTACTGGGCAGACTTATACGGTCTGTTGCAGAGCCGGTGGTTGGGAGGCGGGGCTGATAGTTGGGAGGCGGGGATAGTGCTGGGCAGACTTATACGGTCTGTGCCCTGAAGAGCATAGGTACAAATCAAAGTAGGGTATACACAAGTAGCACACATGAGTTGTCTTGTTGGGCAGACTGGATGGACCGTGCAGGTCTTTTTCTGCCGTCATCTACTATGTTACTATGTTAGATTAGTCCTGAGTCTACAACCTTTTAACTTCATCCTAGGCCCTCTCATTCCAGAATTTTCTTTCAGCTGAAATAGACTTGCCTCCTATACGTTAATGCCACAGAGATACCCATTTTCCCGCCTTTTGTCCAGAGTACACATATTGAGGTCTTTAACTCTGTCCCCATACACTTTATGACAGACACCACTGACCAATTTTGTAGCCGCACTCTGGACGGATTCCATCATATTAATATCTTTATGAAGGCGTGGTCTCCAGAATGGCGCCCAGTATTCTAAATGAGGCATCACCAGAGACTTGTACAAGGGAACTACCACCTCCCTACTATGGATGCAGCCTGGACACATGGCGAAGGAGTAGGAGACCCATTGAAATCTCTTCCAGATTTCTGTTTAATACTCTGGTTCTAATTTAGCAATTCCAAATGTACTAAAACTGAGCTCACCCACCCTTGCACACCCAACAGCTTGAGCTCAGAGTTAAATAACTCTGTTTTGTAAAATCAGATTACTATTTCACCCTGACTAATCTTAGCCACTCAAAGAAGTATAACATAAATAAATATTACAGGAAGCTTCTGACTTCTCTCTTCCATCACTCTTCTCTCCTTTGGGGATGACAGGCCAAGTAGGTTGTCTCTTCTCTGGCTTCTCTCCCTTTCCAGAGTGGGAGGGTTGAGGTATAGAAGCAGGTGGTCCCATTCAGTTCCACAGGGCAGTTTAGGTCAGTTTATTGAACACTTGATACACTGCTCTTCACAAACAGAGCGGTGTACAAAAATACAAAGGATGTGAATAGCAGGCTGCTTTCTGAAGTGCTGGATATCTTACGCCAGCTCTCAGGTCACAACCCCTGGGTTGAGAACTAATTTTTTCTGAACAAAAGGGCTTATTTTAGAAATGTGAATGGAGTCATCCACCATATCAGACAGGTTTGATTTCCAAGGGGCGACTGGACAACTCATTCTTACAAATGCAGGAGCACCTCAGGTGCAAACATGTCACTATACAATACGAAGACCCAAGAAATGGACTTGGGGGAAAAAAAACCCACAACAATAATTAGCACAATGCTCAGAAATCTGGTTTTACTTGCTTCAAGTAAAAAGAATACCCAGTTTTACTCTACAGTTTATCCCTTGGACATCAAAATTTTAGTAATTCTCAGTTGTCAAAACTAAGCAAAAATAGGGACCGTCACTGAAAAACATGTACATTCTGTGTTGAACCGTGCTAAAAAAATCTGGAAAGGTTAGATTGTGGAGTGAGGGGTACAAGCAGGAGATAAATTTGTTTTCCTAAGGACACAACAGATACAAAGGGAGTTTTCTGCTTTAAGAACTAGGACTTTAGCCCTGGTTGGTATGCCCTTTCTTCTTACATAGTTTCCCAATATTCCAGAACTTGTGGGATGTTTAAAAGCAAATCTTCAGAGTGGGTGGGATCCTGGGGCTGCCCTGAGGACCGAAGCCCCAACAGTGGCTTTTGAGCACGTCCCAACATCCGCCCTGTAGTGCTTGGCAAAGATATGGAACGGCCACGTCGCCACCTTGCAAAGATCTGCCGGACACAGTAAGGTGGTTTCCACCCAGGATGTCACTGTAGCTGCGTAGAATAACCCGCAAGGACTGCGGAGCCAGCTTCTCCACAAACAAATAAGCTGACGCGATACTCTCCTTCAGTCATCTAGCAATTGTGGGAAGGAAGGAACTGTGAACATGGTGACCTCCGTCTCTGAAAAACAGAGAAAGGAGTGGCTCAAAAGAAGGCTTCTGAAGAGCCTCAAGCAATAAATTAAGGTTCTACTGTGGAAATGGTGGATAAAAGGGAGGCCACAAGCTGTCCACTCCTCACAAGAATTAAACAATATCCGGGTAAGGCCCAAGAGACGCCTTTTGTAGTTGACCCCTGAAATAGACCAAAGTAACCAGACCTTTTCGAGAACTCAACACCAATCCTTTCTGAAGACCTGCCTGAAGAAATGCTAGGATGTGCGTGATCTGAGCAGAAAAGGGAGAAAGACCTTGCTCAGAACACCAACCCTCAAACATCCTCCATGCCTATGCATACGCCATGGATGTACAGCGTTTCTGAGCCTGAAGCAAGGTAGCAATGAGCAACTCAAAATAACCTATTCATCTCAACCAAGCTATTTCAATGGCAAAGACCACCACAGGGGCACGGATCTTCCATGAGCACCAGACCTCGCTTCAGTAGGCTGTGTACCTGCAAGCAGATGGAGAGGAGGGAGGGAAGAATTACATTTGTGGGGCACCAGAAACAGGGATCTGAA
Organism: Microcaecilia unicolor; assembly: GCF_901765095.1. Classification (NCBI taxonomy): domain Eukaryota; kingdom Metazoa; phylum Chordata; class Amphibia; order Gymnophiona; family Siphonopidae; genus Microcaecilia; species Microcaecilia unicolor. The sequence goes on along the minus strand of NC_044041.1, from coordinate 10,256,605 downwards.
GACCTCCAGATAGGACTCTGCAGACTCAAGCCATCTATAAAGCTCAACTGGACCAGGAGCAAATCACTTAGAACCAGACGCTGAAAAGTGTGTCCATCTACCTGCTGAAAGACAGAAAATACTGAGGAGCTGGACTAGACACCAAGAGAGATGTCTCAGCTCAGGTTGGTGGACATAAAGGTTCTGGAATAGTGGGAAGCTACGTAATGGACTGGGCGATTTTCATGCCATGGGTCTATAAACAGTCTGCAAAAGTTTGTTTGAACTTCTGTAACTTTTTTTTAATTTTTCATGTAAACAGATAAGGTGACTGTTGTATTATAAAGTGTTTGCTCTAATAGAATTCATTAAAACCTCATTTTTTGTTTCTGGTAACTTTAGTCACCTTTTCCCAAAGATGGTCACATATTATATAAGTCTTTATTTTGAAACTGGATTTGGAGTTGGTACATTTTTACTGACTCCAACTCCACCGCCCTGGTAGCAAAGGTGAGCCAAAAAATTCAGCTACCAGACAGTGCTGACACTCTCTTTCTATTCTAAAACAAAAAGGAGGTAAAAACCCTCACGAAACCGTGAGATATAAAACAAAAAGTGAGGAGAGTGAATGAGGATACCAAATAATTTGTTTATTCACATAAAAAATGACGTAATTCGCATTAAAAATGACCCGACACGGACGTGTTTCGGCCCAAAGGCCTGCCTCAGGGGTCTTTGTAACCTAAGTAAAACAATAAAACAAATGAAGGATTTTGTTACAAATATATCATGGACATAATGTAATGGATGAAACAACAGACAATAGCTAAATGTATAGCATGAATGAACTAACAAACAAACGGAAAATTGTCTATAACTCAATCTAAAAACATAACTTTAGGTGATAAAAGTCAAATATATGTGAGAAGTTTAAAAAAAAATTTTTAAATTTTTTTTTTACCAATTATGGATTATTAAAACACATGGATTATACTTTGAATAATACACCAATCTGTATTAAAAATGAACATTGTGTTTATATACAGATTATAACAGAGTGAAAAATGTGTGTTATCTATGTAATTAAAAAATATAATTAAAAGATATATGGGCCAAAACACGTCCGTGTCGGGTCATTTTTAATGCGAATTACGTCATTTTTTATGTGAATAAACAAATTATTTGGTATCCTCATTCACTCTCTTTCTATTCAGCATTACTACTAATATGGATAATAGTATTGAATACACAGATTACATTTTTTAAAAGCCATCCACCCAGCAAACACTGCCTCTATAAAAATGAAAGAAGAAAGAAAAAAACAACTTGGGATCTTCGTGTTTTAATGAGCGTTTACTGCTGTTTTAAGCCTTCAGTCCCACTGCTATGTACCAGCTGTAGGACCAGGTAACTGTGATGTCACAGTCCAATGATGTAGTAACTGATGTGCCTCTGTGACATGTCAGGTGCCTGATTCTATAAAGGTCCTGCACTCTTTCAGCTGGTCTTCATTTAACAGTGCTGCAGCCTGTGGATGCAAGGCATTACCCATAGGACGGATTTTAAAAAAGAACCAAGAGGAAAGTCTAGTTGGGAAGTAAGCTAATCTATCACCAGTTTTCTTTAGTTTACCAGATTTTTCTTAACACTGTGTTTATTTTATATTGTAATACATATTTAAAATATTAACAAGAGAATTTCAAATTTCCATTACCCTAAGCTCTCTAGCAGGAATCCAGTACCCTATTGCAGACAGCACACGTTCAGATTTTGGAGAGAGAGAGAGAGAGAGAGACCCCTAGTGGTTAAGGGCTGAGAATCAGGAAATCCAGGGTTCAAATCCCACTTCCACACTGAAAATCTGGGATGGCTCAAACTGCTTACATTATACTACAGTTTCAATCAGCTAAATAATAGCCCAAACATTCATAGGAAATAATTTATTGAACTTTACAAGTGTACAGTAATATTTTGGCCTGTATCTGGAAAAGGCAGGGCAGTTCAACTTAGTTTATTTTAGCTATTTGTTTCAATAATTTTTATTCATTTTTTAAAAAAATCTTTTAAAATTTACATTATATCCTATATATTGAGGCTTGGAGAGGGTGGGAGCTGGCAGACCTTGAGCGTGAGCAGATCTTCATGGCCCTGCACCGGCTCAGTGCATAGCTTTTGTCAGCCAAAGGAGGAAGGAGCTGGTGGTAACGGGTGTGGAGGAAAAACAATTGAAGGTCACAGTGGGGAAACTCAAATATAACTCAAGAACCCCATTTTTGGGCCTTTTTTTTGGCCCCCAAATCTCAATTTATATTCAAGTATATATGGTAATTAACACTGCCTCTACTGCGTATTGGATTATATTGTAACTTTTGCTTTTCTTTGTCCCCTATCTTGTTTTGTCTCAGTCTTTGTCTAGTCCTATTGTAACTTATTGTCTACTGTAAACCTTACATATTCTGACAACCGGCTCTGCCACCCAATCTCGGCTATGCTCCTTCGGATCCATTCCTTCTGAACAGGATTCCTTTATGTTTATCCCACGCGTATTTGAAAACGGTAACAGAATTCAAACACGCGTGGGATAAACATAAAGGAATCCTGTTCCGAAGGAATGGATCCTAAGGAGCTTAGCTGAGATTGGGTGGCAGAGCCGGTGGCGGGAGGCGGGGATGGTGCTGGGCAGACTTATACGGTCTGTGCCAGAGCCGGTGGTGGGAGGCGGGGCTGGTGGTTGGAAGGCGGGGATAGTGCTGGGCAGACTTATACGGTCTGTGCCCTGAAGAGGACTGGTACAAATCAAAGTAGGGTATACACAAAAAGTAGCACATATGAGTTTGTCTTGTTGGGCAGACTGGATGGACCGTGCAGGTCTTTTTCTGCCGTCATTTACTATGTAACAACATAGGTCAACTGAACTTTAACAGTGACGCATTCTCTAAAACACCGTATTCCCTCTTCCTCCCCCCACCCCTCTCTCTCTCCGCCATGCTTATTACCAATTAACATTCATTATATCTTGGATACAAATCCAAGCTCCCAGCTACACTGAAAAAGCCAATGAACCACTGAGCAACCCCGTTCAACACAAACTCACTGCGATCCTTGTTGTGTCAATGAAGCTCTTATTGAAGTGGTTCAAGGCTGTCTGGGCTTCCTCTTCGGAGCTGAAGCCGATGAATCCAAATTTGCGGAATTTCCCCTCCTTGGTGAATTTCAGGCTGCAGTCTGTCAAGGTCCCAAAAGCAGCAAACAGCTTCCGGAAGCGTTCCTCCTTCATCTGGATAAAGAAATTAAAACCACATATAAGAAAGTCATTGGTTATAAACCGTTTTCCTATCTTACCATCCAGTCTGCCCAGTAAATTGGTTAGAGTTGTTAGGATTGTAATGGAATTCCGATCTAAGCCTACAATTCGCTGGCATCCTCAGCTGAACACTCTTTGTTCTTATTCTTATCGTAGTTCTGAACCCTGGTATTCCTCTGACCTGCATCTTCACAAACGCCAACTGAGGAAAGCTGAGGGGAAATGGTTATGTCTCCCTACTAGCTCTTCCCTCCTTACCTATAAAGCCACTGCTCGATCTTATAAACTAGCTATCATTGTAGCTTTAAAAAAAAACAAAAAAAACCCCTACTCTACTAAAATTGCCAAAGCCCCCAAAATGAAAGCGGGGATGGGACGACTTCCCTATGAAGAAAGACTAAGGAGGCTAGGGCTTTTCAGCTTGGAGAAGAGACGGCTGAGGGGAGACATGATAGAGGTATATAAAATAATGAGTGGAGTGGAACAGGTGGATGTGAAGCGTCTGTTCACGCTTTCCAAAAATACTAGGACTAGGGAGCATGCGATGAAACTACAGTGTAGTCAATTTAAAACGAATCGGAGAAAATGTTTCCTTCACCCAACGCGTAATTAAACTCTGGAATTCATTGCCGGAGAACGTGGTGAAGGCGGTTAGCTTGGCAGAGTTTAAAAAGGGGTTAGATGGTTTCCTAAAGGACAAGTCCATAAACCGCTACTAAATGGACTTGGGAACAATCCACAATTCCGGGAATAACATGTATAGAACGTTTGTACATTTGGGAACTCCCCAGGTGCCCTTGGCCTGGATTGGCCGCTGTCGTGGACAGGATGCTGGGCGGGGGACGGAGGGCGGGCCAGACTTCTAGGGTCTGTGCCCTGAAAATGGCAGATACTAATCAAGGTCAGGTATACACAAAAGGTAGCACATATGAGTTTATCTTGTTGGGCAGACTGGATGGATCGTGCAAATCTTTCTCTGCCGTCATCTACTATGTTACTCCTTCTTTCTTTGGACCTTTCAGCTGCCATTGCTCTAATTTACCATTCTGTTCTATTCTAACATCGTAAATGACGGCAGATAAAGACCTGTACGGTCCCATCCAGTCTATCCAACAAGATAAACTTATTTTACATTCCATGTGATACTTTATATGTATACCTGAGTTTGATTTGTCCTTGCCTTTCTCTGGGCACAGAAAGTAGGCGAGTATTCTCTCGCCTACTTTCTATAGGTATCTCCACTGTTACTTATCATTGGTTATCTCCTACCTAGATAAAAGGCAATATACAGTCTGCTCCAAGGATACTCAGTCCAATCCTTTCCATCTCTCATTAGGTATTCCTCGAGGATCTATTCTTTCACCCCTGCTCTTCAATATTTTCATGTATCTCTTTCTCATATTGGCACAATCCATTGACAACAATATTCATATATGCTGACGATAATCAAATTCTCTGTCCTACAGATCCCACAAATCAACAAGACATTCTGTCACTTAATCTCACCTCAACCAATTACATCCTGGTTTACTGAAAATAAGCTGGTCCTCAATCCAGAGAAATCCAAGGCTATATTATTCTCACCTTCCTCAAGACAGCAACTATTTTTCTTAATGGTTTTCCTATTGTTGGATTATTTGTAGTAAATAATTAGCAGATTTTAGTACACACAGCTTCAGCTTTAGAAATGTTAATTTCTTTCTTCATCTCTCTCTCATTCACCCCTGAATAATTCACTGCTGAGTCACTTTAAAGTTGAAGTAACAAAACATCTGTTTACTCACAGTTTGTAGTTAGATTATAATCAGACAGGCTTATATATACATATTACTATACATTTGTATTATCAGCTCCTTCCATGTGTTTAGATGGTAATGGATGCTCACACCACCATAGATCCTCTCAGGTTAGGAGAGATCATGAGCTCCATGTGCTCCATGTGCTGCATGTGCTGCATCTACCCCCACAGGAAGTTGCATAGCTGTGTGACCTCTCTAAGTAATTCACATCAGAGGTCACAGAGTAATCACAGAGAAATAATAGGTGACAGGCAATGCATGCAAAATACAATTACATTCCAACAAACCCCTTCTCATGCATAACTGTCATGCAATTATTTATTCATACAAAGTCCAAGCTTTATACGCAGATTCACAAAATGTTCTCTGGGTAACGGTTTGGTCATGATGTCAGCTGTCATCTCACTGGTGTGACAATAGTGTAGACTGATGACCCCTTCTTTCGCCAACTCTCGCACGTTGTGGTATTTCGTTGCGATGTGCTTGGTGCGTGACTGAACCTTGTCATTCTGTGACAGTCGGATGCAGCTCTGATTATCTTCCATTATCTGGATTGGTCTCTTTTCAGCTATTCCAAAATCCAGCAAAAGTTTTTCAATCCACATCAGTTCTCTGCACGCTTCCGATACGGCCACATATTCAGCTTCTGTAGAAGACAAACTCACAATACTTTGTTTATGACTGGCCCATGAAATTTGTACATTTCCATACATAAACACATATCCACTTGTGGACTTATAATCAGAATGATCCCCTGCCCAATCTGAATCACAGTAACATATTAGTTTTGGATTACTATTGGCTGAAATCTTTAATTTACAATCAATGGTACCCTTTAAATACCTTACCATCCTTTTAACTGCAGTCCAATCTGATTTGGTAGGTGAGCTGACCCTTCTGCTCAAAATTCCTACTGCATTTGCTATATCAGCCCTGTATGTGGTAGCTAGATATAAAAGCTTACCTATGGCTGATCTATATTGGATGTTATCTGGTAAAGGTTCTCTTACTGTTTCATCCTTCAGAAAATCAGTGATCATGGGAGTGCTTACAACTTGGGCATCTTGCATACCTAAACTTTCAATAAGCTCATTTATTTTCTGCTTCTGGCTTAGAAGATAAGAACCATCATTTTGTTTCTCAATTTCTATACCAAGATAGTATGACACATTTCCAAGTTCTTTTATCTCAACATTGAGGTTTAAATATTTTACAATGTCCTTGTACTCTTGCTCACTTTCGCTTGCAATGAGCAGATCATCAACAAAAGCTAAAATGTATGCATATTGTCCATTTGTGCACCTAGTGTACAAACATTTATCTGCTTCACCTTGCTTAAATCCTAAATTTGTCAATATTTCATGCAATTTGTCATTCCAACATTCTGCACTTTGCTTTAATCCATAAAGACCTTTGTTTAATTTACACACTAGCTGTCTTTGTTTTGTATTTATGAAACCTGTTGGCTGTTCCATGTACAAGTCTTCAGTTATATCTCCATGAAGAAACGCTGTTTTCACATCAATGTGGTTTACTTGCATGCCTTTTGAGACTGCAATGCTCAGAAGTGTTCTGATTGTCGTGTGTTTCACTACAGGTGCAAACACTTCATCAAAATCTTCTCCATATTTTTGAAGATATCCCTTTGCCACTAATCTGGCTTTATACCTTTCCACTTTTCCTTGTGCATTCCTTTTTAACTTGAATACCCATTTGCATCCTATAGCTTTCTTGCCAGGAGGTAATTTTGTAAGAATCCAAGTATTATTTTTATCCAATGCATCAATTTCTTCTTGTGCAGCTTTATGCCATTCAGCAGCTTCTTCTGCTGGCATTTTCTCAATCTCATCCCATGTTAAGGGCTCTTGAGCTTCTGCTGACTTTGTTAGGTAAGACAGTCTTGGGGGTGGAACACCTTTGTTTTCCCTGGATGAGCGTCTGACAACAGGTTGGTCTGACCTTTCCGCATCCTCAAAATCTGAGAGTCCTTCTCCAATTGATTCCCCTTCTCCAACTGTACTGTCTTCTTCAATGATCCTTTCTGTGTCTGCTTCCTCTGCCTGTTCCTCGTTAGATACAGATGAGTTGCTTTCAGACATCTGCCTTGGTATGGCATTTATATACACTGGCATGTCTATTATGGTTCTAGTTTCATATTCTGGATGATAAGGCTCATCTGGGATAATCCAGCCTTTATCAACCCTTTTGTTTTCATCAAAATATGTAACATGTCTTATGCCAACAATGCCAGTTTTCAGATTCAAAATTCTATATCCTTTGTGTCCTGGAGTATAGCCAACTAAAATGCCCCTTTCTGTTGTGGAATCCAGCTTATGCCTTCTTTGCTTTGGTACATGAGCATATGCTGTACTTCCAAATGTTCTTATGTGTGACAGGTTTGGCTTCCTACCATGCCATGTCTCATGTGGTGTGCGCTCAGCGCCTTTAGTTGGCATTCTGTTTTGTAGGTACACTGCTGTGAGAATGGCTTCCCCCCATAGTCTTTTAGGGAGATTGCTATCTGACAGCATACATCTGGTCATTTCCACAAGTGACCTAAATTTTCTCTCTGCAACAGAATTTTGTTCTGGTGTATAAGCTACTGTTGTGATATGCTGAATGCCTTCTTGTTCTAGAAATGTGCGCATGCTTTGTGAAGTGAACTCACCACCATTGTCGGTCTGAAGAACCTTTGGTTTTCTTTCAAATTTGTTGCTCACCATGGCTACGTATTTCTTCAGCATGTCTGTGACTTGACTTTTCTCTTTCAGCAAATAGGCCACACAATATCTAGAGAAATCATCCAAGAATATTAGCACAAATCTGTTATTTCCCAATGATGGGATATTAAACGGTCCACATAAGTCACTGTGTATTAAGTCCAGTACTTTATTACTCCTATTTCCTGTGTATGCAGGAAATGAGGGTCTCACACCTTTTTGAGTAACACAGTCTATGCATTTCTCCATTTTACCAGCATCTGCACTTATCTGAATGCCGGTGGCCAGTTGCTTACTGTAAAGATCCTGGATCACCTTAGAATCACGATGTCCCAGGCGGCGGTGCCAGATTTCCAGACTACATTTACCATCATTCTTCCTTACTTGCGCCATATGTGAGGCTTCACCTGAAATGCTCAGTTTATAAACATCATTATGCATAAAAGCTTCAGCATACACTTCATCATTTTTAGAGATTGTGCACTTACTGTTTTCAAAATGAATCGCAAATCCCTTCTTATCTAATGTAGATACACTAAGCATATTGCAAACTGCTTGGGGAATATACAAGACATCACTTACAGGAATTTCTTTAACTTCATTAGACACTTTGCATTTTAAGAATCCAATACCTTTTGCTTGGATCTTAGCAGTCCCTGCGTTTGCAGTTTTAAGAATACCTTCCTCTGGACACATTTCCTGAAAGAAATCCTTACAATTGGTTAAATGGCATGTGCTCCCTGAATCCAAAATCCAAGTACTTTCATTTGAATTATTATTTACCATAGTCAAAGATTTTTCTGCCATTAGAAAACCCTTGTGTTTATCTTTGTCCTTCATACATTTCCTGGTTTGAAAATTCTTTAGTTCCATTGGCTTAAGTGAGCTAGAGGGAGTGTTTTGTGTTTCCTTACACCATTTAGATACATGTCCCTCCTTTCCACATGAGTAGCAAATCAGCTTGCCCTTGGGTGGAGTTTTCCCATAGCTCCGCCTTCCTCTGTTCTTTGCCAAGAAATTTGTTTCATTTCTCTCTGACTTGCTTTGAGAACACATCTCCTCAGAATCATTTATTATGCATTCCTGCCTTAGTTTTGATGTTGCCTGTTCAAAAGATTGCCCTTCAATGGCCTCATTTACAGACCTAAAAACATCAAACTTCTTTGATAGTGAGGTAAAAAGAAATGCTCTTTTCAATGCATCACACATGGGAATTCCAGAAAGTTCTAACTTTTGAAATGAAGACATAAGATGCATAATGTGATCATTACATTTACTTTATCCCTTAATTTGGTTTCATTCAACTCTGCCAGCCAAATTGGTTGCTGCTTTGCATATGTAGTTGCATACATAGTTCTCAGTTTATATAAAATGTCCTTTGGTGTATCTTTTCCCTCCACTAATATGGCTTGTTTCTCTGAGAGAGCTTCCAAAAGCATGCACTTCACATAATAGTTTGCATTGTCCCATTCAGCCATATTTTCAGCTGTTCTGTCTTGGTCTAAGCATATATTTAATCCTTTTGCTCGAAGGAGACATATGAATCTTAATTCCCACTGCCGATAATTAAACTCAGTTAATTTAGGCACCTTGAGAGAATAGAAAAATGGTGAATTTCTTCCCTCAGCCATTTTCTTAGCCTTCTGTCTGCTGTGTGGGGGGAGAGAGAGACAGACTGAATCTTTCCTTTAAAACTTAAGAGAAAAATGTGGCCTTTTTTACTGCCTGGTAATATTTCTCTTCTTTTTCAATTCCTGGCCCTGGGCCCATAACCCTTTTGTTGGATTATTTGTAGTAAATAATTAGCAGATTTTAGTACACACAGCTTCAGCTTTAGAAATGTTAATTTCTTTCTTCATCTCTCTCTCATTCACCCCTGAATAATTCACTGCTGAGTCACTTTAAAGTTGAAGTAACAAAACATCTGTTTACTCACAGTTTGCAGTTAGATTATAATCAGACAGGCTTATATATACATATTACTATACATTTGTATTATCAGCTCCTTCCATGTGTTTAGATGGTAATGGATGCTCACACCACCATAGATCCTCTCAGGTTAGGAGAGATCATGAGCTCCATGTGCTCCATGTGCTGCATGTGCTGCATCTACCCCCACAGGAAGTTGCATAGCTGTGTGACCTCTCTAAGTAATTCACATCAGAGGTCACAGAGTAATCACAGAGAAATAATAGGTGACAGGCAATGCATGCAAAATACAATTACATTCCAACACCTATCTCCCAGGTTCACTCCACAAGTATTCTCTAAGTTTGTCCAACATTCTGCCCTTAACATTCTTATACACTCACTGATTATTACACAAATAGAGAGAATTACAGTAATCTATCTTGGACTAAGTGTCAAGGATCGTCACCGTCTGCAACAGGTCCAAAATGCCTCCATTAGAATTAATCCACCATCTTAAAAAATATGATCACGTGACCCCTTACCTTAAAGCTTCACACTGGTTTCCCATCCCACACCATATCACCTATAAGATTCTTTTACTCATTTTTAAAACGGTTACTTCGTTAGAACCTCTCTACCTGGAAAGCTATCTTACTCCCTATTCCCAAACGCGAACACCCAGATCAGCGCAACTCAATCTCTTCACCATTCCAATTTTTCACGAACACAATAAACACGTCATGCTTTCATTTCAAGGTCCTAGATTACGGGACTCTTTATCCTCTCCTAGACAGATTACTTGAAACTTAATTCCAACGTGTACATTTAGGATCAAAATATTAGGTTAGGGCAAATGGAAGATTTGCAACCTTCTCTTTTAAAAATTACGAAGTTTAATCTGTAAATTACTTGAAATGACCAGCCCCCAACACTGAACAAAACATGGCATTCCAAATGAAAAAAAATTCTGTATCATAGGTTTGCAAATTAAAAGTATATAAACAGAAAAGCACTTAAGAAAAAACAAAACGCCACACTGTCCTATTCACACAGTCACTTGGACCACCGGGAAATATTATTTTAAGGGGTTGGGGAGTCCAAGAACTGATTTAGGATATCAGAGATCTTTATCTGAAGAGAAGTGCCACATTTCACTTCAGATAATCTTTTTATCGGCCTGCTTGTCCGACATTGCTGCATGGATGTCCAACCGCCACCTGAAACTGAACATGGCCAAGACCGAGCTTATAGTCTTTCCACCAAAGCCCACCTCTCCTCTTCCTCCTCTCTCGAACTCAGTTGATAACACCTTCATCCTCCCCGCCTCATCTGCCCACAACCTCGGAGTCATCTTTGACTCCTCCCTCTCCTTCGCTGCGCATATCCAGCAGACAGCCAAGACCTGTCGCTTCTTCCTCTTTAACATCAGCAAAATTCGCCCTTTCCTCTCTGAACACACCACCCGAACTCTCGTCCACGCTCTCATTACCTCTCGCCTTGACTACTGCAACCTTCTCCTCACTGGCCTCCCACTTAGCCATCTATCCCCACTTCAATCCATTCAGAACTCTGCTGCTCATCTTATATTCCGCCTGAACCGATATACTCATATCACCCCCCTCCTCAGGTCGCTTCACTGGCGTCCGATCAGATACCGCATTCAGTTCAAGCTTCTCCTTCTCACCTATAAATGCACTCAGTCTGCAGCCCCTCATTACCTCTCTACCCTCATCTCCCCTTACATTCCCACCCGAAACCTCCGCTCTCAAGACAAATCCCTCCTTTCAGTACCCTTCTCCACCACCGCCAACTCCAGGCTCCGCCCATTCTGCCTCGCCTCACCCTATGCGTGGAATCAACTTCCTGTGGCCCTACGCCAAGCCCCCTCCCTACCCATCTTCAAATCCTTGCTCAAAGCCCACCTCTTCAATGTTGCCTTCGGCACCTAACCTTAGACTGCCCCAATTTGACTGCCACTACTTGATTGTCTGTACATTTGTCCATTAGATTGTAAGCTCTTCGAGCAGGGACTGTCCTTCTATGTTATATTGTACAGCGCTGCGTAACCCTAGTAGTGCTTTAGAAATGTCAAATAGTAGTAGTAGTAGTAGTAGTATTTCACTTCAGATAATCTTTTTGCTGCTTTTGGTGTAAAGATTTAGCATTAGAACAAAAAAAAAAAAAAGTGAAAAACCCACAAGATTTTAGCATTGTTTCATTTTATTTTTTACATTGCGAGCAATTTATTGATTAGAGATTTGCATTCTCAATTTGCTGCTCTTTTGCACAGTGGTTTACACTGATTTTCCCATATTAATATTTCTTACCCAAACAACCCAACTTAATTCTCAAACCTAATTCCACATCACCAGCACTACCCATCCTCCAATCCTCTCCCCCACATCTCTCCCCATTGTCTCTACTCTTAACTTGAACATCTCTTGATACTTTGTATCCTACTTTATGTATCTATGTGATACCTTGTACCACTTTGTGTTATCTCTGTGATACTTTGTACCATAGCTTGTAAGCCGCACTGAGCCTGCTATCAAGCGGGAAAGAGCGGGGTATAAATGCTATAAATAAAATAAATATTAATATTTCTTACTGTACTGGAAGATTAGCAAAGGACAGAGCAGCTTATTGTGTGGGAAATGAGCTGATTTACAGATCATGAAGACTAATTTCAGGATATTTTTAAGAGGCTATGAACAAAGGGTATTTTCCCTTGTTGGGGGGAGGAGGTTAAGTTAATAATCTGGTGCCTATGCAAACTTTCCAAAAAATATTAATAACACCCACATAGATGCATCCATTATAATGAACATGCCAGAAGGTAAGAGATTTTTTCTTTGTGTTTGGAGAACTGTTAGCTATTTTAGAAAGCTGTGAAACTTATTTATTTGGATTTAAAATTAACCTGGTTTCAGCAGTATTCAAGACAAATAACATTCAGGTACTATAGATATTTCCATGTCCCCAGAATAATTAAAATGTAATTTTGTACTTGTCTATAGCATTTGCTTTAAAAATGTAAGACACACTGAATTCTTTTAAAAGTAGGGGGGGACCCCCACTGGACTCTAAACTGATTTTGGTTTTCCATGGGTACTGCTCATATGAAAAATTGGCCCAAGTGAAAATTTAATCCATACACCAATGAATAAACAAGACCGACAACCATACCAGATTGCTAATCAAAGATCAGAATGTAAAAACTGGAAAGCAGAGAGAAATATCATCATAATAAATAAATACTATTTAGCACCCTTTGACTAATGTCTGCGAAACAAAATTGAAATCCATGTCCACAACTCTACCTGAGCCATAGAACACTTTAAACCAGTTTTACAGACAGCAAGCACAGAAGCACACCAGTTCATTTCTGATTTTCCCTTTATTTACTGTCACCTAAGAATCTCTCTGTGCTTTTCTCATGCTCTTGAACTTGTACATAAGTAATGCCACACTGGGAAAAGACCAAGGGTCCATCGAGCCCAGCATCCTGTCCACGACAGCGGCCAAGGGCACCTGGCGAGCTACTCAAACGTACAGACATTCTATACATGTTATTCCTGGAATTGTGGATTTTTCCCAAGTCCATTTAGTAGTTGTTTATGGACTTGTCCTTTAGGAAACTGTCTAACCCCTTTTTAAACTCTGCCAAGCTAACCGCCTTCACCACGTTCTGCAGCAGCGAATTCCAGTTTCTTTTTAGGCTACTTGTGCTTAGACTGAACTGTTAATATAACTCAAATGTACATGCTAATGCGGCTTTAAAGCAATATTTGAGATAGGATGTTAAGCCTATGGGTAGATGCTATGTGCCTTTCTGTGGTACAACCCAAGCTGTTTACATAAACAGGTTACCTTCTCTGTTTAGTGAGTTCACAATGTAGGGGGGGGGGGGGGTTGCTTTACTCATACTACCCCTCTCCTCAAGACCCTTCACTGGCTCCCTATCCGTTTTCGCATCCTGTTCAAACTTCTTCTACTAACCTATAAATGTATTCACTCTGCTGCTCCCCAGTATCTGTCCACACTCGTCCATCCCTACACCCCTTCCCGTGCACTCCGCTCCATGGATAAATCCTTCTTATCTGTTCCCTTCTCCACTACTGCCAACTCCAGACTTCGCGCCTTCTGTCTCGCTGCACCCTACGCCTGGAATAAACTTCCTGAGCCCCTACGTCTTGCCCCATCCTTGGCCACCTTTAAATCTAGACTGAAAGCCCACCTCTTTAAGATTGCTTTTGACTCGTAACCACTTGTAACCACTCGCCTCCACCTACCCTCCTCTCTTCCTTCCCGTTCACATTAATTGATTTGATTTGCTTACTTTATTTCTTGTCTATTAGATTGTAAGCTCTTTGAGCAGGGACTGTCTTTTAATGGATGGTGAACAGCGCTTGGTATGCCTTGTGGTGCTATAGAAGTGATAAGAAGTAGTAGTAATGTAGAAGCCTGCCATTGCAGATCAGCAACGCGACCGCGCAGGCTTCTGTTTCTGTGAGTCTGACGTCCTGCACATACGTGCAGAACGTCAGACTCACAGAAACAGAAGCCTGCGCGGCCGCGTTGCTGATCTGCAATGGCAGGCTTCTACATGGAATGTTGCTAGTGGAGGAGTAGCCTAGTGGTTAGTGCAGTGGAACGAACATGGAATGTTGCTACTATTTGAGATTCTACATGGAATGTTGCTATTACTTGAGATTCTGCATGGAATGTTGCTACTATTAGAGATTCTACATGGAATGTTGCTATTCCACTAGCAACATTCCATATTTAGATTGTGAGCTCTTTGAGCAGGGACTGTCTTTTCGTGTATGGTGTACAGCGCTGCGTATGCCTTGTAGCGCTATAGAAGTGACAAGTAGTAGTAGTACTGTAGAAGCCTGCCCTTGCAGATCAGCAACGCGGCCGCGCAGGCTTCTGTTTCTGTGAGTCTGACGTCCTGCACATACGTGCAGGACGTCAGACTCACAGAAGCAGAAGCCTGCGCGGCCGCGTTGCTGATCTGCAAGGGCAGGCTTCTACATGAATGTTGCTACTGGAGGAGTAGCCTAGTGGTTAGTGCAGTGGAACATGGGATGTTGTTACTATTTGAGATTCTGGAATGTTGCTACTATTTGAGATTCTACATGGAACGTTGCTATTCCACTAGCAACATTCCATATTTAGATTGTGAGCTCTTTGAGCAGGGACTGTCTTTTCGTGTATGGTGTACAGCGCTGCGTATGCCTTGTAGCGCTATAGAAGTGACAAGTAGTAGTAGTACTGTAGAAGCCTGCCCTTGCAAATCAGCAACACGGCCGCGCAGGCTTCTGTTTCTGTGAGTCTCAGACTCACAGAAGCAGAAGCCTGCGCGGCCGCGTTGCTGATCTGCAAGGGCAGGCTTCTACATGAATGTTGCTAGTGGAGGAGTAGCCTAGTGGTTAGTGCAGTGGAACATGGGATGTTGTTACTATTTGAGATTCTGGAATGTTGCTACTATTTGAGATTCTACATGGAACGTTGCTATTCCACTAGCAACATTCCATATTTAGATTGTGAGCTCTTTGAGCAGGGACTGTCTTTTCGTGTATGGTGTACAGCGCTGCGTATGCCTTGTAGCGCTATAGAAGTGACAAGTAGTAGTAGTACTGTAGAAGCCTGCCCTTGCAAATCAGCAACGCGGCCGCGCAGGCTTCTGCTTCTGTGAGTCTGAGACTCACAGAAACAGAAGCCTGCGCGGCCGCGTTGCTGATCTGCAAGGGCAGGCTTCTACATGAATGTTGCTAGTGGAGGAGTAGCCTAGTGGTTAGTGCAGTGGAACATGGGATGTTGTTACTATTTGAGATTCTGGAATGTTGCTACTATTTGAGATTCTACATGGAACGTTGCTATTCCACTAGCAACATTCCATATTTAGATTGTGAGCTCTTTGAGCAGGGACTGTCTTTTATGTATGGTGTACAGCGCTGCGTACGCCTTGTAGCGCTTTAGAAATGCTAAATAGTAGTAGTAGTAGTTTTTTTTAACTGCTGGCCCTGCAAAGCAGACCGAGAGTATACACATGAGTTTCTCTTGTTGGGCAGGACTGGATGGACCGTGCAGGTCTTTTTCTGCCGTCATCTACTACTATGAGAGCTCCAAGCGACTCACTCACCCCATTCGGGAGATTCTTCACGATCAACCGGGACATGGCCGGGTCCTGCTCCGTGTCCTCTCACACTCTTCTCCCCCAAAAGACCCTCGGGCAGTCGTTCTAGTCTCCCCTCAAACAATCCTCACCGTTTCCTAACACACGCGCACAACTCTTCAACCTCCCTCTCTCTCAGGACATGTTGTTGTCCACCTTGCCGGAAACAGGAAGTTGCGTCGGAGGAGGGCGGGGACACTGAAAACGGAAGTGGTAGTTCCTGCCGGTGATGATGATCCCGTGCCTACCAGAGTCAGTCAAAGAGGGTTGGATTGGGGTGGAGGAGGAGGCATGACGTCGACAAAGTTGAAGCCACTAACGGTAAATCTCTCTTTCCCGACCGTCGTCGTTCTGCGTACACCCAAAGCAAGGCGGAAGACTACTACTAGGTACTATTTAACATTTCTAGAGCGCTACTAGGGTTACGCAGCGCTGTACAAATCAACAAAGAAAGGATAGAGCGGGATCTTCCCGGAGTATGACCGGTTTGTGTAGCATAAGGAGTTACACAGAGGAAGTATTATTAAATAACAGAATAATTTTCCATAGCTAATTTGTTATAAATCGTCATCAGTGTGTGATTTGGATGGGAATAGTTACAGGGACATGCTGGCATATGTTATATTCGTGCAGAGATTTTATTTCTCCTGGTAAAGGGTCTCTAAAACAGGTGCTACTACTACTACAACTATTTAACATTTCTAGAGCGCTACTAGGGTTACGCAGCGCTGTACAAACCAACAAAGAAAGGATAGAGCGGGATCTTCCCTGCTGCGAGCACGTTGGCGTTCTTTATGTTTATTTAATTTCACTTATACTTTCCAAGGATCCACGAACAAGCATCCTTCCGCAGATTACTGAAGACCCATCTATTTGAATCAATTTACGGAAAGAACCAAAACTGTTCATCAATGCATCATACATCCACTTATGATCTCTCATCCCCCATAATTCCACATTACTCATACATTTACTCACAGAAATATGTACACCATGTGCCTCTGTCTTAACACTGCCCTTAAGCTTCCCATTGTCTCCTCCCAATGTACATAAGTACATAAGTAGTGCCCTACTGGGAAAGACCAAAGGTCCATCTAGCCCAGCATCCTGTCACCGACAGTGGCCAATCCAGGTCAAGGGCACCTGGCACGCTCCCCAAACGTAAAAACATTCCAGACAAGTTATACCTAAAAATGCGGAATTTTTCCAAGTCCATTTAATAGCGGTCTATGGACTTGTCCTTTAGGAATCTATCTAACCCCTTTTTAAACTCCGTCAAGCTAACCGCCCGTACCACGTTCTCCGGCAATGAATTCCAGAGTCTAATTACACGTTGGGTGAAGAAAATTTTCTCCGATTCGTTTTAAATTTACCACACTGTAGCTTCAACTCATGCCCTCTAGTCCTAGTATTTTTGGATAGCGTGAACAGTCGCTTCACATCCACCCGATCCATTCCACTCATTATTTTATACACTTCTATCATATCTCCCCTCAGCCGTCTCTTCTCCAAGCTGAAAAGCCCTAGCCTTCTCAGCCTCTCTTCATAGGAAAGTCGTCCCATCCCCACTATCATTTTCGTCGCCCTTCGCTGTACCTTTTCCAATTCTACTATATCTTTTTTGAGATACGGAGACCAGTACTGAACACAATACTCCAGGTGCGGTCGCACCATGGAGCGATACAACGGCATTATAACATCCGCACACCTGGACTCCATACCCTTCCTAATAACACCCATTGTGATTTTCCTAATGATAATTCGATTATCTCGCATAACTTGTACAATATAACCCATAACCAAGTTGTAACAAATGTATTTTCATTATTCTTATCTTATTGTAAGCCACACTGAGCCCGCAAAGAGGTGGGAAAATGTGGGATACAAATGCAAACAATAAATAAATAAACATGTCGGTTTGTGTAGCATAAGGAGTTACACAGAGGAAGTATTAATAACGGAATAATTTTCCATAGGTAATTTGTTATAAATTGTCATCAGTGTGTGATTTGGATGGGAATGGTTACAGGGACACGCTGGCATATGTTATATCCGTGCAGAGATTTTATTTCTCCTGGCAAAGGGTCTCTAAAACAGACATCATCATGTTATGATAATCAGGTGCTCAACATTCAGAATTTCTATTTATGTATTTATTTACTGTTTTCCTTAGTGATTAGGTCAGTCCTTTTTAGGTCCCATAAACACCTATGAGTGTACATGTAATCTGACATCTTTTATAATTTATGTTTTATGTCATTTACTAGCCGTTAAGTCCATTAAAACGGGCGAGTATTGCAACCCTCCTCTGTGCCCTGCTCTCACCCCATGTCATAGTAACATAGTAACATAGTAGATGACGGCAGAAAAAGACCTGCACGGTCCATCCAGTCTGCCCAAGAAGATAAATTCATATGTGCTACTTTTTTTTATTTGTACTGTCCTCTTCAGTGCACAGACCGTATAAGTCTGGCCAGCCCTATCCCCGCCTCCCAACCACCAGCTCTGGCACAGACCGTATATGTCTGCCCACACTAGCCCCGCCTCCCAACCACCAGCTCTGCCACCCATTCTAGGCTAAGCTCCTGAGGATCCCTTTCTTCTGCACAGGATTCCTTTATGTTTACCCCACGCATGTTTGAATTCCGTTACCGTTTTCATCTCCACCACCTCCCACGGGAGGGCATTCCAAGCATCCACCACCCTCTCCGTGAAAAAATACTTCCTGACATTCTTCTTGAGTCTGCCCCCCTTCAATCTCTTCAGTCCAGCAACCATGCCCTCTCCCCATGTCCAGCTACCCTCCTCGCCGCCGCTCCCTCCCCCTTCCGTGCTGGGCCCCTTGCACTGACCTGACAGCGCCTCTCACCTCCGCGTGAAAGCGCTACAGGCAGCAGCAGCACGGAAGTGAGAGGCGCTGTCAGGTCAGTGCAGGGGGCCTGATACGGAGGGGGGGGGCAGGAGCGGTGGCGGGGATGGGGGGGGGGAGCGTGGAGGTTGGTGCGCGCGATGTTCGTTTCCAGGCTCCAGCAGCAGCATCCGACAGTCCGACTCCGTTTCCTTCTCTGTTCCGCCCTCTGACGTCATCACATCTTGACGCGAGGGCGGGACAGAGAGGGAAACGGAGTCGGACTGTCGGATGCTGAAGTCTCTACTGCGCATTTGCAGGTGAGTCAGTCACTTGCCATTTATATGTCTGATAGAGCATATGGTATCTGTGGATTTAGTCATTATTCTCTTCAGTTTTTTGACATCGGCTATTATATGTATTATATGTATATCATCGCTTAGCGAACATGTTTTCCCATATTCATATCAGCATGGTAATAATTATTTCTTCTTTGTTGTTGTTCTATATCTGATATATGTTCCTCTTGTTTGGACATTATTTTCATGTTGATTGTATTCATGTATTTATTTATTTATTGTTTTGTATTTATAGACTCCTGATGTAGGCCATCTGGCCGAAACACAACATTGAGTCGAGTCATTTTCAATGTAAAATTGTTTTATTATTATTTGTTTTAAAACCATTAAACGTTGTATATTTTAATTTCATTTTGGTTCCAGTCTTTGCATAGCCTGGCTCTTACGCCCACCTTTTTTTATTTTCTCTAAAACAGACATCATCACGTTACAATAATCAGGTGCTCAACATTCAGAATTTCTATCTATTTATTTATTTACTTATTTCGGGTAGTTATATCCCACATTACATGAATTACGTTGAAACGTGGAAGCATCAGGGGTGTAGCTACATGGGGCCACGGGCCCATGTAGATTTGGCCCTGGCCACCCCGCTGCTGACCCCTTTAACCCCCCCCCCCTCCTGCCGCCACCAACCCTCCCCCTCTGCCCTTGAGTACCTTTGCTGGCGGGGCCCCCAATCCACACCAGCTGAGGCCGCGTTGCTGATCTGTAGTGCATGTGCAGGATGTCAGACTCACAGAAACAGAATCCTTGCACTACAGATCAGCAACGCGGCCGTGCCGGAGACCAGCACAGAAAAGGACTTCGACTGTCGGGGGTTGGGGACCCCCGCCAGCAAAGATACCCGACAGCGGAGGAAAGGGGGGGCAGTGGCGGGGGGGAGTCAGCGGCATTGGGGGGGGGACTAAAATGTGCCCCCTCACCTCAGGCTCTGGACCCCCCCCCCCCCCCCCCTCTCACCGAATTCTGGCTACCCCCCTGGGGAGCATTTAATTTTTTTTTCCTGTGCCTAGATCATAAGAGAAAGATGATTTGTGGAAACTTGCTCCTTTTGTCTTGTGGAATGCAGTGCTATATTATAAAAATACACTTAATATTGTTTATTACTACTATTTAAAAGAAAGATATTATGTTTAAACAAATGACTTATGAAAACCACTTGCCCTTGAAACATGCTCAAAACAGAATAATCCATTTGTACTAAATGTGAAGATGTGATTCCATGTGTCCCAATGAAAAGAGAGCTTATTTTACTTCATAAGTACATGAGTATTGCCATACTGGATTAGACCAAAGGTCAATCAAGCCCAGCATCCTGTTTCCAACAGTGGCCAATCCAGGTCACAAATACCTGGCAAGATCCAAAAAAAAGTACAAAACATTTTATACTGCTTATCCCAGAAACAGTGGATTTTCCCCGACCAATTTAATAATGGTCTATGGACTTTTCCTTTAGGAAGCCATCCAAACCTTTTTAAAACTCTGCTAAGCTAACAGCCTTTACCACATTTTCTGGCAACGAATTCCAGAGTTGAATTGCATGTTGAGTGAAGAAAAATTTTCTTCAATTCATTTTAAATTTTCTACTTTGTAGCTTCATCGCATGCCCCCTAGTCCTACTATTTTTGGAAAGCGTAAACAGACGCTTCACGTCTACCCGTTCCACTCCACACATTATTTTATAGACCTCTCCTCATATCTCCTCTCAGCCATCTTTTCATCAAGCTGAAGAGCCCCAGCCGCTTTAGCCTTTCCTCATATTTTCGTTGCCCTTCTCTGCACCTTTTCTAATTCCACTGTATCTTTTTTGAGATGCGGCGACCAGAATTGAACACAATATTAGAGACTATTATAAAGAACAAAATTACAGAGCATATTCAAAAGCATAGATAAATGAGACAAAGCCAACATGGATTTAGTGAAGGGAAATCTTGCCTCACCAATCTATTACATTTCTTTGAAGGCGAGCCGCACTTCACCACCGAAGCCATCAACAGAAAATAATCCTCAGACAAACCAGCAGCAGGACTATTTAATAAGTATGTAGAGATAGCAGGAGGGCATGGTACTGACAAAATATCCTGAAGAAGGCAGGAAATCGCCAACTTATACTGGGGTATTTAAGAGCTGGGCAGGAAAGGGACTTTGAGTTTTGGGTCATCTTTGGATACAAGGGTTCTTTATACCATTTACAGCCTTACAGGATGAATATGGGTTGCGGGATTCTGACTGTTTTGCTTACTGTCAGCTGCATGACTTCTTCCTTGTGTTCCTGGTCCTGTGGCGTAACAGGCGTCAGGATTCAATTAAATAAATACTGGTGTTTCTTTATATCCCTTTGTCCAGCTGTGTTATTTCACAGGCCCACCCCTCAAACCTTGCTCGGGGGTGTCACACTCCATTTATAGAATTTAGTCCAGTATGTCAGAGGCCTTCCTGTGAGATACGAGAACATGTTTAGAAGGGCTGGAGACAGTGGGAGAGCAAATAAGACAATTCATAGTAATGTTGTAAACCATTAAGAATAACATTTAGAAGACAAGATGAGTGGCAAGACTTTTTTTGTATGTTATGTCAATAAAGAGAAATAAAAAAAAATGGAATCCTAGATGGATAGATCTCTATAGGTCCAAATTACAGTACAGTGTCGAATATCCAACGTAAACGGGATTGAGCCATTGTCGGATAAGTGAACATAGTAACATAGTAAATGATGGCAGATAAAGACCTGAACGGTCCATCCAGTCTGCCCAGCAAGTCTATAGGGAAAACAATGGTAACCCCTTAAAAAAATGCAAGGAAAAGATACTTTATGCATAAAGGACAGGCATAGGATATCTGTATTTAAAATACAGTATTGTTTATTAACACTAACCAGCAACAAAAAAATTAATTGTACAGGTCTCAGATCAAACATGGCTTCCTTGCAGTGTGTGAAGCCGGAAAACAGGTAGCGAACCTGTGCAGTTCTTAACGGCAACGTGATGATATCACCAGGGGTGGTCTATCGAATATGCTGGATGCCTGGTCGTATTAGCCAAGGTCAGATAATCGAGACTGTACTGTATTTTGTTGTATGACACAAAATTTCAAATTACATAGTAACATAGTAGATGACAGCAGAGAAAGACCTGCACGGTCCATCCAGTCTGCCCAACAAGATAAACTCATATGTGCTACTTTTTGTGTATGCCTGACCTTGATTAGTATCTGTCATTTTCACGGCACAGACCGTAGAAGTCTGCCCAGCACTAGCCCCACCTCCCAACCACTAGCCCCGCCCCCCACCGGCTCTGCCACCCAATCTCTGCTAAGCTTCTGAGGATCCATTCCTTCCGAACAGGATTCCTTTATGTTTATCCCACGCATCTTTGAATTCCGTTACCGTTTTCATCTCCACCACCTCCTGCGGGAGGGCATTCCAAGTATCCACTACTCTCTCCGTGAAAAAATACTTCCTGACATTTTTCTTGAGTTTGCCCCCCTTCAATCTCATTTCACGTCCTCTAGTTCTACCACCTTCCCATCTACGGAAAAGGTTCGTTTGCGGATTAATACCTTTCAAATATTTGAACGTCTGTATCATATCATCCCTTATTAATATTGTAAGCCACATTGAGCCTGCAAAGAGGTGAGATAAGGTGGGATACAAATGCAACAAATAAAAATAATAATAATAATATAGCGCTACCAGACGCATGCAGCACTGAACACCTGATACAGAGAGACAGTCCCTGCTCAAAAGAGCTTACAATCTAAATAATACAGACAGACTACATGATGTCCGTTTTAGTGGCTCTTTACCAGGAGAAAACAAAAACATATCTCCATGAATATAACCCATGCTAGGGTGTCCCCCCCTCCAAATGACACACTGATTTCTACTTATAGAAATCAGCGGAGCAGGTGGGGGGAAGAGGGGTTGGTGGTTGGGAGGCGAGGATAGTGGAGGGCAGACTTATACAGTCTGTGCCAGAGCTGGTGATGGGAGGCGGGACTGGTGGTTGGGAGGTGGGAAATAGTGCTGGGCAGACTTATACGGTCTGTGCCAGAGCCGGTGATGGGAGGCGGGACTGGTGGTTGCTGCATTTGGCACCTAACCCTTACCGTTCAGTGAATCCAGACTGCCCCAATTTGACTGCCCCTATCGGACCGACCGTTCACTTGTCTATTAGATTGTAAGCTCTTTGAGCAGGGACTGTCTCTCTTTGTTAAATTGTACAGCGCTGCGTAACCCTAGTAGCGCTCTAGAAATGTTAAGTAGTAGTAGTAGTAAGTAGTAATATGAATAAAGGACAGCAGAGGGCAGTAGAGATCTGCAGAAAAGATCTCTATTGCTACTCATCCCATCAAATCAATTCTTGTGTACCACTAATATCCCCTTTCCTGGGTTCAGTGCGGTTTACATTCTAGGTGAGACAGAAGCCGATAATGTTAGTGTGAGTTGGAGACCATTGGTGTAATGCATGAGACTGAAAAACATTACAGGAAAGGACAATTTATTTATTTAGAATTTGCTCACACCTGTTTCAGTAGTAGCTCAAGGTGAGCTACATTAAGGTATTCTGGATATTTCTCTGTCCCAGGAGGGCTCACAATCTAAATTTGTACCTGAGGCAATGGAGGGTTAAGTGACTTCCCCAAGATCAAAAGGAGCAGCAGCAGGATTTGAACCGGCCACCTCTGGATTGCAAGACTGGTGCTCTAACCACTAGGCCACTCCTCCACTCCCCTTAGAGGATTTGATTGGTTCTCACTGACTGTGATGTCATAAAGAGCATCTCCCCACAGAATTCCACCCTTCCTTTGTCAGACACCGCTGCTCCCAGGGGTTCATGGAATGTTGCTACACTTTGAAATTCTGCATGGAATCTTGTTATTCTTTAGACTTCTAGAATCTTTATTTATTTAGATTTTGCTCAGACCTTTTTCAGTAGTAGCTCAAGGTGAGTTACATTCAGGTACACTGGATATTTCTCTGTCCCAGGAGGGCTCACAATGTAAGTTTGTACCTGAGGCAATGGAGGGTTAAATGGTTTGGCCAAGATCACAAGGAGCAGCAGCAGGATTTGAACTGGCCACCTCTGGATTGCAAGACCAGTGCTCTAACCACTAGGCCACTCCTCCACTCTTATTCTTTGGGTTTCTACATGGAATGTTGCTACTCTGAGATTCTGCATGGAATCTTGTTACTCTTTAGGATTCTAGAATCTTGCTATTTATTTGGATTTTGCTCACACCTGTTTCAGTAGTAGCTCAAGGTGAGATACATTAAGGTATTCTGGATATTTCTCTGTCCCAGGAGGGCTCACAATCTAAGTTTGTACCTGACGCAATGGAGAGTTAAGTGACTTGCCCAAGATCACAAGGAGCAGCAGTGGGATTTGAACTGGCCACCTCTGGATTGCAAGACCAGTGCTCTAACCACTAGGCCACTCCTCCACATAATGGATGATACTAGGAGGTAGCAGTCTTTGGGAGAAGAAAGCCTCTTCTGGAAGCTAAGGTAGCTGTTTTCTGTTGTGATGACAATAGGTAGAGAGTTCCATATTTTAACTCTAAGAAAAGGGAATAGAGAGCTGAAAATGCTTCACTAGTCATACTCGGAGAATGTAAATCAGTGTGGTGGCAGTCAGCTCCCGTGGCGTGTTGCACCTCAGGCCTGCTTTTTTCAGGTGAGATCGCCACTGATGAAAATGGATTTGATTCCTCAGGATCTGAGGGCTCTTCTGATTTAAAATGCTTCAATGCGCTAGTAGGCGGTGGAGTGTGTGCCACCACATAAGCTTTGGTTCGTAGAGCGCAGTCTTCAGAGGCGAAGTGACCAAGTCATTTTTTATAAAAATAAAACATAAAAAATATTTCATAGATGTTTATGTTTATTTAAACTTGACATACTAGCGAATGACAAAAGGAGGAGCTAAGCGGTATACAATAAAATAAAATTAAAATTAAAGAACTCTATTTTTGATAGGACAGAGGGGAAGATGTTGGACTCTGGGAGGGAAGGGAAGAAGAAAGACTTGAGGATGGGGTAATGGAAGGGAGGGAGAGAGAAATGTCAGATTCATGGGAGGGAGTGGATGAGGGAGAGCTGGATGGAGCGAGATGAACAGGGAGGGCAGAGGGGGTGGAAGGCATAAAGGGAGGATGGAGGAGCAGGGATAGATGGGGAGGGGAGGAGAGATGGAAAATGTACAGGGTGGAAGGAGAGAAATGGGGAGAAGGGGAGATGGACTCAGGGAAGGTGGAGGTGGGAGGTGGATTTGGGGTAGGGTAGAGGGGGAAGTGGGG
Source organism: Microcaecilia unicolor (assembly GCF_901765095.1). Classification (NCBI taxonomy): domain Eukaryota; kingdom Metazoa; phylum Chordata; class Amphibia; order Gymnophiona; family Siphonopidae; genus Microcaecilia; species Microcaecilia unicolor. The sequence goes on along the minus strand of NC_044041.1, from coordinate 10,231,207 downwards.
AGAAGAGAAGAGGAGATGAACTCAGGGAGGGTGGGGGAGATGGACAGGGAAGGCAGAGGGAAGATGGGAGGCAGAAGGGGGAGTGAGAGAGATGTCAGATGGGGTAAAGGGAGGGAAGGAGAGATGTCAAGGGGTGAAAGGGTTGCAAGGGTGGTGTGAGTGATAAGGAGGGGGAATGCTAGGAATGGTGGATCTATGATAAGAAGAGGATAGTGAGTACAGAGGGTAGAATGTGGTAATGGAGAGCAGATGAAAGATAAAAGAGAATAGGAGGATGGGAAATGGGAGCTAGGGGAAGAGAGAATGAGATAGAAAGTTGATAAGTAGATGAAAAGTGAAAAGGAATAGAGCAAGAGGGTGAAATTTCAGTGGACAGAGGTAGAAAAGAAAAAAATGGAGGAGACAGCTTAAAGACAAAGATTAATGTGTCAGAAGACAGGTGTATTGCGGGAAGGAGGAGGAAATAACAAATGGACAGCGGCCACTGGAAACAGATTTAGCAGAAAAAAGAAACTTCGACCAACGTGATGGAAAAATAAGGCCCAGACACACAAAGGTAGAAAAATATGTTTTATTTTGAATTTATTAACTAGAATATGCTAGCTTTGGGAAATGTGCATCTCAGATGTTTATGTATTGTGCTCAGTACAAAAGGAAATGTATTTGTTTCTTCAGTGTTGTTCAGTTTAACTTGAGTAGTGTTTTAGGGTCCAGTGTAAATTTGTAGTGGTGCCCATAAGGAAGAAACAAGTAGCTTGCCTCAGACCAGTTCCTTCTCCTCTGCTGGCTGAGCTCAGCTGCGTGGTTGTATGGAGTCTGCGCGGTTCAAATGAGCAGTGGGCCTAGGCTGGTAGAGGAAGAGGAAATGGTCTGATGTGCAGTTGTAAGTAAGTAATCTTCAAAGCGCAGTGCTGAGAACAGTCGGTCAGAATTCCAGCTTTGAAGATTACTTTCCTCATTCTTCATACACAGTGTTTTTTCCTTCACCAGCTGTTCAGTTCAGACTCCTGAGGCAGGTGCAGTTAGCACCAAAACACGGCTCCATGTCGAGTCTTCAAGGTGTACTTCAAGAATAAATTCTGTGTATGATACACCTCTGATTCCCTCGTTCTTTTGAAAGTGCCATTTGCTCACACTACTTCCTTCTCTGCTTTTTGCTACGTCCATAGTGTTCTTATCCCTAAAACTCTTTGCCGGAGGATGTGGTAACAGTGGTTAGCGTATCTGGGATTAAAAAAGGTTTGGACAAATTCATGGAGGAAAAGTCCATAGTCTCCTATTGAGACTGACATGGAAAGCAACTGCTTACCCTGAGATTTGTAGCATGGAATGTTGCTACTCTTTGAGATTTTGCGTGGAATCTTGTCACTCTTTAGGATTCCAGAATCTTGCTATTCATTGGGGTTTTACATGGAATGTTGCTACTCTTTGAGATTCTGCATGGAATCTTGTCACTCTTTAGGATTCCAGAATCTTGCTATTCTTTGGGGTTCTACATGGAGTGTTGCCATGATTTGGGTTTCTGCCAGGTACTTGTGACCTGGCTTGGCCACTGTTTGGATCCTGGGCTAGATGGACCATTGGTCTGACCCAGTATGGCTATTGTTATGTTCTTACGTTCTTTGTTCCTCCATTTCGGTGGTCATTCCTTGCTTTGCTGTTCTGCATCTGAGAGTACTCTTGCACCATGAAAATCCAGCCTTTTAGGCTGCTGCTGAGCTGCCAAATTCCTGCCTTCTAGAGTCACTGGCAGGGTAGCTCCTATCTCTTATGATACTCAGAAGGGGAAGGAACAATCCCTTGAGTTGGCAACCATCATTTTGAACTATGGCACTGGCGGGTTGGAAGCAACTGGGGATCACTCCTGCCTTCTTTGGACTCCAGGTTTGGAAGTATGATGCAGGAAATAATTGAGGAAGAGGGGGCTTTAAAAACATTTTGGAGTGTTTAGTCATTGGGAGAGACTGTAAAAAAAGACAAACAAACCAACCTAACTTTCGTTAATTTTTCTTTTCTTTTCTGTTTTGTTTTAAATAAATATTTATTTATTTATTGCATTTGTATCCCACATTTTCCCACCTCTTTGCGGGCTCAGTGTGGCTTACAATAAGATATGAATAATGGAAATATATTTGTTACAACTTGCTTATGGGTTACATTGTACAAGTTATGCGAGACCATCGAAGTATCGTTATGAATTTAACAATGGGACATCAACATAGAAACATTGGAAGGAGACAATGGGGAGCTTAAAGGGCAGTATTAAGACACTTAGAGGCATATTTTCAAAGCACTTTGGGAGGCTAAGTTCCATAGGTTTCTATGGAACTTTGGGAGGCTAAGTGCTTTGAAAATGAGCTTGAAAGACATACGGTGTACATATTTCTGTGAGTAAGTGTATGAGTGATGTGGAATTATGGGGGAATTATATATCCCTACTGGGTTGTAGCCTTAGCAGTATGAGCAGAACTGGGCAGACTGGATGGGTCAGATGGACGTTTTCTGTCAGTGTTACTATGTGGCTTTGACAGATGTATGATCTCAGATTGCACTGTACATTTGATCCCTCAAGTACAGTACATTTGATCCCAGTATAATATGAACACACACTGCATGTGTAACGTTGCATCATCCAGTACCTCCCACCTCCTCCGAGGTTGTCGGCTCACCCCAGGTCAACGAACCGGCTAATCCAGTTCTAGTTTTGCAACATGGATTTTTAGCTCTGGTTCAGAGAAATGAATGACAGAACCACAATTTCCTTGTGTACAATAAGCTCAGTTCGGTTGATAATCATACACTCCTGCGTAATACTGTACCTCCAGTGGTCCTTGAGACTCCCACCCCAATGGTCACCATGTCACAGCCCTCCAGAAGAGAATCACAATTCAGCTGTAGTCGCCTTCTAGCAGCAATTTCCCTTCTAGACCAGAGGTTCTCAACCTACTGCTCAAAACACACCCAGCCAGTCAGGTTTTCAGGATACTCACAATGAATATGCATGAGATAAATTTGCAAGCACTGCCTCTTTGGTATGCAAATCTATTGCTTGCATATTAATTGTGGAGACCCTGAAAACCTGACTGGCTGGGTGAGTCCCGGGTTGAGAACCCCTGTTCTAGACTCCATGGCCTGGTTCCAGCCTGCTAGGGACAGACGGTAAGAGAGGAGGCTGAAGCCTGCTGACTCTTGTCCTCAAGCCTATTGGCTAATCACTGCGGCCTTCTGCACCCTCAGTTCTGGCCAGGTTACGCCACCCTGTACTCTTCTGTTCCTCACACACATCCCTCTCTCCCAGCGCCTATCCTTCCCTCACACCTTGCACATACAGCTCTCCCGCTCTCATCACACATCCCTCGCCGAGGGGTCCTTTTACTAAGGTGCGCTGAAAAATGGCTTGCGATAGTGTAGGCAGGGGTTTTGGGCGCGCTCCGAATCCATTTTTCAGCGCGCCTGTAAAAACGGCCTCTTTTTTTTTGCCGAAAATGGACGTGCGGCAAAATCAAAATTGCTGCACGTCCGTTTTGGGTCCGAGACCTTGCCGCCAGCCCATTGACCTAGCGGTAAAGACTCACACGGTAACCGGGCAGTAATGACCTATGCGCACCAAATGCCACTTGGCGTGTGTCCGTTACGTGCACCCAAAAAGAAAAAATATTTTCCAGACGTGCGTTTCGGATGCACGCCAAAAATGAAATTACTGCAAGAGCCACACAGTAGTCGGGCAGTAACTCCATTTTGGCACGCATTGGGTGCGCGTAGACGCTTACGCGGCTTAGTAAAAGGACCCCTTTGTTCTCATAACTCTTCTCCAGTCCTGCTTAGCATCCTTCTCTCTCTCCCTCCCTTCATATATATATAATTGGACTGTATTTTATTTAATTTTATTTGTAGCATTTGTATCCCACATTTTCCCACCAATTTTCAGGCGCAACGTGGCTTACATTTGCCTTAATGACGGTTGCCATTCCAGGTAACAGAATTACAAATGGTATTGCATGAAGGTGCTTGCATACATGATAACATACATACACCTCCGTCTGGCTGCCTGGGTTCGTAACACAGTTCCCATTAGTCCTGGGGATGATGTCACAGGGCGGACCAATGGGAAGTGAGAGGGAAGGGAACCTAGCAGCAGTTACCGGAGGTGAGTAAACAAATGCCCCCCCCCCTCCCGAGTTCCATGACCCCCTACCTCCGTCCCTCAAAGAAACAGAACGAAGCCTTGCGCCGGAAGAAGAGGACCTCGCTGGCTTATCTGCAAGGCTTCATTCTGTTTCTGTGAGTCTGACGTCCTGCACGTTGTACATGCAGGAAGTCAGTCTCACAGAAACAGAACGAAGCCTTGCATCGGAACAAGAGGACCTCGCTGGCTGATCTGCAAGGCTTCGTTCTGTTTCTGTGAGTCTGACGTCCTGCACGTACAACGTGCAGGATGTCAGACTCACAGAAACAGAACGAAGCCTTGCGCCAGAAGAAGAGGACCTTGGCTGGTGGGGGTTGGGGTCCCCCACTAGCAAAGGTAGGTGGCGGCAGGGGAGGGTTGGTGGCGGGAGGGGGGTCGAGAGGGTCGTCGGCTGGGGGGGGGTCAAAGTTGGTGGTGGCGGCAGCGGTGGCGGGAGGGTCGGCAATGGCGGCAGGGGCTAAAATGTGCCCCCTCACCTCGGGCTCTGGACCCCCCTCCCGCCAAAGTCTGGCTATGCCCCTGGCATGCACACATCACAACTCTGCTTCTGGAAACACATATGTGGCAGATGGTGTAAAGGTAGGTACACTTTTCCCCCGGATTTTATAAAGGTTGCCCCAAATTGGACGCAGATCTTAGATCCGCACACAAAATAATTAGTTAATGGACTCCAAGGATTGCATTACTGCATCTTACAAGCACTTAATTTGGACACCAATCTAACTGCGCTCTATTCTGTAACAATGAGTGCCTAAATTAGAATATGTGCAACTCAAAGGGGGCGTGGCCATAGTTGGGCTATGGGCGGGTCAGAGGCATTCACAAAAGATGCGCGCAGTGTTACAGAACAGCGGGGAATTGCGCCCAATTTGCACACCGGGATTTACGCCAGGTTTCAGCGCTAAATTTGGCAAGTTGAAAGGAGGATATTAAACAGAAAGGAAAGCCCTGTGTTTGTCAGCGGGACGGCTACGGGCACTGAACTATAGCATAATGGGGACCAATTTAAATTGAGCTAAAAGCCCAAAACGGCAGAAGGAAACTGGTATCTGATCTCAGAGACCTCTTGTCAGTGGTGTGCTGGAGCGGGCTCTCACGGGCTCGCGAGAGCTGTTTGTTAAGTTTTTAAGAATTTTGGGAGCCGGTTGTTAAAGTAGGCCTCCCCGTGGCTACTTTAACAACTGACTCCCAAAATGTGGGCTTGGGCCCCCTCCTGAATTCTCTTTTACTTTGCTGGCAGTGATGCTGGCCCCACCAGCCAAGTAAATAGACTGCTGCTGCTCCCTGCTCCTTGTTTCTGACTCTGAGCGTCAGGCTGGGACTTTTCATGCAAGCGCAAGAAGGTTCCATCATGCTGCTCAGAGCCAGAAACAAGCAGCAGAGAATGGTGGCAGTCCGTTTATTGGCTGGTGGGGCTCGGCAAAGGTATGCCTAGCGTGCCCGCACAAGGGAGGGGAGAGAGAGGCATGTATTCCCACCCCCAAATTTCAGGGTCGACTATGCCCGGAGAGAGAGCCCATTGTTAAAAATTTACCAGCACACCCCTGCCTCTTGTCGAATATTAATGGCCAGATGAGATAAAAGCCCAAAGCAAATTCCAGTCTGCCTGTCATCATGAATTGTGGGGAAATGTATTCATTGCCCTTTATTTGAAGCTACTACCCTACCCGTTCATATTCAGACTACAGCTAATATTGTTTTTCCTCTCTGGTGCAAATTTGAGTTGTAGTATTATAAACGGAGTCTTTATCTACTCTGCAGGCCAGTCAAAACCCCCCCGCAGCTACGTTACTAGACATTTAATCCAAGGTAGAGCAGAAGTAAGAACAACAGTGACCATTAATCAGCAGCCCTCCTCTCCCTCAGCCACTGGTGCATCTTGTATTACATACGATGTTGGACGAGCAGGCATAATCCTTCAGCTCCTGATATAATTATCCACAGTAGCACCCCAGCCTGTCAAATTTAACATCTGGATGAGCAAAAAGAATGAATATTTCACTGCGAGAGGCAGGGTGGTGGGGAAGGGGAGACAGAAGGTAAGATTATCTATTTTCTTGACCTCCCTGCTTGTTTCTAACCGAGGAAAATAAAGAAAAGTGAAAGGCACAGTCAGAAAACAGGGTAGAGAGAGGGACTGACAGGGCCAGTGAAAGGGTATTAGAAGTCCTAGATGAACCTTCATCCATGTGCTTTTCTCCTTCCCCCGGATGTACGTGGTGGCTCCAGTACAGCGTCCCTGCCCTGTCCTTGGCCATAATCTGCTTTTTCCTTCTTCGTCTGTCTAGCAAACTGCAGCATCTTCCCTTTTCTCCCTCCCCAGTACTAATAAAGATGTCACGCCTCTGGGGCAGCACTTTACAAAACCAGAACACTGTACCAGTGACTTGGTGGTAAGAATCTTAAAAGGGAACTGTAAAACAATACAGGAACGTAAGACCTTCGCAGTCAGAATGATTAAATATTTTGACACCCACCAGACAGGACTTAACGAAGATCTGGGTTTTCTAGCCCATTATAAACCATAAAATTGTACTGCTTTGTCACCCTCCTGTCTCCATGCATATCTCCCTCTTCCTGTCTCTCACCTGTCCACCCCCATCCTGTTAGACTGTCACTGGAATGCTTTGATGTTTCACTTTTATATAAACTGTCATCTACCAACATTTGCTTATTTCCGATCTGACGAAGAAGGGCAACCTTCGAAAACTAATCAAGAAATGTCTTACGTTATGTCCAATAAAAAAGGTATCATCTTATTTTCTTTTCCATGTTTTATTTTGTTTTATTTCTATTGACTCCCTTGCCAAGTAATAACTCTCCTTTCAGTTCCTGCAACATCATTCTCCTCTCCTTTCTCTTTGTCACCCCAGGTCCCCAGCATCATCCTCTCTCATCGTCCAATGCAGCAGCACCCAGATTCCCCTTTCTGCCTCTGTTCATACTATTCCTTTCTTGTGGAAATTGTCTACCATTTTTCAATGTCTTCACACACCTGTTGGGCCCAGGGCCACTGAGAGATTGGGCCGGGCTTGGGGCCCTGCCGCCGCTGCTCCCCCCCAAGGTCGCCGCCGCCGCTCCCCCCCCCCCCCAAGGCAGCCGTGCCGCCACCCCCCCTCCGTCCGCCACCAGGCCGGACCCCCTGCATTGAAATCACAGCGCCTCACCGCCGTGTGAAAGCGCAGCAGGCAGCGTTAGATCGCCTCCCTTCGAGCCTCCTTCCTTCCCTGTGTCCCGCCCTCGAGGAAGTTACGTCAGACAAGGGCGGGACACAGGGAGGGAAGGAGGCCCGAAGGGAGGCGATCTAACGCTGCCTGCTGCGCTTTCACACGGTGGTGAGGCGCTGTGATTTCAATGCAGAGGGCCCGGCCTGGTGGCAGACGGTTGATGGCGGAGCCAAGGGCGGGCGGGTGAGACTGCGGCGCAGGGCCCCCCTTGGAGGCCCGGGGAATTTTGTCCCCCATGCCCCCCTCTCTCGGCGGCCCTGGTTGGGCCAGGAACTTCAGCTTTTGGTCATAGGCACATTATAACACTGGGGGTACCGCTTCTCCCCATCTGCCACTTGGTATTAGTGGGTGAACAGGCAACAGTAGACACAGTGCTAATCTAATCTGGGTATTTGTATCCCTCCCCCCCATGTCCAGCATCTCTCTTGTCTTCCTAGTCCTGCACCCACCCATGTTCAGCTTCTCTCCTGGAGGCAGTGGTGTGCTGGAGCCGGCCGGTTGTTCTGGCATGGCAAGCCGGCTTGCCTCTCCTCCCCCCCTCCCCCGAGCTGCAGGGTCACAGGATCCACCCAGCATATACCTGAAGGCAGCCTCCCTGGTGAAGTCTCGCGAGGCCGCCCTTGTAAATCTGGCAGCCATTTTAAAGAAGATGCGGCAGGAGGAGGGTCAACGCAAGCAGTAGGCAGGAAAGATTGGGGATCTTTCCTGCCCCGAAGAATCCACTAGACCACCAGGGTGGCTGCCTTCAGGTATTTGCTGGGAGTGGACCCTGTGGCTTGGGGGAGCAGGGAGGACAGAGGAGGTTTGGAATAGGTGGGGTGGGGTGAGGACTGTGGGGAGGATGCTGTTAAAAAAAAGTTAAATTTTCAAACATGCCAGCTTGTGCGTACGGATGTACACAGAGGACGTATAATAAGGGAATAACTTTTCATAAGTAGAGTAGTAATCCTCTATAATAATTTGCACCTCCAACGTTCCATGTCTGGCTGCCTGGGTTCATAACATCTCCTGATATCAGCCAGCCTCCAGCGTTCCATTCCCCCTCACTGTCCCGCCCTCGCGTCAAGACGTAATGACGTCAGAGGGCGGAACAGTGAGAGGGAAGGGAACGCTGGAGGCGAGCTGACATTAGGAGGGATGTTACGAACGGAACAAAAGCCAACGCCAGCCAGAGAACGTTCATGTACAAATTGAGGGGAGGAGAGAATCGTGGGACATTGAGGGGAGGGGAGGGAGGGAGGAAAGGCAGGGCAGAGGAGAATTGATGGGCAAGGATGGGATGGGAGGACAGGAGAGGAGAGAATCGCTGGACAGAGATGGGAGGGCAGGGAAGAGGAGAATCGCTGGACGTGGAGGGAGGGGAGAGAGAAAAAAAAAAAGCTTACATGACAGCCTTCCTAGGGCCCGTTTCCTTGTTGAGGAAACGGGCATGGTTCCACTAGTTTGTTATAAATCATAATTGGTGTCATTTGGAGGGGCTGGTTAATATAGGGACACCCTAACCCTGTTATATTGGTGCAGAGATTTTTTTTTCTCCTGGTAAAGGGCTTCTAAAACAGACATCATGTTATGAGAATCAGATCCTCAACATTCACAGTTTCTATCTATCTATCTATCTATCTATCTATCTATCTATCTATCTATCTATGGTATTTTATCCCACATTATACATGAATTAGATTGGAACGTGGGAGCATTTACATTTTTTTTTGTTTCCTGGAGAGAGTAATGCATTGCCCCCTCCCCAGGCTCTCTCCCCGGGTATAGCCAGCTCTTCAATTTTTTTTTTTTTTTTTTGGGGGGGGGGGGGGCGCAGAGGTGGACCAGGGAGAGAGCCTGTTGTTAAAAATTTACCAGCACAAGCCACTGCCTGGAGGAATGCGTGATGGGTGCCTCTGTCTGAAATACCTGTGATTTTATGTAGACATTAATTTTTCTCTTTGATATTTATTTTATTTCTTGTTTCTTTTTCTCTTGATTGTATTTTGATTGCTGTGCACACCATCTTAAATGATTTATTTTTTCAGGAGGATGTATAATAAAAATGTTATACGTACATAAAAATAAAAAAAATACTGCCTTTCTGGTCCACTGAATGACTAAATGGTATACAGCAGCACAAAAACACATCCTCAACTACAAAAGCATTCAAATAATAAATGCAAATTAATACATTCAAAATGTAAAGCAATGGGCCTGATATTCAAAGGCAATTACTTTTTAAGTTATGTTGGCAGTCTTGGGACATTTAGGGGTCCTTTTACAAAGGTACGTTGAAAAATGGCCTGCTGTAGTGTAAGCTCATGTTTTGGATGCACGCAGATCCATTTTTCAGCACACCTGCAATAAAGGCCTTTTTTTTTTTTTTTTGCCAAAAACGGCCGTACAGCAAAATAAAAAATTGGCACGCATCCCTTTTGGGTCTGAGACGTTACTGCCACCCATTCACTTAGCGATAAGGTCTCATGCGTTAACCGGGCGGTAATGGTCAGCACGTGTACAATGCTGATTACTGCCTGGTTAGCGCTGCGTGCCGGAAAAGAAAAAATAATTTTCTGGCGTGCATAGTGGACGCGCATAAATGATGAAATTACTGCCCAGGCCAAGCCGGGCAGTAGTTCAGAACTGACGTGCATTGGACACGCATAGGTGCCCTTTGTGGCTTAGTAAAAGGACCCCTTCCAAACGCGAAATAGTCTGATAGTCGTCATATCCAAAGAGGATACTTTGGGGGCAGGATAAGGGCAAGTAAAAAAAATTATCTGGATAGCAGAGATGTTCAACTCTCTGGGCAAGTCACTTAACCCTCCATTGCCCCATGTAAGCCGCATTGAGCCTGCCATGAGTGGGAAAGCGCGGGGTACAAATGTAACAAAAATAAAATATACAGAAGCAGTACCGAATGTATAGATTAAATTAAATGCTGGTGCTGGCGTTTAACTTAAGCTGGTCACTGCACCAGCTGAGTAATAGCCCTGATATTAACATAATTCCTAGCTGAGCAGCAAAGGGCCGACCACTTTCATTGGATAAAAGTCGGACAGTTTGTGATTCTTAATATCATTATCCAGCAAAGGAATATTTCAGGAGGACTCCCTGTCACCACTCTTGCTTTGTAAGGCACTCAATCCATTAAGTTCTCTTATTAACTCCTTGGGCTACAGGCTTAGTCTTAATCCTAAAGATGATAACAATCCAGAGGTAACATCACACTTAATGTTTTGTGGATGACTTGACGCGCTACAGTACCAATGTCCACCAATTAGTGGAACAAGTCCATGTAGTAAAAGTTTCTCAGGGGACATCAGAATGATTTTTGGTCTGGATAAATGTGCTAAGGCAACCTTCCTCAGAGGAAAATTGAGCAAAACTGAAAACATCTCTGATTGTGACATAAAGGAATTTATTTATTTACTAGTAAATAAGGCCCGTTTCTGGCACAAATGAAACGGGCGCTAGCAAGGTTTTCCTCGGAGTGTGTATGTTTGAGAGAGAGTGTGTGAGAGTGACTGTGTGTGAGAGAGAGAGTGAATTTGCAAGTGTGTGTGTGTGACAGAGAGAGAGTGAGACTGTGTGTGAGTGTGTGTCTGTGAGAGAGAGGGAAAGTGTGTGTGCCTGGGGCCCCTCCCACCCACCCACCCACCCACTCAGTTCCAGTGTCCCCCATTCCTCCATGTTGCAGGGTCGTCGTCCCCCCTCCCTCCCTCCCTCTCTCTGTGTTCCAGGGTGGTCCCCACCCTCCCTCTGAGTTCCAGGGTCATCATCCCCCCTCCCTCCGTGTCCCAGGGTCGTCGTCACACCCTCCCCGTGTTCTAGGGTCGTCCCCACCCTCCCTCCATGTCTCTCCTCTTTTGGCTCCTTCCCCTGCTCCTTTCCTATTGGCCACTGATGATTTCTATTCCTTCTCTCTTCCGTCGTCGATTCTGCCTGGGTCCGGGCTGTTTTGTGCTGATTCGCTGCTCCCTGCGTCGTGGCTCCTCCCCTCTCTCTTCTACTGGCAAATCTTATTCCTTCTCTCTCCTGTCGTCGATTCTGGCTAGTTCCGGGCCGTTTTGTGCTGATTCGCTGCTCCCTGCATCGCGGCTCCTACCCTTTCTCTTCTACTGGCTAATCTGATGCCTCTTTTTGTTTCTTACCCAGGCTCATGTCATAATGTGTCCAACGTCATCTGATCTACACAGCCTAGCAGACCACCTCTCAATGCGCCACGGTCCCAGGCACAGAACGTTGGAGGTGAGAATTATTATACAGGATTCATTTATTTATAGCATTTATATCCCACAATATTCCCACCCATGGGCAGGCTCAATGTGGCATACAACAGTTTATAAAAACATATAACAATTCAGCAAACAAACTATCTCTATATATAAAAGGCACCACCAACGTTCTAATGAAGCCTCCAGCCGGAAGTGTGAAGCACCAGAGATATCCGGTTTCCCCATGAGTGAAGGAAAACAGCACAGCACGAAATCCCTCTCTCTGTAACAGTGAAGGACTCAGAGGGGGGAGGGGAGAGAGACGCCCTCACTCTCTCTGTAACACAAACACAGCACAGCAGGAAACTTAACACTGAAGGACTGGACTCGGAGGGGGGAGGGGGAGGGGACAGACAGCACAGGGGAAGGGAGAGAGGGCAGAGGGCAGGGACACACACACTCCCACATGCACACTCTGAAGAAAACCTTGCTAGCCCACATTTCATTTGCATCAGAAATGGGGCTTTTTTACTAGTTAATGTCATAAAAGGGTAACGGAAATAGCTAAGGAGGGAAAAGAGGGAAAGAGTAGGGGTGAACAATGTGTCGCTACGTCAGTTGGAATTCAGAAGGAAGAGATGCCAGGCGGGTTTGAAGCGTATGCTCTACTAAAAAGGAAGGTCTTGAGGCGCTTCTTGAAGGTCGGGTGATCAGGAGTAAGTTTGACCAATTGAGGCAGCCCATTCCACAATTGAGTGCTAAGATAGGAGAAGGAGGATGCATAAGTGGTCTTATACTTGAGGCCATAGAAAACTGGGTAATGGTGGTTTAGGTACGAACGAGCTGATTTGTGAGAGTTCCTAGGCGGCAGGTTAATTAGGGTGTCCATATAAGCAAGGGCTTCACCATAGATGATTTTGTGCACCAAAGTGCAAATTTTAAAAGTGATTCGGCCCTTCACAGGAAGCCAGTGCAGCTTCTCACGCAGTGATCTTGAACTATCAAATCTTGATTTACCAAAGATGAGCCTAGCCGCTGTGTTCTGGGCAGTTTGCAGTTTTTTTTAGAAGAATGTTTGTGCATCCCCCATAGATTCTATTGCAGTAATCAAGGCGGCTTATAACTAGTGATTGAACTACGCTGCGGAATACTTCTCTAGGGAAATAAGGTTGTATACGCTTAAGCTTCCTAAGAGAGAAGAAATTTTGCTTGGTTGTAGAGTTCGCTTGCTGCTCCAAGGTTAAGGTTCTATCAACGATATTTGAATAGAAAGGTGTATATAAATACCTAGGAGAAGAGGAGGGAGCCGCAATTTAGCACAAAGTACCGAGAGAAAAAATCAGCAAATAATATTACAGAAGTTTCTAACTATTATTTAAAAGTGCATTAAGATTATGGAATAAGAGACAAGCCATCAATCAGCTGGCAATTCCCATATTCTTGTACAGCTTTGGAATGTAGACTGGCTTCTTAAAGATCCTGAAAGACTGGATGTGAGAACAAATAAACTCCTCCATGCCCAGAAGGACATTTATAAAAATCATTGTATGTTGAGACTATACATTCCTTAAACAGAAGAAGGAATGGGCCTCATAGAGATACAGAGCTACTATCATAGGCTTCCAGACCTACTTAACAGCTTTATCAGAACCAAATGTGCAAAGGCCCTCATTTGCATGTGATAAGTGCATAAATCAAAACAGCCAGGATATGCATGTATCAACCCAGGTGCATGCGAATGGCAAGGAGGCATGGTCTGGATGTATTTTGGGTAGGACATAGGAGAGACTTGCCGACCTGAACATGTATACCCTGGAGGAAAGGAGGAACAGGGGTGATACGATACAGACGTTCAAATATTTGAAAGGTATTAATCCGCAAACGAATTCTTTTCCGGAGATGGGAAGGCGGTAGAACGAGAGGACATGAAACGAGATTGAAGGGGGGCAGACTCAAGAAAAATGTCAGGGAGTATTTCTTCACGGAGAGAGTGGTGGATGCTTGGAATGCCCTCCCGCGGAAGGTGGGTGGAGATGAAAACGGTAACGGAATTCAAACATGCGTGGGGTAAACATAAAGGAATCCTGTCCAGAAGGAATGGATCCTCAGAAGCTTAGCTGAGATTGGGTGGCAGAGTTGGTGGGGGGAGGCGGGGCTGGTGGTTGGGAGGCAGGGCTAGTGCTGGGCAAGACTTCTACGGTCAGTGGCCTGAAAATGGTAGGTACAAATTAAGGTAGGGTATACACAAAAAGTAGCACATATGAGTTTATCTTGTTGGGCAGACTGGATGGACCGTGCAGGTCTTTTTCTGCCTTCATCTACTATGGCATGTTCATAGAAGTTTAGTCCTACTTTCAGAAGGGGACTAAATGTCTACGTCCTAAAAGATCAAGCAAGAACGTTTAGGATTTGGTAAGTAGCTGCTATTGAGCATCAACTTTACTGGAGGGATTGGGGGGAGTTGTCCCCTTAATCTCTCAGTAAGTTTTCTCTCTCCCCCTCAAAATTGCCAAACTGGCAAGGGAAACCAGTCACTGTGACAGCACTGGGATAATAACCGGGCTTACCACTCGCTCTTCCGAGACTACTGCCGGCCCAACACGGCCGCTGGCAGTAGTCCCGCCCTGAGTGCATGCCATTTCTGGGGGGGGGGGGGGGGGGGGAAGAAAACCCCAGGAAATGGCTTGTGTGGAGATAAGCTGGCAGTAATCGGGCATCGCCCTGTGCTGCCGCGGGAGCCCTTATCGCCACATCAATGGGTGGTGGTAAGGGCTCCCTGCCTTTTCCCATGTTTCTAAGGTTGCAGATAACTGGTTAGGTGCTAGCACTTAACTGATTAAGTGGTCACCTCCTCTTCCTCTTGCCATGCAATCTCTACAGGGGAGCAAGAGAGAGATTAAGGAGCGCCACTGATGCCAATGTCTGTGCAGGTTGGGGGGGGGGGGGGGGGGAATGCTGTGCAAAATTTTCATTGCACAATTGCTCAGATGTCACGGTTGTGGCCATGTTTCGTGCTCTCCTTCCTCTCGCCAACTGGTGGCCAGATCTGGTGGCTGCAATGAACTGTCTGATTATTGTCACCCGTTCCAGATTTTAGCCAGTCCGGTCCGGATCTTCCAGACTTGCTCTGTTTGTTTGAACCTGCACAGCACCCTTAGTTGCCTGGTGATTGCTGCAGCTGAGCTTCAGCTGCTGCTGGGCTTATTAGCCATTCTGAAATCTTTCTGCTTTGCCTGTGCATCGCCTAAGGCCCTGAGGTTTGTCGGTGTGCTGTGTGCACGTCTGCCTAGTCTGGTTTTATTGTATTGATTCTTGCCTGAGATTCTTGTGTGTTCTAGTTAGTCTGTGTGTAGTTTAGATTAGGTTGTTGCTTGTTCTCTAGTCTTGTCTCTGAGGTGTAGTTTTGTGTCTAGTTCTTGTCTGTTTGTGTTTTTAGTGGCTGCTCTGCAGCTTCCAGTCCTGTCTCCTCTCTGTCAGTATTTGTTCCCTGTTTTAGTGGCTGCTTGCAGCTTTCAGTCTTGTCCTTTAGCTTATCCCTTCCTTGCCCTGCTGTCCCTGTATATGCCTTTCCCCTCTGACCCTCAGTCCTTGTGCAGCCTTGTTGGGATCTTGTTCCTGCCCTGTCCTATAAGTCCTGCCGGCCACTTGCAGCCAGGGGCTCAACTCCTGGTGAAAGGTGGCCATGTGCAGGTGAAGTCTCACTGTTTGTCAGAGTTCTGCCTTGCCTCTGGTGTGGGGTGGTTTTGCCTGCCGCTCCGCGGCAGTGGTCCAAGGGCTCACAACCTAGTTCCAGCTTTTGAAGACGTGACATCAGAATTCCCCCAGGAGTAATGCATACTTTAGAAGAAAGGCACGAGAGGGGTGATATGATAGAGTCATTTAAATACCTCCATGGCATAAATTCACTAGAACAAAGAGGCATAGGACGAAGGTGAAAGGGGATAGACTCAGGAGTTACCTAAGAAAATACTTTTTTAATGGAAAGGATGGTTGATGAATAGAACACCTTCTAGGAAAGGGGTGGTGATGAAGGCTATATCTGAATTCAAGAAAGCATGAGACAAGCACAGAGGATCTCGAAGGGATTGTAGAGATTGGTAGTTGGTATGAATTGGCAGAATGGATAGGCTATATGGTCCTTATCTGCTATCTTTTTCTATTGCTCTAAATCTCAGCTGCCCCAATTCTCAAATTCCTACACTGCTCCCTGGCTGACACTATGTCTGAGTTTCTCTCTTCCCTTAATCACTGACACCCCATGCTTACTTTGTTCTTCCCAATCGCTATGTTCCTGCTGTCCCCTCAATCCTCAGCTAATCCCTGAGCTGCATGTTTTCTCTGCCCTCCCTCCCACCCACAGAGTCCCTAAGTCCCACTTTTCAACCCCAGTGCCAGAGTCTTGACTCTTCGCACTGTCTCCTAAATCCTTTTTGTAGCAGGGCTGCCTCCTCCTCCATTTCTCCTGTAACCCATGAGTTTACAAGTTAGGCTGTTTGAACCATGTGGTTCTTTGTATTTATTTATTTATACATTCTTGTATCCCACTATTATCCAAAAACAAATTTTGTTTCAAAGTGGCTTAGAATTTACATGTTGGTGGAGTTACAATAGTGTCGTGCAATGTGGAGAGGGCATCTATAGTTTGTTTGGTTATTCATTGAGTTTTTGAAGAGATACATTTGAAGAGGAGAAGGTAGTGGTAGCTTTTGTGTTCAGTTGTAGAGTTTTAGTGATATTTATTCATATAGTTTTTGAAGGGTAGATTTGAAAGGAAGGCGACGATATCTTTGTGATTAGCTGTAGAATTTTTTTGTAGAGGTAGGTTTCCATTTCTTTTCTGAATTTGAGGAGATTTGTGATGCTTCTTATGGTTTTTGGTATCGAGTTCCACCATTTGGAACCCTGGTAGCTAAATCCTGCTGTGTAGATAGTTTTGTAGATGGTGTTTTTGCAGTTGGGTAGATGTAGGAGTACGTAGTTTCTGTTTACTGGGCTGGCATTTCTTGAGGATAGTTCAATCATGTTAAACATATATTCGGGTGCCATTCCAAATAGTATCTTGAAGATTAGGGTGCTCGCTTTGAAAAAATATTCTTGCCTTGACTGGCAGCCAATGTAGTGTTTCAAGCTGTGAGGTTGTTCTTTCGTATTTCAGTTTCTTGAAAATCAGTCTTGTTGCCGTGTTTGGACTGTTTGCAGCGATTTTAGCGTGTTTTCCTTGCACCCTGCGTATGCTGCATTGCAGTAGTTTAGTTGCAACAGCATCATTGATTGGACCAGTATCCGGAAAGATTGTCTAGGCAAATTGTCTCTTATTCTTCTCAGTTTCCATAGTGTTCCGAAGCATTTTGATATTACTGCTGATTTTTGATTGTCCAGTGTTAGATGTTTGTCGAGAATGATTCCTAGTATTTTAATTTGTGTTTTGATGTGGTATGTTTGTTGGTTGTGAATTTTTGGTAGGATGTGGGGTTGTGTGGGCTGGATAGTACTTGGAATTTAGTTTTGTCTCCATTCAGTTTGAGTTTGAAAGTTGTTACCCATTCTTCCATGAGGTCTAATCCTTTTTTTAATTTGTCCTGCATGTGTGTGATATTGTTTTGGAAAGTTATGAAGATGGTGATGTCGTCTGCATATATGAAAGGGTTGAAACCCATTAATTCCAGTTTTTTTCCGAGTGGCACCATCATTACATTGAACAGTATTGGTGATATTTGCGATCCCTGTAGTACCCCACACTCAGAGATCCATGATCTTTAGGAAGCCATTGAATCATGTTGCCACTGCACTGCTGATTTCTATGTTGTCGAGCAGTGTCATTAGTGTAGTGTGGTCTACTAGGTCAAACACACTTGACATGTCGAATTGCAGTAGTGATACATTTTGCCCTTGGCATATTATGCTTCTGAATTTTGTTATCAGCGTGGTTATGACCACCTCAGTGCTGTGTTGTGGTCTGAAACCTGCTTGGGATTATGAAGAATTGAGAATTTTGTTGTTGCTGTGTTACTAGACCTTCCATCATTTTGGTCAGTAGTGGTATTGAGGCTACTGGTCTTTAGTTTGTGATATCACTGATCTTGCTGGTAGTGTTTTGGGGGATAGGTGTGAATACTATCTAGAAGTCCAATGCGCTATCCATTGCGCCACGGAGCCAACTATGTTACCTTTGTCTGTTGGAGACCCACATCAATCAAGTAGGTGACATCAGAACCATGCAGGACACAAGACAAATGGAAGAGGTGGTAGTTTTATTTATGTGTATATATAAATTATATGCTCCAGCAAGGTCTCTTCCCTAAGGAAAATGACAATATCCTGCTCACCACTATACCGAAACACACCAAGAAAAAAAACTAATGAAATCACTAATTACCGTCCAGTAGCAACTATCCCGCTGGTAGTCAAACTTATGGAAAGCATGGTAAGCAAGTGGCATCTGATACACGTAGGTCATTACCACACAAATTCTTTACCGCTAGGTCTATGGCTGGCGGTAAGGTCTGAGACCCAAAATGGATGCGCGGCAATTTTGATTTTGCCACGCGTCCATTTTTAGGGGAATAAAAAGAGGCCTTTTTTAGAGGCACGCTGAAAAATAATTCTGCGCGTGCCCATAATCCGTGCCTACACTGCCGCAGGCTTAGTAATAGGACCTCTAAATGATTTAAAGGTACCGGGGAGGTGGGGGAGGTGCCCTGATTGCCTGGGGAAGAAGGAGAGAAGCTGGGCGGGGGGTGTAGTTTTCTGCATACGTACTCACTGTGGGCCTGTGGGCTCAGGCTCTCCCAAAATTGGGTGTCTCTCTACACCTCTGCTGCCCTGTCCTGAGGAGGGATGAGACTGGAGTGGAAAAGATTTCAGTTTTTGTGTGCATATTTCTGTTTTTAGTTTTTGGTCACTTATTCTGTATTTGATGAGGGTTTTTCTGTGTTCTATCTGTTTTTGCCTTTGAGTTGCTATAAAACCTGACAGGGACCTTTTTTTTCCCCAATTGTAAAGAGGGGAATGCTCATGTAGAATTTAATCCCACCTAAACTCTAACCAAACTATGCCCTGTCTCTGCAGGGTGTGGATCTTAAGGGGTAAATAGCGACTTCACCTTTATGGGATACATGTAAATGCTTCTATTTACACATGGATATGTTTGGAAAAGGAAGGCCAAAATATATTCTATACAACAAAATTTAAAAAGCATTGTTAGAGATCTCCTACTAGCTCCAGGGGCGTAGCCAGACTTCCGTGGGAGGGGGGTCCAAAGCCCGAGGGGAGGGGGCACATTTTAGCCCTCCCCCCGGCGCCGCCCTCCCGCCGCCATTGCCGCCCCCCACGTCTTTTCCAACCCCCCTCCCGCCGCGAACCCTCCCCCGCCGCCTACCTTCACTTTTGCTGGCGGGGGACCCCACTCCCCGCCAGCCGACGTCCTCTCCATCCTGCTCCTGCTGTTGCATGCATTGCTGACGTCCTGCACATTGTACGTGCAGGACATCAGACTCAGAGGTTGTGCAGGACGTCAGACTCAGAGAACCTCTGAGTCTGACATCCTCGTCAGCAATGAATGCAACAGCAGGAGCAGGACGGAGAGGACGTCGGCTGGCGGGGAGTGGGGTCCCCCACCAGCAAAAGTGAAGGTAGGCGGCGGCGGGGGAGGGTCCGCCGGGAGGGGGGTCCAGGCTGGAATCTACGGGGGCCCAGGCCCTCTCAGGCCCCACGTAGCTACGCCACTTACCAGCTCTTGTTTTCATAAGATCCGCAAATAATATAAAAACATGGAAACATGACAGCAGGTAAGGGCAAAATGGCCCATCCAGTCTGCTCATCCACGGCAACCACTCTCTCCTCCTTTCCCTAAGAGATCCCACGTGTCTGTCCCATGCTTTCTTAAATTCAGACACAGTCCTCGTCTCCACCGGGAGGCTATTCCACACGTCCACCACGCTTTCCGTGAAAAAGTATTTCCTTAGATTAATCGTGAGCCTATAACCTCTTAACTTAATCCTATCACCTCGTGAAATATATCTACATTTCAAGCAATTAACATATTTTGGTGACCCTTAAAACTTGACCATGGAAGGGCAAAAGTCTGAACTGCTGCTCTCTGTAGAAGTGCATTCAGTCTGCAGATTCTCAGTATCTTTCCTCTCTTATCTCTCCCTACCCTTCCTTGGAACTCTGCCCAGTGGTAAGTTTCTTTTATCTGTGCCCTTCTCCTCCTCCACCAGCTCCAGACTCCATTCCTTCCACAGTATGCCTTGAATAGTGAAATTAGAAAAGGTACAGAGAAGGTTAACGAAAATGATAAAGGGGATGGGATGACTTCCCTAAGAGGAAAGGCTAAAGAGGCTAGGGCTCTTCAGCTTGGAGAAAAGACAGCTGAGGGGAGATATGATACAGGTCTATTAAATAATGAGTGGAGTGGAATGGGTAGATGCGAATCGCTTGTTTACTCTTTTAAAAAATACTAGGACTAGGGGGCATGCAATGAAACTACAAAGTAGTATATTTAAAACAAATTGGAGAAAATATTTCTTCACTCAACGTGTAATTAAACTCTGGAATTCATTGCCCAAGAACATGTTAAAAGCAGTTAGTTTAGCAGGGTTTAAAAAAGGTCTGGATAATTTCCTAAAAGAAAAGTCAATTTTTAGCCATTATTGAAATGAACTTGGGGAAAATCTATTGCTTATTTCTAGGATAAGCAGTGTAAAATTTGTTGTATTGTTCTGGGAACTTGCTAGGTACTTGTGACGTGGATTAGCCACTTTTGGAAACAGGATACTGGGCTTGATTGATGGACCTTCGGTCTGTCCCAGTATGGCAGCACTTATGTTCTTCACTTATGCTCCATCTCTGACCATATTCAAATCCAGGCTAAAAGCCCAGCTTTTTGAGGTTGCTTTTAAATCTTAACCACTTATTCACCTTTTTAATACTCGGATTGTTTTAATCATTCCCATGATAAATGGAATGTAAAGATTGTGCCACACAGACTCATAGGTCTAGGTTCTGCACATGATAAGACAGATCAGGCTAGACTGGAGAGGACTTCGATGGCAGCTCCAGTAGTTGGGACATAAGTACAGGTCTAGGTGGACTTCTGCAGTCTGTATCCTGAAAATGGCAAAGAAAAATCATAAGTATATAACTACATAATTAACCTCTTCTCAGAAAACTTATCTACCTCAACTTGACATTTCTTCCTTTAGATTGTAAGCTCTTCCAAGCAGGGACCGTCCTTAATTGTTAATTTGTACAGCGCTGCGTAACCCTAGTAGCGCTCTAGAAATGTTAAGTAGTAGTAGTAGTACATAATTATTGCCATAGTGGGACAGACCAAAGGTCCATCAAGCCCAGCATCCTGTTTCCAACAGTGGCCAATCCAAGTCACAAATACCTGACAAGATCCCGAAAAAGTTCAATACATTTTATGCTGTTTATCCCAGAAATAAGCAGTGGATTTTCCTCAAGTCCATTTTAATAATGGTCTATGGACTTTTCCCTTAGGAAGCCATCCAAACCTTTTTTAAACCCCGCTAAGGTAACTGCCTTTACCACATTCTCTGGCAACGAATTCCAGAGTTTAATTGCACATTGAGTGAAGAAAAATTTTCTCCGATTCGTATTAAATTTACTACTTTGTAGCTTCATCGCATGCCCCCTAGTCCTATGATTCAGGTCTACCCGTTCCACTCCACTCATTATTTTATAGACTTCTATCATATCTCCCCTCAGCCGTCTTTTCTCCAAGCCGAAGAGCCCTAGATTCTTCAGGCTTTCCCCATAGGGAAGTCATCCCATCCCCTTTATCATTTTCGTCGCCCTTCTCTGCACCTTTTCTAATTCCACTATATCTTTTTTGAGATCCGGTGACCAGAATTGAACACAATATTCGAGGTGCGGTCGCACCATGGACCGATACAAAGAAATTATAACGTCCTCACTTTTGTTTTCCATTCCTTTCCTAATAATACCTAACATTCTATTTGCTTTCTTAGCTTCCGCAGCTGGATTGGCCACTGTTAGAAACAGGATACTGGGCTTGATGGATCTTTGGTCTGTCCCAGTGTGGCAATACTTATGTACTTCTGAAGGACAGTCAAGGTTCTGGTTTTCAGGAAAAGAACTGGTGTGGTCTCCATCATTGTATGAAGTGTGAAGTCTGGTGCAGATCTAGCTTGGCTAGGTAAATCCTAGTCCTACCCTGGTCCCAGCCAATAAATAATAGTGGACACTCCAGTTGTCTACCTTTTCCAGGCTTAGTGTAGGCAGCCACCTAGACCACCTTAACCAGGGGGGTTACACTATGAAACTTCCTAATCCCTTATTTGTCTTGTTTGTTTTGACTAGATCAAAGAAGTAGGCTGAGGACCAAGGTTCAAATCCTGCTGCTGCTTCTTGTGATCTTGGGTAAATCACATGCCTCTGTTGCGTCAGGTACAACCTTAGGACTGTAAAGCCTCTGGAGATACAAGAATGCCCACTGTATCTGAACGTAGCACATTTTGAGCCACAACTGAAAAAGTGAGTCGAGTCATATAACCCTTTCCCTTCTCCTGCTACTTATATTTGCCTGACTGGTTTGGCAGGCCCACAAGGATGGACTGATGTAGGATTACCGTAAGTCCTCTTTTTGGACTTCTTCAGATATGTCCTCCAGGATTTTTAATTTTTAGGGAAATGTCCTCTTTTTCTTTTATGTGCCTATGACCAACATACCTACCCACATAATGAGAGACATTTGTCTATGTGGGTGCTAAAGAGAGGGAAAGGCATTGCTGATCCCCTCTCTGTTCCCCTGCTGGTTGAATCTGTCACAGGAATTTTGTTTGAGCAGCAAAGATATCACAGAAGCCAGCCAAAGTTGTCGAGGGATATGCGCTCTTCTGTTACGTACACTTGGGCTCCGACTCCATCATACTCAAATCCTGAAGTTTTGTATGTAAGTCACTGTTTGATGTGTGTTCATTACAGGGGCGTAGCCAGACAGCAGATTTTGGGTGGGCCTAGGCAAGAAATGGGTGGGCACCAAGTGTTCTCCCCCTCCCACCAAAAAAAGATCTCAGTTGTTGGGAAAATGCTTCTCTCCACCTTGGCAGTCTGCAGCAGGCATGTGCTGAAAACTGAGCATGCGCAGTTGCCAGTATCGTGGATAGTAGCGTTTTCATTACCATCAGAGAGAACTCTTCAGCTGGTAGAGCTTGGGATCCCTACCGCTAAACATGTGCTACTGTTGGGTGGGCCTGAACCCTAAGTGGGTGGGCCCTAGCCCACCCAGGCCCACCTGTGGCTACGCCACTGGTTCATTGACTAAAGGCTACGATTAAATATTTCTTTACCAAAGGTAGCAACCATTTTCATTTTTTTTCTGTCCTCTTTTTTTTTTGTCTCCGCGAATATGGTAACCCTAGATTTTTGTCCCTGGTCATGTCCTCCCAGAAATGCCTGATGTTTCCTGGTGGCAGAAATCAATGGGAGATGTCAAGATAGGTGCAGTGATGAATGGAAACTCGGATCCTATCTTGTCTCCATTTCCATGTTCTTGTTAAACTTGCATGCAGGACCTCCTTCTTGAAGCTCCCAAGGGACCTCTGAGTTTTCACTGGGAAAGAAAAAGGGCTGATATGATGGGGGGGGGGGGGGGGGGGGGGGGTGTCTGAATCAGTTTACAGAGAAAGTGTTGGATTTGGCAGTTGCACGGAGTAGCAATTGATTGCAGCTCATGATTCAGCTGGAGAGCACGTGAAACCAAGGGTGACCCAGGACCTGAAATTTAATAATGATATGATACAATTCCATCCTGCTCTCTTAATGTCCATTTACAAGAAACAAAGTAATGACGTCCCTGCAAGAAAACTGATTCCATTAGATCTGTACAGGTGGCTAACGTTTGAATTATATTTTGAGCAATATCTGGGGCCATGGGCAATAAAAAAAAGATAACAGGTATTCAAGTCCTTTTCAATATACTGGACTGAATGATTTTTTGCAAAGGTAATTAAGAAATCTGGCCACTGTTTGCTGTAGAATAATGGGCCCCTCCCACTGCAGAGTTGACATCCTATCTTTGATAGATGCTAAGTTCTGTAGGGTAAGGAATCCTGCCCTGGTCAGGGTGGAAGATTTGGATGGGGGGGGGGGGGGGGGAGTTGTGTAATTTACCATCACTACACCCTTTAAGAGTGTTCCCGGGACCATGAGGCCATGTGTTAGCGGTGTTATTTTTCAATGAATAACACAATATGCGAGGTCAAACACAAGGCTGCATTATTCAATCTGCATAATAATGAACTGCTTTGAATGCATTTGCATCACATTATTATTTAACTTGCATTGCACTGAAAGACATACTTTTAACGGCAAATGAGGAGTGATTCTGCCATTTAATATACGCTCTTTGGGAAAGAAAAAAAACATGTGTTGTTTCCTTAATGCACATTAATATCTAGCACTCTGGGCTGGCTATAGACAAAGATCAGTGTCAGATTTTGGAAAAGCAGGACAGGATGGAAGACTTAAGATAAATAGGAACCTCGTAATGTAGTGCCTTGAAAACCAGCACAACCACTTCGAACTTAATGGACCCACTAATTAGCAACCAATGAAGGTCACACAAGCCGGGAGTACTTTGCTCATTAACATAGAAACAGAGAGAAATGACAGCAGATAAAGAGCATACAGCTTATCCAGTCTGCCATCCATACAGTATACTATCTGTTCCTTTCCCTTAGAGATCCTATGTCCTTGTCCCACACTTTCTTGAATTCATGTACAGCCTTGGTCTCCGCCATCTTCCCCTCCCCCTCCTGTCAACATCTGTTAAATAGCCAATTCAATACAAGGGTAAAGGATCATGGACTTAATATATCACCTTTCTGTGGTACAACTAAAAATAGTTTATGTACTTTCTCTGTCCCTACTGGGCTCCCAATCCGTTTTTGTACTTGGAGCACTGGAGGGTTAAGTGACTTGTACAGGGTCACAAGGAGCAGCAGTGGGAACTGAACCCAGTTCACCAGGTTCTCAGCCTGGTGCACTAACCATTACTATTATTACTAATCATTTCTATAGTGCTACTAGACATATGCAGCGCTGTACACATTATATGCAGGTACTTTCTCTGTCCCTAGAGGGCTCACAATCTAAGTTTTTGTACCTGGGGGCAATGGAGGGTTGAGTGACTTGCCCAAGGTCACAAGGAGCTGTAGTGGGAATTGAACCCAGGTTGCCAGGATCAAATCCCACTGCACTAACCATTAGGCCACTCCTCCATCCATTAGGCTACTCTTCTACTTCAAACATAAAGTAGAAGAGGGAGTGGCCTAATCAACATTAGTTATATCAACCTTAGTTAAATATCAAGTAATAACCCTCCAAAATAAATAGGAGTTACTAACCATTACTGATAAAAGCTTGTTGAAATAAAAATGTCTTAAGTCCTTTCTTAAAATAGGCAACACCCTGAACCAGTCTTAAAAATACAGGGAAGCAGTTTTACCAAGTTGGACCCATAACTCTAAATTTTTTTTAACTACAGTGGTGGAAATAAGTATTTGATCCCTTGCTGATTTTGTAAGTTTGCCCACTGACAAAGACATGAGCAGCCCATAATTGAAGGGTAGGTTATTGGTAACAGTGAGAGATAGCACATCACAAATTAAATCCGGAAAATCACATTGTGGAAAGTATATGAATTTATTTGCATTCTGCAGAGGGAAATAAGTATTTGATCCCCCACCAACCAGTAAGAGATCTGGCCCCTACAGACCAGGTAGATGCTCCAAATCAACTCGTTACCTGCATGACAGACAGCTGTCGGCAATGGTCACCTGTATGAAAGACACCTGTCCACAGACTCAGTGAATCAGTCAGACTCTAACCTCTACAAAATGGCCAAGAGCAAGGAGCTGTCTAAGGATGTCAGGGACAAGATCATACACCTGCACAAGGCTGGAATGGGCTACAAAACCATCAGTAAGACGCTGGGCGAGAAGGAGACAACTGTTGGTGCCATAGTAAGAAAATGGAAGAAGTACAAAATGACTGTCAATCGACAAAGATCTGGGGCTCCACGCAAAATCTCACCTCGTGGGGTATCCTTGATCATGAGGAAGGTTAGAAATCAGCCTACAACTACAAGGGGGGGACTTGTCAATGATCTCAAGGCAGCTGGGACCACTGTCACCACGAAAACCATTGGTAACACATTACGACATAACGGATTGCAATCCTGCAGTGCCCGCAAGGTCCCCCTGCTCCGGAAGGCACATGTGACGGCCTGTCTGAAGTTTGCCAGTGAACACCTGGATGATGCCGAGAGTGATTGGGAGAAGGTGCTGTGGTCAGATGAGACAAAAATTGAGCTCTTTGGCATGAACTCAACTCGCCGTGTTTGGAGGAAGAGAAATGCTGCCTATGACCCAAAGAACACCGTCCCCACTGTCAAGCATGGAGGTGGAAATGTTATGTTTTGGGGGTGTTTCTCTGCTAAGGGCACAGGACTACTTCACCGCATCAATGGGAGAATGGATGGGGCCATGTACCGTACAATTCTGAGTGACAACCTCCTTCCCTCCGCCAGGGCCTTAAAAATGGGTCGTGGCTGGGTCTTCCAGCACGACAATGACCCAAAACATACAGCCAAGGCAACAAAGGAGTGGCTCAGGAAGAAGCACATTAGGGTCATGGAGTGGCCTAGCCAGTCACCAGACCTTAATCCCATTGAAAACTTATGGAGGGAGCTGAAGCTGCGAGTTGCCAAGCGACAGCCCAGAACTCTTAATGATTTAGAGATGATCTGCAAAGAGGAGTGGACCAAAATTCCTCCTGACATGTGTGCAAACCTCATCATCAACTACAGAAGACGTCTGACCGCTGTGCTTGCCAACAAGGGTTTTGCCACCAAGTATTAGGTCTTGTTTGCCAGAGGGATTAAATACTTATTTCCCTCTGCAGAATGCAAATAAATTCATATACTTTCCACAATGTGATTTTCCGGATTTAATTTGTGATGTGCTATCTCTCACTGTTACCAATAACCTACCCTTCAATTATGGGCTGCTCATGTCTTTGTCAGTGGGCAAACTTACAAAATCAGCAAGGGATCAAATACTTATTTCCACCACTGTATATTCGTCTGACCTTATTTCATGTACAGTATGAGTGTCCAACAAAAATTTGGAGGAAGATAAACTCCTCACTGGATTATGGATTTTCAGCATAGCAGATATCTGAGATGAGACTAAGTTAGAAGTAGCCTTAACATAGTAGATGACGGCAGAAAAAGACCTGCATGATCCATCCAGTCTGCCCAACAAGATAAACTCATATATGTATACCTTACCTTGATTTGTACCTGTCTTTTCAGGGCACAGACCGTATAAGTCTGCCCTCCACTATCCTCGCCTCCCAACCACCAACCTCTCTTCCCCCACCTGCTCCGCCACCCAATTTTGGCTAAGCTTCTGAGGATCCATTCCTACTGCATAGGATTCCTTTATGCATATCCCACGCATGTTTGAATTCCGTTACCGTTTTCATCTCCACCACCTCCCGCGGGAGTAAATGTACCTTACGCATAATTCTTTGCTCAACAGGCAACCAATCTAATTGCTATAAAACAGGAGAAATATGTTCATAATGTGACCAACCTACAATCACTGTAGCCACTGTATTTTCTGCCACTTGTAATGCCTGCAAAGTGTATTTTGACAACTGTACTAACAATCCATTACAGTAGTCAAAATGAGGGCCACTTGTGCGCACATTTTCTCGGCGGCTTTACTGGCATGCCGGGTGCCTACCACAGTTTGGTGCTGCAGGGTGCTCTTCCCCTGATGAAGCCCCAAGTGGCGAAACGGGACCGTTGGGGGGCCCCTGGTTGGAGCAGCGATAAGCTAAGTAGCTGTGGGGTTTGATACTTTTTGATAATGTTTGTGATAGCCAGTACTAAGACAGATTACAAGCACACGAATGCAGATTCAGGGAGGAGGATGGTAAAGGACCTATGATTATATGATTGTGACCACACTAACATCAACTAATTGATTGAAAAGGTGGTTCTTGTCTGAGGTCCTCTCCTCCTCTGTTATTTTCTCATTGTTTCACAATTGTTATATGATACCCGCTGTTTGTTGGTTGTTAATTGCTTATAATTCAGCGGTGTGATTCCCTCTATTTTGTGTTACCTGGATACAAATGTAACAAATAAATAAAAAATATAATCTGTATGACAAGTCTAAACAATTCAATAACCGACAAAGAGGCAATAAAAAATCATTAAATAGAACAGTTGATTTCACTTCCTTGAGGAACACATGATAAACGAGGAACTTCGACAGACTTAATACCATTTACTGTCACACAATGTCCTATTTTCTAGGAAAGATTTGAACCAGCTTAGTGTCTGGCCACTGATTCCAATAGACCTCAACTTTCCAAGTAAAAACTGATGGCTCATTGTATCAAATGCAGCAGGTATGTACATGACCAACAAAAAAAATGACTTCCTTTATCAAATCCTATTTTCACCACATCTAAAAGATATTAAAAGAGTCTCTATCATGATTTCTTCTGAAGCCAAACTGATGAGGATCTAAAATATCATTCTTTTCCGAGAAACTCCAATGGTTCGTTGTAAACCAACCTTTCATAAATCTTGGCTAAATAAGGCAAAGATTAAATAGGTCTATAATTATCCAACGTTGAGTTTTTCAACAACAGTCTCACTATAGCTGTTTTGAAATTATCAGGTATTCTCCCATCCAAAAAAAGGGCATTTACAGCAATCTCTATGACTTAAAATGTAACCTTTTTTCAAGGATTTAACAATGGATGACAAGAATCCAACACACAAGATGTGGTTTTAACTCTGGAAAAGCAGATTTCACATTCTCTTGAGTTACCAATTGAAAATCTTTCTAAAGAGACCCATCCTCCAGTGGATAATTTATTTTATTTGTTACATTTGTATCCCACATTTTCCTACGTATTTGTAGGCTCAATGTGGCTTACATAGTACAGTAGAGACGATCGCCAATACTGGTTTGAACAAATACAGAGTGAGGTAGTGATAGAGCAAAGGTCAATGTGTGATAGGCACATTGGGAATCGTAAGGAGGAAGAGTTAAATTATGTCCAGTTCTAGCTTTGGTTTCATTATGCCGTTGGGTTAAGGCATCTGGGTTGGATCACTAGGGTGTGCCTTTTTGAACAAGTTAGTTTTTAGTAGTTTCCGGAAGTTTAGGTGGTCATATGTTGTTTTCAAGGCGTTTGGTAGTGCATTCCATAGTTGTGTACTTATGTAGGAGAAGCTGGACGCATAGGTGGATTTGTATTTGAGTCCTTTGCAGCTTGGATAATGAAGATTTAGGTATGTTCTTGTCGATCTAAGTGTGTTTCTGGTTGGTAGGTCTATGAGGTCTGTCATGTATCTCGGGGCTTCTCCTTAGATGATTTTGTGAACCAGGGTACAGATTTTGAACGCAATACATTCTTTGATTGGGAGCCAGTGTAGTGTTTCTCGTAATGGTTTGGCGCTTTTGAATCTTGTTGTTCCAAATATAATCCTGGCTGCTATGTTTTGTGCTATCTGGAGTTTCTAATCTAATTCCAGAGGCAAATCCACAGCATCAAAATTAACAGTAATATTCTGAACCTTCTGGTGGAAACCAACTGCAAAAGCATCAGCAATGCATCCAAAGAGGAAATGACTGTGTATTTTTGGCCTCTAGTAGGGGCATAATCGAAAGAGAAGGGCGCCCATCTTTCGACACAAATTGGGAGATGGGTGTCCTTTTCTCAGGGTCACCCAAATCGGCATAATCGAAAGCCAATTTTGGGCGTCCTCAACTGCAGTCTGTCGCAGGGACGACCAAAGTTCATGGGGGCATGTCGGAGGCATAGCGAAGGCGGGACTGGGGCGTGCTTAAGAGATGGGCGTCCTCGGCCGATAATGGAAAAAAGAAGGGCGTACCTGACGAGCATTTGGTCGACTTTACTTGGTCCATTTTTTTCACGACCAAGCCTCAAAAAACGTGCCCGAATTGACCAGATGACCACCGGATGGAATCGGGGATGACCTCCCCTGACTCCCCCAGTGGTCACTAACCCCCTGCCACCCTCAAAAAAACAACTTTTAAAACTTTTTTTGCCAGCTTCAAATGTCATACTCAGGTCCATCGCAGCAGTATGCAGGTCCCTGGAGCAGTTTTAGTGGGTACAGTGCGCCGCAGGCAGGCGGACCCAGGCCCATCCCCCCTACCTGTTACACTTGTGGTGGTAAATGTTGAGCCCTCCAAAACCCAGCATAAACCCACTGTACCCACATGTAGGTGCCCCCCTTCACCCATAAGGGCTATGGTAGTGGTGTACAGTTGTGGGGAGTGGGTTTTGAGGGGCTCAGCACCCAAGGTAAGGGAGCTATGCAGTTGGGGCCAATTTGTGAAGTCCACTGCAGTGACCCTTAGGATGCCCGGTTGGTGTCCTGGCAAGTGAGGGGGACCAGTGCACTATGAATGCTGGCTCCTCCCACGACCAAATAACTTGGATTTGGTCATTTTTGAGATGGGCATCCTCGGTTTCCATTATGGGTGAAAACCGGGGACGACCATCTCTAAGTTCGCCCATCTCGACATTTAGGTCAACCATCTCTAAAGTCGACCTAAATGTTGATATTTAGGCGTCCCCAACTGTATTATCAAAACGAAAGATGGGCGTCCATCTTGTTTCAATAATAGTGGTTTCCCCACCCCTTCGCCAGGACGTCCTTAGAGATGGGCGCCCTTAGAGATGGTCGTCCCCGTTCGATTATGCCCCTCCACGTAAGTCTAGTAATAACTGCAAAAAACCTCTTTGAATACAGATACAGAATCTTCAATGACCTTATTATGATAATTCTTTTTAGTAAACCACTAATAGACCTATATCTTTGTGCTTCCAAATGATATTTTTCTAATAAAACCCATGGCGAATACTTCCTCCACCTTCCGCACCCTCGATTCATCAGAGTACCAAGGGACTGTATGAGATCTTACCATCAAATTTTCCTTTTTTCGGAGCAATCGCATCTGAAGGATCTAACAATATTTGAATCCAACAATTAACAGCCTCATCCACTTCTAGTGTACTAAGGTCAGCTAAATTTGATTAACCCCCTCGCTCTCAAGTCAGAAATCTCAAAAAGAATCTCTGCTAAAAAAAAGTTTGAAGGAGCAATTTGTAGCTTGCTCTTTATTTATTTATTTATTTATTGCATTTGTATCCCACATTCCCCCACCTATTTGCAGGCTCAATGTGGCTTACATAGATTTGTTAATGTTGTCATTTCGGGATATCAAATACAGTTAGTAATGTGTAGCGATTAAGGAAGGGAAGAAGGAAGAGATTGATTAGGATAGTTATAGAAGGTGGGTGTTCATAATTGAGTGGGTTGGTGAGGTGACTTAGTGAGGTTAGAGGTTCTCATTGTAGGCCTTGTTGAAGAAGAATGTCTTCAGAGATTTTCGAAAGATGGTTGTTTCGTTGATTGCTTTCAAGTCTGTAGGTAATGCATTATATAGCTGAGGAATAGAATGCAAAAAGAGCTTAGGAATCACAAACGGAGTCTTTTACTAAAGATTAACGCATGTTATCTGCTGTAGGACACATTTTATTCCTACGGGCCCTGCTGCAGATAACGTGTGAATAAAGAGAATGAAGTGTTCGGGTCCTGCTGCGTTTCTAGCCTGATTTCTTGTTGTTATTTGTTGTTACATTTGTACCCTGCGCTTTCCCACTCATGGCAGGCTCAATGCGGCTTACATGGGGCAATGGAGGGTTAAGTGACTTGCCCAGAATCACAAGGAGCTGCCTGTGCCTGAAGTGGGAATTGAACTCAGTTCTTCAGGACCAAAGTCCACCACCCTAACCTTCTAGGCCACTCCTCCACTGTTGCTACTATTTGAGATTCTACATGGAATGTTGCTATTCCACTAGCAACATTCCATGTAGAAGTCGGCCCTTGCAGATCACCAATGTGGCCGCGCAGGCTTCTGCTTCTGTGAGTCTGACGTCCTGCACGTACGTGCAGGACGTCAGACTCACAGAAACAGAAGCCTACGCAGCCTTCTACATGGAATGTTGCTAGTGGAATAGCAACATTCCATGTAGAATCTCCAATAGTAGCAACATTCCATGTAGAATCTCCATAGTATCTATTTTATTTTTGTTACATTTGTACCCTGTGCTTTCCCACTCATGGCAGGCTCAATGCGGCTTACCTGGGGCAATGGAGGGTTAAGTGACTTGCCCAGAGTCACAAGGAGCTGCCTGAAGTGGGAATCAAACTCAGTTCCTCAATTCCCCAGGACCAAAGTCCACCACCCTAACCACTAGGCCATAGGTGCTGTGCTGTGTACTTACTTTACCATGAGGACTATACATAGTTCTTTTGGCAGAAAGGTCTTGTTTCCTCCCTTACCTTGGGTAAATATGCATTTCATAGATCGTCTTGTTAGGCCACAGCACAAGAAGAGATGCATTTCTGGCTCTGTATTCTTAGAGTTACTGGTTCAGGCGTGCAGAGTGTTGTCCTGGGACTTACAGTTCAATTTGTTTTTGTTCCAACACTGGTTGTGTCTGTGTCTGAACAACAAAAACAGGTGATTAGGCAGGGAAGGAGTAAAGTGCCGGTCAGTTCCCTTATGTTTATTGCCCGCAGGATTCTTTTTATAGTTCTGTTATCTCCCAGGCTTGCCTTCCTCTCTCCCCTGCAGCCTGTGCCTGGTGCGCACTAAATCTCTCCAGGATCCCTAAAGCCCTCATCCAATGAAACTGATATCACCCTGTTTATGATGAGCAGGCAGTGGAAGTCATGTAACTTAAGAGCTGCAAGCTTCTCCTGGCTTTGGGTAAATCCTTTTATTTTTACGAGCTCAGAGGTACACAGAGCTTTATTTACAGAATGGACAAACTCAGAACATCTTGTGACAGGCTACGAGATTTCTTGGAGAGACCTATTACTCTACAGCAGGGCTCGAAAGAAAGTCTCTTAGGATCCAGCCCTAAAATCTAGGAGCTAGGTTTCTAATGACTATTTTCTTATTTATTTATTTTTAAAAAATGTGAATACCGCCTATAACTAGGCGGTTTCTATAGAGCATACCTACTATATAAATTGCACATTAATAATCTGCTCAAAATGATGTACAAATTGGGAGGCGGGACTGGTGGTTGGGAGGCGGGAAATACTGCTGGGCAGACTTGTACGGTCTGTGCCCTGAAAAACGCAGGTACAAATCAAGGTAAGATACACATATGAGTTTATCTTGTTGGGCAGACTGGATGGACCGTGCAGGTCTTTTTCTGCCGTCATCTACTATGTTACTATCCTGCTTATAATCGAACGAGAAAAACGCCCAAGTTCCGACCTAAATCGGGAGATGGACGTTTATCTCACAAAAACGAATAAAGCGGTATAATCGAAAGCCGATTTTTGGACGTTTTCAACTGCACTCCGTCGCGGATGCGGACAAAGTTGATGGGGGCGTGTCAGAGGTGTGGCGAAGGCGGAACTGGGGCTTGGTTATCTGCCGAACAAAGATGGGCGCATTTCACCGATAATGGGAAAAAAGTATGCGTTTTTAGCTAGAATTTAGGACACTTTTCCTGGACCCTGTTTTTTCACGAATAAGGCCCCAAAAAGTGCCCTAAATGACCAGATGACCACTGGAGGGAATCGGGGATGACCTCCCCTGACTCCCCCAGTGGTCACTAACCCCCTCCCACCACAAAAAAAATGATGTTTCACAACTTTTTATTTTCACCCTCAAATGTCATACCCACCTCCCTGGCAGCAGTATGCAGGTCACTGGAGGAGTTGTTAGGGGGTGCAGTGGACTTCAGGCAGGTGGACCCAGGCCCATCCCCCCTACCTGTTACAACTGTGCTGCTTAATGCTTATTAGTCGTCCAACCCCCCCAAACCCACTGTACCCACATGTAGGTGCCCCCCTTCACACCTTATGGCTATAGTAATGGTGTAGACTTGTGGGCAGTGGGTTGTGAGGGGGATTTGGGGGGCTCAACACACAAGGGAAGGGTGCTATGCACCTGGGAGCTCTTTTACCTTTTTTTTTGGTTTTGTAAAAGTGCCCCCTAGGGTGCCCGGTTGATGTCCTGGCATGTGAGGGGGACCAGTGCACTATGAATCCTGGCCCCTCCCACGAACAAATGCCTTGGATTTATTCGTTTTTGAGCTGGGCGCTTTCATTTTCCATTATCGCTGAAAAACAAAAACGCCCAGCTCACACATTGTTGAATAAAACATGGGCGTCTATTTTTTCCCAAAATACGGTTCGGTCCATCTCTTCACGGACCCGTTCTTGGAGATAAACGCCCATGGAGATAGGCGTTTTCGTTCAATTATGCCCCTCAATGTAAGTTGTTTAACACAGCAGCTGGGAAGGAGCAGATAGGAGTCAACTGCTCTCCCCTTCGCCCACCCACCTACAGGCTATCATCTGGCAATGGAGAGAAGCTTTAGGCTGTAGTTGGTGGGGCAATGGGAGAGAAGCAAAAGCTTCAGCTATTAAGGGTGGGTGGGACAGTGCACCCACCCAACTACCCCAAAGAGCAGCCTTAGCCTTCCTCCATTGTCCACGTGCCCCAAGCAGCTGCAGTTTTAACCCCTCCCCAGAGCTAATCCCATCCACTCCCAGGAAACACAGCCACTCTTCATCACCTACCAGCCACCCCAGCAGCAAGCTTGGCTCACATCCCTGTCTACAGCAATAGCAAAACAGTAGCTTCTCTCAATCACCACTCCCTCCCCCCCCCCAAAAAAAAACAACAGATTCTTAGAAAAATTAAATTTACGCTACCAACAGGGCTGCTGGAGAATCTTCTTCTCAGCAACAATGCTCCAGGACTGCTTCTGCGGTTGCAGTGCTCCAAGTACCCTCCTGATTAAGTGGCTCCATGTGGGCTGCCTCTCCAAGGTTCTACTACTTCTACTATTTAGCATTTCTATAGCGCTACAAGGCATACGCAGCGCTGCACAAACATAGAAGAAAGACAGTCCCTGCTCAAAGAGCTTACAATCTAATAGACAAAAAATAAAGTAATCAAATCAATTAATGTGAACGGGAAGGAAGAGAGGAGGGTAGGTGGAGGCAAGTGGTTACAAGTAGTTACGAGTCAAAAGCAATGTTAAAGAGGTGGGCTTTCAGTCTAGATTTAAAGGTGGCCAAGGATGGGGCAAGACGTAGGGGCTCAGGAAGTTTATTCCAGGCGTAGGGTGCAGCGAGACAGAAGGCGCGAAGTCTGGATTTGGCAGTAGTAGAGAAGGGAACAGATAAGAAGGATTTATCCATGGAGTATTTTGAACTTCAGTCATTTTCAACAATATTAAGCCTAGTAATAGATATCGCCTACAACTTTGACCTTTACCTCTCTGTATGGAGGTAGGTTAATGTGACAACTACATACATTGTTTATGGGTGCTGACTGTATTTCATGCATGAAAGATGCCACTGAAGTTTATTAAAGAATTATAATTTATTCATTTAGATGTAGAAGAATATTAAAGTTTTTAAAAATGTTGTCCTTTAAGCCTTGAAAAGGGTGAATGCATTAACTCACTCTCTCTCTCTCTCTCTCAGGAGTAGTCAAGGTTTTTTTTTTTCTCTCTCTCTCTCTCTCAGGAGTGGTCAAGGTTCTCTCTCTCTCTCTCTCTCTCTCTCTCTCGGGAGAGCTGCAGAGAGGGAGAGAAATGCCAGCTGCACCCAGTGGGAGAGAGAGAGAGGAACTGCAGGCAGGGACAAAAAATATGTTTGGGCCAGGGTGCAAAACGTAGACGCTAGGTCAGATTTGTTTTTAGGCGCGATAGCAACCTGGCACCTGGGTTTGTCAAGCCCTGCTCTAAACAGATGTTGAAATGACACATGTTTAAATATAAAACTGTGTAGCACAGGGCTGGAGTACACAGAGTATATTGTGGAGGTAGCAGATTAGGGTCCAAATGAAGGGGTATTGATCGTAAAGAGAAAACAATTTTAGTAACATACATAGAAACACGGCGGCAGATAATGGCCAAATGGACCATCCAGTCTGCTCATCCACATGAAGAGCAAGATGAAGTTATAAACAGAGCAAAGGAATTATACCTAATATAAATGATTTTCGTTATTATGGTTGCCTTGTTCATATTCTCACTTCTTTTTCAGTTGGAGCTCAAGATGGGTTACAGTCAGACCCAGTAGGTATTTCCCTGTCCTCAGAGGGCTTACAATCTTGTACCTGAGGTAATGGAGGGTTAAGTGACTTGACCAAGACCACAAAAAGCAGCACTGGGATTTAAACAAGGCACCCCTGGTGCCGTAACCACTAGGCTATCCTGCTTATAATCGAACGAGAATAACGCCCAAGTTCCGACCTAAATCGGGAGATGGGCGTTCTTCTCACAAAAACAAATAAAGCGGCATAATCGAAAGCCGAACTTTGGACGCTTTCAACTGCACTCCGTCGCGGATGCGGACAAAGTTGACGGGGGAGTGTCGGAGGCGTGGTGAAGGCGGAACTGGGGCGTGGTTATCAGCCGAACAGAGATGGGCGCCCTTCGCCGATAATGGATGCGTTTGTAGCTAGAATTTAGGGCACTTTTCCTGGACCCTGTTTTTGACGAATAAGGCCCCAAAAAGTGCCCTAAATGACCAGATGACCCCCAGAGGGAGTCGGGGATGACCTCCCCTGACTCCCCCAGTGGTCACTAACCCCCCTCCCACCACAACAAATGATGTTTCACAACTTTTTACTTTCACCCTCAAATGTCATACCCTCCTCCCAAGCAGCAGTATGCAGGTCCCTGGAACAGTTGTTAGGGGGTGCAGTGGACGTCAGGCAGGTGGACCCAGGCCCATCCCCCCCCTACCTGTTACAATTGTGCTGCTTAATGCTACTAGTCGTCCAACCCCCCCCAAACCCCCTGTACCCACATGTAGGTGCCCCCCTTCACCGCTTAGGGCTATAGTACTGGTGTAGACTTGTGGGCAGTGGGTTTTGAGGGGGATTTGGGGGGCTCAACACCCAAGGGAAGGGTGCTATGCACCTGGGAGCTCTTTTACCTTTTTTTTTGTTTTTGTAAAAGTGCCCCCTAGGGTGCCCGGTTGGTGTCCTGGCATGTGAGGGGGACCAGTGCACTATGAATCCTGGCCCCTCCCACGAACAAATGCCTTGCATTTATTCGTTTTTGAGCTGGGCGATTTCATTTTCCATTATCGGTGAAAAGCAAAAACGCCCAGCTCACACCTTGGCGAATAAAGCATGGGCGTCTATTTTTTTAAAAAAATACGGTTCACTCCGCCCCTTCACGGACCCGTTCTCGGAGATTAACGCCCATGGAGATAGGCGTTTCTGGTCGATTATGCCCCTCTATGCCTCCATGTTGTCCTGTGATTTAAGGTTTCATAATATCTATGTAAAATTCATAAAAGAAGGGAACCACCTGTGTTGGGGAGTATCAGAGAAGAAGAGATAATGTCTTTTAGAGTTTTGTAGAAGAGGGAGAGCCTTAAACCTACGTGCCTTTTAGAAGAGGGGTCGAACTTGAATTTACTACTACTACTTATCATTTCTATAGCACTACTAGACGTACGCATTTGGGAACAATAGGCAGTCTTGGTTTGAGGTTCTTCTAAATTAATACACATTTGGGCTCATTTTCGAAAGAGAAGGACTCCCATCTTTCGACATAAATCGGAAGATGGGCATCCTTTTCACAGGGTCGTCCAAGTCGGTATAATCGAAAGCTGATTTCGGATGTCCCCAACTGCTTTCCGTTGCAAGGACGGCCAGAGTTCAAGGGGGCGTATTGGAGGTGTAGCGAAGGCGGGACTTGGGCGTGCCTAACACTAGGACCCATAATCAAAAGAAACAAGGACGTCCCTGACAAACACTTGGACGACTTTACCAGGTCGTGTTTTTCTTACGACCAAGGCACAGAAAAGTGCCCGAAATGACCAGATGACCACCGGAGAGAATCGGGGATGACTTCCCCTTACTCCCCCAGTGGTCACTAACCCCCTACCACCTTCAAAAAAATCTTTAAAAATATTGATTGCCAGCCTCAGATGTCATACTCAGGTCCATCACAGCAGTATGCAGGTCCCTGGAGCAGTTTTAGTGGGTGCAGTGCACTTCAGACAGGTGGACCCAGGCCCATCCCTCCCCCCCCACCTGTTACATTTGTGGAGGAAACAGCGAGCCCTCCAAAACCCACCAGAAACCCACTGTACCCACATCTAGGTACCCCCTTCACCCGTAAGGGCTATGGTAGTGGTGTACAGTTGGGGGTAGTGGGTTTTGGGGGGCTCAGCACACAAGGTAAGGGAGCTATGTACCTGGGAGCAATTTATGAAGTCCACTGCAGTGCCCCCTAGGGTGCCCGGTTGGTGTTCTGGCATGTCAGGAGGACCAATGCACTACAAATGCTGGCTCCTCCCACAACCAAATGGCTTGCATTTGATCGTTTCTGAGATGGACGTCCTTGGTTTTGATTATCGCTGAAAATTAGAAACGACCAAGTCTAGGGACAACCATCTCTAAGGACGACCAAATTTCAGGATTTGGGCATCCCTGGCCTTATTATCGAAAAGAAATATGGACGTCCATCTTGTTTTGAAAATATCAGTTTCCCTGCCCCTGGATGGGGACGTTTTGCGAGGACATCCTCATCAAAACTTGGACGTCTCTTTCGAAAATGCCCCTCATTGTGATCTATAGAAGTCACAGAAAAAGGCGTCAAGGCTATGTCAGAGTTTATCAAATAGGGGAAGGTTCTCCTCTCCAGTCCTCGAGGGTAAGAGGTTAGGGATATATATTTACTTTGAAACAAATGGTAAAACATGATGGATGAACCCATTTGAGATCATTTGTTTCTGTTTGCCTGTCTTTACTATTTTTACTCAATAATAGCAGCAATCTTTTCCCACTCCTAATTTAGCAGAACCCCGAAAACCTCAGCGGTGCACCTTGCCAATGCTTTTACATTCATGCAAGGATTCTCTGCACCCACCTCGTCAACGGTTCTGAAGTAGTTCCATGGCCAATTAGTTGCGATTTTCCCTTAACTTTACTGTGGATAATACAGTCACTTATAAAGAGATTCTTAAGTATTTCAAACTACATATATATTTTTTCAAAATCCACTTCTCTTGAGCAAAGCATTTGTCAGACGGGGGATGTATCGTCCGACACGATCATGTTTCCCCCCCCCCCCCCCCTCCCCCCGGACGATACATCCCCCTTCAGCCATTTCAGAATTGTTTCTCTAATTCCAACCTCACTCAGATGCAGCTGTAACAAGGAATGACCAACTAAATCAAAGGCCACAGAAAGGTCAAAGGAAATTTTAACCTTGTCAAGGAAACATGTAATACATGCGCACGGGCCACCAAGCTAGTTTCAGAGCTGTGTAGCTTTCTAAAGCCTGATTGCCGGGAATAAAGGAGATTCCTTTTCTCAGAGTCCCTTAGTTATAAGAAAAGAGCCCCTGAAATGAAACAAAATAATAATCTCTCTATATAAAACACACCTCCAACGTTCTGAAGCCTCCACAAGTCCCAACGTTCTAAATGCATGGTGGTGAAACCCGGAATTCGCCCATGAGTGTTGGCCCCGCCCCCCACGTCAAACATCAAAATGTCGAGGGCGGACCAATGACACTCAACCAATCGCATCACGAACCCGTTACTAAGCGACGGAACGTGACATAAGACACATCGCGGAACAATGAAAACCAGCAGCAACAGTTGCTAGGCGATGTCAACAACAACGCTAAAAGGACCATATAGATCTCTGCTCTCCACACAAACAACGGACACGGAGGGCATATGAGGGAAGGAAAAAAACCAGCACATACACACACACTCTCACTCTTAACTGGCTATAATGAGCAACTGACCTGCCACTATCACAGGGACTGCTAGCACCTCTCTCTCTCTCTCTCTTACACACACACACACACACACACACAGAGTACAGACCTGTGGTGAAGAGGTGCTGAAAGGAGAGCTGCTGTACCCTGTGGCTGCTGAACAATGCAGAGGGGAGGGGGCCCCCCTGCAGGAGGGCCCCAGGCTGAAAGGCCTAGCACACTTGGAGCTGAGAAACACTATGAAGGGGAGGCTTCCTCCACCCAAGCCCCAAGCATGCAACCAGGAGAACCAGGAGAGCCCAGGCCTGTGGACGGAGGAAGGACCAGAGCCCAGCAGCGCTTGCTGAGGAGCCAGCTCACCCTGACTGTAAGTCCTGGCCATAACATTCCTAAGCTGGGTGAAGAACAGGGGGCAAGAAGGCAGGGCCCGGGTTCCAGAGCAGGGTTCTCTGCATCCAGTATCAGAGGAGAGGTGGTGGAAGAGAATAGCGGAGAGTCTGAAGAGGACGTTAGTGAGGAAGAAGAGGAGGAGAAGGAATCCAGGCCTAGGGCCTGGCAGAAGAAAGAGGCCCAGCATATGACTCCTGAAGAGGTAATTAGATCAGTGAAGAAAATGAATCGAGTAGAAGGTGAAATAGAGGTACTGAGGAAGCGGCTGAAGCTAGCAAAAACTATGTGTAACCTGGCTTCCACTGGCCCACGAGACAAGTATGTTAAGGGAGTTGAAGCACTCCAGAAGCGGCTTACAGCAAAACAAAGGCAGCTGCAAAAACTAAAGAACTGCAGAGATAATCCCCTTCGTGAGGTTTTCCTGAACAGGGAACGCATGCAGCAGACCCAGACGCAGTCCCAGATCCAGCAGGAAGCAGAACCCAGAGACACACAGGACTCCGTGGTTCCAGACACCCCAGAGGCTATGCTGGAAGGGACAGCAGGGGAAGAGAAACAGCAGCAGCCAGAAGGAGGGAAAGACAAGACTGACACAAATAATTCCCAGTTATCACCAGTATTTTATTTCCTACAGGATTCCCAAGAGCTAGGTGCTCCATCCACTTACCAGCCTTGTAGAACAGAGGCTCCTAGTCCAGTTGTGGCAGGTACTGTGGATAAGGAGGGGCCACGGCACTGCATGCAGCGAGAGAGCCTGGCAAGTTTGGAACACAAAAGAGCTATGAAACTGAAAAAAATTCAAAAACGTCCCTTATACTTAGAGAGCTGGCAGGGCATAGCCGAACCCACAGAGAAGAGCTCAGGTTTGCTGGGAGAGACAGAGAAGAAAGACAGCCTGGAGAATCAGAACAGTTTGAATGCTGAGGAGAATCAGAACAGTTTGAATGCTGAGGTAGGAGAAGAATCACTACACACTGAGCAAGTACAGAAGTTACCAGGAACAACGGGAGGGAAAGTAGAGCAAAAACAAGGGGTTTTGCAGATGGAGACAGAGACTAAAGAGGATGGGAAAGTACAGGAATGGAGTAGTGGAGTACTACAAGAGATGGAAGAAGCTGAGAGCAAATATGGTGGACAGAGGGCGGGAACATCGTGGGAACACCACAGTCACTCATGGACAGAATTGATAGGGCAGACCTCTGAGCAGGGCTGTCCAAGAGCTGCCATCCAATCTCAATCAGAAGTGCTGATGACATCATGGGGGAAGCTCAGTGACAGGCAGGGGCTCCCAATAGATTCTGCCACTCAGAAACAAGAAGAAAGAGCAGAAGGGAGCTTCTCAGAAACTCATGCCCATCAAAGCAGGAGTCCCAGAAAGGAGAGAGAGAATTGTGGAGAGTGTCAGCTGCACCAGGAGGCGGAGCCAAGACCCAGATCGAGTGAGACAGGGCATGGAGGAGAGTGTCAGCTGCACCAGGAGGTGGAGCCAAGACCCAGACTGAGTAAGACATTGCCAGATACAGAGAGAGTACATGAAGGAGAGTGTCAGTTGCACCAGGGGGCGGAGCCAAGTCCCAGACCCAGTAAGACAGAGCATGGAGGAGAGTGTCAGCTGCACCAGGAGGCAGAGCCAAGACCCAGACTGAGTAAGACAGTGCCAGATACAGAGAGAGTACATGAAGGAGAGTGTCAGCTGCACCAGGAGGCGGAGCCAAGACTCAGACTGAGTATGACAGTGTCAGAAACAGAGAAAGTGCATGGAGGAGAGTGTCAGCTACAAGAGGAGACAGATCCCAGACCTGGTCTGAGTGGGACAGTTGCAGAGCAAGGGAACGAGTGCTGGTTGGGAACAGCAGCAACTGGCAAAGGACTGGAAGTAGAATATTGCAGAGGGGGAAGAGACAGAAACAGCACAAGTGAACTGAACATAGTGGGTTAGTGGACATGGGAGAGGAGGGAGGGGAAGAGAGGGGGAGGGGAGGAAGGCAGGAAGGGGGTGGGGAAGGGGGGGAGCATACTGGTATCAGCCCCTTTATCCTTTGCAGCAGTAGTACGGGGAGGAGGGGCAGAGACAGGGAAGGAGGAGGGGAGGCAGGAGTCAGACATGGAGACAAGGGGAAATCCATTTTCTGGTCCGTTGCGGGGTCCCGGGAGCGGTGTTACCCCAAAACGTCGAAATGTTGTCCAGCTGCGTTGGGTGGGCACAGGGGTAGCACCACCTAGAGAGGTTGTTTTAAGAATGGTATTCTCCCTTGGCTTTATCCCTGAAGATTTGTATGCATGCATACACCCTGTGGGAATCCCTGAATATGATATTAGTTTCTTAACAGGGCGAGGTTTGGACCTGTTTTGGGAAAAGTACACAGAGGTGCAGCATCAGGGTAGATGGGTGGATTTTAAGGCTGTCCCCATCAGTAGACAGGACGCAGTCCAGATTACCATTTTGGTACGTAATGAATCTCTTATGGCCGCAGACCTGTCATACTGGTTGGGACGGTATGCCGAAATTAGGACCCCATTAAGCAAAATACCAGACCAGAGTCGTGTGTGGGCGGGGGGGTGGAGTGCCCTTGTAAAATTAAAACAGGCAGGCTATGTCACCCAACATATACCTTCAGCCGCATACATTGGAAGGGATCGAATTCAATGCTTTTATGCAGGACAACCCAGACAGTGCTACAGGTGCGG
Organism: Microcaecilia unicolor; assembly: GCF_901765095.1. Classification (NCBI taxonomy): domain Eukaryota; kingdom Metazoa; phylum Chordata; class Amphibia; order Gymnophiona; family Siphonopidae; genus Microcaecilia; species Microcaecilia unicolor. Next base: position 10,188,611 of record NC_044041.1, on the reverse strand, counting down.
ATCTTTCCGTCACTTAAGCATGTCATGTACAGTGTTAAAGTGCTCGCGATGTGGTAGTGCAGATCATGACACCAGCGACTGCACTACCATACGCTGTAACCTGTGTGGAGGCTTGGGGCACCCTTTTAGCAAGTGCCCACAAGCATCGCACAATCAGGTAGAGGAAGAGAGGAGGGGGGAGGAAGGGGCACAAGCAGAAACTACAAGGATACAAGGACAGAAGCGGGAAGCATTAAAGGGATTAATGGATAAATCAAATACCACTATTCATACAGAGGCAGGCACTAAGGGAAAGGGAAAGGGGGAGAAAAGGGCATCAGGTTTGGATCACATTCAAAGAAGGGGTATTTGTGAAAGGATGGAAGAAGGAGGTGGGGAGAAGGGGGGAGAAGAAGGGGAAGCATGGACCCTGGTAGGGAAACATGGAGGGAAGGGGGGTCGGAGGAAGGAGGGGAGGGGGCTAGCCCGAGCGGGGAGAACAGATATTCTGGAGAAGAGCCAGAGTAATCGATATGCAGTGTTTCAGGTTTCAGGTGAAGGAGAGGGTGATCTTGAGATGAATCCACCCCAAAGGGAGGTTTTGGAGGAGAAGAGGAGGGAGGGGAGGGGAGCAAGGAATGAATCATCTGAAAGACTTAACAGAGAGGAGCCAGCAGTGTTACCCCCAAGTCTAACATCACATCCTACTAGTTTAACGAAGGGCCTCATGCAGGAAATAGAGGAGGGTAAGGAAGGGATGAAAGGGGAAAGGGCTGGTCCAGAGGAAACCAAGAAAAAAAAGGGTAGAAAGAAAGCCGGGGAAGATGACTCAGAGTGGGAGGATTTGGAATTAGAAGAAATTATAGAGGATCCTGAAGAAATGATGGGGGCAGGAATATCTGTGAAGAGGGATTGCGGTGAAGAGATGAGGAGGGGTAAGAAATTTAAGAAATAAACCATGGCTGCCTTGTCCTTAATCTTTGCAACTCTGAATGTAGCCAGCATAAAGGCAGAGAGAACTAGATTTGTCGCCTTTAGCGATTTGACCCAGTGCAAGGTAGACTGCATCCTGTTGCAGGAGACTCATTTGGATTCTTTGCAGCTCCTGCACCGGGCCAAGAGAGATTGGAAAGGGGGGCCCTCATTCTGGTCTCTGGCCAAAGAAAGATGCGCAGGGGTGGCTATTCTTTTTGCCACCCGAGAAGTGGAGATTACGAGGGAAATAGAGGTGGAGATAGGGAGGTGTGTTGTCTTAGACGTTTTCATTAGAGGGGTAGCAGTGCGAATCATTAACTTTTATGGGCCCCAGATTAGTTGGGAACGCAAGCAGCTGTTGCTCCGGGTGAAACCGTATTTATATACAAGCAAATTGGTGGTATTTGGAGGAGACTTTAATATGGTCTTACAGCAAGCAGATAGAAAGGGGTCCAGGCGTCAAGTGGGTTATGACAGCCTCCAGCTGGCAGCAATTGTAAAACAGGCAAGACTGGAGGTGGCGGGAGGGAAGGGGTTCACTTTTAGAAGGGGAGACACGGAGAGCCGTATTGACTGGCTCTTTGTAGGCGGGTTGGCTAAGTTTCAGGGGCAGCCGAATAGATGGACGGAATATTCAGATCATGCCTTAGTTTCCACAGTCTTAACAATATGCGAAGGGGCGCAGAAAGGCCCAGGATTTTGGAAACTGAGTGCAAAGTTATTAGAAGTAGAGGAAAACAGACAAATATTTGAGGGTTTTTTAGCAGACCAAGAAACACTATGGGAGGTGATGGATGATAAGGGAGCCTGGTGGGACATGGTAAAGGGGCGAGTCAAGGCCCTTTTCCGGTCCCTAGCCAGGAAGCAGAGTCTGGGGTTACAGGCACAGTGCTGTCGTCTTCGTAAGCAATTGGACCACGCGGTCTCCAACCATCTAGAGAAGGGAGAGATAGAAGCTTTGCAGGCCCAGTTGAGGCTGTTGCAATATGATCGATACGCTGCTTTGCTTCTGGAAAGGGAATATGGGCATCGGTATTCCCCGGATCCTTTCCAGAATTGCAAGGTAGCAGTAGGACACAAGGTCATTTATGCTATGAGAGATGAAGCAGGGCAGCGATTGACGAACCAACGTTCAATCGAGGCCAGGGTCATTCGGTTTTACACCCAATTGTGGGGGAAAGAGAGCTTGGTTTCTAACTTCATGCTATCATACGTGCAGAGTGCCCCAGGCTTGGAAAAGGTTTCGGAGGGGGAGATGGAACAACTGCTTAGGCCCATTACCACAGGAGAGGTAGATGATGCTATTGATACGCTATCAGCACGTACAACTCCGGGTCCCGATGGGCTGACCCCAGAGTTCTACAAAAAATTCCGTGTGGTCCTGATTCCAGTGTTAGCTGCAATTTTTAATAATTGTTTGCAGAACGGGCGTTTGGCCCCTTCACAGCAGTGTTCTATTTTGGTTCTCCTCGCAAAGAAGGGAAATCTGGAACTTATCGAGAACTGGAGACCCATAAGTCTTCTGAATGTAGATAGGAAAATAATGGCCAGGATTATTTACAACCGCCTGGCTGGGGCAGTGGGTGGTCTCTTGTCCTCAGCACAGTTTTGCTCGGTGAAGGGGAAAGGGGCAGTGGAAGCAGTTTGTACCATCCGTGAAATAGTGGAAAGGAGTCAAGGTGGGACAAAGGGAAAGTATTTGCTGACCCTTGATCAGTCTAAGGCTTTTGACAGGGTGTCCCAGGAGTACCTATGGCTAGTGCTTCGGTGCTATGGGATACCCGACCAGTTTATAGGGTGGATCCAGACTTTGTATCGCAATGCAAGGAGTAGCACTCTAATAAATGGTTGGGTGGGCAAGAGCTTTGCAGTGAGGTCAGGGGTACGGCAGGGGTGTCCCCTCAGCCCCTTGCTGTACGTCCTTTCCTTAGATCCTTTCCTCAGAAGGTTGAGTGGAGGGTTTAGCGGTCAACTAGAGGGCATCTCTTTGGGTTCACACACATGGCGATGTGTCGCCTACGCAGATGATGTCACAGTAGTAATCAGTAGCAAGGAGGAAGCCGAGCGAGTTCAGACCTGGATGGCAGAATACACACAGGCTGCGGGGGCCCAGATAAACCAGGAAAAGAGCTCCGCAATTTGGGTAGGACAGGGCAGACCAGCTTTCAAACTTCCCAGTCAGTACCCAGTAGCAAGGGATGAAGTACGGATCCTGGGTCTCTGGGTAGGCAGACAGGACTATGATACGATCAACTGGGAGAAGGGGCTGGGGAGAGTCGAGGAAAGGGTGGCCCAGTGGAAATCATATAAGTTGCGGTTTGTGGAAAAACTGCATGTCATTAAGACCTATCTGATACCCCTTCTCCTGTTCATATCCAAGGTCTGTTTACTGCCTATATCGTTACATGCCAGAGTATACAGCTTGTTTTTCCAACAGCTATGGGGGAACAGGATGAATATTATCCGGAGGGAGGTGACCTATTTGCCCAAAAGGGAGGGGGGGTTGGGAATGGTCAACCCTGTGGTACATTTTAGTTGTTTCTTTTTCCAACAAAATCTGGGAGGGGTCTTGCGGGAAGGGAGGCCGGCTTGGGCAGACTGCATGGCCTCCTGGCTTCAGCGGTACTTGAGGGATTGGGTGAGGGGAGGTCAGGCAATGCCCCTGCGAGGGAAGGCGGGATACTTGCCACAGTACATCTCACCTCTGTTGAGATTGGTGAAGAGATGGGGTATCACAGTACAGGAAATCCAGAAGGAGGACAGGAGGCAGCTACAACACCGCATTATTCAGACACACTTTTCAACACGTCTAGCCTTGAGGGACTGCCCAGGTCCACTACAGGAGGAAGGTCTGGCTTTCCTCAATTCATCACGCCTCCCCCGGAAGATTGCGGACATGGCCTGGCTGACTTTCCACAGCCGGCTTTATGTTCGAGCTAACATGAAAAATAGAAACAGCAATGATCGTAAGTGCCCGAGGGGGGAGTGCGTGACGGAGGATGAAACAATGGACCACTTCCTCCTCAAGTGCCCGTTCAATCAACAAGTCTGTCAGGCAGTAGCCCGCCAATTAGGGATTCCTTTCTTCCACCAGCTATCTTATGCAGAATGGGCCTATGGAGGGTTTCCAAAAGGAAAGGGGTGGTGTAGGGAGACACTGTATATCATCGCTGCAGCCCTTTGTTACTTCCTGTGGCAGGCACGCTGCCAAGCTTCATTATATCGGAAGTGGCTGTCTGTACAGGAGGTGGCAGGGGATGTGGTACATTTGTCCAGCAGCTGGCAGTGAGGGAGAAGGAGCATTGTTCTGGACTACAGTGGGCAAGGCATTGGAGGGGTTTTTCGTTTCAGCCTCCCTGAGTGGGAGGGTTTGTTGAGGGGCGGGGGTATTGGCCAGTAAGGTTTTATTTATGTATTAGTTAGCGGGTTTTATTGCTTGTTTTATCGCTTGTTTGTATGCTTGGTTTGTCTTGTTGCAAGTTTCAATAAAGACAATATGACACACTCACACACACACACACAAGGGACACAGAGGGGATGGAAGACAAGGAACGAATCATTGGGTATGGAGGGGGCGGCAGGGGAGATAAGGCAAGAACTGCCTCAAATGTTTGTGCTGTGCTATGTACAATTATAATGCTGTCTCTTCATTTTGACCCTACCCTTTCACACTCACTTTCACACACACACTTACACTGTCTGTATCTCACACACACACACACACACACACACACACACACACACACAAGGGACACAGAGGGGATGGAAGACAAGGAACGAATCATTGGGTATGGAGGGGGCGGCAGGGGAGATAAGGCAAGAACTGCCTCAAATGTTTGTGCTGTGCTATGTACAATTATAATGCTGTCTCTTCATTTTAACCCTACCCTTTCACACTCACTTTCACACACACACATGCACCCATGCACATATACACACTCTCTCACACAGACACACAAACACGCCTCAAATGGTTCAGCTGTCCTATGTAAAATTTCACTGCTGTCTCTTCATTTTCACCCTACCTGTGCACACTCTCTTTCACACACAGACACACATACATATACACACTCTCACTCTCTCTATAGCCTTGCTAGCGCCCGTTTCATTTCTTTACGAAACGGGCCTTTTTTTTACTAGTAATAATAATAATAAATAAAAACCACCCTGAATAAAATGAAACACCCATAAATGATGCATGAAAATAAACAAAACGAATAATTATGGCCTGTCCACACCTAAATCTATAGAAATTTAGCTTGTTTTATTTTCTAGTAGTTCATGTATTGGTATCCTGTAGTAACTGTGGGATCTGGGACCGATCCCACTCCGAGTCCCCCCCCCCCCCCCTCCACCTCTTTGTCCCTGTTTCTTGCATCCCACTTCCTACAAATAGACTCAGACATCTGTACTGGTAGAACATATATATATACAGGCCGCAGCTTGTTTATTAAATTGAACCATTTAACCATAACAATCTTAACCAAACTTTAATCCGAGCTACAATATCATATCATAAAGCATCATAAATGTATCTTAGCCCTCCCCATCACCACCCTATCATGTCAGGATTAGGACAGTGCTAAAGGCATAGACCTCCACGCCTACCTGTACCGGGTCACCTGACCCACCGCCCATAACCCAGGTGTCCACCTGCTGCAACAACCCAGAAAGCACAAATCCCTTGCACCATGCTCCCACCCCAAAACCATGGTATTCCTGGGGGGGGGGGGGGTAAACCGCCTCTGAGGAGCACCTCAGAGGCACTCCCCACCCCTTCCTAGCCATCAGCCTATTAAAATCCACAACCTTGGCAGGAAAGGCCACTTGCACATGAATTAGCCAATCCCCCCCCCCCCATCCCCGAGGTTCCTGACTCCCTCTACCCTTGCCTACAACCTAACCCTCCCCTCCCTGCTCCAGTGGTCCTATGAAGGCTGATGGAATGGGAAGCCCAGCCCCAAGTTAAACTCACCCCTGCGAGACTGGGGCTCTTGGGATCAAACGATCGGTGAGGGGCATGTTGACTTTTCATAGGAAAGATTACTTTTGTTTGAATCTTGGTGCATTGTGCTGCTTTGGTCTGGCAAGTTTGGTCTGCTGGTTTCGATTACAGGTCATGAGTGTCTTATTTGCAGGATGTTATATTAGCTTATTGGTGACAATGTAATAAAATGTGTATATGTGTTTTTTAGAATGTGAAGGGTTATTTTATAGCAGGATACCTGGTTTAAGAGGGCACATGGGCTCCTAGCTCTCTATATAAAACGCACCTCCAACGTTCTGAAGCCTCCACAAGTCCCAACGTTCTAAATGCATGGTGGTGAAACCAGGAATTCGCCCATGAGTTTTGGCCCTACCCCCACGTAAAATGTCATGACGTCGAGGGCGGACCAATGACACTCAACCAATCGCATCGCGAACCCGTTACTAAGCGACGGAACGTGACATAAGACACATCGCGGAACAATGAAAACCAGCAGCAACAGTTGCTACGCGACGTCAACAGCAACGCTAAAAGGACCATATAGATCTCTGCTCTCCATACAAACAACGGACATGGAGGGCATATGAGGGAAGGAAAAAAACCAGCACATACACACACACTCTCACTCTTAACTGGCTATAATGAGCAACTGACCTGCCACTATCACAGGGACTGCTAGCACCTCTCTCTCTCTTGCTCTCTCACACACACATATACACGGGACACAGAGGGGATGGAAGACAAGGAACGAATCGAATCGTTGGGTATGGAGGGGGCGGCAAGGGAGATAAGGCAAGAACTGTCTCAAATGTTTGTGCTGTGCTTTGTGCAATTATAATGCTGTCTCTTCATTTTGACCCTACCCTTTCACACTCTCTTTCACACAGACACACACACACACACACACTTACACTGTCTCTATCTCACACACACACATATACACACTCTCTCACACAGACACACAAACACGCCTCAAATGGTTCAGCTGTCCTATGTAAAATTTCACTTCTGTCTCTTCATTTTCACCCTACCTGTGCACACTCTCTTTCACACACAGACACATATACATATACACACTCTCACTCTCTCTATAGCCTTGCTAGCGCCCGTTTCATTTGTTTATGGAACGGGCCTCTTTTACTAGTATATAATATTAGCTTACGGAGCCTTAAGGTTATGCCATGCTTAGATGGCAGAGACTCTAGTGGCTCTACTGCAGTTTTGCATGACTCCCTGTTTATGACCAGTGAAGTAAAGGCAGTGACATAGCTACATGGGGCCATGGGGGCCTGGGCCCCTGGTTTGGCTGGTGGGGGGTCCTCAAGCCCTGCCAGCTAAAGCCTCCGTCCAGCAATGGTCTCTGTCGCCGCCGCACTGCCTGCCCTGCTGTCTCTTCCCCTCAAGTCCAGCACACTCTTTTTAGTGAAACTGAGAATTTCAGATGTGAGGGGAACAGAGAGCAGAGTGGGCAATGCGGCGGCGTCGGAGACCAGCGCTGGTCGGATGCTTCAGCTGGAGGGGGTTGGGTTCCCCCGCCAGCCAAGATGTACAGCAGCAGCAGTGGGTGGGGAGCGATGAGGCGGCGGACCAAAATGTGCCCCCTCACTCCACAACTGCACCATCATCTCTCAAACTGCCTCACACCAAAATGTACCCCCCCCCCCTCACACAATGGCCCTACCATCTCACAGGCTGCTCCTACTTCCAAAAACTATCCCCCACAACTGCCCCACAGCCCCTCAAACTGCCCATCCTAAAAACCTACACCCACAACTTTGCTACCAGCTTCCAAACTGTCCCACACCCAAAAATACCCCAATTCATCTCACAGACTGCACCCTTTCCCAAAACGTAGTCCTCTGAAACTGCTCCACCACCCAGAAAACTACCTCCAGCCCTATAATCATCTCACCAGACAGGAAAGGCTGCTGCCCACTGAAATCACTTGGGACCGCCTAGCTGCCAGTATTCAGTGGCATTTCACCAGGCAATACTGCTGAATATTGACTGACCAGCCATGTGCAAAGTGGGCAGGTCAGGTGCAGTACACAAAGAGGACTTGGGAAGGAGCCAGCACCTCAAAAGCTGTCCTAAATTCGGCTGGTTAGTTTTGCAGTTGCCAACACTGAACATTGCCCTGGTCCTTTAGCCCCTCCAATCACCCTCCCACCCCTTCAAAACAGCCGCTCTCCTTCCGTTCCTTCTCTCTCCCAGCCCATGACATCAAGAGCCCCCTTCTTTGGGGGGGGGGGGGGGGGAGGAAATATAAAAGAGTGAGTCAGGGGTGATTCCGCCAATTGCTATACTAATGATGTTGGTTTTGCATAAATGTTGTAATGAGAAGCAGCTTGGCTGAGTTATAATGAAGTAAGAACAGCGATGTTAATAAGAAGTTGAACGTTACTTGTTGATGTTTTGGCATTATACCTATGACCCAATAAAGCTTTTTTCAACAAAAAAAAAAGAGCCCCCTTCTACTACTAACCCTCCTCCTAGACACACTGGGCTCCCTGCTCCTACCTCAGATCCCCACTCGTTCCTGCCATTAGCAGCTACATCATCCAAATGGACCAATCAGAATCCTCATAGAACTTAAAGGGCCAATTTCCAAGATAACACCGTAATACCGTTATTCTCTGAGGCTTTTCCTCCTTCAATCTGCAATGTAATGGAGTTTATTTGGGTGACGTTTATTTATTTATAAATTTGTTTTATTTTGTTGGATTTCTATTGATAACCTTAAGAGTGGACTAACACGGCTACCACACTCCTCCCCACAGGGGGTAATTCTGGAAACAAGGCGCTAACATTTAAATGGCGGATATCTGTCTAAATGATTAACGTATTGTGCATAAATACATGAGAAAAATCCTGAAAATCCACGTGTGCACTATTCTATAACTGTGCACGTCTTACACAGGTGGTCATTGTAGATGTGTATAACCTGGCATTTAGACACGTCACAAGTCTAAATCCTGATTTTACAAAGCTAGGATATATGCTTGTATATGGAGCATAGATACCTGTCATGGAACCCGGGATGGTGAGCCCTTGGGCTGTAGCCAGGCTGCAGCAGACAAGTCCTCTGGGGAGGCGCAGAGCAGAGGCGAACCAGGCACTGAATACAAACAGGATACCAGACATGGCAAATAGATAGAGCAAACTCAAGACAAGCAACAAGCAAGACAATACACAAGGCAGGAACAGGATTCAGGATTCTCAAACAGGATTCAGGATTCTCAAACAGGATTGGCTGGAACAGGGTTCAGGATTCTCAAACAGGCTTGGCTGGAACAGGGTTCTGGAACAGGCTTGGCTTAGCTTGACTGGAACAGGATTCTGGAACGGGCTTGGCTTGGCTGGATCAGGATTCTGGAACGGACTTGGCTTAGCTTGACTGGATTAAAAACTGGTTAAAAGATAGAAAACAGAGAGTAGGGTTAAATGGTCAGTATTCTCAATAGAGAAGGGTAGTTAGTGGGGCTCCCCAGGGGTCTATGCTGGGACCGCTGCTTTTTAACATATTTATAAATGACCTAGATATAGGAGTGAGGTAATTAAATTTGCTGATGACACAAAGTTATTCAAAGTTGTTAAATCGCAGGAGGATTGTGAAAAATTACAAGAGGACCTTACGAGACTGGGAGACCGGGTGTCTAAATAATAGATGACATTTAATGTGACCAAGTGCAAAGTGATACATGTGGGAAAGAGGAACCCGAATTATAGCTACGTCATGCAAGGTTCCACGTTAGGAGTCACGGACCAAGAAAGGGATCTAGGTGTTGTCGTTGATACGTTGAAACCTTCTGCTCAGTGTGCTGCTGCGGCTAAGAAAGCAAATAGAATGTTAGGTATTATTAGGAAAGGAATGGAAAACAAAATGAGGATGTTATAATGCCTTTGTATCGCACCATGGTGCGACCGCACCTCGAATATTGTGTTCAATTCTGGTCGCCGCATCTCAAAAAAGATATAGCGGAATTAGAAAAGGTGCAGAGAAGGGCGACGAAAATGATAAAGGGGATGGGACGACTTCCCTATGAGGAAAGGCTAAAGCGGCTAGGGCTCTTCAGCTTGGAGAAAAGGCGGGTGATAGAGGTCTATAAAATAATGAGTGGAGTTGAACGGGTAGATGTGAAGCGTCTGTTTACGTTTTCCAAAAATACTAGGACTAGGGGGCATGCGATGAAGCTACAATGTAGCATACAGCGACTAAGGACTCACAGTGGGCGACTGGAATCTCAACTGAGGCACGGAAGGCTTTGGACTTGCAGGCCTGGCAGCAGGATTCACCGGACCCAAGCAAAGGTGAAAGCTGTAGTCAGAGTTATTACTCCTCAGAAGTACCAAGCTAGAAAGCAGGCTTCACAGGAACACAGAATTAGGTGAAAGCTGTGGGCAAAGCTTTACTCCTCAGGACTCCCTGGCTTGGAGGCAGACTTCCACTGGAACACAGCATAAGGTGAAAGCTGAAGGCAAAGGCTTCAGGCCACTCCCTCGCAAAGAAACAGTAGTAGGAACTAGCAGAAGCCCCATCAAGGATAATTGCCAGAACACTGAGCACACTCAGAAGCCAGCTTAAGAAGTGCTCAGCAGGGTTGCCATATAAAAAAAAAAAATTCTGACCCAAAACAGCCCAAAACCCGCCCAAAAACCGCACACACCCCACCCCCGACGTCATCACCCCGCCCCTTCCGTCATCACCCCCACCCCTGCCGTCATCAACCCCGCCCCTTCCGTCATCACCCCCGCCCCCCGTCATCAGCCCCGCCCCACCGTCATTGCCCCGCTCAATACGTCGGCAAACCCCACCTAAAACGTCATAAGCCCCGCCTCTGTCACCATTAGCCCCCCCCCCCCCGCCGGCCGAAAAACCGCCCCAAAACCCGGCCAAAAAAACCAAAACCAGCCCAAAAAACCGCAACCCGCCGCGGGCAAAAGTTTCCCGCGGCGGGTTGTGGAAAACCGCCCAATTGGGCGGGAAAACCGCCCATCTAGCAACCCTGGTGCTCAGTGCTGATGACATCACCAGCTTGGCCTCCACCACTCTACAGTGACCCCACAGGTAATTTTAGAAGGTTTAGAAGGAGGAACAGGGCACTGACGAGTGCCCTGACGAGCAAGGCACGGAAGTCGCTGACGACCACCGTGACAGGTTTTGGTTCTCCTGCAGATATTCTGAAGGATGGAATAAAATGGTAGTATGTCTAATGTGTTTTGATGGGATTGCGCTTGATTTTTTAAAAAATTGTTACAAATCTGGGAGGTATAGGGGGGGTCCTTTGGGTCTGTCACCTGGATCTTTTAAGCAATGCCTCTGGCAGCAGGGTTGGGACCACAGAGATCCCACTCAGACTTGGGGCCAGTAATGGCACAGGTTAGAGATGGGTCCAACTGACACTACTTAGAGGCCAGCTTAGGAACTGGACTAGTGATGGCACTTCTTAGTCATGTCATGTGGACTCTGTCAACAAAGGGGCCCTTTTACTCTGGCCCTTTAAACTCTGGAATTCGTTGCCGGAGAACGTGGTGAAGGCGGTTAGCTTGGCAGAGTTTAAAAAGGGGTTAGATGGTTTCCTAAAGGACAAGTCCATAAACCACTACTAAATGGACTTAGGAAAAATCCACAATTCCAGGAATAACATGTATAGAATGTTTGTACGTTTGGGAAGCTTGCCAGATGCCCTTGGCCTGGATTGGCCGCTGTCGTGGACAGGATGCTGGGCTCGATGGACCCTTGGTCTTTCCCAGTGTGGCATTACTTATGACATGATAGAGGTATATAAAATATTGAGTGGAGTGGAACAGGTGGATGTGAAGCGTCTGTTCACGCTTTCCAAAAATACTAGGACTAGGGGGCATGCGATGAAACTACAGTGTAGTAAATTTAAAACAAATCGGAGAAAATGTTTCTTCACCCAACGCATAATTAAACTCTGGAATTCATTGCCGGAGACCGTGGTGAAGGTGGTTAGCTTAACAGAGTTTAAAAAGGGGTTAGATGGTTTCCTAAAGGACAAGTCCATAAACCACTACTAAATGGACTTGAGAAAAATCCACAATTCCAGGAATAACATGTATAGAATGTTTGTACGTTTGGAAAGCTTGCCAGGTGCCCTTGGCCTGGATTGGCCACTGTCGTGGACAGGATGCTGGGCTCGATGGACCCTTGGTCTTTTCCCAGTGTGGCATTACTTATGTACTAAGGCACGTAGGTGCCTTCGCGCGTACAGCGCACATCAAATTAGAACTACCGCCTGGCTACTGCATGCCCTGGGCAGTAATTCTAAATTTTTACGAGCGTCCAAAATGCGCAGCAGAAAATAATTTGTATTTTCTACCACGTGGCGCTAAACCAGGTGGTAATCGGCAGTGGACGCGTGCTGATGATTACCGCCCGGTTAACGCGTGAGACCTTACCGCTAAGTCAGCGGGTGGTGGTAAGGTCTCAGGCCCAAAATGGACGCGCACCAATTTTAATTTTGCCTCATGTCCATTTTCAGGCCCCCCCCCAAAAGGCCTTTTTTGCAGGCACACTGAAAAATGGGCCTTTGTGCATCCAATACACCCGCGCAGGCCATTTTCCGGCACGCCTTAGTAAAAGGGCCCCAACGTCAACAGTGGCATCCAAAATCTGAAACTTATAGCCCCATATTCCATGTGACCCCCCCATTCCCTAATTACATCACACCTTCAATGTGTTAATGACAAATATCACCCTCACCTCCCCCCAACTCTCAGCCTTTCTTTCCCTTTCTTCTTCCCCACAAGTCTTGCTATCATCTTGGTATGACTCCAGTCTTTATTCGGGACTTCTGAGAGCTGTTTATGAAGCCTGATATATTTTTTTAGCGATGGCAATGTGCCCCAACTAATTAGCTCAAACTTGGGAAAGTACATTTTTGAAAAGCACAGTTTATGTTGCTAATGTAAGCACCATTTTAATTCTAGTTTTTGAGCCAAAAGAATAATCCAAATTTGAAAGAAAACCAAACTTTGGAATGCTATCTGCTGGTGAAGATAAAAAAATCCTATTAGGTTTAAATGGACAGAAGTTTCATCAGCAGGATGTTCCAGGACAGGCCTTCTGTGGAAGTTATACACTGTGGCCAGGAGGTGGTGCTGCAAGCTTATTTTTGGAACTCCACTAGAGAAAGGCATCTGTTTGAAGAGATTCGAGAAGATGCCTATTGAACAATATTTGAAACGTTAATATTTTAAGATAATTTTGTCTTATCTTGCTCTAGTCTATACCCATCTAAATCCAGTTTTCAATTTCTTTTTTTTTATTTTAGATATCATGTTTATTTATTTATTTTTTATTTATTTGTTGCATTTGTACCCCACATTTTCCCACCTCTTTGCAGGCTCAATGTGGCTTACATAGTACCGTGAGATGTTAGCCACCTCTGGTGATGAAACAAATACAAAGTGATGTTGTTACAGAACATTCGAGAATCAAGAGAAGAAGAGTGATAGATTGTTCATTGCAGGTTATGGCTTCGTTGTGTTGCTGAGTTCAGTTGCTTAAGTTGGATCAGTAGTGTATACCTTTTCGAACAGATCGGTCTTTAGTGATTTCCGGAAATTGTGATGATCCTGCATTGTCTTTATGGCTTTCAGTAATGCGCTCCATATTTGCGTGCTTATATAGGAGAAGCTGGATCCGTAAATTGATTTGTACTTGAGTCCCTTGCAGCTAGGGTAGTGAAGATTTAGGTATGTTCGTGATGTTCTAATTGTGTTTCTGGTTGGTAGGTCTATGAGATCAGCCATATAACTCGGGGCATCGCCATAGATAATCTTGTGGACCAGGCTGCAGATTTTGAAAGTAATATGTTCTTTGATTGGGAGCCAATGCAGTTTTTCTTGTAGGGGTTTGGCGCTGTCGAATCAGGATTTACCAAATATAATCCTGGCTGCTGTGTTTTGAGCAGTCCGTAGTTTCTTTACGAGTAGTTCTTTACATCCTGCATACAGTTGTTTACTGCTGTCATCTTCTCCCAAGGAGGGAGGACTTGACACTGCACAAGAGGTGCACTCTGATGACATCATCCACCTACTTTTAGGCAGCGCCGGATCCTGAGGCTGCATTCATCTTCGGCCATTACCTCAGGGTAAACATTGCTGCTATTTGCTGCGCTGAACTGCGATTGGCGCATCCACCTGCTTATAAGCAGCACCAGTTTCTGAGGTGTCATGTCTCAGGTGTCGCTCTGAAGGGGTGTGCCAAAGGGACCCACCTCGCCCCTTTGCATGCTCCTTCACATGCAACTTTGCATATTACTTGTCCTGTGACTCTGTCAGACCTTGGCATGTTCTATGCAGGTTGGAGATGTTTTTCTTGTTTAGTTCAGAATAGAGTTGCAGTGATCGTTCTTAGTCTCTGTTTTATGTTACTTTCTTAACATGGATTGGCTGCTAATTATTTTGCTTTGTTTAACTTTTTTAAGCAGGTGGGGAGTGAATACTTTCTATCATATTCCTATTCATTTCTGTGCAGTATGGGCTATGAACAAGGTCATTGATAGACTGTTTGGAAGTGCTACCTACTACTACTACCATTTAGCATTTCTAAGCGCTACCAGGGTTGCGCAGCGCTGTACAATTAACAAAGAAGGACAGTCCCTGCTCAAAGGAGCTTTCAATCTAAAGGAGCATAATATCTATTAATTTGTTTATTCATGGCTTCATATACCACTTTAATTGGTAGACAAATCAAAGCATTTACAAGTAAAATAAAAAGCAAAGAAAAGAATACAATAATCAAATAGGAAAGTAAAACATGCATACAAGAGCACCACACTGTTAAAAATAGCATCCAGCAAAACTGATAGCCATAAACACTCTCTCCCAGATTCCGGCGCCCAAGAGAGCCGCCTCACTCATTAGAATACGCTTGCTGGAACAACCATGCCTTCAAAAGTGCAATGAAATTTCTTTAGACCGGATTTGCTATGGTTGGATAATTTATTTATTTAGTTATATATTTGTTGCATTTGTACCCCACATTTCCCCACCTATTTGCAGGCTCAATGTGGCTTACATAGTACCAAATACAAGGTTATATTGTGGTCGAGTGAGGTAGGTGTGTATCAGGCATCATGAGGGTCGAAGGGAATGAAGATTGTATATTGTCCAGTACGATCATTGGTTATGTTGTGTTGCTGGGTGTGGGGATAATGGCATAGAGTTCCACAAATATGGGGCTGCAAAGAAAAAAAGCACTATGATGCGTACTTTCCACACGTTCAAAAAGGGCGTCACCCTCACCAATATAGTGAAAGGGCCTCTTGCAATTAGAAGAAGCCTGAAAAAGGGTCCATGAATTTAAAATGTCTTTCGTGTAATTTTGCTGGCTCTGGCTCTTATTTTCCAATCCCTTGTGCCTATTCTTACATTAGATCTGTTGGTAATAAAGCTCGTATTATTAAACGATCTACGAACTGACCAACTTCCGCAAACTGTTGAAGACTCATAAGTACATAAGTACATAAGTAGTGCCATACTGGGAAAGACCAAAGGTCCATCTAGCCCAGCATCCTGTCACCGACAGTGGCCAATCCAGGTCAAGGGCACCTGGCACGCTCCCCAAACGTAAAAACATTCCAGACAAGTTATACCTAAAAATGAGGAATTTTTCCAGTCCATTTAATAGCGGTCTATGGACTTGTCCTTTAGGAATCTATCTAACCCCTTTTTAAACTCCGTCAAGCTAACCGCCCGTACCACGTTCTCCGGCAATGAATTCCAGAGTCTAATTACACGTTGGGTGAAGAAAAATTTTCTCCGATTCGTTTTAAATTTACCACACTGTAGCTTCAACTCATGCCCTCTAGTCCTAGTATTTTTGGATAGCGTGAACAGTCGCTTCACATCCACCCGATCCATTCCACTCATTATTTTATACACTTCTATCATATCTCCCCTCAGCCGTCTCTTCTCCAAGCTGAAAAGCCCTAGCCTTCTCAGCCTCTCTTCATAGGAAAGTCGTCCCATCCCCACTATCATTTTCGTCGCCCTTCGCTGTACCTTTTCCAATTCTACTATATCTTTTTTGAGATACGGAGACCAGTACTGAACACAATACTCCAGGTGCGGTCGCACCATGGAGCGATACAACGGCATTATAACATCCGCACACCTGGACTCCATACCCTTCCTAATAACACCCAACATTCTATTCGCTTTCCTAGCCGCAGCAGCACACTGAGCAGAAGGTTTCAGCGTATCATCGACGACGACACCCAGATCCCTTTCTTGATCCGTAACTCCTAACGCGGAACCTTGCAAGACGTAGCTATAATTCGGGTTCCTCTTACCCACATGCATCACTTTGCACTTGTCAACATTGAACTTCATCTGCCACTTGCACGCCCATTCTCCCAGTCTCGCAAGGTCCTCCTGTAATCGTTCACATTCCTCCTGCGACTTGACGACCCTGAATAATTTTGTGTCATCGGCGAATTTAATTACCTCACTAGTTATTCCCATCTCTAGGTCATTTATAAATACATTAAAAAGCAACGGACCCAGCACAGACCCCTGCGGGACCCCACTAACTACCCTCCTCCACTGAGAATACTGGCCACGCAATCCTACTCTCTGCTTCCTATCTTTCAACCAGTTCTTAATCCATAATAATACCCTACCTCCGATTCCATGACTCTGCAATTTCTTCAGGAGTCTTTCGTGCGGCACTTTGTCAAACGCCTTCTGAAAATCCAGATATACAATATCAACCGGCTCCCCATTGTCCACATGTTTGCTTACCCCCTCAAAAAAATGCATTAGATTGGTGAGGCAAGACTTCCCTTCACTAAATCCGTGCTGACTTTGTCTCATCAGTCCATGTTTTTGTATATGCTCTGCAATTTTATTCTTAATAATAGCCTCCACCATCTTGCCCGGCACCGACGTCAGACTCACCGGTCTATAATTTCCCGGATCTCCTCTTTTTGATAAGATCTACTGAAAGGATCAAAACACAGGAAGTCCACACTCACTGCTCAGCAATGCATCAATACACTCTCTTCTGAATTCTCATCCCCCGCAATGTCACCACATTCACACCTTTACTCACAGAAAAATGCTACACCGATTGTTCTCTTGTTATTGTCTTGTTGCTCTATCTGCTTCCCGTTGTTTCTTTCCAATGTTCCATTGCTCTTTTCCATTGTTCTGTTCCCTTAATGATACTCTGACCCTGTCTTCGCATAACTCATCACAATGTAATCCATAACCGAATTGTAACAAATTGTACTCCCATCATTTACAATGTATTGTAAGCCACACTGAGCCCGCAAATAGGTGGGAAAATGTGGGATACAAATGCAATAAAACAAATAAATAAATAAAATAAATAAAGATCGGTTAGAGGACCAATCGGTTCAAAACACTGCTGCCCCGTCTCGTCTTCCGCCAGGGTCACTTTACTCATACTACCCCTCTCCTCCAGTCGCTTCACTGGCTCCCTATCCGTTTTCGCATCCTGTTCAAACTTCTTCTACTAACCTATATGTACTCACTCTGCTGCTCCCCAGTATCTCTCCACACTCGTCCTTCCCTACACCCCTTCCCGTGCACTCCGCTCCATGGATAAATCCTTCTTATCTGTTCCCTTCTCCACTACTGCCAACTCCAGACTTCGCGCCTTCTGTCTCGCTGCACCCTACGCCTGGAATAAACTTCCTGAGCCCCTACGTCTTTCCCCATCCTTGGCCACCTTTAAATCTAGACTGAAAGCCCACCTCTTTAACATTGCTTTTGACTCGTAACCACTTGTAACCACTCACCTCCACCTACCCTCCTCTCCTCCTTCCTGTACCCATCAATTGATTTGATTTGCTTACTTTATTTATTTTTTTGTCTATTAGATTGTAAGCTCTTTGAGCAGGGACTGTCTTTCTTCTATGTTTGTGCAGCGCTGCGTACGCCTTGTAGTGCTATAGAAGTGATAAATAGTAGGTTAGTAGTCTCTTGTAACCAGAGCTAATGTTGTGATGTCATAATGCCTCAGGCCACCAATAAGAGCCAACCTCATCAGTGATGTCACAATGGCTTGATTGTCCTATACTTGGCTCACTTTTATTACATAGCTCTTTGAGCAGGGACTGTCTTTCTTCTATGTTTGTGCAGCACTGCATAAGCCTTGTAGCGCTATAGAAATGCTAAATAGTAGTAGTAGTAGTAGTAGTAGAGGACAATAAGCCAGGTTGCCTTTTTTTTGACGGAAACATGGATGACATCCGAGGAGGATCCCTTGATTAAGGAAATAAGTCCATTGCGTTATAAAGTGATTGTAGAGAGAAAAAAAAAAAAGAAAAGAAAGAGGAGGCCGTTGCCTTGATTTTAAAAGAGTTTTTAGACTTAGAAATTGTGGATTCGTTTTCTTCTTGGAAACTGGAAATCTTGGCAGGTCGACTAAAAGATACTGCTCTGGGTAACTCTTTAACCTGAATTTTATTTTATTCATTGCCCGGTAAATGGTCCAGGGCTAAGGATGTGTTCTGTGATTTTTGTATTTCGAAATTCAATCTCATCGCCTCACAATTTAATCTTAGGTGACGTTAGCTTACATTCGGAATGCTCCGAGGATCCTGCGGTTGACGATCCGGCTTTGTTTATGAAAGCATTGAACTTTCAGACTCCTGGCCCATATGTCTCTTATAACAAAGGACATCAGATGGACCTTGTAGCTTTTTCTCTCTTCTGTCATTTGTACCCTAGTTTTTTAAATTTCTGATGGTCACTGGAGCAATACTTTTCGGTCAGATCATTTTTTATATTCGTTTAACATTTAATTGGAAACAGCTTCAAGCTATAAAAGACCGACAAAAAATATTTATTTCTCTAGAGGACCAATAGATCAGTAACGTTTTGGTCAGAATTTCATTCTTCTAGCACATGTACAGTTCCCCTGGATTTTGTAAAGCAATGGTCTTGATGAATTACAGAGATCTTGGATGATGTAGCCCCTAATCGACTCCGGTCCAAATGGATACTGGAGTTTGATAAATGGTTCGATGGAGAGTTTTGCAGTTAAAACAGCACTGTAGAAAGTTGGAACGAGCTTGGTATAAGAACACATCTGAAGCTAATAGAGGTAAATGGAGATGCGCAATTAAGAAATATAAAATAACCCTAAGGATTATAAGGAAGATTTATTATTCTAAGGGGCCCTTTTACTAAGCTGCGTAAGCGTCTACGCATGCCCAAGACATGCCAAAATGGAGTTACCGCCCGGCTACCATGTGGCTATTGCGGTAATTTCATTTTTGGCACGCGTCCGATACACGCGTCCGAAAAATAATTTTTATTTTCGGACGTGTGTAGCAGACGCACACGCCAAGTGGCATTTGATGCGCTTAGGTCATTACCGCCTGGTTACCATATGAGACTTTACCGCTAGGTCAACGGCTGGCGATAAGGTCTCAGAACCAAAATGGACGTGTGCCAATTCTGATTTTGCCACACTTCCATTTTCAGCAAAAAAAAAGGCATTTTTTTGCAGGTGCGCTGAAAAATAGATCTGCGCACCCAAAACACATGCCTACGCTACTGCAGGCCATTTTTCAGTGCACCTTAGTAAAAGGAGCCCTAAATTAATAGGTGCATTGGTTTCTGATGCTAAACTCTTGTTTAAAATCGTTTTCAACCTTACTGATGCCAGGACTTGTTTAACCTCGTCTCAAGAAAAGGTACCGTCCACTATTCAGTTAGCTGCTTATTTTCACTCCAAAGTACTTTCTATCAGAGCACAGTTTGGCAATAGTTCCAGCTGGTTTCAGTGGACGGGGTCTCCTCTTGATCAGCTGTCAGTTCCAGCAGATAGAACTTGGTCCACTTTCAGTTCTCCAGAATGGTCTCAAGTAAATGTGCTCAAGTAAATGATCTTGGGGTGATAGTATCCGAGGATCTGAAGGCGACGAAACAGTGTGACAAGGCGGTGGCCGTAGCGAGAAGGTTGCTAGGCTGTATAGAGAGAGGTGTGATCAGCAGAAGAAAGGAAGTGTTGATGCCCCTGTACAAGTCGTTGGTGAGGCCCCACTTGGAGTATTGTGTTCCGTTTTGGAGGCCGTACCTTGTGAAGGATGTTAAAAAAATGGAAGCGGTGCAAAGAAAAGCTACGAGAATGGTATGGGATTTGCGTTCCAAGACGTATGAGCAGAGACTTGCTGACCTGAACATGTATACCCTGGAGGAAAGGAGGAACAGGGGTGATATGATACAGACGTTCAAATACTTGAAAGGTATTAATCCGCAAAAAAAAAATCTTTTCCGGAGATGGGAAGGCGGTAGAACGAGAGGACATGAAATGAGATTGAAGGGGGGCAGCCTCAGGAAAGATGTCAGGAAGTATTTCTTCACGGAGAGGGTGGTGAACGCTTGGAATGCCCTCCCGCGGGAGGTGGTGGACATGAAAACGGTAACGGAATTCAAACATGCGTGGGATATGCATAAAGGAATCCTGTGCAGCAGGAATGGATCCTCAGAAGCTTAGCCGAAATTGGGTGGCGGAGCAGGTGGGGGAAGAGAGGTTGGTGGTCGGGAGGCGAGGATAGTGGAGGGCAGACTTATACGGTCTGTGCCAGAGCCAGTGATGGGAGGCGGGAAATACTGCTGGGCAGACTTGTATGGTCTGTGCCCTGAAAAAGGCAGGTACAAATCAAGGTAAGGTATACACATATGAGTTTATCTTGTTGGGCAGACTGGATGGACCATGCAGATCTTTTTCTGCCGTCATCTACTATGTTACTATGTTATGTAAATGTGCTTTTAAAAATTTTTTATTGTTTATTTATTTGTCACATTTGTACCCCACATTTTCCCACCTATTTGCAGGTTCAATGTGGCCTACATAGTACCGTAATGGCATTCGCCAATTCGGTTGATAACAAATACAGGTTGTATTGTGGTTTGATGAGGTAGGTGTGTTTCAGGCCGCAAGAGGGTCGAAGGGAATGTAGATTATATATTGTCCAGTAAGATCATGGTTATGCTGTGTTGCTGGGTTTGGGGATTTACGGTGGGTCAGTGGGGTAAGATATTATAAAGGCTGCTTCTTTGGAGTTCAGATGTGGTTAGCTGGGAGCAATGCTATCCTTAGGTATATGACCACCAGATCTGGGAGAGATAATTATCACGTAAGAACATAAAAACATAAGCCTTGCCATGCTGGAACAGACCAAAGGTCCATCAAGCCCAGAACCCTGTTTCCAACAGTGGCCAATCCAGGTCACAAGTACCTGGCAAGATGCCAGAACAGCAAAACAGATTTTATGCTGCTTATCCTAGAATATGCAGTGGATTTACTTACCCAAGTCCATCTTAATAATGGCTTATGACTTTTCTTTTAGGAAACTATCCAAACCTTTTTTAAACCCTGCTAAGCTAACTGCTTTAACCACAGTCTCTGGCAATGAATTCCAGAGTTAAATTACTCGTTGAGTGAAGAAGTCACTCTCAATATGAAGAACAATAAGGAACCAAGCAAGCTTCTGTCAAATTATAGACCTGTTGTGTCTATCCCCCTTTTTGCTATGCTAATGGAAGCTATAGTGGCCCATCAATTAGTAGAATACCTGGATTGCTACAGCATGTTGCGCACTTCTCAATCAGGTTTTAGATATATTTCAGCACAGAAACTGCAGTGGGCTCTTTGCTGGATAATATTCGCTTACTACTTAGTTATGATAAAAAAGTTAAATTGGGGAGGGGGGGACAAGACATTTTTCAGATATGTAAGTGACAGGAGGAAGTGCCATAATAGCATCGTGAAGTTCAAAGCTGAGGGGGAGGAATATGTAGAAGCTGATAAGGATAAAGCTGAACTGCTTAACAATTATTTCTGTTCTGTGTTCACGGACGAAAGGCCGGGGGGGGGGGGGGGGGGGCAAAAAACAAATGCTAAAGGGGATGGATGTAAGGTAGACCAAGACCAGTTCTCAAAATACTATGTTCATGAGGAGCTAGCTAAGCTAAAAAATAGACAAAGCAATGGAGCCTGATGAGATACATCTGAGGGTACTCAAGCAGTGGCGTAGCAAGGGCGGGGCGGTGGGGGCAGTCTGCCCCGGGTGCATGCCACTGGGAGGGGGGGGTGTCGGCTCCGCTGGTTCCCTGCTCCCTCTGCCCCGGAACAGGTTACTTCCTGAGCACTTGGAATCAACACCCCCCCCAGCGGCATGCACAAGGCAGGCAAGAATGCACTCGGGGGGGGGGGGGGGGCTTGGGTGATGCACCGAGGGGGGGTGTCATGCTGCACCCGGGGGGGGGGGGTGCACAGCGGTGAACCGCCCCGGGTGGCAGCCGCCCTCGCTACGCCACTGTACTCAAGGAACTTGGACAGGTTCTGGTGGCTCTGCTGTATGACCTCTTCAATGCTTCCTTAGAGTCTGGAGTGGTTCAGGAGGACTAAAGAAGGGTGGATGTGATCCCTCTACACAAGAGCGGAAGTAAGGAGGAGGTTGGGAATTACAGACCCGTCAATCTGACCTCGGTGGTGAGTAAACTAATGAAAATGCTTCCAAAGCAGAGAATTATGAGGTTTCTCAAATCAAATGGACTGCAGGACCTGAGGCAGCATGGCTTCACCAGAGGCAAGTCACGTCGGACAAATCTGATTGATTTCTTTGACGGAGTGACCAAACAGTTGGACTTGGGAGGCGCACTAGATGTGGTGTACTTGCATTTTAGCGAAGCCTTTGATATGGTTCCGCACAGCCAACTGATAAATAAACTGAGTGCCTTCGGTATTGGATCTAAAGTGACTGACTGACTTAAAAATTGGTTAAATGGAGCTTGCTCTGAGGAAAGGGATGTTATCAGTGGTGTACTGCAGGGGTTGGTCCTCGAGCTGGCTCTTTTTAATATTTTTGTGAGTGATATTGCGGAAGGGCTGTCTGGCAAAGTTTGTCTCCTTGTGGATGATACCAAACTCGGTAATAGGGTGGACACCCCAGAGGGTGTGCATGGTGTGAACAAGGATCTAGCGAAGCTTGAAGAATGGTCCAATAACTGGCAACTAAGGTTTAATGCTAAGAGATGCAGGGTCATTCTCTTGGGTTACAAGAATCCGAGGGAACGGTATAATAAAATAGATACTATTGGAGATTCTACATGGAATGTTGCTACTATTGGAGATTCTACATGGAATGTTGCTATTCCACTACCAACATTCCATGTAGAAGGCTGCGCAGGCTTCTGTTTCTGTGAGTCTGACGTCCTGCACATACTGTTTCTGTGAGTCTGATGTCCTGCACGTACGTGCAGGACGTCAGACTCACAGAAGCAGAAGCCTGCGCGGCCACATTGGTGATCTGCAAGGGCCGACTTCTACATGGAATGTTGCTAGTGGAATAGCAACATTCCATGTAGAATCTCAAATAGTAGCAACAGTGGAGGAGTGGCCTAGTGGTTAGGGTGGTGGACTTTGGTCCTGAGGAACTGAGTTCCATTCCCACTTCAGGCACAGGCAGCTCCTTGTGACTCTGGGCAAGTCACTTAACCCTCCATTGCCCCATGTAAGCCGCATTGAGCCTGCCATGAGTGGGAAAGCGTAGGGTACAAATGTAACAAAAATAAAATAGATACTATTGGAGATTCTACATGGAATGTTGCTACTATTGGAGATTCTACATGGAATGTTGCTATTCCACTAGCAACATTCCATGTAGAAGGCTGCGCAGGCTTCTGTTTCTGTGAGTCTGATGTCCTGCACGTACGTGTGCGGCCACATTGGTGATCTGCAAGGGCCGACTTCTAAATGAAATGTTGCTAGTGGAATAGCAACATTCCATGTAGAATCTCAAATAGTAGCAACAGTGGAGGAGTGGCCTAGTGGTTAGGGTGGTGGACTTTGGTCCTGGGGAACTGAGGAACTGAGTTCGATTCCCACTTCAGGCACAGGCAGCTCCTTGTGACTCTGGGCAAGTCTCACTTACCCCTCCACTGCCCCAGGTACAAATAAGTACCTGTATATAATATGTAAGCCGCATTGAGCCTGCCATGAGTAGGAAAGTGCGGGGTACAAAAGTAAAAAAAAAAAAAATGTGGAGTTAAATTAAATAAGACTATCCTAAAAATCCTTATAAGGAAATCAAGGTGCATTGAGAGGCAAAATCATAGATCAACCAGTGCTGATCTAAATCAATGTCTGGCCAAAGCAATAAAGTTTTAAGAACCAAATAGTCACAAGGGGACACTGAATTAGGGAGAACAAATGATAAAAAAATATAAGCAGGACTGACAAAAGCATATTCATTCATTCAAAGGCTCATCTGCTATAGGTCTTATTTTTTATATTGCAAAAGATCGATCTTTCCGAGGACCAGATGGTAAGGTCTCCAGGCAAATAAGTCCGCTTCAAAAAACACCCATAAAAATAATTACTGCCAAATAGCCATGAGATTACCGATAATAGTAGGAGATTAAAAGTGCATGACAGGATAAAATAAATATAAATATACAGCTTCCCCATAGCTTTAACCACTAACACAAAACAGATGGGGATAGCAACACAAAATACGTTATGTTATGTTATATTATTCCAGTTCTTGTATTCCGTCTATACCTATTCAGTTCAAGGATGGATCACAGTTAACCAAGATCTGGACTAATCAATCCAGGAATTACAGATGGATAGAATAATTAGTGACATATCTTAACTTCAGATGTATCCTCGTTAGTAGTTGTTAGGTTAAGCATTTGATAGACCAGCCTTACGGAAGAGGAAGGTTTTGAGAGACTTCCTGAATTGAAGATAATGTGTACACGATCTCATAGGTACTGGAAGCCGATTTCACAGGTTGGCTAGCAGATATAGAATAGACAGAGTAAGATGTTTAGTTGACTTTAGGTTCTTGTACATTCAGGGCCGTGCCGACACGATAAGCGAGGTAAGCATGGCAGGAGGGCGCCATCTTCTGGGGGGCGCCCCGCCGCACCATGCTTACCTCGCCCTCTTCTCCCCAGATCCTTGTCCTTTTTTTTTGTTTAAATTTACCTCTCTGGCGCGTGGCAGCGTAGCGTTAGTGAGGAGGTGGCGCTCCCCCGCCCCGACGTGTCAGTCTCTTCCCTTCGCTCGGTTCCGCCTTCTTCTGATGTCAGAAATGAGACACTGAGCGAAAGGAAGAAGACACGTTGGGGAGGGGGAGCGCCACCTCCTTCTCACTAACGCTACGCTGCTGCGCGCCGGCGAGGTAAATTTAAACAAAAAGGAAAAGGATCTGGGGAGAAGAGGGCGGGTAGAGTAGCGATCGTTTTCGGGGGGGGGGGGGGGCGGCGGGGCCAACTGCAGGGGGGTGCCGGAGACCCTAGGCACGGCCCTGTGTACATTGGGAATTTAAGCTGGAAGAAGTTGTGGGTGTTATGTCTAGAAGAAGAACTTGGTAACAAAGATACTAAATTCAACACGTAATCAGGAAAATACCCAGTAAGAATTTTGAAGCTTAGCCGAAATTGGGTGGCGGAGCAGGTGGGGGGAAGAGGGGTTGGTGGTTGGGAGGCGAGGATAGTGGAGAGCAGACTTATACGGTCTGTGCCAAAGCCGGTGATGGGAGGTGGGACTGGTGGTTGGGAGGCGGGAAGTACTGCTGCGCAGACTTGTACGGTCTGTGCCCTGAATAAGGCAGGTACAAATCAAGGTAAGGTTTACACATATGTTGTCTTGTTGGGCAGACTGGATGGACCGTGCAGGTCTTTTTCTGCCATCATCTACTATGTTACTATGTTACTTAGTTTAAACTATATTCTCTCACAAAATCAGTGGAGATCAGAAAAGTAAGGTTGAAGTGATTCAAACTGAGATAATCTGAAAATTAGTCTGACAACAGAGTTCTGCACCTACCGTAAGCGGCGAATCAGTGATTTGGAAGAAACAGCTAATGTTAGATTGCAGTAGTCCAATCAAGGGAGAATTAAAGATTGGACCAAAAGTCTGAAAGTTTCTAGAGTGAAATATTTTCTGAAGATTCTCAATTGTCTCAATGTAATGAAGGATTTTTAATAATTGACTGAGTGTAGCACTGCATGGATAGTAGATGATCTATCTCTACTCCTAAGATTTTTGAATGAAGATCCAGAGAGAATTGATTTCTGTCCAATAGTAGAGACTCAACATATCTGGGGTCTGATTTAGAACCCAACCATTGGAACTTGGTCTTACTCTTGTTTAGTTTAAACCTGTGGAATGCAATCCAATTTTCTATCGTGCTGATACAGGTTCTGATGAGATATGCCATGTCGGACCATAGTTGAGAAACAAGAAAGATCACAGTGATATCATCCATGTAGATAAAATGTTTTATCTTAGCTTGGTGAAGAGTAGCACCCAGGGACTGCATTAGTAGGTTGAAAAGCGAGGGAAGTGGGGAACCCTGGGGGGCCCCACTGGAAGGGCTCCATCTGTTAGAAAGAACCTTCTCCTTCTTGACAACATAATAGCGAATTATTAGAAAACCATGGAACCAAGATCAAACTGAGCCTTGAATTCCGAAGTGGTTCAGAATTTGGATCATCAGTTCAAAATCAACCAAGTCAAATGCGCTGCTTAAGTCGAATTGAATAACAAAAATCACTGTGCAGAAAGCTTGAAAATTTCACCCGACTGAAATATTCTGAAGATGAAATACTACACAACACTGGCTCCATCAAACAAAACGTTTCAACAACAACTGCTGAAATTTAAGCTTAAAAACACCGAAAAAAACAAAGTGAAACTAAAACCTAAATTATCTAAGAAAGGAAGCATAAGAAAGAGGGGTTTTTTTAAACCTTCTATGCATCCAGAGACATTAGTAGGTTGAAAAGAGAGGGGGAAATGGGGAACTCTGGGGATCCCACTGCAAGGTAGTGGAACAGTGGCCTAATGGTTAGTGCAGTGGGCTTTGATCCTGACAACGTGGATTTGATTCCCACTGCAACTCCTTGTGACCTTGGTCAAGTCACTTAAGCCTCCATTCCCCAGGTACCAAAACTTAGGTTGTGAGCCCTCTAGGGACAGAAAAAGTACCTGCATATAATGTGTACAGTGCTGTGTACATCTAGTAGTGCTATAGAAATGATTAGTAATAGTGGTAGTTATGCAACTTCCTAACCCTGTATAAGATCAAGGTTGTGTTTATTTGATAACTCACACAAGGTAAAACCATCAAAGCATTACAAGTGTGTAATGGAAGTGAATTTTAAAGATTGTTTTTCAGCCCTGTCTTGAACGACCAGTGCACTCGGGGTCTGTATTGTTAATTAGAAGTAATTCTGTTTAAAAATGATTGTTTAAGTGTTAGCTTAAAGGATTGCTTTTCAACCCTGCTTTTGTCCGATAATACACTCAGAAATCTTGTCTTTGACCGAAAGTAACTTTTCTTGTAAATATAAAAAAACAAGTTGGGATCCAGAAGATAAGACACAGCTCTAACTAATTTGGTATGCAAAGGGGAGGATGGCACTTATTCCCCAGGCCCAGCTTGGCCACCTGGACTTGGGAAAGCATCTGACCACATTCCCACAGACGTAAGCATTCTGTGATTTTCCATAGAACCTTTCTGTAACTTTCCTTAGGTCTGGAGGGCTCAGAGCTTAATAAAAAGGGAGGGCTTGTAACAGTAAGTTGGGGTTCATCTGTGAGTAACGTATGGACTGCGCAGAAGGTTTGTTCCTGGTCCAAAGCTCCTAACTCTCGCTATGAATCGGGCCCCCCAGCTGATGATAAGAGCCTGGATGATGGAGACCAGTGATGATTTTATATATATTTATATATGATTTTATATATTTACAGCCTGTCTCACTAACACAGACTGCTCAATAATTAGCGTGGATTCTTGGACTCGTAATAAGTAAATGAAACCTTTATTAAGGAAGCTAAATATATCTTAATCATTGTAGAATTTAGCTTCCTTAATAAAGGTTTCATTTACTTATTACGAGTCCAAGAATCCACGCTAATTATTGAGCAGTCTGTGTTAGTGAGACAGGCTGTAAATCCGTAGCATTACAAAGTGTAATTATAAAAATACAGTAAAAAAAGGTCAAAAGGCAGAAAAAGAAATGCAAACTGATAGGAAAGCTAGCAAGAGATCAAAGTCCTCCATACCATGGCATCAACAACTGTCCCACAGTGCCAGCCCAGAAGGCAGCTCTATATAGAAAACTCTCTTTGAAACAAATGTGTTATCAATAAAGATTCATTTGCAAAGCAATATTATAGCTGTACTGTCTGAAATATCTCACTTTTTGGCCTGCCCTTTGATCTCACTCCTTGACGTGGTAATTCCCGATCTATGGGATGGTTCAGCCTTGGCAGAACCACACTAAAGCTTTTCAAAATCAAAAGCTTTAATGTTTCCTAACAAAACAAAATGCTTGGCATCTCCATATCACTGACTTGGGATTCTTTGTTTTCTCAGTTGCAACCGTATAACAGGTAATTCCTTATTTCCCCCTTTTACAGTTCCTGTCTTACATGGCATTCCAGTCCAGGTTTTCTGACACAGCAAGCTCACACACATACAACAGAGCTTCCAAGGGGGTCAACCTTCTGAGCAGGTTGTATAGAACTGTGTAGAAAAATGAGCACAAAATATAGAGATTTTATTACTTTACATTTGGGAATAAATACATAGCTGTCAAATTAAAAAATACACACGTGGAGGGGCATAATCGAACGCGAACGCCTATCTCCATGGGTGTCTATGTCTGAAAACGGGTACGTGAAGAGGCGGGACAGACCGTATTTTCGAAAAAATGGACGTTTTTCAGCTGGGCGTTTGTTTTTTTCAGCAATAATGGAAAATAAAAACGCCCAGCTCAAAAACGTCCTAATCCGAGCCATTTGGTTGTGGGAGGGGCCACGATTCGTAGTACACTCGCCCCCCTGACATGCCAGGACACCAACTGGACACCCTAGAGGTCAGTGCGGTGGACTTCAGACAACGCTCCCACATGCATAGCTCCCTTACCACGGGTGCTGAGCACCCAACCCCCTCCCCCAAAACCCACTACCCACAAATGTACAACACTACCATAGCTCTTAGGGGTGAAGGGGGCACCTACATGTGGGTACAGTGGGTTTTGGAGGCCTCCCATTTACCAGCACAAGTGTTACAGGTGGGGGGGATGGGCCTGGGTTCACCTGGCTGAAGTGCACTGTGGTACCCACTAAAAGTGCTCCAGGGACCTGCATACACACTGGCCTCTAGGACTTGTTGCTGCTATATAACATTGGCACACCAGTTGACATCTGAAGTCTAATCTCTCCGAAAATGTCCTTTATTGGAATAAGCACGCTTACTCACAGGTAACTGCAGGTCAGAGGTTGTGCCCCACTGGCAAAGAGTTTTCCTGGTACTGAGATTAGCAGTAGGTCAGAGCTGGCAGAATGGTGTACAATGCCCTCTTTCAGCCACATTCACGGTAAGAACTAAGTTCTCTAACATGGCTAACACGTGAAAGGGATCTAAAACTGGCTTACAAAAATGGCCACTACCTCATGGACTACCGGAAACAAAACAGGGCACACTCTGACCCAGTAAGCAGGGAGAAAAGCACCATGGGAGTAGAGTCTACCAACTACCAACATCGTGAGCATTTGCCACAAGCTAGTGGAATCATGGAGCCCAATACCCTACACCCACCACAATGCATTGCTGATGTGACTCTGCAGTGCGCATAACAGAAAAGGTGTCACACTCACCCGAGAGCCACATCAGAACCAGGGAAAGGCTGTCAGAGGATAGAACACATTCTGCTGTCATGGAGGTGGGTACGGCATTTGAGGCTGGCATACAGGCTGGCAAAAAACTTTGTAAAGTGGGTTTTTTTTGGTGGGAGGGGGATAGTGACCAATGGGGGAGTCCGGGGAGGCCATCTCCGATTCCCTCCAGTGGTCAGCTGGTCAGTTGGGGCACTTTATTGGGACTTGTTCATGAAAAAAAAGGGTCCAAAAAAGGTGACCCAAAATCGCGGTCAAAACGCTTTTTTTTTTCCGATTATCAGCTAAAGACGCCCATCTCTCCTCGGCCGATAACCACGCCCCAGTTCCGCCTTCACCACGCCTGCAACACGCTCCCGTCAACTTTACCCGTTTCTGCGACGGATTGCAGTTGGAAACGCCCAAATCAGCTTTCGATTATACCAATTTGGGCGCCCACGGGAGAAAGACGCCCATCTCCCGATTTGGGTCGCAATATAGGCGTTTTTCTCTTTCAATTATAAGCTGGATAGGCAGTCATAAGCATTTGCTATTGTTTTTATATAGAAATATCTTTATTGTCCTCATAAGCAAAAATAAACGCATTTAGCGCAGCAGTGAAAGCCACAATACAGCATTGCAAATAACAAAGCAAGCTCTGGAGCACTGACAAATACATTTTGAATATAACCCTCCCCCCTCACCCTTCACAGACCCCTCAAAAACTCCCCCCAAACCTCCTCGACTCCCCTTTCATCCCCATCCCACTATTCCCTCCTAACAGAGAGAATGCAAAACCTAGGAGATGTAATGAAACAATATACATCTCACCAGTTTGCTATTGTTTTGTTCTGACTAATATGGCGGCAAGCTCTGCCCACTGCCTTCCGCCCAGATAATAGACGAAATAGGGTTATGCTATCCAGTGGCGTAGCCACAGGTGGGCCTGGGTGGGCCAGGGCCCATCCACTTAGGGCTCAGGCCCACCCCAAAGCAGCACACGTTTAGCAGTAGCTGGTGGAGATCCCAAGCTCTACCAGCCGAAGACTTCCCCCTGATGGTAATGAAAACGCTACTCTCCACGATACTGGCACCTGCGCATGCTCAGTTTTCAGCGCATGCCTGCTGCAGACTGCCAAGGTGGTAAGAAGCATTTTCCTGCCAGCTGAGATGTCTTTTGGTGGTGGTGGTGGGGGAGAACATTTGGTGCCCACCCGCTTCTTGCCTAGGCCCACCCAAAATCTGTTGTCTGGCTACGCCCCTGATGCTATCTCCTGTCATAAAACCTCCTTGCAAATGTGATAGTGAAACAGCATCCCCCACTAGCAGGACTGTAAATGGAGGACTCTTGCTCTGCTTAGAGGGAACAGTGTCGAAGAAAATGCACTGCACAGTGTTCAACATTTGATTTGACTAATTATAATGGTCTTACATTTGTACTCGAGAAAACAGAATGAGCTCATTGGAGCTGCAATAGGTAGATTTCCCAGCCACTGCAACTACAAGAATGCCTGGACTGACTCTGCTTCTGCTGCTGCAGTGAACAAATACAGGGACGGGGCTGGAGCTTGGACCACTGTTTTCACAGAGTCAAGAGTTCAAAGCCAGAAAGGGGGGGGAGTGTTCATAAAGTGGGGACAAGGCAAGTACTGAGCAGAGGAGGAAGACTTGAAAGCAAATAAGCCTTAGCCTGCCCTTTATAGTCAGCAGTACAGGGGGGAGGTGGGGGGTCAGCACACACCACAGAGCCACTGAGGCACACGCTGCACTGAAAGTATCAGGAGGGAGTCGGACACATGATTAGAAAGGGTTAATGAAATGTTTTTGTTTTGATTTCACATAGTTTGAGACCTTATGGGCTGGTATGAAAAAAAACTTCCTATTTATCTACAACCCTGTCCCCTACTTTCCTGTTACCAAGGGCGGGGCGGTGGGGGTGGTCTGCCCCGGGTGCAGGCCGCTGGAGGGGTGCAGAGAGCAGCCGCGCGCCTGTCGGCTCTGCTGGTTCCCTGCTCCCTCTGCCCCGGAACAAGTTACTTCCTGTTCCGGGGCAGAGGGAGCCGAGAGCCGCGCGGCTGCTCCCAGCAGCTAAGTATGCACCCGGGGGGGGGGGGGGGGGGGGGGGGGGGGGGGGGTTGATGCGCCAGGGGTGGTGTCGTGCTACACCCGGGTGGGGGTGCACATCGGCGATACGCCCTGGGTGGCAGCCGACCTAGGATCATCACTGCAACCTACGCATCTAGCTTCTCCTATATAAACACACAACTATGGAATGCACTCCCGAAAACTGTGAAAACAATCCATGACCATCTAAACTTCAGGAAATCACTAAAAACCAACCTGTTCAAAAAGGCTTACCCCACCGATCCAACGTAACTCCCCACACCCAGCAACACAGCACAACCAATGATCGTACTGGACAATATACAATCTTCCCTGCCTTTCGACCCCCCTGAAACACACCGACCTTATTCGACCACAATACAACCTTGTATTTGTTCTCTACCGGACTTGGCGAACGCCTTTACGGTACTATGTAAGCCACATTGAGCCTGCAAATAGGTGGGAAAATGTGGGGTACAAATGTAACAAATAAAAAAATAAAATAAGTAGAGATTCATGAGGACTTTTTAGGAAACTGGCCTCAGTTTCTTTCCACTGGGGAAAGGGAATGGGATTTGATATACTGTCTTTCTGTGGTTACAAATCAAAGCAGTTTACATACTATATACAGCTACTTATTTTGTACCTGGGGCGATGGAGGGTTAAGTGACTTGCCCAGTCACAAGGAGGTGCAATGGGAATTGAACCCAGTTCCCCAGGATCAAAGTCCACTGCATTAAGCGCTAGGCTATTTCTCCAATCATGAGAGGTGTGCGTAAGTGTGTGATGAGTGCTGGTAGTGGGGATCCAAAACTAATTAGTGTATGCTGAACGAGGAAGCAAAATGTACGCAACATCTCTCCTATCCTGTCCTGGACCTTTGTTTGATTCAGGAATAATGGGCCATGCTTTCTTCTTCACTTCCTCCTTCTGTGTACTGTAGCTTCCTCCTTCATCAAAAGAACAGTAGCCTCAATAATTAAAGACATCTGACCCTTGCAGGCTTGCATCGCACTCCCCTCTCTCCCAGGGCGCCAAGAGCTTATCAGGGGAAGCACAAGAGGGGTTAATGGGATCACAAGACAACATTCCCTAAGGCTTATCAGGAGCCTGGTAACTTTAACCTGGATTCCTCTCCGGAGGATGGGTCATTGACCTCAATTGCATTGAAGTTGATTTTACCTAAAGTGCTGCTAGAGGCATAGGGCCCTCTTTATCACAGAAGTATTATGCCTGGGCGGAGAACCAGGGTGTATGGGAAACAGGCAGAGCAATTCTACCTCCCCCAAATGTGCAGGAGATAACACTTTTATCTAGTAAGAGGTACTGCACCTTCACCATCAATATATCTTGTTTGTCTTGTTGGGCAGACTGGATGGACCGTACAGGTCTTTATATGTCGTCATTTGCTATGTTACTGTGTAGTATAAGCACATAAGCACCGCCATACTGGGAAAATGCCAAGGGTCCATCAAGCCCAGCATCCTGTCTCTGACAGCGGCCAATCCAGGCTTCAAAAACCGGGCAACCCCCCCCCCCCCCCCAATTTTTTTTTTAATAATGTTCAATGGACTTTTCCTTCAGGAATCTGTCCAAACCCCCCTTAAACTCCGTAAGTCCAGCTGCTGTCACTACATTTTCCGGCAACGAGTTCCAGAGTCCAACCACACGCTGAGTAAAGAAAAACTTTCTCCTATTTGTTTTGAATCTACCATATTCTAGCTTCATCTTGTGTCCCCTGGTTATATTGTTGTTTCAAAGTGTAAACAAACGCTTCACATCTGTCCGCTCTACTCTGCTCATTATCTTGTAGACTTCTATCATATCACCCCTCAGAGGCAGGCATGGAAGATGCTGACTTGGTTTTAGCGACACGTATGGAGATGTGGTATACGGACAATCGTGACTTGCTGGACCGATCCGAGCCACTAAGGAGAACCCGACAAAACAGCAACTAGACCACGCCGCATCTCGGCCTCACCTACCTCCAACCCCGCCGGCCGCCTGTCGGAGACAGGAATCCTCTGGTACCGTGCACCTTCAGCTCTCCTCCTGTCTAGCCGCTTGCCCGTTGTCCCTTCTCCAGGGCCGACGACCTGACCAGCCAGAGCGACCACGGAGGTGGAACTCAGCTGGCACAGAGAGAAGAGCGAGGCGTGAACATAACGGGAGAGAGGACGGGGAAGCGGGCCAGAGGACGACTGCAGCAGACGGCCGGTGAACTGGTGAGCCGTAGCACGCCGCGTGATGAGACCCGAGAAACCTCCGGCAATTGGACGCCACGTGGACACGTCCTGACCGCGTGGAGCTGATCGAGTCGTCTGAAGCGGTCCAGCGCCGGCAGAGCAAGAAACCTGCCAATGCCCATCTGAACCTGTATGGGTAATTTTCCCACTAGCTAGCCCCATCCCATCGCCCTCTGACTTAGAGGAATCCCTGTCTTCTGCTTCGGTTCTGCTGCTCCGCTGTCTTCTGCTCCTGCTCCAGCTCGTCCCAGTTCATCTGTCCCTGCTTGTTCCAACCCGTCTGCTCCAGCTTGCTCCAGTCCGTCTGTCCCAGCTTGTCTACTCCAGCTTGTTCCAGTCCGTCCGTTCCAGCTTATTTCAGTCCGCCTGCTCCAGCCTGTTCCAGTCCTGCTACTCCGCTTCCTTCTGCTCTAACTTGTTCCAGTCCGTCCATTCCAGCTTGTTCCAGTCCATCTGCATTGCTTGTTCCAGCGTGCTCCAGTCCGCCTGTTCCAGTCCATCTGCTCCACCTTGTTTTAGTCCGTCCGCTCCACCTTGTTCTAGTCCGTCCGTTCCAGCGTGTTCCAGTCCACCTGTTCCAGTCCATCTGCTCCACCTTGTTCCAGTCCGTCCATTCCAGCTTGCTCCAGCTTGTTCCAGTCCTGCTCCAGCTTGTTCCAGTCCATCTGCTCCACCTTGTTTCAGTCCGTCCGTTCCAGCTCGTTCCAGTCCATCTGCATGGCTTGTTCCAGCATGTTCCAGTCTGCCTGCCTGCTAGCTTCTCAGCCCATTGACTTACCTGCTCAGCCCTGCCTGTTTTTGCCTTCCTTCCTGCCTGCCTGACTACTAGCCCATCAACCAACCTGCCTGCCAACCCATCAACCAACCTGCCTGCTAGCTTGTCAGCCCATTGACTTACCTGCTTGCCAGCCCATCAACTTCTTCTCAGCCCATCGTCTTGCCTGCCTGCCTGCTTGTCAGCCCATCTACCAACCTACCTGCTTATCAGCCCATTGACTTACCTGCTCGCCAGCCCATCAACTACCTGCCTGCCTTCAAGCAGCATATCTACCTATCTTCCTCCCCAGCCTACCTGCCTGCCTGCTGCCTACCGTTCCAGTTTAAGCCTCCAATCCAGCTTTCCCCGCTCTATCTACTTGCTTTACACCTCAGTCGCTACATATACACCTGTAAGACCTCAGTCACTACTTATGGCCCCTTTACACATTCTCTTCCTTGCCCTGTCCCTTCCTAATATTTTTCCCCTCCCCCTACTGCTGTCTACCGCTGGAACTCACTGCCCACCCATGTCCTCTCCCGTCCTGCTCACTACTGCAATACCCTACTCACCCCCATTCCTCACCACCTCACCATCTCTCCTGTCCCCCTCCTCCTTCCTAGCTCTCAACCTTCAACACTTCCTTCCTGCCATTAACCCATCCCCATTCCTCCTAAGTGCATCCCGCCTTCGTCGCCCTACCTCCCCCACCCTCTTCCACACTCTCTTGCTCCTCCTCCTGCTATCCGCGGGAGACATCAATCCCAATCCAGGTCCCCCACACCTGTCCTCGTCCTATCCATGCAAACAATTCTGGGATGTCTCCAATCTCATCTCTATTCCCCTCCTCCCCCCCCCCTCTTCCCTCCCCTTCTCATGTGCCCTGTGGAATGCCTGCTCGGTCTGCAACAAACTTCCCTTCACCCACGATCTCTTCATCTCTCGTTCCCTTCAACTGCTCGCCCTAACTGAAACCTGGCTCTCCCCTGATGACTCTGCCACAGTCGCGGCCCTATGCTATGGGGGTTATCTCTTCTCCCACACTCCCCGCCCAGTTGGCCGCTGTGGAGGCGTCGGGTTACTACTCTCGCCGTCCTGTAGTTTCCAACCCCTCCTCCTACCGCAGTCTCATTGCTTCTCATCCTTTGAAGTCCACTCAATCCGTCTATTCTACCCGTTGCCACTCAGAGTGGCAGTCATTTACCGCCCCCCTGATAAATCCCTCTCTTCCTTCCTCACCGACTTCGATGCCTGGCTTTCCGTTTTTCTTGAAACCTCATCTCCATCCCTCATTCTCGGAGACTTTAACATACATGCTGATGACCCATCCAACTCTCACACTTCTCAGTTCCTCACTCTAACATCCTCCTTCAACCTCCAGCTGTGCTCTACCACCCCTACTCACCAAAATGGCCATTGTCTTGACCTCGTCCTCTCCTCTTCTTGCTCACCCTCCAATTTCTACGCCTCAGCTCTTCCTCTCTCTGATCACCTTCACACTTCATCACCCCCGCCAAACATTAACCACTACTTCCAGGAATCTCCAGGCTATTAACCCTCCCACCTTATCCTCTAGTATTTCTAATCTCCTCCCCAC
Source organism: Microcaecilia unicolor (assembly GCF_901765095.1). Classification (NCBI taxonomy): domain Eukaryota; kingdom Metazoa; phylum Chordata; class Amphibia; order Gymnophiona; family Siphonopidae; genus Microcaecilia; species Microcaecilia unicolor. Next base: position 10,152,275 of record NC_044041.1, on the reverse strand, counting down.
CATCATGTCCTCCGAGTCTGTCAACAAGGCTGTTTCCACTTGCAATGCCACTCTCTCCTCTGCTCTGGACACCCTTGCACCATCCATTTCCCGTCCCACAAGGCGTACTAATCCCCAGCCCTGGTTGACCCCTTGCATCCGTTACCTTTGCTCCTGCGCCCGATCTGCTGAACGCCTCTGGAGGAAATCTCGCACCCATTCAGATTTCCTTCATTACAAATTCATGCTAGCCTCCTTCCAGTCCTCCCTATTCCTTGCCAAACAGGACTATTACACCCAATTGACTAATTCTCTCAGCTCCAACCCTCGTTGTCTCTTCACCACCCTTAACTCCCTCCTCAAAGTGCCCTCCGCTCCCACCTCTCCCCTCACTCCTCAATCACTGGCTGACTACTTCCGCGACAAGGTGCAAAAGATCAACCTTGAGTTCACTACCAAGCCACCTCCTCCTCTTCACCCTTCAACCCTTTCCCTCAACCAACCAACCCAGGCCTCTTTCTCCTCCTTTCCTGATATCACTGAGGAGGAAACCGCCCGCCTTCTTTCCTTCTCAAAATGCACCACTTGTTCCTCTGATCCCATCCCCACCAACTTACTTAACACCATCTCTCCTACTGTCACCCTCCCCCCCCATCTGTCATATCCTCAACCTCTCTCTCTCCACTGCAACTGCCCCTAACACCTTCAAGCACGCCGTAGTCACACCACTCCTAAAAAAAAACCATCACTTGACCCTACCTGTCCCTCCAACTACCGCCCCATCTCCCTCCTACCCTTACTCTCCAAGATACTTGAGCGCGCCGTTCACAGTTGCTGTCTTGATTTTCTCTCCTCTCATGCCATCCTCGATCCGCTTCAATCTGGTTTTTGCCCTCTACACTCGACAGAAACAGCACTCTTTAAAGTCTGTAATGACCTGTTCCTTGCCAAATCCAGAGGCCACTACTCCATCCTCATCCTCCTCAATCTATCCGCCGCTTTTGACATTGTCAATCATGATTTACTTCTTGCCACACTGTCCTCCTTTGGGTTCTAGGGCTCTGTCCTCTCCTGGTTCTCCTCTTACCTCTCCCACCGTACCTTCAGAGTACACTCTCAGGGATCTTCCTCCACAACCATCCCGCTCTCTGTTGGAGTTCCCCAGGGATCTGTCCTTGGATCCCTTCTTTTTTCAATCTACACCTCCTCCCTGAGCTCACTGATCTCTTTCCAGTATCATCTTTATGCTGATGACACCCAGCTTTATCTCTCCACACCAGACATCACTGCAGAGACCCAGGCCAAAGTATCAGCTTGCTTATCCGACATTGCTGCATGGATGTCCAACCACCACCTGAAACTGAACATGGCCAAGACCGAGCCTATCGTCTTTCCACCAAAACCCACTTCTCCTCTTCCTCCACTCTCTATCTCAGTTGATAACACCCTCATCCTCCCCGTCTCATCTGCCTGCAACCTTGGAGTCATCTTCGACTCCTCCCTCTCCTTCTCTGCGCATATCCAGCAGATAACCAAGACATGTCGTTTCTTTCTCTTTAACATCAGCAAAATTCGCCCTTTCCTCTCTGAGCACACCACCCGAACTCTCATCCACTCTCTCATTACCTCTCGCCTTGACTACTGCAACCTACTCCTCACTGGCCTCCTACTTAACTATCTATCCCCCCTTCAATCCGTTCAAAACTCTGCTGCACGTCTTATATTCCGCCTGAACCGATATACTCATATCACCCCTCTCCTCATGTTACTTCACTGGCTTCCGATCAGATACCGCATACAGTTCAAGCTTCTCCTTCTTACCTACAAATGCACTCAGTCTGCAGCCCCTCATTACCTCTCTACCCTCATCTCCCCTTACGTTCCCACCCACAACCTCTGCTCACAGGACAAATCCCTCCTCTCAGTACCCTTCTCCACCATCGCCAACTCCAGGCTCCGCCCTTTCTGCCTCGCCTCACCCTATGCTTGGAATAAACTTCCTGAGCCCTTACGCCAAGCCCCTCCCTACCCATCTTCAAATCCTTACTCAAAGTCCACCTCTTCAATGTTGCTTTTGGCACCTAACCTTTTCACCTATTCAGGAAATCTAGACTGCCCCAATTTGACTGCCCCTATTTGATTGTCTGTACATTTGTCCTTTAGATTGTAAGCTCCTTGAGCAGGGACTGTCCTTCTATGTTAACGTACAGCGCTGCTATGTAACCCTAGTAGCGCTTTAGAAATGTTAAGTAGTAGTAGTAGTAGTAGTAGTAGTAGTAAATGCTGGAGCCTGATTTATAACTACTACAAAACCAGGACTGCAGCCATCAAAAATTGTACTGATTGTCTCTCAGTGTCACGATCTGCAACATTCAACATATGATATATAATATATTTTTTTGAGTACCCTCAGATATAACCCACTGTTTCAAATACAGACAATAAAGCTGCTAATCAGTGGTATAACACTTCTTTCATTGGGTTACTCACAAAGATTGTGGGAGGGTGTTTTTTTTTTTTTTACATAATTCGTACCTCATCACCCAAGTGCTATAAGTGTCATTTAACCACTCTAAAATAATACACATCGTGAACACTGTGTACTTAACTTAAAGTTGCCTCGCTGGAAAAATTGCCTTGCTGGTAATAGAAGCAAACTGAAAATGTCCAACAGACGCCTTCCCCTGAAACCGCGGGTTTCACACACTTTCATCAGGGACAGCCGTATGTTAGAACTGCCAGATCTTATATACGTGGCACAGCTCATTTTTTGAGACACTTGAATACTGTAGAAGAAGTACCAGCTGGGGCCATGTTAGTTACCCTTGATATCGAATCTCTGTATTCGAATATCCCACAGGAAACAGCTTTAACCCTGGTTGAAGAAACACTGGCGAATCGAGCCTCTACTGAGCGTATAACATCTACTTTTTTAACAGGATGTAAGGCATCAGAAACAGATGATCCCACAACGAAGGTGCCAGAGTTGACCGGTGCTGTAGAAGACTCTTCGGCTGGCAGGGATTGGGGACCCCCACCAGCAAACAAGGTACCTGATGTGGCAGCGGGGCGGGCGGGTGGGGTTTGCGGTTGCGGCGGCAGGGGGGTCCAAAGTGGTGGTGGTGGTGGGGGGGGGGGGGGGTTGGCGGTGGGTGGAGGTGGCTAAACAGGGCCCCCTCACCTCGGGCTCTGCCCCCCCTCCCGCCGAGGTCTGGCTACGCCCCTGCGCCAAATTAATGCCAATCACTGATTGTTAGCAATTATTGAGTATTAGTTGCTCATTAGGGGGCCATTTTACACTACGGGCTTACTGCATGCCAATCTGGAGCTACCAACGGCGCAACATGGGCACCAGCGGTAGCTCCTTCCCCAGAGTGCGGCTTTTCCAACGCTAGCGGAAATATTCAAAAAATATTTCCACAGTCACTAACATGGCGATAATTGGGCAGCACCATGCACTATCCAGTTACCGCCGGGTTAGCGTGGAAGCCCTTACCACCACCTCAAGTGTTGCCCCCCCCCCCCCCCCGCATGCCCACATGGTAAGTGAAATCTTATCGCATGGCCATTTTTTTTCGGCCTTCTTACTCACTGCAGTAAAAAGGACCTCAGCACACAGCAAAACAAGTCTCCACCGCTAGTGCAAGACCCTTTTTACCGCAGCGTATAAACAGGGCCCCTAACTAATTTAGTTGTAATTTTGTAATTACTTTGTAATTTAGTTTGTAATTTTGTTCTTATTAATTTTGATTTTCCTTTGAATATTCTAGAAATGGCAAAGTAATTATTTTGGTAATTCACATTGAATCGTTAAGGTATTTTGCGGAATACATATTGATACACAATACTCTAGCGGTGGTCCATGTGGCTGTTGTATTCTGCATTCTCTGTTGGTCTTATTCAATAAAGCGTTTGAGCCCAATAGTCAGCCGGTGGCAAACGTTAAACTCAGATCTTGCAACTGGCATTGAATATCCGGGTTTATTGTGGCTGCTAAAAAGCTAACTGGCTATGCCAGTACTCAGCACTAACCAGTTGTTTTAGCGGTCAGAGATAGGCCTAGTATTTAAGTGGTGTGTCTTGACCGCTCAACATAGCCACTTTGTTGCTGGCTATGTCGCACGATTTAGCCTGTTAGCAGCTAGCTGTTAACCAGGATATTCAGCATGAGATATTTATTTGCATTTTATTTGTTACATTTGTATCCCACATTTTCCCACCTATTTGCAGGCTCAATGTGGCTTACATAGTACCGTAGAGGCGTTCGCCAATTCCGGTATGAACAAATACAGTAATGTTGTGGTAGAATAAGGTTCGTGTGTACAGACACATTAGGGAATCGTAGAGAGGAAGAGTCATTATATGTCCATTACAAGCTTTGGTTTTGTCGTGTTGCAAGGTACAGGCATTTAAGTTGGGTCGGTGGACATAACTGTTTATCTTATGCTGAATATCCACGGTTACGGTTATGAGCTTAAACTCTATTTAACCAGCTAGCAGCCATTCCTGGCCGGCCTACTACCCTGTTTCCCCGAAAATAAGACCTAGTAGAGGTTTTGCTGAATTGGTAAATATAAGGCCTCCCCCGAAAGTAAGACCTAGCTCCAAATTGTATCTTCCGCCTCCCGCACCCCGGCTGAGCCCGCCCTCAACTCCCCGACATATTACCTTCCATTCCGTTCCGGACACGCCGCCCTGCATTTAAAGCTCAGCTGTTATTTTAAGTCGCTGCGGCAGCTCGAGTCCAGTCTCTCCCGTCAGTGTCCCGCCTTCCTCTGATGAGGTATTTCCTGTTTCCGCGAGGGCGGGACATTGAAGGGAAAGGCTGAAGTCGAGCCGCCGCTGCCCTTCCCCACAGACGTTCGGCAGCCTCCTGACATCTTTAAAACTGGATGAGTGTCCCAACAGAAGGTACATGGGGAGGAAGGGAGAGAAGGGGGTATTAGGAACCCTAAGGACTAAGCTTACTTAGAATGCTGTACTTATCTTAGGGTAGGTAAATGGAGATTCTGTGCACTGTATTGCTCAGTCTCCTTCTTTTTCGTTGTAGGGGGATTGTTGTGCCGACTCATGTTTCACCAAGCTGTATCAAGGCTTCCCCTTAATTTACTTAATGCTGACTTCTTGTCCTGCTGCTGTGAAATTAAAAAAGCTGCTGAAATTCTAGGAAGCTACTGCTAAAAGTTGCAGTGGCCATTTTCTCTAAGAAGCTGCAATTTTACTGTAGTAAGGTATTTTGAACAGCTTGTAGCCTCTGCAGCTGATATTGAGGTAAACTTTGGAGTAAAGAACTGCAATAATCCAATCACGTTACCGTGTTTCCCTGAAAATAAGACATAGCGCATCTTTGGGAGCAAAAATTAATATAAGACACTGTCATATTTTCGGGGAAACAGGGTAGCTGAAATCTTCTGCTCAGTGTGTGGCGGCAGCCAAAAAGCAAGCAGGATGCTAGGAATTATTAGGAAAAGGGATGGTGAATAAGACTGAAAATACTACATTGCCTCTGTATCGCTCCATGGTGCGACCTCACCTTGAGCATTGTGTTCAGTTCTGGTCACCGTATCTCAAAAAAGATATAGCAGAATTAGAAAAGGTTCAAAGGAGAGCGACCAAAATGATAAAGGGGATGGAACTCCTCTCGTGTGAGGAAAGGCTAAAGAGGTTAGGGTTCTTCAGCTTGGAAAAGAGACGGCTAAGGAGGGATATGATTGAGGTCTACAAAATTCTGAGTGGTGTAGAACGAGTAAAAGTGAATCAATTTTTCACTCTTTCAAAAAGTACAAAGACCAGGGGACACTCAATGAAGTTACTATGAAATACTTTTATAACTCTTTGCCGGAGGATGTGGTAACAGCGGTTAGCGTATCTGGGTTTAAAAGAGGTTTGGACAAGTTCCTGGAGGAAAAGTCCATAGTCTGCTATTGAGATAGACGTGGGAAGCAACTGCTTGCCCTGGGATTTGTAGCAAGGAATGTTGCCACGTGGGTTTCTGTCAGGTACTTGTGACCTGACTTGCCCACTGCTTGGAAACAGGATACTGGGTTAGACGGATCATTGGTCTGACCCAGTATGGCTGCTCTTATGGTTTCTTTCGCAGGGTTGATAGGACACTTTCTCAATTCCTGTGGAAGTCTACCCCCCCCCCCCCCCGAATTCACTTCACACCTTAAAATTGCGCAAACAGAAAGGAGGGGTGAATTTTCCAGACTTTTCCATGATTGCACTTTCTGTGCTCCCTCTTGGCTTGTAGTGGAAAGGTCCTTGTCTGGTCGTTTCCCTTTAAGGGTGTTGGCTGAACTTGGGCCTCAGAGCTGCAAAGGGTTGCTTTCAAAGAATAGAATGGTTATGCATGCTACCGTATCGGCTTTTGCTGACTTAAAAAAGTCTCTACCCACACCAGAAGTTTCTCCTGGTAATTTGGTTTTGTGGCATAATAAACAGCTGATGATAGGTAAACAGTTAATTGGCTGGCCTCTTTGGCAAAACTGTGGAATTTGGTTCTTGAGCCAACTGATCTCTGATGGTACTCTGAAGACGTTTGCCCAGTTACAGGCAGAATTTCAAATCCCTAACTCTCAACTTTTGCATTGGTATCAGTTACGTAGTGCTGTCAATTCCAAAAAGTGGGCACTAAATGGGGTATCCCTGCAGACCATTCTTTCTGGTTTTATCGACATTCAGTGCCGGCAGCAGCGCGCGGCCTCATTGTTTTACAAAGCCTTGAGGTCCAGTGCTGTTACATCACGCAGTTCCACGCAACATGTGTGGGAATTGGATTTAAATGATACATGTCGGATGTCCAGTGGTCGCGTCTTTGGTCGACCGGCCCCCGGGCATCATTGTCGGCTGCAATAATTCAATCCCTCTTCTTCATGTATCACAGGGCCCTCTGGACACCTAGAACGAGTAAACCGTCTGGGTCCTCCTAGTTGTGATTTGTGTTGGTCTTGTAAAAACAAAACTGGAACCCTCACACACCTACTGTTGGAATGTCCACCTCTTGTAACATTTAGGTCAGATGTTTGGGAAAAATTGGAAAAGATTTTTGGTTTCCAAGAATCTTTTTTACCTAAATATGTGATATGGAAATCTGTTTGTATATCATTTCTCTACACGGACAATGATAAGTTATTGTATGACTTTTTGGTTTCAGTTACGCTGAAACTAGTCATTTCGCACTGGAAGGATAATTCCCATGTGAATGTGGTGGTGTGGTGGAATTGGATTCTGCTTTATAAAAAATATGAGCAATCTGCAGTACTCTCCCTGTCTGGACACAAATCAGCTATCCGCAAATGGAAGTCTATAGACCTTTTTCTATCCAATAAGGACTAATTTTAGGGTTAGAACTCAGCACTCTGCACCATATTGAGTGTTTTGTTCGTTCTGTTGCATTTTCTGTGGTGTATTGTTATGATTTAATAAACTTATTATAAATTTTAAAAAATAATAGTTTTGAATATTAAGGGGTTTGTCTTTACGAACAGAACTGCAAAAGATCTTTATAAATAAGATTTTATGAACGGACCTTTAGTATTGTAGGACTCCAGGACCTCCCAGGCTGGTCCTGGTGACTCCACAGCCTGTCAGGTTTTCAGGACATGCATCCTAGTGGTGCATGAGATATATTTGCAAACATTGGAGAGCCAGTGGTTGCTAATTTGTCTCATGTGGGTATCCTGAAAGCATGAGAGGCTGTGACAGGTTTGGAGCATGAATCTACTCTTCCCATTCACTGGTTTCCTATTTCCCTTGCATGACGTTAGCTAAGAGATCCTACTGAGGTCAGTAAGTTTAAAAACATAAGATCTTTCCTCGGGGTAATATCTCCAAATAAGTTACTATTTCCCATAATATGACAGGTATGACCCTCTCCCCCACTCCAAGGATATGCTGGAAATTGTTTCGCTCTTTCAGATTCATTGCTAATGCTCAGCTGAACACTTGCACTGACCCAAGGAGTGTCTCCTTCTTGAGTTCATAAGGTATGACATGCACAGGTAACATTTCAAGATCTACTTGGAAACTCTTTGTAATCCAGCTGGTGGTGCCCAACGCAAGTGGGAAATTTTCTGTACCTTTCTGCCACATTGTCTTGGTTTCTGGTTGCATTTGTTGGTAGTTGAGGGTTTTATCTTTCTCCATACACTGTACAGAATGGCCATTGGCCATACCGAGCCTTTTAAAGCGGTGCTGTTCTACTTTTCTCCCGTACCATAATGCCCAGATGTCTTGTAAAGTTCAACCTGATAATTTTCCATAAGACCTTCCCAAGCAGCACAGTGTTGATAAGGATCCTAGGAGTGAGCAGACGTAGTCCGTAAAGAGTTAATGCTGCTTTCTGACAGTCACTTGGATCTCAGGTTGGGAAAAAGAGCACTTGCAGAAATCCAGTTCCCTTTCCATTGCCTCCTTTGACAGTTCAGGAGACACCTTGTTTCTGGAAGGATGGGGGCTAATTGATCTGAGCTTTTTCCTCCTTGGTTGTAGATTGTTTTTAGAGCAAGTGACCCCTCACCTTCTCCTCATCTTTACTGGAGTGATAAAGGTGTTAGGACAGAACAGATTTTGTTAATCTTTCCCTGCCACCCACCTTGCTGGCTGAGGGAATAGCCATGATAGGCAGGTGGAGAGAGAGGGGGAGGGAGAGAGAGAGAGAGAGAGAGAGAGATCCACCCACACACAAGTACTTAAGCAACCTTTACATGTAATTAGGCACCAGCAGTGTCTCACACATAAGCACTGAAAACTGGTATCAGACAGGGTCATTTTAGGAGAGGGCTATGAACAACTCAGGTATTCAGGCTATTCCTAATGAATGTGATAGAACCCAACATCTCAGAGTCCCTTACACCTTGGTGATTCTGATGTCAGGCCGTACTCCCCGATTAGCACCTTGTAGAAGGCCATGCCTCTCCTCTCCTCTCACAGATACAATGACAGCAAACAATGTGGGGCGGAATGTTATCCTTCAGAGGGGTAGGACTTGTCCGCGGGTGGGGTTGTTCTAGATTCTTCCCCTCACTCCATGTACTTAACATGACTGGGCTTTTGTCAAATCCTGGCTGTCAAAAGGATTTCCACCTTTGATCACAAGTCAGCTGCTCTTCAACTGTGGAGTCTCCCAGATGTTGGTCTGATCAAAGCCAGCTGTTGCTTGGCCCTCCCCTGAGACCAAGGGGAAAGTGGGAGAAGCTGATGAATGGTCTGCTGCCTGGAACTAGAAGAGAACAGGGGGGAGTGATCGGAGGCAGCTTCATTAATACTGTCCCTTCCCCATACTACTCCCCCCCCCATTATATTTCTCCTAATTTATTTATACTACTATATATAATGCCCCATTCCCCACAGGTTGGCCTCATTTCTTAAAGAATTATTTATCCCTTGTTTGCTAGGTTTTACGTATCTGTTTCTTTATATCTCTATATGTTGATATACCGAAAGAGAGGGAAAAAGATGGAACCTTGAGGGATGATAATAAAGTCCTTTTGAGAGTCCCCCATGCATTTGTCTAAGCTTATATACACAAACACCTGGAAAAGCTCCCAGGCTAATGGCATTCCAGCTGTGTACAAAAAAAATACCTCCTAACCCATTAAAATTTGATCTGGCCATTTTCATTGTGTACGTTTTGACAAATGCGCTTTTGCCTGCAGAAACTCCTGACATCACACCATTATAGCCTATGGGGACGAACCCAGGCATTTGAGAGAGTAAGGAGGGGGGGGGGGAGGGGATCACAATGCAGGGGTCTAGATGAAAGAGCACATCTGCAGAGGTCCAACTTCAGTTTCTGATATGAATTTTCTTTACCAGTGTTCAATTTTTGGCAGTGGAAAGAATTATTGGTGGTCAGCAAAGACTAGAAAAGAAATGGAAAATCACAGTGTTGAATTGTTTTTGCAGAATAATGTGATTTTATATTTGTTTCTGAATCAATGAAATGACAGATACAAAAAAAAAATATTAATGTGTCGTTATGGATCAATAACTATAACCTGAGATTTCCAGAAAAAAATCAGCCGAATACATTTAACAAAATGAACATTTTCAGAGATACTGTAAGATAGAACGCTTCATCCCAAGCTACTATATTATCCACTCACCTCTCCCCCCCCCCCTCTCCCCCCAATAGAGTCAGGACATGGCAAGAATAATTTTGAAAAACCTCATGGAGCTCATTTTCAAAGAAATTCTTTATTATTATTACATTTGTACCCCGCGCTTTCCCACATAATGCAGGCTCAATGCGGCTTACATAGTAATTTGAAATACAAAGTTAATAGAATTTGAATAAAACAGTAGTAAAACAATGTAAAGTTGGGCTTAGTAGTGTATGATAAGTTGAGCTAGATAATATATGACTAGGATAAAACAGCGTTTCCCATTGAAAATGAGGGCTGTGTTCATAGTGTACACGGAAAGTATGCAGGGCCACCAGTAAAGGCGGCAGAGATGGCCAAACTCCTGAGCTGCTGGGCTAAGGGATGCCAATGTGCCTCGTCAGGGGCGAGACATGAGTGCTCCATGCTTCTGCTGTAGCACGAGGAGTACTCCAGAGCCTTTACATAGTTGCTAGCGGGCACCCGCCCGTGTCATTGAAAGGCTGGCTGTGTCCCTGGAGGGCTTCCTGTCCCCATGTAGTTAGACCCGCACAATCAGCCCTGCTCCCCAGACTGCTTGAGGCATTGACTGTCCTGGCACCTGGCATATGAAGGAGAAAGAAAAAAGTGGGAACTGAGACCAGGGGTTCCAGAGACCTGGAGCACACAATATCTTGAGTTAAAACACTTTTTCTCCGTGGGACCTTTTGAGTTCTCCACACACGTGGATTCTCTTTGGACTCTTTTCTCAGAACCACACCTGGCATATGAAGGCACAGGAGCCAACTTTTCAAAATGATTGAAGGTGCTCAACTTGACACACATTACCAAGCCCATACATAGGAAATTAAAACACAGGACGTTGCATAGGTACCTGGCATAAGAGGCATGGGAAGGCTAAGTCTCCCCGTGCCCTTCTGCACTGCTCTCCCCCTGTTACCCTTGCCACTGCTTCTAAAGACTAGCAACCAGTGGCGTAGCCAAGGGTGGGCCTGGGTGGGCCCAGGCCCATCCACTTTGGGATCAGGCCCACCCAGTAGCAACAAACCTATGATGTGGCTGGCAGGGATCCCCAAGCCCCACTAGCCAAAAACTCCCAACAACTGTCCTGCCTGCATACCTTTTAAGTAGCAGATCTTAGCCTGCAGTGAGCAGCGACTGATACATACTGCTCGCACTGGCCCCACAGCCTTCCCTCTGATGTATTCCCACCTATGCTTAAACAGGAAGTTGCATCAGAGGGAAAGGCTGTGGGGCCAACATGAGCAGTGTGTATTAGCTGCTGCTCGCTGCTGGTGAAAATCTGCTGTTTACAAGGTATGCAGGGGAGGGGGGCTATTTGAGAGACCATATGGCATGCAGGCGAGCGAGGGAGAGACCAAATCACTTGTTGGCCAAGGCAGAGTTCTTCTGCCCACCCATCTTGGGCCCAGGCCCACCCAAAATTGGGTGTCTGGCTATGCCCCTGCTAGCAACAGCATCTACAGAACACAAAAGAGCCATGGGGCCACAGCCTGTATACCCACACTGCCAGCTCTGCTGCTCTCACCACCCCCTCCGACGTCACTTCCTGTTCCAGAGAGTGGAGGGAAAAAGTAGAGTCAGCAGCTGGATGAAGAGAGGATGCAGCTGGTCCTGGAAACAGCAGCCGTTGGGGTGCCTGGGGAGCTAGGGTAAGGAGAGACAAAAGATGCTGGGAGTGGAGGGGAAAAGAAAAAAAGACACTGATTGGAAGGGGAGGGGGAAGAAAGAGAAAGTGTATGTTGCATGGAAGGGGGAGAGAGCAAAGATGTTGGATAAAAGGGGACAGAGTGGAGACACTGGATGGCAGGAGGAAAAGAAAAAGAGAGGGGGAGATGGATGGATGCAAGGAGACATTGGAAGAAAGGAGTTGAGAGGCCCCGACATGGTCTGTGTTTTGGCGCACAGCACCTGCATCAGGGGTCTACATCAAACCATGAAGCATAGCAGATAACGTGCAACTGTATTCTAGAAGTGACTTCACTGATCTCGGAACTCAATTAGTTCATTTATGAGAGTATCTCTCTGTTAAATTGTGTGCGAAGGGATAACATGGTGGTGCAGTACATCGCTTCTAGCAAACCTGCGTCAGGGGTCTACATCAAACCACGAAGCATAGCAGATAACGTACAGCTGTATTGTAGAAGTGACTTCACTGATCTCGCAACTCTATGAGTTCGTTTATGAGAGTATCTCTCTGTTAAATTGAGTGCGAAGGGATAACATGGTGGTGCAGTACATCGCTTCTAGCAAACCCGCGTCAGGGGTCTACATCAAACCACGAAGCATAGCAGATAACATACAACTGTATTCTAGAAGTGACTTCACTGATCTTGCAACTCAATGAGTTCGTTTATGAGAGTATCTCTCTGTTAAATCGTGTGCGAAGGGATAACATGGTGGTGCAGTACATCGCTTCTAGCAAACCCACGTCAGGGGTCTACATCAAACCACGAAGCATAGCAGATAATGTACAACTATATTGTAGAAGTGACTTCACTGATCTCGCAACTCAACGAGTTCGTTTATGAGAGTATCTCTCTGTTAAATCGTGTGCGAAGGGATAACATGGTGATGCAGTACATCGCTTCTAGCAAACTCGCGTCAGGGGTCTACATCAAACCACTAAGCATAGCAGATAACGTACAACTGTATTGTAGACGTGACTTCACTGATCTCGCAACCCAACGAGTTCGTTTATGAGAGTATATCTCTGTTAAATCGTGTGCGAAGGGATAACACGGCGGTGCAGTACATCGCTTCTAGCAAACGTATTGAATTCCACAATACAGTTGTACGTTATCTGCTACGCTTCGTGGTTTGATGTAGACCCCTGACGCAGGCACTGTGCGCCGAAACACGGACCGTGTCAGGTCCTTTCAAAGATTGTGTTACCCCTTTTTTTTGAAGGCCCTTGGTACTTTTTGCTTTGCTCTTTGGACCTTGGTTGTACTTTGCTATACCAACGCACAGCCAAAACACGTGCCCACACTACCGTAAAACCACTTTTTACCACGGATAAGTAAAAGGACCCCTGGGTGACTCTCTTCATAAAGGTGGTTAATAAAGCCCAATAAATAAACAAATTATTACTCTTAAGGCTTATTTTTCAAAGAAACATTTGATGTGTTGTGGTCAGAAGATTACTATTTTTCCTGTTATTTGTAGAGCTACCCAGCTGATAAGGGAGAATTTCTTCAATTAAAATCTAAAGTATTAGCTGTTGGAGTTACTTTTTACTTACGTTTTCCTTGTAGATGTTTAATTTCCTATCAGCAGGCTAATTATGTTTTTAATGATCCTTGTCAACTGGAGGCTTTCCTTTTGAATAAGTAAATTTAACTTGTTTCTTTGATATTTTTCCTCTGGGGGAGACGGGTATAGGGGCAGTTAGATAAGTCAACAGTATGACCCTTATCTAGTTTGTAATATTTATTTATTTTCTCTACATTAAAGTTAGCTTCCGTAACATGGTGAATCGAATAAGTCGTTTTTCTTTCCTTTATGGTAATGAATGGTATACGTTAATTGTATTACGATTTCATTTCTATTGTAGTTTATTCTCAAATTTCAATTAAAAAAATATAAAATCCTGAGTGGTGTAGAACGGGTAGAAGTGAATTGATTTTTCACTCTTTCAAAAAGTACAAAGACCAGGGGAAACTCAATGAAACTACGTGGAAATGCTTTTAAAAACAAACAGGAGGAAATATTTTTTCACTCAGCGAATATTTAAGCTCTGGAACTCACTGCTGGAGGATGTGGTAACAGTGGTTAGCGTATCTGGGTTTAAAAAAAGTTTGGACAAGTTCCTGGAGGAAAAGTCCATAATCTACTATTGAGACAGGCATGTTAAAGCCACTGCTTGCCCTGGGATTGGTAGCATGGAATGTTAGTGTATCTGAGTCTGAAAAAGGTTTGGACAAGTTCCTGGAGGAAAAGTCCATAGTTGGCTATTGAGGCAGACATGTTGAAGCCATTGCTTGCCCTGGGATTGGTAGCATGGAATGTTGCTACTAATTGGGTTTCTGCCAGGTACTTGTGACCTAGATTGGCCACTGTTGGAAACAGGATAGTGGACTAGATGGACCATGGTCTGACCCAGTATGACTATTCTGATGTTATGTTATGAGTGTGGCCCTGGTATGAGTCACCCTAGTACTGAGTGTGGCCCTGGCACTGAGTTTGGACCTTGTCCAATAGGGACAAGGCTTAAGATACAGCTTACGTGATTATGGATTTCAGTGAAAGCATTTGTTTACTATTCAGTGCTCTTGCCGGCACTTAGATACTTCTGCTTTTATCAGCCAGGCCCCTGTAAATGGGTTTGCCTTTATCTAAGGGGGATAAGCCCAAAGTCACAAAGTTTAAAAAGTAATGAAAACATCAATACTCTTAGCTGGCCATGCACAGTGCAGCCCTGCTGAAGGAAAGACTTTTCATTTTGCTCCAGTGATGCAGGGCCCAATGTCAAGTCATGTGTGTTCCAATGGACTGATAAGGGTTCAGAGAAAGAGAGTCGGGAGGATCAGAGGTCATTTCCCTGTGCACTCCAGCCTGATAATGAGCGTTCCTGGAGACAGAAATTATCATCCAACCCTGGGAAAGTGAAGGAAGGAAGATGCTAATTTGGAAATTGAATGAAGATCCAGGAAGCTGACTACCAGCTTTCATGTGCCCAAGACAGTTTTGGATGCAAAGGCGCTAAGGACATGGGGCAGATAGGGGTAAAAAGGGATCTTCATGGTTTACAGATGTTTAGGGGGGATTTAATGCAATGCTCAAGGTTCTGTAGCCTCGTTATAAAGGGAATAACTTTGCAAGGACATACTACATCAATCTAAAAAACAAACAAACCTCAGATATGGTTATAATGTTGCATTTTATTTCTATCTCTTGTTGACACAATGAAACCGATCCTCTGGCAAAAATGGTATATATGTGAAATGGAGAGACTCTGGGCAAATCGTTGCCACACTCTGACCAAGTGGGAAGCTATTTGGGATCCTTTCTTGAAACACTGCTCTTTATGGAAGCTTGAGATTGTGGAGAGGGGAGGAGAGAGAGAGGGCGGGGGTTGTGTGTGTGTATTTTTTTTTCCTTTCAGGGGGCGTGAGATAATTATAAAAACCGGCCAGAAATCTTAGAAGTACATGTGCATTTAGTGTCTTTGTTTTCAGATTTCAGAGTTAAATTTATTATTATTAGCATTTGTATAGCGCTACCAGAAGCACGCAGCGCTGAACACTTGATACAAAGAGACAGTCCCTGCTCCAAAGAGCTTACAATCTAAATGGTTATTGTTAGTGTTTATCGGAGGTTGGGTTCCTCCTTGGTTGTATTGTTCGTGCTTAAGTAGCCATTTGTGGCTTGTTGTTTTTTTTTATGTTATGTCTCTCAATACTTAATTCAAAAAAACCAAAATCTATCATAACCTCTAGTAATACCCATATCATGAGGTATTACACACTGATATGTGGTAATCAATAGAAATAGAATCAAATAAAACATAGAAAATAAAATAAGATGATACCTTTTTAATTGGACTAAGTTAATACATTTTTTGATTAGCTTTCAAAGGTAGCTTCTGATCTGACGAAGAAGGGCTACCTTCAAAAGGTAATCAAAAAGTGTATTGTTAAGTTCAATAAAAAAGGTATCATCTTATTTTCCTTTCTATGTTTTATTTTATTCTATTTCTATTGATTACTTTTAAAAGTGGACTAACACGGCTGCCACATCTCTCTACACACTGATATGTGAAAATTGTGAAAATGCTCAAATTTTAAAACATAGAATGGCGGTCATATGTGTACATTTGGGAGTACTGCAGAAACAGCGAATCCAACCATTGCATAATAACGACCCCCAGGGGTAGAATTTGTTGAGGTGAGAGCCAAATGATAAAGCTTATTATACAAGACACAACCTGTAGGGCCACCAGATGGCACTGTTCTCTTTAGGCTGCTGTGTGTGGCTGCTTTCCGGGGCTGGCTGATAAAAATAAAGGTGCCCAGGTAGAGAACAAACACTACGTACTACTACTACTTATCATTTCTATAGCGCTACTAGACGTACGCAGCGCTGCACACGTGAACATGAAGAGACAGTCCCTGCTCGACAGAGCTTACAATCTAATTAGGACAGACAAACAGGACAAATAAGGGATAAGGACAAAGGGTAGCAAGATTCCGGAATCCCAAAAAGTAGAAAGATTCTAGAATCCCAGAGAATAGCAAGATTCTCTGCAGAATCCCAAAGAGTAGCAAGACTCCAGAATCCCAGACTATTACTACTACTTATCATTTCTATAGCGCTACTAGATGTACACAGCACTGTACACTTGAACATGAAGAGGCAGTCCCTGCTCAACAGAGCTTACAATCTAATTACGACAAACAGGACAAATAAGGAATAAGGACAAAGAGTAGCAAGATTCCAGAATCCCAAGAGTAGCAAGATTCCAGAATCTCAAAGAGTAGAAAGATTCCGGAATCCCAAAGAGTAGAAAGATTCCGGAATCCCAAAGATTACTACTACTACTTGTCATTTCTATAGCGCTACTAGATGTACGTAGCGCTGTACACTTGAACATGAAGAGACAGTCCCTGCTCTGAAATCCATAACCATTTAAGCCCTATTTCAGGCCCTATCCTGCCCATTTAAATAACTTGCACTTGCCTAGCCACTATATTCAGGACACTTAATCGCCACGCGGCATCCCAGAACCATCGCCGGCCCAAATCAGCCACCAGTGGTAGTTCAGCCTTGAGCATTCACCAATAATTCTGTAATTTCTAGCCCTTCAATGGGTGGCGGTAAGAGCTCCCCCCATTCCCCCCTCCCCCCCGCATGGTCACATGTCTTTTAGGGGCTTTTCAACCGCTGTGATAAAAGGGCCCTGCCGCTACCTCAGGGTCCTTTTACCGCATCTTGATAAAAGGACCCCAGAGTTATGTTAGAGTATTAGGCTTTGAACCTAGCATAGGAGGGACAGCATTTCATGTGCATTTTGAATATCATGAGAATAGATGCACTGTGGTTCACAAGGCTTATTTTTCAAAAGACTTTTCCATTCAGCTTGCTTATTTGTTTAATTATTAACTTTGTTTATTCTGGTTTGTGATCCATTCTTAACAAAACACTCAAGATAATTTACAACAAATACATTAATACAGTAATCGAAACAAAATACAAACACATAAAATATAAATAAAATAGAAACATAATCGTAAAACAAGTAAAACTCAGTCAACATATAAATACATCTGGAGCAGTAAAACTCTTAGGAAACCCGAGGTCCTTTTTTATGTCCTTGTTGCCCTGGTGCTACTTCACATTTACATCTGCTTTGGAGCATGGGAAGGGGGAAGACATTTTGGATTGAGCTCACACTTCTTTCAATTGTAGCTCAAAGCAAGTTACATTGAGTAGGTATTTGCTTGTACCAGGTGTGTAGCCAGACCTCAGTTTTGGGGGTGTCAGAGCACAAGGAAGGAAGATAACATTTTGCCTCACCCTGCCATCGCTCTTCGACCCCACAACCTCCACATATAGTTAGGTTGATGAGGGTCCCCAATCCTGCTGCCAGAGGTGCTGTTCCCACCAGCAACCACTGCCACCTCCATGCTGGGCCTCCCTCCCCCCCCCCCCCCCCACTACCCCAGTGCATGCTCAATTTCTGTGAAACTGAGCATGTGCGGGAGAGTCCCACCCCCCTGTGCATGCTCAGTTTAGTAAAATTAGCATGTGCGTATGTGTGTGTGAGTTGGGGGGGGGGGGGGGGGGGGAAGGCCCGGCCCGGCATGGCAGTAGTGGTGATAATGAGTGGAAGAGCACTTCCACTGACAAGGGATGAGAACCTCTGTCAGACAGATTTACCCATACAAATTGGGAAGCTCAGGTCTCCAAGACCCCCATGTGACTATGCCCCTGCCCTGTACTAAGATGACAAGGAGTGTCAGTAGGATTTCAATTCTGCTTCCCACTGCTCTAACCATTAGGTTACTCCTCCAGGGTTAATTTGTGCGTCTGCTTTTGAGACCTGGCTATCTTGGTTGGTACCTTGTAAAGGTGCATGAGTGCCTCTTGGTAAAACAGGCTTCAAATTGGCATTTTTGACCCTCTCAAATAGGCACCCTGTTGAAAAAGCAAGACCTTAACCTTCACTCTTACAATTCTGATCACCTTTCTTCCCTCCAGGGCTGGTCCAAGTACTGCATGGGAAGATATGCCAAGATTTATGGGCCACGCTTCTGAGCACTGAAGGCAGCCAGAGCTGGTGGAAACTGCAGACTCAGCAAGGATTTATTGGCTATTTATCAGGCTGGTAGACTGCCGTCCTGGTGATCATCCAGAGCCAGGACTCAACACAAGCTTGCTTTCTTGATTTGGCCTTAAAAGAAACCAAACAGAGAACTAAGCTGCTGAAAAGCTGATCATAATCCTAAGGTAACTTAAGGTTTCCTGTTCGAGTGACACCTTCAGGAGTGTCGCTGCATAGCTGCGCAATAATTCACTGTACACTGTTTTGAGGCTCCTTTTACCGACACGGGCTTACCGCTCGCTGTACAGGAAGTAGCGCTGGGCTACCGCAGCAGCTCGGCGGTACTTCCCACCCCTAGTGCGCCATCATTTCCGGAGCTACATAAATTAATTTTTTTATTTATAACTATTTAAATTTTTACGACATTATTATAGATGATTAATATCGAGATTGTTCTTTTTCCCAGAGTTCCGGGTATGACTACTAAAGTTTTCCTCAGAAATATTTCCTCAATTATAAAAGGAGTGAAGCCTGTGAAAACTGGGATTACCTTAATCAGTGGGATTTGAATGTGGAATAATGAATTAGACGAGTAATATCTGGGGATAATCAGGTTAATACCATGTTTTCTTTTTCTGTTTACTGTTTAATTGATCTCCTTGTCTTGTTTCACTCTCCCTATTTAGTGGTCTGAGGAAGAGAATAGAATTACCTGACTGAAATAATTCCTATGTATTACTTTCTCTGTATTTCTGGAAAGTTGTTTTGTCGCTTTTATAAATGTATTTATTTATGTAGTGCCTGGTTACTGCCGGGTTAACGCAGGAGCCTTTACCGCCACCTCAATGGGTAAGGGGTAAGGGCTCCCCCCAGAATGGCTGCTCAGCAAGTGCTTTACTTGCCGCCTGGCCATTTCCTGTAGGAAGTCGAGACTTCCCTTTTACCAGCCATGGTAAAAGGGGGCCTCGGTGCCGGCCCCCTTTTGCCGCAGCTTGGTAAAAGGGGCCCTGAGTGAATTCCTTAAAAAAGACGGTAAATAAATTCTAATAAATAAATAAATAAATAAATAAAACAGTCCTGGTTTGGAGGCAATAGCAACCCCCTGCTGATGCTCTGCTTCTACTTCTTGCACCACCTGCCTTTCTCGAAAGCTTCTTAGACCAGCGTTGACCAGGTCTGATAATATCTCACATGCTGAGAAACCGATTATGATTTGGGGTGCTTCAAATTTAGGGGGTGTCATTCAAAATTATACCTATATGTTAAAGGTGTGGGTGAAACTGACTCAGGAAAAGACTGTGCACAGATTGTTTTTTTTTTTTGGAAAGGCAAATCTGAGTGCATAAATAGTCTGTGGCCCTCACCGATAAGCAAATAGACTAAGTGCGGATTTGACAAACGTACAAACGTGTTGGGCAGTTTTCCAGCTTGACACCCACCATTACACAGAATGCTTAGTCTTTCAAGGTACAAGAATATCCTTACTCTGGCCCACAAAATATCTCACTCAAGGGTCCTACCCTATCTCTCTTCCCTTATGCTCCCCTCTCTTGCCCTCTCTGCCCACCAGCCAGCCACCCCATCAATCCAAATGCCCTCGCTTACCGCTGTTCTGTTTTCTGTGCTGCCCCCTCTCTTTGGAACTCCCTCCCCCCCCCCCCCCTAATCTTCATTCTGAGCAATCATATCCCAGGTTCAGGGCCACCTTGAAAACCCATCGTTATATCATGGCCTACAGTTGACCGATTGGCGCAGTAGCTAGTACTGCTGGGAGCAACGTTTTTCACTCCGTCCGATCCTATCTGCTTGCTGTCTATTGCTCCTCTTTCCTATCTGTTTATATTTTCTTTTAGATTGTAAGTCCAAGCGGGAAACAAGAGGAACGGCAAACAGAAACAACAGGGGTGAAAGTGAGGGACGTTCCAAATGACCAAGTCAAACTAGGAGTAAGAGCGACCAAAGGTTTATTTGCCAAAGTTGACTGACCCAAAAGACCCTGCATGGGCCGCCATGTTTTGGTACAAAGTCTTCCTCGGGTGTCAAAACGGTTCAGATAAATCAACTTCGCAGAGAATGTGAATGGTCATAACCATCAAAATACTGGCGCAGAGCGAGAAAAAAAGTTTATAGTAACCTGTGGATGTGTAGAACAGCCTCCCAGCGGATGTGGTGGGGACAAGGATTATATTTGAATTCAAGAAAACATGGGGCACGCACAGAAGATCTCTGAGGAGAGAGGAAGGAATTGTAGAGCTTAGCAGTTGGTCTGGATGGACGGACTGTATAGCCTTTACCTGCCATCCATTTTCCGAGTATATGTTTCTGTATGTTACCATATACATAACTTGAAAAAGAACATTAAAGACATCTTACAAAAGGCAAAACTTGGCTTAAATTTGATGGAAACCTGGGCCTCAGAATCCAAACTAAAGAAAAAACTAAATTCATGGTCATTACCAACCTATTTGACCAAAACGACTACAACAATTTCATAATTGACAACACTTCATTCCCCATTGACAATAATCTGAAAATTCTAGGTATAATTATAGACAAACATTTAACTTTTGATGCTCAAGTTTCCTCAGTAATCACAACATCTTTCAGGTCTCTTTGGAAACTAAAAAGGATCAGAGCCTATTTCTCATCAGAAACATTCAGTCTATTGGTACAATCATTAACATTATCCCAATTCGATTATTGTAATGCCATATATGCTGTTGAAAAAACTCCAAACAGCTCAAAATACTGCAGCCAGATTCATATACAAAATCTCTCATTTTGAAAGTGTCTCCCCTTTATTAATCAAATTACACTGGCTTCCCATCAAAGCGAGAATCACCTTCAAATTATGTACCTTTATCTTTTGAATTAATGTGGGATTAATTATCCCCTAGATTCTGCCCGGTACTGGAATAGAGCTGTCCAGTACCAGAGAGAATCCCCAGAAGGCTGATCAGACCTCAAAACTGACTCCATCTCTGAAGAGAATAATTCAATTACTTTATAACCAAACCAAGACATTATTAACAGGTATTAATAAAGAGAAGGAGAGAGAGGTTCAAATATAAGATTTATTACTCACCCAAAGCTGGTTACATATGAAACGTTGACTATAAGAATATAGGTATTCCTTTGGCAGGGTGACCACACAGATCAACCTCTAGCCTCTGACTCTCCCCCCTATAGGGAGGCTGTCAACCATATTTATACCCCTACTCATTACATTAGGTTCTATGGAGCTCTAAAAAAGCTACTTCTAAGCCAATGGCCCAGGTGGCCGAATAACAGGGTTTTTTTTCTCTTAACCACAGATTCTGATATTTTTACTCTTGGAAAAAGTCCCCCACCTTTTTCCAGCAGATGGGCAGCTGTCTTTGACCACAAATGTTCTTTCTTACTTCTGCTTTTTCATGCACCTGGCACCCTAGGTTCTGAGCTATTTCTGTTTCACACTTCTCAACTTGACAAACTATCCTGCTTATCATCGAAAGAGAAAAACGCCTATATTGTGAGACGTTTATCTCACAAAAACGAATAAAGCGGTATAATCGAAAGCCGAATTTGGACGTTTTCAACTGCACTCCATCGCAGATGCGGACAAAGTTGATGGGGGCGTGTCGAAGGCGTGGTGAAGGCGGAACTGGGGCGTGGTTATTGGCCGATCAGAGATGGGCGCCTTTCGCCGATAATGGAAAAAAATATGCGTTTTTAGCGAGAATTTAGGGCACTTTTCCTGGACCCTGTTTTTCCACGAATAAGGCCCCAAAAAGTGCCCTAAATGACCAGATGACCACTGGAGGGAATCGGGGATGACCTCCCCTGACTCCCCCAGTGGTCACAAACCCCCTCCCACCACAAAATATGCCGTTTCACAACTTTTTATTTTCACCCTCAAATGTCATACCCACCTCCCTGGCAACAGTATGCAGGTCACTGGAGCAGTTATTAGGGGGTGCAGTGGACTTCAGGCAGGTGGACCCAGGCCCATCCCCCCCACCTGTTACACTTGTGCTGGTAAATGGGAGCCCTCCAAACCGCCCCCCAAACCCACTGTACCCACATGTAGGTGCCACCCTTCACCCCTTAGGGCTATAGTAATGGTGTAGACTTGTGGGCAGTGGGTTTTGAGGGGGATTTGGGGGGCTCAACACACAAGGGAAGGGTGCTATGCACCTGGGAGCTCTTTTACCTTTTTTTTTTTTTTTTTTTTTTTGTAAAAGTGCCCCCTAGAGTGCCCGGTTGGTGTCCTGGCATGTGAGGGGGACCAGTGCAGTACGAATCCTGGCCCCTCCCTTGAATAAATGTCTTGGAGTTATTTGTTTTTGAGCTGGGCGCTTTCGGTTTCCATTATCGCTGAAAAACAAAAACGCCCAGCTCAAAAAAATATAAACGTCCATGTTTTTCGAAAATACGGTTCGGTCCGCTCCTTCACGGACCCGTTCTCGGAGATAAACGCCCGTTCGATTATGCCCCTCTATGCCAGTTAGAAACCTTTTATTAGAAGCTCTTTTGATTTCAATCAATTCTTGGCCTGTAAGTTTTTATACCATTTTGGAGCCTGAACCAAAGTCTCAGGCCTGAGCTGCCAAATAACTATACACTTTCAAATCCTAAATGGCACAACTCCAGACTATATGGTACCATTAATAAACTTACCTCAAAGAAACACTAAATATGAGGCAAGAAACTATCTCAGACTACACCTCCCAAACTGCAAAAAAGTGACCTACAAAACTGTCCACTCTGCAGACTTCACTTACCCGGGAACCAAATGGTGGAACTCCTTCCCACCCAAAATCAGAAATATACAGGAATATACCAGATTCCGCAAAACCCTCAAATCGTTGCTATTCAAACAAACCCTCAGAAAGACCAACCAAATCTCAAACAATTAATTATTACCTGAATTGGTTATTACTCTATTTACCATTAACTTTCTCTTTGCTTCATGTACAATTTCTCATTCATAATAGATTTTCTAAATATTAAACATCCATAACTATCCCAGTATGTTTATGATACTGTATTGTAAAATTGGATTCTTACAACAAATAACTTTCTTACGCATTATTCTTTGTTATTTATCCTATACTGTTTATTGTAAGCCACATTGAACTCAAACTTGTTTGGGATAATATGGGATATAAACATCACAAATAAATTAATATAACCCGGCATATAGTTCAACTGAATTACTTTTTTTTTAAATCTCATTTTAGGCTTGAATATAATCCAACTAATTTAGCACTACGACCCATTTTGTTCATTGGCGATGACCCATGTATGTTGTCTCACTTTGGAATAAACTCAGCAAGGCAGCAGGGGTTAACTTTCCTGTCATCAGGATGTGCACCCCATGCAAATTTATGACTGCAGGGAATTGATGGGAGCCAAGTCAGCTGGTTTATCCTGCAGCAATCATGACATAATCACTACACAAGCCCACACCCTGTCAGCAGGACTAGAGGATAACATTTAGTACAGAAATGATTGTTGTGCGATTCTGTTGTTGCCTTACCCCCTCCTTTTTCAAAGCCACGCTTGCGGCTGCTGGTGCGGACCTTGAATGGGCTGTGTTGGCATTGCCACGTAGCTTTGTAAAAAGGGGGGGGTTAGAGAAATAACTTTACAAATGGCTATATTAATGAAGAGAAGACACATGCCTGGACTCTGAGGGATTTTCAAAGTAAAAGTGCATGGACTTTTGCTTTGAAAATTACCCCAGGAAACCTATACATCAGTGATTTCCAAACTGCATGCAAATCCTGCTCATGAATACATAAAGGAATCCTGTGCAGAAGGAATGGATCATCAGAAGCTTAGCCGAAATTGGGTGGCGGAGCTGGTGGGAGGAAGAGGGGTTGGTGGTTGGGAGGCGGGGATAGTGCTGGGCAGACTTATACGGTCTGTGCCAGAGCCGGTGGTGGGAGGCAGGGATAGTGCTGGGCAGACTTATACGGTCTGTGCCAGAGCTGGTGGTGGGAGGCAGGGCTGGTGGTTGGGAGGAGGGGATAGTGCTGGGCAGACTTATACGGTCTGTGCCCTGAAAAAGACAGGTACAAATCAAGGTAAGGTATACATATGAGTTCAGCTTGTTGGGCAGACTGGATGGACCGTGCAGGTGTTTTTCCTGCCGTCATCTACTATGTTACTATATGTTACTATGAATATTCATTGTGAATATCCTGGAAACCTGACTGTCTGGGTCACCTCCAGGACCTGGTTTGGGAACCAATGCTATACACATACCTATATGCCTGCTTTTAATGTGCCTAATTTTTCTGAGGTGAAATACACGTTTACTTTTGAAAATCCAAAAGTATGTGTATGCATTTCCAAACTCTGCTTTCAGGAACACCCTCTCAGTGTGCTGAACATGTATAATGTTACCTGTACAAAGGGTTGACGCTTTTCTAAAAATCCATTAAAGCTCTGCTGTACATGTGAAAATGGCTTTGAAAATGACCTTCAAATAAATCCATACTCAACGTGCGGGTGGGGTGGGGGTGGGGGTGGAGTTGCCTTAATAACAAGTGGAATCCTCAGAATATCAACTTGTATCATTCTCATTTTCAGTCAGGGGGAACAAGAATCCCATCTATTTTGGAGGGAGTGGAAAACTAAGAAAAAAAAAAACAACACAGTATATTTCAAATTGAACATCCGTTAACTATAACGCATCACTTTTAAAGTATGCACACTAGTCCACAAAATCATCCACGGTGAAGCCCCAGCCTACATGTCTGACTTAATAGACCTACCACCCAGAAACGCTAAAAGATCATCCCGAACTTTCCTCAACCTCCACTTCCCTAACTGCAAAGGTATAAAATACAAAGTGCTGCACGCGTCAACCTTTTCTTATATGAGCACGCAATTCTGGAACAAACTACCACGAAACCTGAAAACGGTCTACGAACTAACCGACTTCCGCAAACTACTAAAGACCCATCTTTTTGAAAAAATATATCGAAAAGATCAAAAAACATGAAGTCCACACACACTGTTAGCAATGCATCAATACATTCTTTTCTGTACGCTTATCCCCTGAAAATTCAACACATTTAAACCCAACTTACAGGTAACAACAGGAAATAGTACACCCGAACGATCTCTTGCTATTGCTCTGTTGCTCTTCTATTGTTTAGTTGTTCTTTTCCATTGTCTTATTATCCTCAACGATACGTGGACCTTGTTTTAAATTAACTCCTCACAATGTAACCATAATTATGTTGTAACAGATTGTACTTCCATTACTACAATGAATTGTAAGCCACAATGAGCCCGCAAATAGGTGGGAAAATGTGGGATACAAATGCAATAAAATAAAAATAAATAAAATAACAGCTCAGGGAGACAGAGGTGACTCAATCTCCAGTAACAGCAGCACCTTTCCCTTCAAGAAAAAACTGCAATTGGGATGTTTCATAAAATACGTCGAACAATACATTTACAAGGATATCACAGCTGAAACTTAGCAGCCACATCCAAAACTCTTTGACGAAGGCTCAAGAACTGCCGACGTCTGGATTGGGTAGATTTAGCCACATCAGGAAATATTGAAACTAGCCTTGAAGAAATTCAAGCCTTTATTATTAAAATAAAGTCGCACTAACGCTTCTTTATCTTGATTGAAGACAAAAGTCACCAAGGTTGTTCTCAGCACAGCCTGTGATTTCTCCAAAATATCCGTCAGGCTCAAGCTGTCCGAAGAAACATCCACCACTGATGATTCTCTCTCTCTCAGGAGTAGATTGTTTCTTGGGGACTGGTAAATAGTATATTTAAACACCTCTTGAAGATATTTATAAAATGTTTCCTTTGGTGACAATGACAAAAGTTGAGGAAAGTTCAACAGGCAAATGTTAAATGTTATTTGTTTTACATGGAAATACTTTTAAAACAAATAGGAGGAAATATTTTTTCACTCAACGAATAGTTTAGCTCTGGAACTCTGTGCCGGAGGATGTGGTAATAGCGGTTAGCATATCTGGGTTTAAAAAAGGTTTGGACAAGTTCCTGGAGGAAAAGTCCATAGTCTGCTATTGAGACAGACGTGGGAAGCAACTGTTTGCCCTGGGATTTGTAGTATGGAATGTTGCTGCTCTTTGAGATTCTGCATGGAACCTTCTCACTCTTTAGGATTCCAGAATCTTGCTATTCTTTGGGGTTCTACATGAAATGTTGCTACTCTTTGAGATTCTGCATGGAACCTTCTCACTCATTAGGATTCCAGAAGCTTGCTATTCTTTGGGGTTCTACATGGAATGTTGCTACTCTTTGAGATTCTGCATGGAACCTTGTCACTCTTTAGGATTCCAGAATCTTGCTATTCTTTGGGGTTCTACATGGAATGGTGCTACTCTGAGATTCTGCATGGAATCTTAACACTCTTTAGGATTCCAGAATCTTGTTATTCTTTTGGGTTCTACATGGAATGTTGCCACGATTTGGGTTTCTGCCAGGTACTTGTGACCTGACTTGGCCACTGTTTGGAAAACAGGATACCGGGCTAGATGGACCACTGGTCTGACCCAGTATGGCTACTCTTATATTCTTATCTGGTATAATTCTCAAAGTTTTCAATTTTTCTCTGAAACAACAAACGAACTTGTATAAGAGAAGCTTGAGAGTTTTTAACCTAAGTAACCTGGCCTGTTAATTCTTCCAGCTTCTCTTCATAAGTTTTCAAAGTTTCATCAAACTGTTGAGCCTTTTGAAGTATTTTCACCTGCCGTAGGGAGCGCTGAAGAGCATACAGTGCAGATGGATTCCAACCCAGCCCAGATGGAATCATCTCTGCCAGTTTAACTGGGGGGGGGGGGGGGGGATCTCCAACTTTCCCCTGGAACTTCCTTAGTCCCTCTGGCAACGGCCAGCACCTCATCCTGGCCTGAAGATGATGGAAGCACCAGAGTAGAGGATGAAACCTGCCCTCCAGCAGAGACTGGTAGCGACAGTGGGGATCCTGCACGCTAACAGTGTCTCAGGCATCGTCATGTTCCGCAGCGCCGGGGGGGGGGGGGGGGGGGGAGGGGACTGCTTGGCTAATTGGTCTGAGTGACACCTTGCTCTGTAATGTAGGGTTCTTCCTCCCACCCTGCATAACACCCAAAGCCATCTTGATCCCCTAGGTTCTGTTTCTTATCACTTTGATTTATTATTTTTTTTTTTTAATCTTCATCCCTACTTGTTCTTTTCCAATGTTTCTGTTGCTTATGCTCTTTTTTTTGCATGTATCACTGCAATTCCTCCAAGGGGTGGGTGGGAGGGTTCTGATGATGATCAGCTCAGCAACACCCCCCCAATTTAGTTGGATTCCTAACTCTGGGAACAGCTAAGGGGGAGCAATGCAGTAGACTTTGTATCTTAACATCTCAGGAATAAACATAAATAAAAATGATTAAGGGGCATCTTAATGCGTTTGTTTTCTTTGCCAACTGGCCACCTCTCAAAAGTTTTGCTAGTTTTGCTGCTTTAGAGACTGAAACTGAGACTATTAAACTCATGACACATGCAGCGCCGAACCATCTCGCTCTTCAATTTCCGCAGGGTAAGAATGAAATGTACTACGTCCTGATAATTATGACAGTTTGTGCTTCAGATACTTTCTCTCACAAGTTCAAAGCAATTTTTTTTCAAGAAGTAAAAAAAAAAAATCTTTGTATTCTTGTAGGGCCATAAATCTTGGTGAAAGCAGGTTCACCAGTGTCCTGGACTGCTCTAGATGGCAGTGTGAAGAATGAACTTGAGCAGGTTTTAACTGCTTTGTGTTTTCAGTCAGGAGAAGGTGACAGGAGGGTGGGAAGGTTCTCACCTACCTGAACAGATTTAATTTATGAGTAGGAACTGTCTTGGATCTGCAGATTGGCAGGGGCGGGGAAGAGGAGAGTATGAGGCAACTTTTCTGTTTTTAACTCTTGCTAATTATGGGAAGAAGGGTGATGGAATTGGGTTTTTATTTTTCAATAAGAGGAGAAGCCAGGGACACAGCAAGCTCAGCTAAATCTTCTTAAACCACCTGGAGACTTAAATGAGGTCAGTTCGCCAGAGGCTGGACAGTGGCTACACATGTCCGAAGCATGACCTGTAACTTTCCTCTCCAGCCCTCACTGCTCAAGTCTCCTTCTTCCTAGCATTTCTCAGATCTGTTTAAACCTGACTCTGGCCCTCATTTCCACTCTTTTTTTTTGTTTTTTTGTTACATTTGTACCCCGCGCTTTCCCACTCATGGCAGGCTCAATGTGGCTTACATGGGGCAATGGAGGGTTAAGTGACTTGCCCAGAGTCACAAGGAGCTGCCTGTGCCAGGAATCGAACTCAGTTCCTCAGTTCCCCAGGACCAAAGTCCACCACCCTAACCACTAGGCCACTCCTCCACTCCTTACAGCCAGAGCTGCCAAGTTACCCATTCCAGGAATTCTGGCCACTCCTGGTTTTAAACTCGCATCCCAAAGCAGAGTAATATTTGTAGTCTATGATTCTTTCTATTGAAATCAGTGCTGCAGGTCCCATAATGCACCAGGATGAGGTTGGCAGAAATCCAGGACAGGCTATAAACCAGCTTATTTTCGAAAGAGATTGCCGGCCATCTTCCGACACAAATCGGGAGATGGCCGGCCATCTCCTGAACCCTGTCAAATCGGTATAATCGAAAGCCGATTTTGGCCGGCGCCAACTGTTTTCTGTCGTGGAGCCGGCGAAACTTCAAGGGCGCATTTCGGCAGGGTACAGAAGGCAGGACGGGGGTGGGACGGTGGTGTGGTTACGAGATGGCCGGCTTCGCCAGATCATGGAAAAGATATGGCTGGCTCTGATGAGCATTTCGCTGGCTTCACTTGGTGCATTCATTTTTACGACCAAGCCTCAAAAAAGTGCCCCAATTGACCAGATGACCACCGGAGGGAATCGGGGATCACCTCCCCTTACTCCCCCAGTAGTCACCAACCCCCTCCCACCCCCATCCCCCCCCCCCCCAAATTAAAAAAAACATTTTTTTGCCAGCCTCAAATGTCATACCCAGCTCCCTGACAGCAGTTTGCAGGTCACTGGAGCAGTTTTTTGTGGGTGCAGTGCACTTCAGACAGGTGGACCCAGGCCTATCCCCCACTACCTGTTACACTTATGGTGGTAAATGGGAGCTCTCCAAACCCCCCCCAAAACCCACTGTACCCACATGTAGGTGTCCCCTTCACCCCTTAGGGCTGTGGTAGTGGTCTAGAGTTGTGGGGAGTGGGTTTTGGGGGGATTTGGGGGGCTCAGCACCCAAGGGAAGGGAGCTATGTACCTGGGAGCAATTAATGAAGTCCACTGCAGTGCCCCCTAGGGTGCCCGGTTGGTGTCCTGGCATGTCAGGGGGACCAGTGCACTACAAATGCTGGCTCCTCCCACGACCAAATACCTTGCATTTCGCCGGGTTTGAGATGGCCGGGCCCGGTTTCCATTATGGCCGAAAACCGAAGCCGGCCATCTCTAAACCCGGCGATCTTTTTCGATAATACGGTTTGCTCCGCCCCTTTGCGGAGCCGGCCCCGAAGATGGCTGGCCATCTATTTGGCCGGCGCTGTTCGATTATGCCCCTCAAAGTCTCCCTCCTGGAATGGGTAACTTGGCAGCTCTGTACAGCAGTGGTTCCTAAACCTGGTCCAGGAGGCAGCCCAGCCAATCAGGTTCTTGAGATATCTACAATAAATATTCATGACAGTGCATTGAAATCTCTCGCATGAATATACGAGTTACATCTTATGAAGTCCAGAAGGAAGCTGTCTTTGGTACGATGAAAGTACTACGGCGAGTGTTAATAGTAAATTTGAGAGACTGATGCCATACGCCACATGCCCTGCCCTAGGAGTGACTTTCATTCCTGTCACGCTATGTGCAAAACTAAATTATTTGGAGCCTTGGCCCCTGAGGAAATTCAAGATAATTCTGAAACAGAAGGAAAAAGACAATGAAACAGGCGTGTTTTATGTATGTTTGTATGTTGTTTCATTACAAATTGAACCCCCCTCCCCCCCACTCCAGTGAACTGTGCTTTCCCGGTTTTTTCCATTTCATTTTTAGTTTGTGTTTTTTTTTCTTTTTATTGAGTAGAGAGGTGTGGTAGCCGTGTTAGTTCACTTTTAAAGGTAATCAATGGAAATAAAACAGAATAAAACATGGAAAAGAAAATAAGATGATACCTTTTTTTATCAGACATAACTTAATACATTTCTTGATTAGCTTTCGAAGGTTGTCAAAGAAGGTTGACGAAGAAGGACAACCTTCGAATGCTAATCAAGAAATGTATTAAGTTATGTCTGATAAAAAAAGGTATCATCTTATTTTCTTTTCCATGTTTTATTTTCTTTTTATTGCAAATAATGCGTGCTAATAATCAAACAAAATGAAATTCTGAGGCCCTCGGAAAGGAAATGAAACCTAGCAATGTGTACACCCCATGCATTAAACTCCAGCCTTTACAGAGGGCTCTCTTAATTTGAAGCAGGGAATCCAATGATAAGACAAAAGGAAAGGTCAAAAGGGCAACTCTGGCATTAAGGCTCACCCTGCACTTTATATTCTGCAGCTTTCTGCTCATCCTTTGGCCATCCACTCAGATCAGAGCTATCACACCAATCTTGCCTTTCCCCTCTCTGCCCCCCCCCCCCCCTCCATCTGAGCTCAGCGACAGCCCTTTGGCTGAAAGGAACAGCAATGTTTGAGACCCCTTCCCTCAGGGTCTCCACAGCATCCCCTTTCCCCAGCCCTGGTTGGGTGTAGCGTTGGTGCTAGACAAGATGGGGCTCAGGGCAGAAGCTAGGAAGGGGGCCCCAAACTTTGCTTACAGATTGTCCCTCGTTCAGCTTTAGGGAAAGGGAATGGGATTTGATATACCACCTTTCTGTGGTTACAATTAAAGCAGTTTACATATTATATACAGGTACTTATTTTGCACCTGGGGCAATAGAGGGTTGAGGGGCCCTTTTACAAAGGCACGTAAGAGCCTACGCGCTTGCAGCGGGCATCAAATTGGCATTACCACCCGGCTAGTGCACGTGGCAGGTGGTATTGCGAGTTTGGCAGGTACTGAAAACCTGCGGTAGTAAATCATTTTCTATTTTCTACTGCGGGGGCATTCCTAGCGGTAATCTACTACTACTACTACTTATCATTTCTATAGCGCTACTAGACGTACGCAGCGCTGTACACTTGAACATGAAGAGACAGTCCCTGCTCAACAGAGCTTACAATCTAATTAGGACAGACAAACAGGACAAATAACGGATAAGGACAAAAAGTAGCAAGATTCCAGAATCCCAAAGAGTAGCAAGATTCTAGAATCCCAAAGACTACTACTACTACTTATCATTTCTATAGCGCTAGTAGACGTACACAGCGCTGTACACTTGAACATGAAGAGAGAGTCCCTGTTCAACATAGCTTACAATCTAATTAGGGCAGACAAACAGGACAAATAAGGGATAAGGACAAAGAGTAGCAAGATTCCGGAACACCAAAGAGTAGCAAGATTCCGGAACCCCAAAGAGTAGCAAGTTTCCGGAACCCCAAAGACTAACAAGATTCCGGAACCCCAAAGACTAGCAACATTCTGTGCAGAATCCCAGAGAGTAGCAAGATTCAGGAATCCCAAAGACTACTACTACTACTTATCATTTCTATAGTGCTACTAGACATATGCAGCGCTGTACACTTGAACATGAAGAGACAGTCCCTGCTCGACAGAGCTTACAATCTAATTAGGACAGACAAGCAGGACGAATAAGGGGTAAGGACAAAGAGTAGCAAGATTCCGGAACCCCAAAGAATAGCAAGATTCCGGAACCCCAAAGAGTAGCAAGATTCCAGAATCCCAAACAATACTACTACTACTTATCATTTCTATAGCGCTGCTAGACGTACGCAGCGCTGTACACTTGAACATGAAGAGACAGTCCCTGCTCAACATAGCTTACAATCTAATTAGGACAGACAAACAGGACAAACAAGAGATAAGGGAATATTAAAGAGAGGATGATAAAATAGTTGGCACACACTGGACGGTTTCCACGTGGGTAACGCGTGAGCCCTTACTGCTAAGTCAATGGGTGGCATTAAGGGCTCAGGCCACAATTAGATGCACCTTGTTTTCGTTTTGCCACACGTCCATTTCCCGGTCCCAAACCCCTCCCCCCCTTTTTTCCACACGCAGTGGAGAAATGGTCTTGCGTGCGTCCATACATTCACCCACACTACCGCAGGCCACTTTTGTTGCACCTTTGTAAAGCCCAGTTGCCCTGTTTGCCCACCCCTCAGGGCCGCTGAGAGACTAAGCCGGGCCCAGGGCAAGGCTGGTCCCCCCCAAGGATCGTCCCCCCCCATCCCTCAATTGCTACTTTTGTTGCCTCCCTCTCCTGCTCCCAGGCTGCCAGCGCCGCAGTTCCCAGTCTCCACCTACCTACCCTCTGCTCCCTTCTGCCTGCCATCTGACCCCCTTCATTTAAATAAAAAAAAATCTCTAAAACAGCAGCGCAGCGCTTTCTGTGCAAAAGTGGTAGATCGCCTCGAGCGGGCCTCCCTCACTGTGTCCCACCCTCGCGGAAATAGGAAATGACATCAGAGGAGGGTGGGACACAGTGAGGGAAGGCCCGCTCGAGGCGATCTGCCGCTTTCGCAGAGAAGGCACTGCGGTGCTGCTTTAGAGATTTTCTTAAAAATGCAGGGGTCGGACGACAGACAGAAGGGAGCTGAGTGTAGGCAGGTGGAGACATACCAACAAACAGAAAAGCAGAGAGGGTTAAGAAATTTATTGGAACAATACCCGACGTGGCCACGTTTCGCCCTCAGGCTGCGTCAGGGGTAAAATTAGTAGGAGTGAATCTAAAAACCTATTCACTCCTTAATGGTTCCTAAAAACAGTTCCTAAAAGTGTGTTCTCTCTTCTACTCCGGAAGTGCTGTGGCATTCTGAATGCCACAGCACTTCCGGAGTAGAAGAGGCGGCAAGCAAAGCCGTAGTCAGGTCCAGGCAAAGTCTCTAGGCAGGCGGCAAGCAAAGCAGTAGTCAGGTCCAGGCAAAGTCTCTAGGCAGGCGGCAAGCAAAAGCAGTAGTCAGAGTCTCCCAGTTACAAGCAATCTACCAAAGTAGAAGCCGAAGCACTGAGGACAGGGATAGACGCTCCTAAATAGCCCCCACCATCGGGAGCAACAGGAGTCAGCTGAAGCAAGAGGCTCAGGATTGGCTGGCAGCGGGAGAGGGGTGGAGCTGCGGTGCGGGAGCCCAATCCCGGCAGCAGGAGGTGGAGCCAGACCTCCCGTGCTCCCGGATCCCGCACCCGGAAGAGACAGAGTTACCAAGGCGCCGGCACTACCAAAATGGCCAGCGCCTCCATGCAGGGACCAGGACACCCCCTTGGACCCGTGCCCCCGGGCGAAGACGTGGCGTGAGGCCGCAAGACCGTCGGCCCCGCCACATGGGCCGACGCCTGACGCTCCCTCCCATGGAGGCGCGGAGCGGAGCGAACAAGGGGCGGGGCAGGCGATGAACGCACCGGTGAGGAGCACGACACTGTGTTAACCCGGCGATAACTGGGCAGCACGCAGCACTGCCCGATTACCGCCAGATACGCTCCAGCGCTACAGAAATAAATACATTTTTGTAGTGCTGGAAATGATGGTGCTAGGGGTGGGAAGTGCCACTTATATGTTATTACATGCACACAGTTCCAGGTAACATCACAGGTCAAGTCCCACTCTCTGAATCCTGCTGGAGTGAATTATAACATACAAAAATATGAAAAAAGAGTGGCCCTTTGAAAAGATCACAGCCCCCTGTACTGACTCCAGTAGCATTTTAATCTGTTTCTACTTATTTATGGCAGCTGATATTCCAGCCTTTTACCTTTGGCCTTAATGTATTTTTGTTTTTATTACTGAGAGCTGTCTCTGATTTGTGTCAGAACTGGAGAGAAGGGTTGGGGACCCTGTTCTACTACTTAACATTTCTAAAGCGCTACTAGGATTACGCAGCACTGTACAATTTAACATGGAAGGACAGTCCCTGCTCAAGGAGCTTACAATCTAAAAGACAAGTGTACAGTCAAAAGACAAGTGTAGAGTCAGTCTGATAGGGCATACTATATTTCTCGAATGGTTAGGTGCCGAAAGCAGCATTGAAGAGGTGAGTTTTAAGCAGAGATTGAAGATGGGTAGGGAGGGGGCTTGGCGTAGGGGTTGAGGAAGATTGTTCCAGGCATAGGGTGAGGCAAGGCAGAATGAGCGGAGCCTGGAGTTGGCAGTGGTGGAGAAGGGTATGAAAGGAGGGATTTGTCCTGTGAGCGGAGGTTACGGGCGGGAACATAGGGGGAGATGAGGGTAGAGAGGTAGTGAGGAGCCGCAGACCGGGTGCATTTGTAGGTAAGGAGGAGAAGCTTGAATTGTATGCGGTATCTGATTGGAAGCTTCTCACACCTCTGACTGTACAATCTTTTGCGGGCAAGGATGGCATCTGGTGGAGACTGGAGGAAACCTACTGTTATAAACACTGCAAGGAATAATGCCACGGAAGTGAAGGGACAGACCCTACAGCCATTCAAGATGCAATTTTCAAAGAGCCCATGAAGCTGCAAATTATGGGGGCATCTCTCATTCACATACTTTCATGAGTATCTACCTAATTTATTTCTCTTTGAAAATAGGATCCTGTATCATCCTGACCATGCGCAAAGTCAGACACATAGAAGGGGCATAATCGAACGGGTACGACCATCTCTAAGGACGTCCCGGCAAAGGGGCGGGGAAACCCATATTATCGAAACAAGATGGGCATCCATCTTTCGTTTAGATAATACGGTCGGGGACACCCAAATCTCAACATTTAGGTCAACCTTAGAGATGGTCGTACCCGGTTTTCAGCCATAATGGAAACCAAGGACGTCCATCTGAAAACCAGCCAAATCCAAGCCCTTTGGTCATGGGAGGAGCCAGAATTTGTAGTGCACTGGTCCCCCTGACATGCCAGGACACTAACCGGGCACCCTAGGGGCACTGCAGTGGACTTCACAAATTGCTCTCAGGTGCATAGCTCCCTTACCATGGTGCTGAGCCCCCCCCCACCAAAACTCACTCCCCAAAACTGTACACCACTACCACAGCCCTAAGGGATGAAGGGGGGCGCCTACATGTGGGTACAGTAGGTTTCGGGTGGCTCACATTTACCACCAAAAATGTAACAGGAAGGGGGGATGGGCCTGCATCCGACTGCCTGAACTGTACTGCACCCATTAAAACTGCTCCAGGGACCTGCATAGTGCTGTCATGGAGCTGGGTATGACATCTCAGGCTGGCATAGAGGCTGGCAAAATAAAAAAAATTAAAGTTTTCTTTAGGGTGGGAAGGGGTTGGTGACCACTGGGGGAGTAAGGGGAGGTCATCCCCGATACCCTCCAGTGGTCATCTGGTCATTTGGGGCACCTTTTCAAGGCTTAGTCGCAAGAAAAAATGGATCAAGTCGGCCAAGTGCTCGCCAGGGACGCCCTTCTTTTTTCCATTATCGGCCGTGGACGCCCATCTCCTAATCACACCCCAGTCCCACCTTCACTCCGGTGCCGACACACCCCATGAACTTTGGTCATCCCCGCGACGGGAAGCAGTTGAGGACGCCCAAAATCAGCTTTCGATTATGCCGATTTGGGCGACCCTGAGAGAAGGACGCCCATCTCCTGATTGTGTCTGAAGATGGGCGCCCTTCTCTTTCGAAAATAAGCCTGATAGAGTAACTATCACACACAGTTTACAGTTTATTAAAAATTCTCTTTATTTATCTACCTACTTATTTACTTTAAACATTTCAATTTAAGTTCTCTCTGAATTGATAACTTAATTGATATTGATGATTGTTACACATTCAATGACACTGGATTCAATGTACTTCTAATTCTCATGTTGTTGTATTTGTATCTATGTTTTATTGCATTTTGGTATTGAAAACTTCAAGAAAATTTATTTAAAAAATTGGATATACTGCCTGACCTTTTCGGATCTAGGCAGTTTCCAAAAAAAGTACTGATATTATTGGACAAGAAGTCATGGTAGGATAGACCTAACCCATTCATTCCAGACAGGAGAAAGGAAGAGAAAATACAAAGAAACAAATATAACACCCTAGTGTCTATGATGAGGTACCAGAACGTACAGAGTAACAGAGATGTGTCCACCTGGAGAAACTGTTGCACACATAAGCATATAAGTATTGCCATACTGGGACAGAGCAAAGGACCATCGAGCCCAGCATCCTGTTTCCAACAGTGGCCAATCCGGGTCACAAATACCTTGCAAGATCCCCCCAAAAGTACAAAACATTTTATACTGCTTATCTCAGAAATAGTGGATTTTCCCCAAGTCCAATTTAATAATGGTGTATGGACTTTTCCTTTAGGAAGCCGTCCAAACCTTTTTTTAAACTCTGCTAAGCTAACCGCCTTTACCACATCCTCTGGCAACGAATTCCATGTATGGCTAAGAACCAGGTAAACCAGGTTCACTCTGGTGGATCCTCTTCTACTTCTATCCCTCTGCCTGTCGACGTACCTCAGGGTTCTGTTCTTGGTCCCCCCCTCTTTTCTATCTACACTTCTTCCCTTGGTTCATTAATCTCATCCATGGCTTTTCCTACCATCTCTATGCTGATGACTCCCAAATCTACCTTTCTACTCCTGATATCTCACCTTGCATCCAAACCAAAGTTTCAGCGTGCTTGTCTGACATTGCTGTCTGGATGTCTGAATGCCACCTGAAATTAATATAACCAAAACCGAGCTTCTCATTTCCCCCCCCAAACCCACCTCCCCGCTCCCCCTGTTTTCTATTTCTGTTGATGGCTCTCTCATTCTCCCTGTCTCCTCAGCTCGAAAACTTGGGGTCATCTTTGACCTCTTCTCTATCCTTCTCTGCTCATATCCAGCAGATTGCCAAGACCTGTCGTTTCTTTCTTTACAACATCCGTAAAATCCGCCCCTTTCTTTCCGAGCATTCTACCAAAACCCTCATCCACACCCTTGTCACCTCTCGTTTAGACTACTGCAATCTGCTTCTTGCTGGCCTCCCACTTAGTCACCTCTCCCCCCTCCAATCGGTTCAAAACCCTGCTGCCCGTCTCGTCTTCCGCCAGGGTCGCTTTACTCATACTACCCCTCTCCTCAAGACCCTTCACTGGCTCCCTATCCGTTTTCGCATCCTGTTCAAACTTCTTCTACTAACCTATAAATGTATTCACTCTGCTGCTCCCCAGAATCTCTCCACACTCGTCCTTCCCTACACCCCTTCCCGTGCACTCCGCTCCATGGATAAATCCTTCTTATCTGTTCCCTTCTCCACTACTGCCAACTCCAGACTTCGCGCCTTCTGTCTCGCTGCACCCTACGCCTGGAATAAACTTCCTGAGCCCCTACGTCTTGCCCCATCCTTGGCCACCTTTAAATCTAGACTGAAAGCCCACCTCTTTAACATTGCTTTTGACTCGTAACCACTCGCCTCCACCTACCCTCCTCTCTTCCTTCCCGTTCACATTAATTGATTTGATTTGCTTACTTTATTTATTTTTTTTGTCTATTAGATTGTAAGCTCTTGAGCAGGGACTGTCTTTCTTCTATGTTTGTGCAGCGCTGCGTACGCTTTGTAGCGCTATAGAAATGCTAAATAGTAGTAGTAGTAGTAGTTCCAATCCCACTGACTCTCCTTGGGGTCCTTTTTCTAAGGTGCACTGAAAAAATGACCTGCGGTAGTGTAGGCGTGGGTTTTGGGCGCACGCAGAATCATTTTTCAAGGCACCTGTAAAAAAGGCCTTTTAATAAATTTTTGCCAAAAATGGACGTGCGGCAAAATCAAAATTGCCGCGCGTCCATTTGGGTCTGATACCTTACCGCCAGCCATAGACCTAGCAGTAAAGTCTCATGCGGTAACCATCCAATATGCGCAGCAGAAAATAAAAAATTACTTTTCGACTGCATGTATTGGACATGCGCCAAAAATGAAATTACAGCAAGAGGCACATAGTAGCTGTGCGGTAACTCCATTTTGGCACACGTTGGGCACCCGTAGACGCTTTATGTGGCTTAGTAAAAGGGTCCCCTTGTAACTTGAATAAGTCACTTCACCCTTCATTGCCTGAAACACTGAAAGGGAAAGGGAAGGGAAAGGGAAATGGGACTTGATATACCGCCTTTCTGTGGTGTCCACTTCTACAAAACAGCCTACCCTCCTGACGATCCCACAACCACGCAACCTCTTGGACAACACCCCCACAATCATGAACCTCAAAATGAACAAAAAGAGGAATGGAAAAAAAAGAAGCGAAACTGAGGCGCCGTCTCACTGCCCTGATTAGTCAGGGCTCTCCCTCTTGGTTCTTCGGAACCTTCACCGGAGGGACTCGAGGTCCCGCCAAATGCTAAATCTTCTGCAAGATATAAGTTTGTACACCAGGAGTCTGGGGATGGCCCTTCTTGCCTTCAGCACACAAATTCATTTGGAAATCAAATAGGAGAGACTCACACACTGATTGGGGGGGGGGGCATTACATTGGTACAGATGATGTCATTAAGGTGGACATGAGGACAGAGAGTACCGTTTGTGTGCAGTATTATTGTAGGATGTGAGAATGTTTTCCTTTCTAGTTCATAGATTCTATTAATGAATGTGCATGTGCACATATCACTGATTACCCTTGAATGCAGACTACAGTTGTGCTTATATCGCTGAGGGAGCTCTTTTATGTGTAGCTACAGGAGGGGGACCTGATAGCCTGGGGGGGGGGAGGGGTGAGTAAACACTTACTTCTCCAACCTGTCCCTTAGCTCAACCCAGGCTTCCATGGAGAGACTCCTGGGAGGCAGGTGGTGGTGGTGGCGAAAGAGAATGCGCCTGTGCTTCAAGCAGTAGGTACATGGTTTCAGCTTGGCTGAAATTAGGCTCTCTACGCAGCGCATGTTTCTCAGTGAACAAGCGTTGGAAAGCGTGCATCGCCTTATATGGACACCCATGCATGATGGTCGTCCTTACATGCACAGCTCATATATGGACGACCATCCCATATATGGACAGGTCAGTACTTGCACGTCTTGGCATCTATAAAGGCTCCACACATGGATGGCCGTAACGCATGGACGTTCATGAAGCGAAACTGGTCCTGAAACAATCACACCGCAACACTCAGAGCACTTGATCCCTTCCTTCTATGCATCAGAACCCGCTAACTGCTATTCTCTTTGGGGCCTTTTTACTAAGCCGGTTAGGCGCCTACGCGCGTCCAACACACATCCAATTGTAGTTACCCTCTGGTTACCGCTTGGCCCTTGCGGTAATTTCAATTTTTGTGCGCATGCGCTACATGCATCCCAAAAATATTTTTTATTTTCTGGCAGTCGCCAGCTACGCACATCAAGTGGCATTTGACGCGTGTAGACCATTACCGCCCGCGTTACCGCGTGAGACCATACCACTAGGTCAATGGCTTTCAGTAAGGTCTCACACCCAAAATGGACAAGTGGCAATTTTCATTTTGCCGCATGTCCATTTTCGGCAAAAAAAAAAGGCATTTTCTTGTAGGTGCGCTAAAAATTAATTCTGCGTGTGCCCAAAACACGCGTCTACACTACCGCAGGCCATTTTTCAGCACATCTTAGTAAAAAGATCCCTTTAATATCTGTAAGCCATATTGAACCTACCACTAGGAAGTGGAGGAGTGGCCTAGTGGTTAGGGTGGTGGACTCTGGTCCTGAGGAACTGAATTCGATTCCCACTTCAGGCACAGGCAGCTCCTTGTGACTCTGGGCAAGTCACATAACCCTCCATTGCCCTATGTAAGCTGCATTGAGCCTGCCATGAGTGGGCAAGCGCAGGGTACAAATGTAACAAAATAAAATAGATACTATTGGAGATTTTACATGGAATGTTGCTACTATTGGAGATTCTACATGGAATGTTGCTATTCCACTAGCAACATTCCATGTAGAAGGCTGCGCAGGCTTCTGTTTCTGTGAGTCTGACATCCTGCACGTCAGGCTCACAGAAGCAGAAGCCTGCGCGGCCACATTGGTGATCTGCAAGGGCCGACTTCTACATAGAATGGCTAGTGGAATAGCAACATTCCATGTAGAATCTCAAATAGTAGCAACAGTGGAGGAGTGGCCTAGTGGTTAGGTGTGGTGGACTTGGTCCTGAGGAAACTGAGTTTGATTCCCACTTCAGGCACAGGCAGCTCCTTGTGACTCTGGGCAAGTCACTTACCCTCCGTTGTCCCATGTAAGCCGCATTGGGCCTGCCATGAGTGGGAAAGTGAGGGGTACAAATGTAACAAAAATAAATGTGGGCTACAAATGCAATAAATAAGTAAACTAGGTGTAAATTAGAAGCTCATTTACTAATTTGCATTACTGTTTTGGCACAAGTTAAGCATTTCAATTTAGGCCCATGCATTAGATAATATTGTATTCATGCATATTAACATACTAACACAGGTAAATAAATTGGGCCATTTTGGATGCCCAGTCTCCCAGTCTTGAAAAATTGCAAGAGGACCTTACGAGACTGGGAGAGTGGGCAACCAAAATGGCGGATGACGTTTAATGTGAGCAAGTGCAAAGTGATGCATGTGGGAAAGAGGAACCCGAATACAGCTACGTCTGCAGGTTCCACGTTAGGAGTCACCAACCAGGAAAGGATCTAGGAGTCTTCATAGATAATGTGTATTTTTAATTATTTATTTAATTATGGGATTTGCCGCCTGTATGAAGAGATTCACCCAAGGCGATTTACAGCAGGTACAGTTTAACATAAAACTTATAGTTTTGTTAGCAAGCCTAACGACATATTTTTGTGACCCATTTGTGTTTTTTATGCTTGTATACAACACCATTGTATCTTAGACAAATAATCTTTTATTCACAACTTTTATTTTACATCATTTTGTATCCTATGAATTGTTGTATTAGTCAATTTATGTAACACATATATACATATATATACTTTTTAAATTATGTGTTTATGGTTATTCATGTATATCTGTTGCACATAATATATTTTATTATCATATGTCCATATGTTATCATTTTATACATTTATTTGTGGATAAAATTAATAATGATTTGTTGTTTATATATAAAAAATTATTATTTCTATTGATGTTTTGATGTATATGTTTTAATTCTTATACATTTTTTATTACAAAGATATGTTTTTCTATCTATGGCATTAGGCATACTTTGATTATTTTTGTTTTTGTGTTTTTATAAATCTTATGTTTTAGACTGCTGAAGAAGGCGCGAGCTAGCGCCGAAACACAGTTTGTGTTGAGTCGTTGTCACTTTGCTTGCAATAAAGAATTGTTTCTTTATGGACGTCTCCTCCGCTTTTTAGAAGAGCCTACCTTTCCTACTTCTTGCTTCTGCAAACTTTACGTAGGAACCAATGTACCTCCTCCACCCCTTGGGGTGGTTTTCTTTGCTCGTTAGCAGCATAACAACAGTAAAAATAACCACGAATAAACTAAATACAATCAATGAGGTAAACTTGAAACCTAATAACAGAACTACTGTGAAACAGTATCAAAAATATACACATTTACAGCACTGGAATTCATATACCAGAGGTATAATACAGTGTTAGCATAATACTAATGATACACCTAATAAACAGCATTAGAACATTCTACTAACATAGATATGATGCTAAAGATTTTCTACAATATGGCTTAACGTATAGCCGAGGGACTAAGAGCAGATATGTGATGGGCAGCGGCGTACCAAGGGCGGGGCGGTGGGGGCGGTCTGCCCCAGGTGCAAGCTGCTAGAGGGGTGCAGAGAGCAGCCGCGTGCCTGTCGGCTCCGCTGGTTCCCTGCTCCCTCTGCCCCGGAACAGGTTACTTTCTGTTCCGGAGCAGAGGGAGCAGGGAGCCAGCGGAGCCAAGGGCCACGTGGCTGCTCCCTGCAGCCAAGAATGCACCCGGGGGGGGGGGGGGAGGGAGTTTGATGTGCTGGGGGGTATCATTGTGCCAGGGGGGGGTCGTGCTGCCACCCGTGGGGGGTGCGCATCAGCGATCCGCCTCGGCACAATGACACCCCCCCAGCGCATCAACCCCCCCCCACCCGGGGCATTCTTGGCTGCTGGGAGCAGCTGCGCACGGCTCTCGGCTCCGCTGGCAGCCGACCTAGGATCGTCACTGGTGATGGGAACAAGATGCGTGGTTCAGAATCAGTTGGGATAATTTGATGGTTAGCTATGTTGAAACCCTCTGCTCAGTGTGCAGTGGCAGCTAAGAAAGCAATAGAATGCTAGGAATTATTAGGAAAGGAATGAAAACCAAAAATGAGCACGTTATATGCCTTTGTATCACTCCATGGTGTGACCGCACCTTGAATACTGTGTGCGGTTCTGGTCACCACATCTCAAAAAAGATATACTGGAATTAGAAAAGTTACAGAGAAGGGCAGCAAAAATGATAAGAGGATGGGACGACTTCCCTATGAGGAAAGGCTAAAGCAGCTAGGTCTCTTCAGCTTGGAGAAGTGACGGCTGAGGGGAGATATGATAGAGGTCTATAAAATACTGAGTGGAGTGGAACGGGTAGACATTTACTCTTTCTAAAAAATACTAGGACTAGGGGCAAGCAATGAAGCTACTAAGTAGTAAATGTAAAACAAAACAGAGAAAATATTCATCTTCAGCATGTAATTAAATTCTGGAATTTGTTGCCAGAGAATGTGGTAAAAGCATTTAGCTTAGCAGGGTTTAATAAAGGTTTGGATCATTTCCTAAAGAAAAGTCCATAAGCCTTATAAGATGGAATTGGGAAAAATCCACTGCTTATTTCTAGGATGTGCAGCATAACATCTATTGTACTGTCTTGGGATCTTGCCAGGTACTTGTAACCTTGCTGGGCCACTGTTGGAAACAGGATACTGGGCTTGAAGGACCTTCTGTCTATCCCAGAATGGCAACACTTATGTCCTTATGTTCTTGTGCTCTTTCGGTACGTTCACGTCCCTTGAGCTACCAGTGAAAAGGAAATGCTAAATCCAAATAAATTATTATATACCAGAATCCACTGTAAGACATCTGACGGAGCTCCTCCAATTCCTGCAATGTGAAGTTTAGAGCTGCATAGCTGAGGCCCATCGCATCTCTCTCCCTAAAACATTCTTTTTTAAGCTGCTTGTAATTACAGACTTGTTGAGCGTGTCACGGTAAGAGTTAAAAACATATCTATAATACAAAGTGTTTATTAGGGGTAGGCAGTTTTTAGGATCATAACTAGTTATTCCCTCCCCTTCTACTGCCTGCCAAATTTTGGAATAATCTTATCTCCAAAGCTTCCTGAGTACTGGGATTGAGCCGCGAAAGATACACGGAGCCAGTTGCTCGACATAAAATAGAACAGCATGGGCACACATACAGTCGAATGATTCCGTGACGTGAGATGGCCCCCGAGCTGCGCCATGACTAGCACTTTTCCGCCTTCCTCGTTAGGTAGCTCATCGGTATTCTAGAAGTTTCCAGCGCTTTGAATATGTGTTGTGTCACTTTAAATGCTTGGATTCTCACCAGATCTCTTAATCTTACAACTGTTATCATTTACAGTACATCTTAAAAAGAGGAAAGCAAATCTGAATAGCAGAAAAATATTAGAGTATCTATAATGAGTATATGTTAAACAATGACTTGCTTTAATTTATTGTTTTTCCACTCTCTATACAGATTGTGGGGCTGATGTAATAAAGGGAGCTTGGCTTAGCACACAATTTTGTACATCACCATGGCACGGTGTTGAGACTCTCCAGCGCTCTTGCAAAAGTGACAGGAGGTTGTTGAATTTCGTCAGCATGTGCTTCGCTGCTCATTTCATCATCTGTTTCATCATCAGCCGTTGCCTGCGTGTAGGCACATATCCCGACATCAGTGCTGTCATCAGCTGTTTGTAGATCGTAATCAACAGCTACGTAGTGCTGAAACTCCTCTTCAGTAACACAGGCTGGGATGTCAATAGCCTGTTCATCTGATGCGTTTGCAACAGCTGCATCTGTTTCGTCCCTCTCCACATACTTAACAAAGCTTGCCCGCTTGTAGCAGTTCACAATGGTTGCCTGTGTAACATGATTCCAGGCTTCTTTCTGTATATGTAGGGAATCCAACAGTGATAGATTACTAGCCAGTTCAACAGCACGTCTATCCTTGCCAGTCTGGTCATCCATAACGCTCATCAGAAGACGTAGCAGAAGAGCCCGATAATGTTGTTTGAAATTGACTATTATGTCCTGATCCATAAGTTGGATCAGAGAGGTAGTG
The DNA here is from genome assembly GCF_901765095.1 of Microcaecilia unicolor. Taxonomy (NCBI): domain Eukaryota; kingdom Metazoa; phylum Chordata; class Amphibia; order Gymnophiona; family Siphonopidae; genus Microcaecilia; species Microcaecilia unicolor. The sequence goes on along the minus strand of NC_044041.1, from coordinate 10,107,585 downwards.
TTTGGTGGCAGGAAGACCACCTTGACGTTAGACAGCCTGACATCATCACTGTGTGCAGCACAATTATCACAAAGCAACAAAATCTGATGCTTTTGTGCCCATATTCTAGTGTCTAACTTCTTTAGCCACTGCTTCCAGATTTCTCTAGTCATCCATGAATTTGCGTTAGCCTCGTATGACAAAGGAAGTCGCATAACATTCTTGAAGCAACAGGGCTGTTTGCTCTTTCCAATGACGAGTAGTTCCAACTTCTCACTCCCATCCATATTGCAACAAAGGAGGATCGTCAGTCGGTCCTTCAACGTTTTACCTCCTGTAGTTTCGGCTTGTTTGAATGCAAGTGTTCCATCAGGAATGGCTCTCCAGTAGAGACCGTTTTCGTCAGCATTGAAAAATGTCACAAGGTGCAAACTCGTTAAAAGATGGTAGGAAGAACTGAAACAACCCAGTTTTCAGCACCAAACTCATCAGCGTCTTGTTTCTCACCATGCTGTTTCTTGAATTTTATGTTGTTCCTCTCCTTCCATCTGTCCAACCATCCAATTGAATTCAGTTAGTCCAAGACTTTCAGCTAGCTGGTTAGCTTTCTCCATAAGCAGTGGACCACTGACAGGAAACTGTCTGCTCCTGACTCGAGAAAACCACCGAAGAAGAGCATCTTCTACCTCCTCAGCTTTTCCCGCCCGTTTTCGTTTCTGTTGTGGATTTGTATTGTTTTGCCAGTCTTCCAGAAGCTGGTCTTTCTGCTTCAAGATAAGTGAAATTTGACTGGGATTGACACCATATTCTTTAGCAATAGATGCTTGACTTTGTTTGTGTTCTAATTTTTTAAGAACTTTTTTTTGTTACATTTGTACCCCGCGCTTTCCCACTCATGGCAGGCATAATGCGGCTTACATGGGGCAATGGAGGGTTAAGTGACTTGCCCGGAGTCACAAGGAGCTGCCTGTGCCTGAAGTGGGAATTGAACTCAGTTCCTCAGTTCCCCAGGACCAAAGTCCACCACCCTAACCACTAGGCCACTCCTCCACTGTTGCTACTATTTGAGATTCCACTAGCAACATTCCATGTAGAAGTCGGCCCTTGCAGATCACCAATGTGGCCGCGCAGGCTTCTGCTTCTGTGAGTCTGACGTACATGCAGGACGTCAGACTCACAGAAACAGAAGCCTGCGCAGCCTTCTGTATGGAATGATGCTAGTGGACTAGCAACATTCCATGTAGAATCTCCAATAGTAGCAACATTCCATGTAGAATCTCCAATAGTATCTATTTTATTTTGTTACATTTGTATCCCACGCTTTTCCACTCACCGCAGGCTCAATGTGGCTTACATGGGGCAATGGAGGGTTAAGTGACTTGCCCGGAGTCACAAGGAGCTGCCTGTGCCGGGAATCGAACTCAGTTCCTCAGTTCCCCAGGACCAAAGTCCACCACCCTAACCACTAGGCCACGTGATCTTTTTGGATAGATGTCGGTGGATGCTTGCTACAAATAAGTGAGGATAATCGTGTGTTGTTTGTATATATTTATATTTTATTGTATTTGTATCCCACATTATCCCACCTATTTGCAGGCTCAATGTGGCTCACAGAGTTCTGATATGACATTGTCATTCCAGGAGAGCAGCTACAATTAGTGATATAAAAGAATAAGTAAGGGGAAAAAGAAGAGAGTGGGGTGGGTATGTATAGAAGGTAGATTTTCTTGATTGGTTGTGTTGGCGAGGTAGTTTAGTACTTCACTTCCTTCATATTTTTAATAATTGGGGGAAAGATATAAACAGGATGGAGTCGGTCCAGAGGGTGGTTACAAAATAGGTCAGTGGTCTCTTTCATAAAGTGTATGAGGACAGATTTAGGGATCTCAATATGTAAACTGTGGAAGAAAGGTACTCCACTGCTAACTCCAGACTCTGTTCCTTTTATCTTGCTGTACCATATACCTGGAATAAACTTCCTGAGCCAGTACGTCAAGCTCCATCTCTGGCCGCCTTCAAATCTAGGCTAAAAGCTCACCTTTTTGATGCTGCATTTAACTCCTAATCCTTACTCACTTGTTCAGTACCCATGTTCTATCATTCTCACCTTAGTAATTCTCTTTTCTCTTATTTGTCCTGTTTGTCTGACCTAATTAGATTGTAAGCTCTGTCGAGCAGGGACTGTCTCTCCATGTCCAGTGTACAGCGCTGCGTACGTGTAGTAGCGCTATAGAAATGATAAGTAGTAGTAGTAGAGGGATATGATAGAGATGTTAAAATACCTCTGTGGCATTAATGTACCTCTTTCAAATGAAGGAAAAATCTGGTATGAGAGCACATAGGGTGAAGTTAAGAGGTTATAGGCTCAGGAGTAATCTAAGGAAATAATTTTTCACGGAAAGGGTGGTGGACACATGGAATTGCCTCCTGGTGGAGATCAGGACTGTGTCTGAATTTAAGAAAGCATGGGACAGGCACGTGGGATCCCTTAGGGAAAGGAGGAGATAGTGGTTGCTGAGGATGGGCAGACTGGATGGGCCATTTGGCCCTTATCTGCCATCTTGTTTCTATGTTTCTAATATAACCCAATAAGGTTAAGAATTAAAAAATAAAATACGTGAAACTTGTGTTGCAGTTGTAGGCTGCAGTTTCCGTGGGTGCTGGGAAGGCTGTGCTGTGGGCCACGTTGGGAAGCAGCATTGAGAGGCGGCTGGCGGTCTGGGACAGCACTGGGCCGGCTGGAAGGCTGCCACGGGAGCTGCAGAGCTGAAAGTTCACTGCGGGTGCCACGGGCCTGGAAGGCTGGTCAGCTGGAGTGTCCGGTGGGGTAGTGCTGGATCTGTGTGTGCTGTGACTGGATGGGGGCTGCATCTGGCTGTGGGAGCAGGAGCCGGTCCGGGAGGCTGAAGATCGCACGTGTTTAAAAAAATAAAAATAATTAATAAAGGTGGGAGGCGGAGGAAAGCCCTGTTTGGGCCGTGTTGGCGTCTGATGTCACCACGCTGGGGGGCGTGACGTCAGATAGATCGCACATGCACAGAGACATCAGGATTCGGGCCTGCATCGGAGCCCGCCCGATTTTTGGAGTTTGGAGGGTTCTGGAGGTGGAATGTCTTTGCAGATGATGGGGGCAGAATGGAATGGGGTGCTCTGGAGAGTTTCCTGAAGGTTTTGTGGATGAATTGAGCGCAATCACATGAGGCAGCTTCCGTTGTCTTGGAGACAGCGTCGGGAGGGCAGAGCCATGCAGCCGAAGGTGCATTCAGAAAAAGAATGAGGTGCCAGCAAATAAATCCCTAGCACGGAAGCAGGGGAAATGTATTTATTTGGTTTTTTATTGCAATTAAAAAAAAATGGCTATGTGTGTGTGAAGGGAGGACAGAATGCCAGAACTCCTGGGAGAAATCTAAGCGGCCGTGTAGGCAGTTGGGAGGGCTCTGATGACTCGGAAGGATGGGTGTCTGAGTTTTGGTGTGAGCTCCTGATATTTGGAGGTTTCTAAGGGGATTTTTGATTGTTGTGTGGAGTGAGCCTGTGTTTAATTAAACTGGAAGCCCGTGGTGTGCTTCGGTGTGTTTGGGGAGTAGTGGTGGGAACATTCCTTTGAGCCTATCTTACCTAAATTTTGGAGGCTCCTTTGAAATTGAGGGTTCTTAGTGTTTAAATTTTGGCTCTGCTGGTGAACGTCTTAATTGGTTTATTGCCTGACTACAGAGACTGTTTATTTAACACACCTCCAACCAGGGCCGCAGCCAGACAACAGATTTTGGGTGGGCCTAGGCAAGAAGTGGGTGGGCACCAAGTGTTCTCCCCCCCCCCCCACCACCAAAAAAATATCTCAGCTGGCGGGAAAACGCTTCTTTCCACCTTGGCAGTCTGCAGCAGGTATGCGCTGAAAAATGAGCATGCTCAGGTGCCAGTATCATGGACAGTAGCGTTTTCGTTACCATCTTCAGCTGGCCGAGCTTGGGATCCCCACCAGCTACCACTAAACGTGTGCTACTGTTGGGTGGGCCTGAGCCCTTAATGGGTGGGCCCTGGCCCACCCAGGCCCACCTGTGGCTACGCCACTGCCTCTAACTACTCATGGTCTTATGAGAATTTCTACTCATTTCTTTAATATGTGAGTAGACAGAAGGGCGTGGTGGTGGGGGGCGGCCCACTCCAGGTGCAGATCATAAGGGGGTACTGCTACTTCCTCCACTGTTCCATTCCCTTTTGTGCAGCCCCAAGCAATCCCGCGTCAGTGGTGTCTTCCTCAGCGCAGCCTCCACCGCTGCTGGGCCTGCCGCCGCTGCTTCAGCTCCTCCAGCAGTGCACAAGCAGCAGCAGTGGTAAATAAGCATTGTTTGTCGATCGATGAGCGATTGAAGGGTCTGCACTCGATCCCGCGGCTGATGATCTGACATCACTTCCATTTCCGGAGCAGAGGTGCAGGCCCCACGGTTATCCTATTCTGACTAGCATTTACTTTTTTTTTTTTTTTGCTATTAGTTTGGACAAACAGCATTTGAGAAGGGACAGGGAGAGAATCTCAGAATCGAGATTGAGGATACAGATAATAGAGAAATGGGAAGATGCTGGATCAAGTAGGAGGGAGGGGGCACAGGCTGGATGGAAGGGGAAGGGGGAGTTGGATAGATGCTGGATGGAAGGGCCAGAGTGAGAGGGCAGGTGCCATATGGATGGGGGAGAGGGCAAAGAGTGGGTGAAGGGGCAGAAAAAGAGGGCAGACTCTGCATGGATGGAAGAGAGAGGAAGGCGGGGATGGGAGGGGCAGAGAAAGAGGGCAGATGCTGGATGGAATTTATGGAAGGAAGAGAGTGAAGAGAAATGAGGAGAGCAGAACCCAGAGACAACCAAGGTAGATAAAATATTTTTTTTTTGTTTTTTTTGCTTTGGGTAAAGTAGTATTGTAGCTGTGTTAGTAAATGTTTATAAATAGAAAATAGGAGTTAGGTGATTTTTTTTTTTCTCTAATTTCATTACATTTTTTACTAACTTTCAGAGACCAAAATCCCCTTCCTCAGGTCAGGACAGGATACCATAACAGCAGTATACTGTACCGACCTGAGGAAGGAGGTTTTGACCTCTGGAAGCTAATTGAAAAATATATTAGTCCGATGGAGTGCTGTTATCTTATTTTCCATTTTTGTTTTATTTCTGTGTTAATTTGCAAAGTGCTAATTGGTATGTGTTAGTTTTCTCAAATTTCACTATCTCTTTTCTGACCATTCATTTCACATCACGATTACTACTAAAAATACTTTTTCCATATAGAGGAGGGGGTGATAAAAAATGATCAGCCCCAGGTGTAAAATATGTTAGGTAAGTCACTGGTGAAGGGAGTTTCTAATCAAATAAAGTTTTCCCTAAAGGTCAGCTTGAATTGCCTGTATAGATTAAACTAGTTTCCACTGTTAAAGGTCAGTACCCATGTGAGCAAAGAGCGTTTTGAAAGCTGCAGAGAAAACAAACATTGCTTAAGTCCAGTTGTATGAATAATGATGGCTTGTGAATGTTAAAGCTGCAACTTTGAGGACTGGAATATAAACAAATTGAAGCTTCTAATATGGTGCATGTTACCCTTACGAATTGCACCTTTTACTAAGGTGCGTTGAAAAGTGGCTTGCGCTGGTGTAGACGCATGCATTGTACGCTTGCAGGTTCATTTTTCAGTGCACCTGCAAAAAAGGCCTTTTTTTGGCTGAAAATGGACGTGCGGCTAAATGAAAATTGCCGTGCGTCCTTCTTGGGCAACAGACCTTACTGCCACCCATTGACTTAGCAGTAACACATGTCCTCTACTTCTACCGCCTTCCCGTCTTGAAAAAGGTTCATTTGTGGAAATATTTGAACGTCTGTATCATGTCACCCCTGTTTCTCCTTTCCTCTAAGGTAAACATGTTCAGGTCGGCAAGTCTCTCCTCGTACGGTTTGCAACGCAAATCCCATACCATTTTTGTAGCTTTTCTTTGCACCGCTTCCAGTCTTTTTACATCTTCGCAAGATACGGCCTCCAAAATGAATACAATATTCCAAGTAAACACAAACATAAATTAAGGGGCCCTTTTACTAAGCCACGTGGAGGGACGTACGTCCTAGTTGCGATTTGGACGTCCTTGCAAAACGTCCAAATCCAGGGGCAGGGAAACCCGTATTTTCGAAACAAGATGGACGTCCATCTTTCGTTTTGAAAATCCCATCAGGGATTAACTGGGTGGTAATCGATAGTGCATGTACAATGCCGATCACCGCCTGCTAGCGCCACGCGCCGGAAAGTTTCCAACATGATGGTAGGCGTGCGTAAAAAATGAAATTACCGCCCGGGCCACACGGTAACTGGGCGATAGTTCCGAATTGGCATGCATTGGGCACATATATAGTTCCTTATTGGGCTCATTTTTGAAAAAGAAGGACATCCATCTTTTGATATAAATCGACGTCCTTCTCCCAGGGACATCCAAATCGGTATAATGGAAACCCGATTTAGGACGTCCCCAACTGCACTCTGTCGCAAAGACGGTCAAAGTTCAAGGGGGCGTGTTGGAGGCGTAGTGAAGGCGGGACTTGGGTGTGCCTAACACTTGGACGTCCTTGACCCATAATCGAAAACAACAAGGACGTCCCTGACGAACACTTGGACGTTTTCACCCAGACCTGTTTTTATTACGACTAAGGCACAAAAATGCCCGAAATGACCAGATGACCACTGGAGGGAATCGGGGATGACCCCCTCTTACTCCCCCAGTGGTCACTAACCCCCTGCCACCCTCAAAAAACATCATTAAAAATATTTTGTGCCAGCTTCTATGCCAGTCTCAGATGTCATACTTAGGTCCGTGACAGCAGTATGCAGGTCCCTGGAGCAGTTTTAGTGGGTGCAGTGCACTTCAGACAGGTGGACCCAGACCCATCCCCCCCACTTGTTACATTTGTGCAGGAAACAGCGAGCCCTCCAAAACCCACCACAAACCCACTGTACCCACATCTAGGTGCCCCTTCACCTGTAAGGTAAGGTAGTGGTACAGTTGTGGGTAGTGGGTTTTGGGGGGTGGCTCAGAACACAAGGTAAGGGAGCTATATTCCTGGGAGCAATTTATGAAGTCCACTGCAGTGCCCCCTAGGGTGCCCGATTGGTGACCTGGCATGTGAGGGGGACTAGTGGACTACAAATGCTGGCTCCTCCCATGACCAAATGGCCTGCATTTGGTCGTTTTTGACATGGACGTCTTTGGTTTTGAAAATCGCCAAAAATCAGAAATGTCCATGTCTGTGGACGTCCAAATCTCGAGACGGAGAAATTTAAGGATTTGGATGTCCCTGATGGGATTTTCGAAACGAAAGATGGACGTCCATCTTGTTTCGAAAATACGGGTTTCCCTGCCCCTGGATTTGGACGTTTTGCAAGGACGTCCAAATCGCAACTAGGACGTACGTCCCTCCACGTGGCTTAGTAAAAGGGCCCCTTAATTTATGTTTGTGTTTACTTGGAATATTGTATTCCGTTTTGGAGGCCGTATCTTGCCGAAGATGTAAAAAGACTGGAAGCGGTGCAAAGAAAAGCTACAAAAATGGTATGGGATTTGCGTTGCAAACCGTACGAGGAGAGACTTGCGGACCTGAACATGTATACCTTGAAGGAAAGGAGAAACAGGGGTGACATGATACAGACGTTCAAATATTTCTACAAATGAACCTTTTTCAAGACGGGAAGACGGTAGAAGTAGAGGACATGAAATGAGATTGAATTGGGGCAGACTCAGGAGTAGTATCAGGAAGTATTTTTTCACGGAGAGGGTGGTGGATATGTGGAATGCCCTCCCGCGGGAGGTGGTGGAGATGAAAACGGTAATGGAATTCAAACATGCGTGGGATAAACACAAAGGAATCCTGTTTAGAAGAAATGGTTCCGTGGAATCTTAGCAGAGATTGGGTGGCGATGCCGGTAATTGGGAAACAAAACGGGAGCTGGGCAGACTTCTACAGTCTATGCCCTGATCGTGACAGAACAGATAGGGATGAACTGGAGTGTAAATTTTAAGGGGCTTCGACGTTAAGTTCAGAACTTAGTACAAGAACAGTGCTGGGCAGACTTCTATGGTCTGTGCCCTGAGAAAAGCAAGGACAAATCAAACTCGGTATACATATAAAGTATCTTGTTGGGCAGACTGGAGAGACTGTACAGGTCTTTATCTGCCGTCATTTAATATGTTACTTACATCATGTAGAGTTAATCACCCTGAATATATGACCAGCTGTTGCAGACTATTTTGAAATCCATTGTGAGGTGCAATTAAAGGCACTCTTTGTCAATAACAGTATACCTAACACAGTTCAGACCTGTATGCTAGTGCTCTTGGGGGGGGTGGTGGTCCTCCTAAAATTAGTCCTGGCTATACTGCTAGGCTGAGTGCAGGATTTTCTAATGCTGATGCTTTAACACAAGGTCTGAGGAACAGGAAAAGGTCAGCTCATTTTTCTGCAGGTCAGCGTAAGTGAGGATTTCATGCCTGTGTCTTCTCTTCACTATGAGCCTACAGGACTCGCAACTCTTTCTGTCTTCCTTGATGGGTCAAGAAAACAACAGGGATGAGGAGCAGAGAAGGAGGAATGCTGGACTGTTGGCATATTTACAAACCTTACAATGTCACTCAGATTTTCTTGTGCGTACATCTGTGTATGTGCTGGAATGGTATTGTGCTGGGCACATTAATACTGATGGTGGAAAAACTGTATAACATAGTAACATAGTAGATGACGGCAGAAAAAGACCTGCACGGTCCATCCAGTCTGCCCAACAAGACAAACTCATATGTGTATACCTGACCTTGATTTGTACCTGCCTTATTCAGGGCACAGACCGTACAAGTCTGCCCAGCAGTATTTCCCGCCTCCCAACCACCAGTCCCGCCTCCCATCACCGGCTCTGGCACAGACCGTATAAGTCTGCCCTCCACTATCCTCACCTCCCAACCACCAACCCCTCTTCCCCCCACCTGCTCCGCCACCAGATTAAACATCATTTGGTATACCAGTCCAGTCTACACAAATATCTGTACAGGCACTTTCTATCTCAAATGGGCTCACAATCTAAGTTTTTTTTTCCTTTTGAATTCATCCCTCTCCGAACCATTATACATTCTTTCTTTTTCACAACACTTTACCCAACTTACACCCTCTTCCGTCCCCTACTTCTACCACCTTCCCCCTTATCCTTTCTTACTCCACCTCTTATATATTTTATTCAAAAGTTTTATCCATTTTGTGCTATCCTGTAAATTTGCTTAAACAAGTGTGTTAGGAGACTCTGTGCCAGCTTTCTGTATGTCTCTACAGACAGACAGGCTCGCTCTCTCTCTATCTTCCTCAACACAGGAAGAGACATGTACACACCAGGGGCGTAGCCAGACCTTACGATGGGAGGGGGCCAGAGCCCGAGGTTGGGGGCACAAAGGTATTTGTTTGTGACACGGGTGGGGGTCCCCAACCCCCACCAGCAGAAGCCTTCTTCAGCGCCGGTCTCCGGCGCAGCCGCGTTCGCTGCTCTGCTCTTCTTTCTTCTTGCTCCTCCTGTGCATGCTGACGTTCCTTGGGAGGATCAAGAAGAGCAGGGTAGCAACGCGGCTGTGTCGGAGACCGGCACTGAAGAAGGCTTCAGCTGGCAGGGGTTGGGGACCCCGCCAGCCAAACCAGGGGCCCAGATGAAATTTGTGGGGGCCCAGGCCCCCATGGCCCCCCCCGTAGCTACGCCCCTGGTACACACAGACAGAGGGATCCTTTTACTAAGCTTCGGGAAAAGGAACCACACGACTATGCGGCGGGAAGCAATTACTGCCGCCCCACTGAGGTGGTGGTAAGGGCTCCAGTGGTAACCTGGTGGTAAGCGGGCAGCACATGACGGATGCCTGATTACCGCCAGGTTAACACCGCGCTACAAAAACAAAATTTCCGGAGCGCCAGAAATGGCACGCAGTCGAGTCGGAGCTACTGCCAGTGGCCACATAAGGCCGGTAGTAGTTCCGGCATAAAACGCGGTAAGCTCGCAATGGGCTTACCGCTGCTTTGTACAAGAGCCCCAGAGTGGGGAGAAATTCATCAATACACCTTATGTAAACTGTAGCTTTGGACTTACGTTTTAGATATTTATTTATTTATTTATTTGTTGCATTTGTATCCCACATCTATCATTACTCACTTTACAATCTGAGCCCAAGCTGGGTTATATTTCAGGTACAATTGGTATTCCGTTTTTTCAAGAGAGCTTACAACCTGTCAGTGATAAGTGATTGTACCGTGCGTTTCCTATTTTGCGATGTGAATTTACTGAACAACTTGATTCTCACCACAAGATGTCACTAGAGCCCCTCTGAGCAAAATAATAAACTTCATTTTTCACAAACAGTATTTTCCAGACATATTTTAGAGCTTTAGATAAGAAATCTTTCAATAAAAAAATTCTCATGCTAAGGGCTGTGGCTACTGTGGAGACCATTGCATGTGAGAATCTAATGTCAGCTGAATGGGTTTCATAACCAGGGATCGAGCATGACACAGTACACTACCCATCTTAACAACATTTTATATATGACTGTGTAACTCAAGGTGAGTTATATTCAGGTACACCAGTAGATATTTTCCTGTCCTTTGAGGGGGGTTCATAATCTAATTTTGCACTTGAGATAATGGAAAGTTAAGTGACTTGCCCAAGATCACAAGGAGCAGCAGAGAAGAGTGGGATTTGAACCAGACACCCCTGGACGTTAAGCCTGGTACTACAGCCACTGTGCTACTGTGGATACATAAAAGGAACGTTTCCATTGTTCCCACTGAGAAATTGATTTCATTTGCTACACATCGTACATGTGTACCCACCCACCAGGAAAGGGAGATTTTAGTGGGGAGGGGGAGGAGCAAGACTTCACCTTCTGCTGAACTGTATATGCAGTTCAGCAGGGAGAACACTTGAAAGGGACACATTCTGGAAGCTAGCAAAGAGACTCCTCTGAAGAGGGGAGTAAGTAACTTGGCACTTTAGTGGGGAAATAAGGCATGGCTCTCTGTCTGATGTCGAGTGGGATGGAATATGGGATTCTGCAGGTACTTGTGTCCTGGATTGTTCACCGTTGGAAAAAGGATACTGGGCCCCATCCTTGGCCACCTTTAAATCTAGACTGAAAACCCCCACCTTTAACATTGCTTTTGACTCGTAACCACTTGTAACCACTCGCCTCCACCTACCCTCCTCTCTTCCTTCCCGTTCACATTAATTGATTTGATTTGCTTACTTTATTTTTTGTCTATTAGATTGTAAGCCTTTGAGCAGGGACTGTCTTTCTTCTATGTTTGTGCAGCGCTGCGTACGCCTTGTAGTGCTATAGAAGTGATAAATAGTAGGTTAGTAGTCTCTTGTAACCAGAGCTAATGTTGTGATGTCATAATGCCTCAGGCCACCAATAAGAGCCAACCTCATCAGTGATGTCACAATGGCTTGATTGTCCTATACTTGGCTCACTTTTATTACATAGCTCTTTGAGCAGGGACTGTCTTTCTTCTATGTTTGTGCAGCGCTGCGTACGCCTTGTAGCGCTATAGAAATGCTAAATAGTAGTAGTAGTAGTTGATAGACTTTGGTCTCACTCACTAAGGCATTTTTTAAACTTTAACTTTATACATCTGATATTAACATTCACAAATATTGACTAAAAGAAACAAAGAAAATAATAGAATGAAAAAAAGTAATAACTAGTCAATATTTAGGAGGGAAGTTATCAATGTGAGCTACCATTAAGATATATTATTTCACCACTAACTTGCTCTATTTTAGCACAGATCCCATTTTATGCAGTAAGACCTATTTACTAAAAACTGGGGTTAACAGTAAAATAGCACTTCTTAACGGTAGCCCACGCTGTTAATTAAAGAAAAAAAAGAAATGTCTCTAGAAATGGAAATCACTGCTATATGTAATAAAGGTGAGCCAAGTATAGGGCACAGAAGCCATTGTGACATCACTGATGAGGTTGGCTCAGGCATTGGTGGACTGAGGCATTATGACATCACAATGTCAGCTCTGGTTAAATCACTGCTATGAGCCAAGTAAAGGACAGTCAAGCCATTGTGACATCACTGATGAGGTTGGCTCTTAGGCATTGGTGGACTGAGGCATTATGACATCACAATACCAGCTCTGGTTAAATCACTGCTATCCTATATAATAATTTGCACCTCCCAACGTTCCATTGCTGTCTGGCTGCCTGGGTTCGTAACATCTCATGACGTCAGCCAGCCTCCAGGGTTTCATTCCCCATCACTGCCCCGCCCTCGCGTCAAAATGTAATGATGTCAGAGGGTGTAACAGTGAGAGGGAAGGGAATGCTGGAGGTGAGCTGACGTCAGGATGTTACCAACGGAAGGGAAGCCAGCCAGGCCAGACAGAAAACGATGAGGTACAAAGGAAGATCGCCCATTCTGTTTAATGTAATGATGTCACCACTAGGTAACAGACTAGAAACAGCAGGATTTAAAACATTTATATATGCTGACGATGTTACCATATACATAACCTTCAAAGAGAACATTCAAGTCATCTTATAAAAAAGGCAAAACTTGGCTTAACTTTCATGGAAACCTGGGCCTCAGAATCCAAACTAAAGCTAAATAAAGAAAAAACTAAATTCATGGTCATTACCAACCTATTTGACCAAAACGACTACAACAGTTTTACAATTGACAACAGTTCATTCCCCATTGACAATAATCTGAAAATTCTAGGTACAATTATAGACAAACATTTAACTTTTGATACTCAAGTTTCCTCAGTAATCACAAAACCTTTCAGAGTGGAGGAGTGGCCTAGTGGTTAGGGTGGTGGACTTTGGTCCTGGGGAACTGATGAACTGAGTTGGATTCCCACTTCAGGCACAGGCAGCTCCTTGTGACTCTGGGCAAGTCACTTAACCCTCCATTGCCCCACGTAAGCCGCATTGAGCCTGCCATGAGTGGGAAAGCGCAGGGTACAAATGTAACAAAACTAAAATAGATACTATTGGAGATTCTACATGGAATGTTGCTACTATTGGAGATTCTATATGGAATGTTGCTATTCCACTAGGAACATTCCATGTAGAAGCCTGCGCGGCCACATTGGTGATCTGCAAGGGCCGACTTCTACATGTAGAATCTCAAATAGTAGCAACAGTGGAGGAGTGGCCTAGTGGTTAGGGTGGTGGACTTTGGTCCTGGAGAACTGAGGAACTGAGTTGGATTCCCACTTCAGGCACAGGCAGCTCCTTGTGACTCTGGGCAAGTCACTTAACCCTCCATTGCCCCACATAAGCCGCATTGAGCCTGCCATGAGTGGGAAAGCGCAGGGTACAAATGTAACAAAAGTAAAATAGATACTATTGGAGATTCTACATGGAATGTTGCTACTATTGGAGATTCTATATGCAATGTTGCTATTCCACTAGGAACATTCCATGTAGAAGCCTGCGCGGCCACATTGGTGATCTGCAAGGGCCGACTTCTACATGGAATGTTGCTAGTGGAATAGCAACATTCCATGTAGAATCTCAAATAGTAGCAACAGTGGAGGAGTGGCCTAGTGGTTAGGGTGGTGGACTTTGGTTCTGGGGAACTGAGTTCAATTCCCACTTCAGGCACAGGCAGCTCCTTGTGACTCTGAGCAAGTCACTTAACCCTTCATTGCCCCATGTAAGCCGCATTGAGCCTGCCATGAGTGGGAAAGCACAGGGTACAGATGTAACCAAAAAAAACAAAAACTAAAAAGGATCAGACCCTATTTCTCATCAGAAACGTTCAGACTATTGGTACAATCATTAACATTATCCCAATTTGATTATTGTAATGCCATATATGCTGGCTGTAAGGAGGAGTACCTGTTGAAAAAACTCCAAACAGCTCAAAACACTACAGCCAGGTTCATATATAAAATCTCTCGTTATGAAAGTGCCTCCCCTTTATTAATCAAATTACACTGGCTTCTCATCAAAATGAGAATCACCTTCAAATTATGTACCTTTACCTTTCAAATCCTAAATGGCACAGCTCCAGACTGTATGGTACCATTAATAAACTTACCTCAAAGCACTGCACTTTTTCTAGAACAAAGGTGCCGGTACTCAAATGCTAGGCCACCTTTCAGTGGCGTGGTGATCACTGAGGGACCCACCCCACAATGATCAGGCCACCTGCAACCAGTCACAGAATCTATGACAAGGTAGAATTGGTGTGTAGAGCCTGAGCTCTTTCATTAAAACTTGGGGTCCATGGGTCAATTTTAGCAGATAATGGAAAAGGTGCCGGTACTCAGTACCCCCAAGTACCCCTCAAAAAAAGCCCTGCCTCAAAGAAACTCTAAATATGAGGCATGCTGAAAAACGGTGCCGTGTTGAATCTTCAGTGCTGACATTCCATGCATCGTATACTGTTCAGCTTCGAGTATATTTATTTCATTGCGTACTGTTCTATACAGATTGAATTTTTGAGCACTGATTTTATGTTACTTTTGTAGTGTTTTTATATACGTTTTAGCAATAAACTTTTAACTCCAGTGTTCCTGAGGTTTGTCTAGCCTTCCTCCGTTCCCACTTCCCTGTGTGTTACTGCTTATCCCTTCTGGTTACAAATAAATAAATACAGTGCCGAAAAACGCTATTCTATAAGCCGCACTTAACGTTACACTTAGGTGAGGACATTTGCACCAACTGAAACGTGGTATAAATCTATGCGTCTAACTTGAGTGTATATTCCCCATATTCTATAACAAAATGCATAAATGGTAAGAATGCCTCCATTCCGCCCAAGACCCTCCCATTTCCGTGCTCCTTTTTTTTACTTATGCATGCATCTTGTATCTAAATTTACACACATAAATTCCAATTAGATCTAATTGGTGCCAACAATTGCTTGTTAAAAAGCCAATTAATGGTGCTAATTAGCTCATTGTTCAATTAAATTGTGTGTACAAATTGGACACAAGCTCAAATTTGCACGTGCAATTTTTGGCGACTTTTATAGAATTAGGGGGTAAATGTGCCTGTGATTCTGTGAGTGAGGGTTGGGGGTAGGCTTGCACAATAACACAGCTGGACAAAGGTAACCTGAGGCTTGTTATGTCACAGGGCCAGGAACACAGGGTGAAAAATCTCTTTGGTTTAACGAATACAGTCTTCTCCAGGACAAGGCCCAAACACAGCCTGTTAACTCTTCTCCTTCTCTCTGAGTTCCGGGTCTGGCTCTAGCCAAACCCCAGGCCAAAGTTTACAAGTCTCAAGTCACAAGTGGCTTACCTCAGCCAAGTCACAGTCATGAGACATAAGTTGTAGAGGCATAGGTGGGGCTTCAACGCTTCCTTCTCTGGGCCTCTTCAACCCCAGTCTGGCCCTACCTTTATACTTCCTCTTTCCTGTACCCATGGCTCCAACTCTCCTGTCTCACTTTCTCCCTCGGTGGGACTAATGGGTTTAAGGTTGCTCTGAGTATCTGAGGGACTATCTTTAAAGATGAGGTGAATGGTTCACTTATTGCAGGGCCATTTCCCTTTCCCCCAAAAAAGTCTTTTACCTGCTGTGGTAAAAGGGGGCTTCACTGTGTGGCGAATCCACGTGCCGACGCTACTGCAGGGCTCCTTTTACTGCTGCTTTGTAAAAGGAACCCTAAAAGCCGTCTGCATGGTAAACCCTTGAGTCTAAGCCTTACAGAGAAGTCTTTCTAGTCTTCACAGGGATCTAGTTAGCCATGAGTGATGTTCCATCTAAGCTTCATGGGCATCAACCATCCACATTCTTACCATCAGATGTGCTGCAGCGTTCTTGGGATTTCAGTCATGCGAGGCAATCTGCTCCCCGGGACTCCCATGCACCCCCATGCGATTGAGACAAGATTGCTGTAGTACGCTCATTGGTAAAGAATTGGGCAGCCAAGTCCTGAACAGCTTATTGAGCGAACATTGGTCCACTACATCATTTGTTTGTTGACTGTTATGAACCCAGTAGCTAGAATAAGAACTGGAAATCATCCACTAACAACTGGATGCATCCATCTTCTCTGCCAGTGAAGTGACCTGAGGAGAGGGGTGATATGAGCATATCGGTCCAGGCGGAATATAAGATGTGCAGCAGAGTTCTGAACGGATTGAAGGGGGGATAGGTGGTTAAGTGGGAGGTCAGCGAGGAGTAAGTTGCAGTAGTCAAGGTCTATTAGATTGTAAGCTCTTTGAGCAGGGACTGTCTTTCTTCTATGTTTGTGCAGCGCTGCGTACGCCTTGTAGTGCTATAGAAGTGATAAATAGTAGGTTAGTAGTCTCTTGTAACCAGAGCTAATGTTGTGATGTCATAATGCCTCAGGCCACCAATAAGAGCCAACCTCATCAGTGATGTCACAATGGCTTGATTGTCCTATACTTGGCTCACTTTTATTACATAGCTCTTTGAGCAGGGACTGTCTTTCTTCTATGTTTGTGCAGCGCTGCGTATGCCCTGTAGTGCTATAGAAATGCTAAATAGTAGTAGTAGTAGTAGTAGCATGCTTGAATGAAGGAGACAGTCTGTACGAGCATGGGGATTACCCCTCAAATTCTATATATGGCGCTCAAAATTGTGCGTGTAAATTTGGGTGTGAGCTCAAACTGCGCTTGCAATTTAATTGATCAACGAGCCAATTAGCGCCAATAACTGGGTGCCAGTAATCATTTATTGGTGCTAATTGGCAACAGTAAATTTACACCTGCATCTTTGTAGTGGCCATAAGAGGAAAATGAGCAAGCAGATCAGTATAATATCCAAAATATGTTATTGAAGATACTGTATATAAGACAGTTGCCCGACACAGGCCGTGTTTCGCCCCAAAAAAGGGCTGCGTCAGGGGCTAGTCCAGTAGCGTAGCCAGCGATTAATTTTTGGGTGGGCCTGGAGGTGGACTGGGTGGGCACAGACCTCTTTCCTCTCCACCGTCCACTGCCACCCGCCGCCGCCCGCCGCCGCCGCCACCACCACATTTTGTGTCCACCCGCGACCCCCCTACACTGACCTGACGCGCATTCTCCCTCCAATCCAGCACCGGCAATCATAGCCAGCCTTCTACCACGTCTAGCGCGCGTCGTCGGAGCTTCTTCTCAGGTGCGTCCCGCCTACTCTGCAACTTCCTGCTGGACGTGGTAGAAGGCTGGCTATGATCGCTGGTGCTGGATTGGAGGGAGAATGCGCTTCAGGTCAGTGCATGGGGCTGTCGCGGGCGGGGCAGGCCTGTAGCAAAAGTGGGTGGGCCTGGGCCCATCCAGGCCCACCCGTGGCTACGCCCATGGGCTAGTCTGTATCTCTACGAATAAAAACAATTGCAAATTGCATATCGGGACAAGGAAAAAGGAAATGCAAAAAAACCCCCAGCACTAATAGCGTGTCCTGTTGTGTTTCCAAATCACCAGCAAGTAGTCTGCTATCAAAGCAATTGTTCATATTCGTAGAGATACAGACTAGCCCCTGATGCAGCCCTTTTTTGGGCGAAACACGGCCTGTGTCGGGCAAATGTCTTATATACGGTATCGTCAATAAAATATTTTGGATATTATACTGATCTGCTTGCTCATTTTCCACCTTAGATTTCACAGATCATTTGCCTTGCTGTTTTCTTTGGCCATAAGAGGGGCATGTTTGGGGGGGGGGGGGGATGTTCCTAGAATTTGCACGCAGTGTTATAATATGGCAGATCTGCACCTAATTCAGGTGTGAGGATTTACACCAGGCTTGTGCCCAAAACTGGGTGTGGATACCAGCTGTAAGCATAAGAACATAAAAGCAGCCATACTGTAGCACTATAGTAGCACTATTCTATGAACTTTGAACTTTCGATGCATGAACCCAACTCAAAGCGCTGTTTATAGAATGTTCATTTTTTTTGGCACCCAAATACAGAATCTAGTCCTATATGTTTTGCAGATTCAAAGCATGATGGACAATATCACATGAAAAAGACAGCCATTCGCAGGGCTTTTTTTGAGGGGGTACTTGGGGGTACTGAGTACTGGCACCTTTTCCACTGTATGTTAAAATTGATCCATGGACCCCAAGTTTTAATGAAAGAGCTCAGGCTCTACACACCAATTCTGCCTTGTCCTAGATTCTGTGACTGGTTGCAGGGGACCTGGCTATTGTGGGGTAGGTCCTTCAGCAATCACCCCACCCCTGAAGGGTGGCCTATCATTTGAGTACTGTCACCTTCTTTGCTAGAAAAAATGCTCTGGCCATTCGTATCCAGTTTCTTTGTATTTCTGCTTTCTCTCTCTCTCTGAGGTACTCTTGAAGAAGGGATAGTAAGGGAGGAGAGAGAGGCAGGGGGCTGGGGTTTGTAAAAATTCACCCAGCTGTCATCGCTGGCATTCATCAAGGCAAGTGACCACTCTCAGGACAGGTACCATTTCAAAAGTGGACATCACATTAAAAATGTGCTAATGTACAAACTTGTCAGGTCATGTCCACGGCAGCAAGCTGGGGCTCTCTGATGTTTTTTTGCAAAGATAAGTGCTTCGTTGTATAATCGCTGGCTGTGTTCTTTCATGTTAGTCACATGAGAGAATAATAGGAGGAAATATTTTTTCACTCAAAGAAGAGTTAAGCTCTGGAACTCGTTGCCAGAGGATGTGGTAACGGCGGTTAGAGTATCTGGCTTTAAAAAATGTTTGGACAAGTTCCTGGAGGAAAAGTCCATAGCCTGTTACTGAGACATACATGGGGAAGTCACTGCTTATCCCAGGATTAGCAGCATGGAATGGTGCTACTCATTAGGTTTCTGCATTGGCTACTGTTGGACACAGGATACTGGGCTAGATGGACCATTGCTTTGACGCAGTATGGCTATTCTTATGATATGTCTTGTACTAAGCCTTTTTTCCCATGTTAAGTACTTAATGCTCAATGTGGTGTAATAAAAGGGCCCCATAGTTAATTAACATAGAGGGGCATAATCGAACGGGGGCACCCATCTCTAAGGGCGGCCATCTCCAGAGATGGCCCAGGGAAGGGGCGGAGCCAACTGTATTATCGAACAAGATGGGCGCCCATCTTTCGTTTTGATAATACAGTCAGGGCCGGCCAAATCTCAACATTTAGGTCAACCTAAATGTTGAGATCGCCGGACTTAGAGATGGCCGGCCTCGGTTTTCGCCGATAATGGAAACTGAGGCCGACCATCTCAAAACCGGCCAAATCCAAGTCATTTGGTCATGGGAGGAGCCAGCATTTGTAGTACACTGGTCCCCCTCACATGCCAGGACACCAACCGGGCACCCTAGGGGGCACTGCAGGTACATAGCTCCCTTCCCTTGGGTGCTGAGCCCCCCAAATCTACCCTAAAACCCACTCTCCACAACTGTACACCACTACCATAGCCCTTATGGGTGAAGGGGGGCACCTACATGTGGATACAGTGGGTTTCGGGTGGGTTTTGGAGGGCTCACAATTACCACCACAAGTGTAACAGGTGGGGGGGATGGGCCTGGGTCCGCCTACCTGAAGTGCACTGCACCTACTAAAACTGCTCCAGGGACTTGCATACTGGGAGCTGGCTATGACATTTCAGGCTGGCAAAAAATATTTAAAAAGTTTTTTTTGAGGGTGGGAGGGGGTTAGTGATCACCGGGGGAGTAAAGGGAGGTCATCTCCGATTCCCTCCAGTGGTCATCTGGTCAGTTCAGACACCTTTTCGAGGCTTGGTCCGAAAGTAAATGGACCAAGTAAAGTCAGCCTAATGCTCGTCATGGCCGCCCTTCTTTTTTTCATTATCGGCCAAGGGCGCCCATGTGTTAACCATGCCCCGCCCCGCCTTCGCTACGCCTTCGACACACCCCCTTAAACGTTCGTTGCTCCTGCGACGGACTGCAGTTGAGGGCGGCCAAATTCGGCTTTTGATTATGCTGATTTGGCCGCACTTGAGAGAAGGGCACCCATCTCCCAACGCACACCAAATTAGAGTTACCGCCCGGTTACCATGTGGCCCTTGCGGTAATTTCAGTTTTGGTGCTCGTCCGCATCTAAAAAATATTTTTTATTTTCTGAGGTGCGGCAGCTACGTGCGTCAAAGTGGAATTTGATGCTCGGACACCATTACTGCCCGGTTACCGTGTGAGACCTTACCGCTAGGTCAATGGCTTGCGGTAAGGTCTCAGACTCAAAATGGACATGCGGCAATTTTCATTTTGCCGCACATACATTTTCGGCAACAATTTTTTAAAAGGCATTTTTTTTGTAGGTGCGCTAAAAAATAATTCTGCGCGCACCCAAAAGAAAGGACCCCATAATAGGGTGTCCACGGTTGAACTTGCTGCTCTGTGCAGGTTACCCTTCCCCCCTTTGTTAAGATTTTGTACCTGCTGCTCTGGGCTCTTCATTCTGTCTCTTTTTTGTGTGTGAGTCAGTTAATACTGTAGACTTTTATTTCACCCTCTTCTCATCAATCAAATTTTCGATCCGGGTCTATACCCGAGATTAGAAAGCCGACAAGAGTACTTTTTCATTCTGACTCAAGAGACGTTGCAGCTCCATTGCAAGATCAACAATTGTATAACGAATACAAGGATTGATTGTTCTGATCGCAAAAGACTCCTAATGCAGGCCCTCTAGGCCAAAACACAGCTGTGTCGAGTCTTATCCATCGATCAATAAATATTGGATTTTTATCTGGAGCGTAGTCCATTTATTTTGAGTCTTCTTCGCTGTTCTGTTTGTTATTTATATTTTTGCGAAGACTGTTTCTTCTGTTTTTGCATCATTTTTTCCCAGTTTTTCCCATATGCCAAGTTTCATCCCATTCCATTAATTTTTGTGCTACAGACGCTGAAACTCTTTCCATAAAAATGTATTGGGATTTTTTTTCTGGAAGTGGGCTCATTTTCAAAGCACTCATACTTAAAAAGTTCTATAGATTACTAATGTAACTTTGTAAGTCTAAGCGTTTTCAAGATACACCTTCTAGTCTGTTTTGGCCCATCGTCATACTTTTTACTGTTTTTTTTCCTCATTCCAATTTTCATCCTATTCTTTTACATTTTTAAAGAGTTACTTTGTCCCTAGATAGACAGAGAAACATTCTCGACCTCTTTTCTATCATTCTTTCCAACTTCCGTTGGGTTGGAAAGAATAAAAATGGAGAGGACAGAGAAGCAAAGAAGCAAAAGGAAAGGGGGGAGGGGAAGAAAGTGATGAGAGAAAACCAAAGATCAAAGACAGAAATTAATCAGAGATAATGGAATTATTTATTTATTTTTTCTGCTGGCCACACTTTCCCCCGAGCTCTTTCCCATCCATCCCTTTCCCCTTTCTTGGAGACGATGACGATGAGGTCATACATCTTTCTAGTTATCTCAGACACACATCCCCATCCTTCTTCCTCTCCTCAGCCCCTTCCAAGACAGCATGGTCGTTTCATTGCTGTTGCATTGCAGCTCCAAGGCAGGGACCTTTTGATCTCAGTCCTCACTGATGTTTATGCGCAACGGACTTATTTATTTAGCAGCCCCACTAAGACGTTACACACACATTCTTTATAGTTCTCATCATGTACCAAGATACTTTATTGACGAGTCGGTAGGCCATTCCTCTGGTCAATGCTCACATACTTAGTATATTGCTCCAATTTCAAGCAGCTTGGAAGAAAAACCAATTGAACTTTTGGTAGTAGCAGCAGGAACTGTCTAAGATGTACATTGTGCAACTCTTCACAGAACCCAGGATGAGAGCATGGTTTTCCTCTCACAGCCAAACATGGAAAGTTTTTTAGATTTTCCAAAACTTTCCGACATCGATTAACATGAATGCATTTGCCAAACATCTTCGAGTGTTGTCTGCACTTGAGAATAGGAACCCATGTGGTCTCGAAAGCTCTTGCACAAATGCAAGGCCCTCTTTGAAAATTTATTCTTCTAGCCCAGGTACAGTAATTTTAAGCTGCTAAAAGCCTACAGGACTGGTATGATCGATAACTTGAATTCGGCACCTGTGCTCATGCAGTAATGTTTCGCTGTGATCCCTCATCTGGAAGCTATAACAGTGCTGTTACCCCACTCCATAAAGACTCAACCTTACTCTTCCTTGATCAACGAACTCTCTTTGTGATCATGTTCTCGGGCCTTCTTTCAGCTTTCCTTAAGGATGAAGGCCGTGGACCTTGTATCACGACTTTTCCCGGTTTTTAAATGTCTCCTTTCCACAGGTCTTTCTATAGATGTTTATGCCTCTTTTAAAAATGTGTTTTAGGACAATTTTACCTAGATAGGTTCATCAGGGGAGTAACTAGGGATGTCTATTCATTAGCTCACCTTAAAAATTGAAGGCCCTATTTTGCATAGGGTCATGGGTGGACTGACAGTGACCTTGGACCCCGAACAGTAAAGGTCATTTGGGCCCCCCTGGCCATTGTCTGCCACCCCACCGCTGCACCACTGCCCCACTCCCACACACTACAGCCCCCCCCCCCCATCGCCGCAGTGGCTGCTTCTCTCCCACACACTACAGACCCCTGAACCTCAGTGGGCCCTGGTGGTCTAGTGGCTTCTTCAGGAGCAGGAAAGACTCTAACTCTTTGCTGCCCACTGCCACTACTCTGCCTGGTGCCGCCATGTTTTAAAATTGGCTGCCAAGACGTTCTGCAGTAGTCTCGCGGGTTTCAGCAGTCTTGGCAGTAGCGGCAGTGGGCATAAATCAGTAAGATTCTTTCCTGCCGACCACCAGGGCCTTTCAAGGTAGGACTGGAGAAGGTCATAGTGTGCGGGGAGGGGGGAGGGAAGGGTGGAGAGTCTCCAGGCCCTTGGGCACTGCCTGGCTTCATAGGGCATTGTGATAGGAATTGGGATGTCCAGGTCAAAATATCCACAGTTCCCCCAATCTTTTATAAAAGGCTCTGTTGAATCACTTGTAAAATACAAATAAGGATATACAGGATTCCATTTGCATTTTCTGCCACATTCACCTCCTAATTCTATAAAAGTCACCAAGAATTGTGTGCGCAAATGGCGCTAACCCAATTTAAGGCACCATTTAATTGAATAATGATCTAATTTTTATTTCTTTTCATTTCATTATTTATTTATTTAAGGTATTTATGCATTCTTGTGTCCCACTGTTATCCAAAAACAAGTTTTTGTTCAAAGTGGCGTACAATTTACATTCTGGTTGAAATTATAATGATTGTTTACAGTCAGCCTTCTGGTGGATGTTACAATAATGATTTATGTTCAGGAAGCGACTAACAATTAGGACTCAATTAATAGTGATGGTTTTCGATTAGGAAGCGGAAAGATCTTCGGTGGCTTAGTTCCTTTTTTTAAAGAGGTAGAGTTTCCATTTTTTTTTCTGAATTGGAGATCATTGGTGATGCTTCTTATGATCTTTATATTCAGTTCCACCATTTGGAACCCAGGTAACGAAATCCAGCCATACAGATATTTTTATAGGTTATGTTCCTGCAGTTGGGTAGCCTCTGGTTTCTGGGCTTGCGTTTCTCGGGGATAGTTCAATCATATCTAGCATATATTCTGGTGACATACCAAATAATATTTTGTAGATGATGGTGCTAGCTTTGAAGATTAGTCTTGCCTTGATTGGCAACCCGTGTAGTATTTCGAGCAGCGCAGTGGCTCTTTTGAATTTTGACTTCTTAAATATTAGTCGTGCTGCCGTGTTTTGGATGGTTTGTAGTGATTTTAGTGTGTTCTCCTTACTCTAGTATCAACAATTGTACTATTATCTGGAATGATTGTCTTGGAAAATAATTTGTGCCAATAATTGGCATTTTAAGAAGTGATTATTGGTACTAATTAGATGTGTGTAAATTTAGGTGTGAATAAAACAGGGGGTGGAAATGGGAGGGTCATGGGCAGAACGGGGGGTGGGGGTGTTCCTAGTATTTATGCACATTGTTATAGAATATGGAGGATATGTTCATAATGGAGGCACGTACAGTTAGTGCAAATGGCCACATCTAAAATTAGACACGATTCCCGGTTGTAAGCACTATTCTATAAACTGCACCTAACTTTAAGCCTGGCATATAGAAAATCGCTTTATTCGGCACCAGTTTTTTAGATGCCATATAGAATCTAGCCCAGAGTGGGAACATGAACCTAAACATGCAGAAGAAGAGGGGTCCACTCAACATTTTCCACGTTTAAGTGTCATCGATTATAAAGGAAAGTACCAATTTTCACTACTTACATGTATTAACACCAGCAACCACAAATAGTAGAGTCATATTGGACACTTATACATGGAAATGAAGCCATTTAAGGGGTGAAGTTAACAACATAAAACCAACCTGTTCAAAAAGGCATACCCGACCGACCCAACTAAGTGCCTAAACCTCGCAACACAACGAAACCAAAGCTCGTAATAGACTCTATACAACTCTTCCTCTCTACGATTCCCCAATGTGTCTATAACACATGAACCTTATTCGTCCGCAACAACTCTCTGTATTTGTTTCACTACCGGAAATGGCGATTGCCTCTACGGTATTATGTAAGCCACATTGAACCTGCAAATAGGTGGGGAAATGTGGGATACAAATGTAACAAATACTACTACTACTACTTAACCTAGAGCGCTACTAGGGTTACGCAGCGCTGTACAAAATAAACAAAGAAGGATGGTCCCTGCTCAAATGAGCTTACAATCTAAAGAACGAAATGTCAAGTTGGGCAGTCTAGATTTCCTGGGTAGAGGTGTAGAGGTTAGGTGCCGAAGGCGACATTGAAGAGGTGGGCTTTAAGCAGAGATTTGAAGATGGGCAGGGAGGGGGCCTGCGTATGGGCTCGGGGAGTTTGTTCCACGCGTGGGGTGAGGCGAGGCAAAAGGGTGGAGCCTGGAGTTGGCGGTGGTGGAGAAGGGTACTGAAAGGAGGGATTTGTCTTGAGAGCGGAGGTTACGGGTAGGAACGTAAGGGGAGATGAGGGTTGAGAGGTAAGGAGGGGCTGCAGATCGAGTACATTTGTAGGTTAGTAGCAGAAGCTTGAATTGAATGCGGTACCTCAGAAGCCAGTGAAGTGACTTGAGGAGAGGGTGATATGAGTGTATCGGTTCAGGCGGAAGATAAGACGTGCAGCAGAGTTCTGAACGGACTGAAGGGGGGATAGTGGCTAAGTGAGGAGTAGGTTGCAGTAGTCAAAGCGAGAGGTAACAGAGAGTGGATGAGAGTTCGGGTGGTGTGCTCGGAGAGTAAAGGGCGGATTTTGCTAATGTTATAGAGGAAGAAGCGACAGGTCTTGGCTATCTGCTGGATGTGCGCAGAGAAGGAGAGGGAGGAGTTGAAGATGACACCGAGGTTGCGGGCAGATGAAACGGGGACGATGAGGGTGTTATCAACTGAGATAGAGGAGAAGTGGGTTTGGGTGGGAAGACAAGAAGTTTGGTCTTGGCCATGTTCAGTTTCAGGTGGTGGTTGGACATCCAGGCAGCAATGTCGGATAAGCAGGCCGATACTTTGGCCTGGGTTTCCGCAGTGATGTCAGGTGTGGAGAGATAAAGCTGGGTGTCGTCAGCATAAAGATGATACTGGAAGCCATGAGACAAGATCAGGGAGCCCAGGGAAGAGGTGTAGATAGAGAAAAGAAGGGGTCCAAGGACAAATCCCTGAGGGACTCCAACAGAGAGCGGGATAGGGGTGGAGGAAGCCATGAGAGTGTACTCTGAAGGTACGATGGGAGAGATAAGAGGAGAACCAGGAGAGGACAGAGCCCTGGAACAAAGGAGGACAGTGTGTCGAGAAGTAAGTTGTGATTGACAGTGTCAAAAGCGGCGGATAGGTCGAGGAGAATGAGGATGGAGTAATGACCTTTGGATTTGGCGAGGAACAGGTCATTAAATAAATATATAAAAACATGGGCTACCGTTAAGTCATGTTATTTTACCACTCATGTGGGGGACTTTCAAATAAATAAAAAAGCTATCAGAGAGCACGTGGAGCAGTGAAAGGCTTTCAGGAGGAAAGGGTTTCTGTGTGTGAGACAATGAGCAGAGTCACAGAGAGAGAGGAAGATGGAATCTTGCTGGTCAATATTCAGCCCACCCTACAAGCGATTTAACCTGCAGGAGTTTTTCCTGCCCATTTAAAATTGCTTTGCATCCGGTGGTTGGTGTCTAATCCTGGACAGACAGGCACCCAGGCCATGGGTTGCTACTGTTGCTGTCTTTTTGAGATGAAAAAAAAAAAAAAAAATCCACCGAAATCCACAATACAGCATTGGAAATAACAAAGAAGGGTCACCACAATCAACTTTTAAGGAGCACAGGAGTGATACAGGATAGCAGGAGAGTCCACAACATTAAAAACATCTAAAGGTATTTAGAAAAAAAGGGGGGGGGGGGGTATATTTAAAAAGTCCACATCTCAACAACTGTGGAACAAAAAAGTGAATTTTTAAAGGTTTACTAAGAGGATCCTTCATTTACCTTTTGCTGCTCTGGAGCACTGACAAAAACATTAATCCTCCCCCTTCACAGACCCCTCGAAAACTCCCCAATACCCCTCCCGATCCCCTCCTAACAGAGAATGCAAAGCCTAGGAGCTTTAATAAAACAATATAAACCTCACAACTTTGCTATTGTTTTCAATAGTGTTTGCTATTGTTTTGGACAAACCAATATGGCGGCAACCTCAGTCCAGATGGGCCAGAAAGGCTCGTGCTGTTTCCTGTCATTAAACCACCTTGGGTGGAATGAGGCATTATGACATCACAATATCAGCTCTGATTTTATGCAAAAAGATCTAGTTACTAAGAACTGGGGTTAACACATTGATCACTTCTCCCCTCCCTCATAATTAAAGAAATATCTCTAGAAATTGAAATCACTGCTATGTGTAATAAAAGTGAGCTAAGTATAGGACAGTCAAGCCATTGTGACATCACGAGGTTGGCTCTTAGGCATTGGTGGACTGAGGCATTATGACATCACAATGTTGGCTCTGGTTAAATCACGGCTATGAGCCAAGATAGGACAGTCAAGCCATTGTGACATCACTGATGAGGTTGGCTCTTAGGCACTGGTGGACTGAGGCATTATGACATCACAATATCAGCTCTGGTTACCACAGACTGAAACTGTTCACACTAAGGAGGGATGTTATCAGTGTGGGCTACCATTAAGATGTGTTATTTTACCACTAAATTATGCTATTTTAACACAGGTCTTCTTTTATACAATGAGACCTAGTGACTGTGGTTAACAGTAAAATAAAACAATGGTAGCCCACACTGATAACTTCCCCCATTAATTAAGAAAAAAATGTCTCTAGAAATGGAAATCACTGTTATATGTAATAAAATGAGCCTAAGTGTGGGACAGTCAAGCCATTGTGACATCACAGATGAGGTTGACTCTTATTGGTGGAATGAGGCATTATGACATCACAAGATCAGCTCTGGTTACCAGAGACTGAAACTCTTCACACTAAGGGGGGAAGTTATCAATGTGGACTACTGTTAAGATGAGTTATTTTACCACTAACATCCTTTTTTTATCACAGGTCCCATAGTCTGTAAGCCACTCAGGTGGTATTGGTGATGGGCGAGATAGCAAGTCACAAATAAACCTGAAATAAACTTGAATGTGTGAGAAGAACTGAAAAAAAATGGCCAAAAATCATGACAAAAGGCTGAATGAATTGAAAATGTTTGCCCTGGTGCTCCTACATACTGATATCCACAACATTATCCACGTTGAATCTCCGGGCTATATGCTCAATCTGATTGACCGTCCCACCAGAAACATGTCTGTAACTTCACAAACTTACCTCAACCTGCATTACCCCAATTGCAAAGGAGTCAAATACAAAACTTATTATGGATCCAACTTCTCCTTCTTAGGCAGCCAACTCTGGAATGCCCTCCCCAGACCTATCCGATCAATCAGTGACTATCTACCCTTCCGGAAATCACTAAAAACCCATCTGTTCAAGCAAGCCTACCCAAATGTCCAAGACTAATCCTACGAACCCATTCTACCCATCACATATCCAGGAGACAGCGACAATGACCTAGACCACTTCTCCCACCTAATTTCCCTCTGCTTGACCCATGTCCCATCCCCCTTCCGCCTCCTCTACCCCTCCTCCAATGCTCACCTACCCTTGCTCACACCTCTCTTACTCCTTCACTCTTGCCATCTCTACCTACTTATTTCTTTTATATACTTAATTTATTTTTTCTTCATCAATACTTTGTAATCCCTATTACTATGTAAGCCGCATTGAACTGCTCTGAGTGGGAAAGTGCGGGGTACAAATGTAATAATAATAATATAATATCCTCATAGGCTCAGCAAACTCCGTAACGAATTTGAAAAAACGAAGCATGCACCAAAAAAACAAGTCGCACATGTTCGGTGCGGTATTGAAAAATACAATGTATCAAAGATTCGTAATCCCTGTCGGTAATCGGCCCCTAAATCATGCGCAGAGCAGCCAAGCGTTATGCTGGCTGCTCTGCGCATGCCCACAAACGTCAGAACAATAACAAAAAAAACCCCCACAAACACGTGGCTCCCGGTTCCCCCTGCATCACTACAAAAACTAAACATACCTCAAAAAAGGATCGAGAGGGGGCAAAGGTGCTCGTCAGAAGCGTCCTGTATGGACGGCTTTTTTCTCCCCCCCGAGATCGCCGCTGTTCCCTGCTTCCGCCCTTTACTAAATTAAAAACTGAAAATAAAAATCTAAACTTTGCAGCGCCGGGCCCCCCTCCCTTCCTGTCTCGATCTTCTTCTTTTCCCAACACTGCTCCGCCTCCCGCCATCCTCCGCCCCTTGCCCCCCCCCTGAGTTCGTTGCCATTCCCCCCCTCCAATGGACCCCCCCTCCGCCTTACCAGCCGTGCATCGCCTCTCACCTGTGTGTGAAGGCGCTGCACGGGATGAAACAACGGATCGTCGATCGCTTCTGCCTCCACCGACGTCTCTCTCCTTCTTCCTGTGTCCGCCCTCCTCTGACGTAAGTTACCTACGGGTAAATTACTGCAAGAGTTATTTTCTCCTCCTGAAGATCGACTGTGCTGCGGTTGTATTTTCTTTAAGCTCATTTCTTTCTTTTGAACCAGGCTGTTTTCAATCAGCTAAATGAATCCGCTCTCTTTAAGATAAGAAATATCACAGGCTTGTAATACGACGACTGGCAGTGTAGGGCGTCCTTATTCCAAATCTGGGTTATATCAATTATTCATTTATCATTTTAGACATAGTAGTATGCCGTAAACCCGAACAAAAGAATGAAGTAAAAAGAGAGGAGAATCGTGCGTGATCTGGTATGAGAGAAGGAAATT
The DNA here is from genome assembly GCF_901765095.1 of Microcaecilia unicolor. Taxonomy (NCBI): domain Eukaryota; kingdom Metazoa; phylum Chordata; class Amphibia; order Gymnophiona; family Siphonopidae; genus Microcaecilia; species Microcaecilia unicolor. Next base: position 10,078,287 of record NC_044041.1, on the reverse strand, counting down.
GGAAAGGGAGAGAGGCTTACTAAAGTCATACATGATAGTGATAAATGAAAGCCTCAGAGGTTTGTATAAGAGAAAGCTTTGACAGCACCTAGTAACAGAGAGAGATGTGTCTAATATCACGTGAAATTTTATAACACAGCTTTATATAAAATGTCATATTTTAAACTTGCCTCATAAAAGTTATACTAGAAAGTCATATATCAGAGGATGTTATAACAGGGAACCTTATTCTGGGAGTTTAGGTACTGAGCACCAGTATTTTGAAAATGTACCTCTACAGACAGGTTAACCCATGATTCTGTGACCAAGGAAAAGGCCACAAAATCCAGTTTCTTATTCCAAGGAAACAGAGGCCAAAAGAAATCCCCTCACTCTGAATGGAAAACACCAGCCCATTAGGGTTGACCTACCTGGGGCCAACCTGTTAGGTTGGGAATTCCTAGGGGAGTAAGTCCCTGTGGAGATTCACTGGGGCAGAGTAAGTCCCTGTGGGAGGAAGCCCAGCCCAAGCGGAGTAGTT